>NC_090937.1:1525868234-1526551607 GCF_040938575.1 Ambystoma mexicanum
CCAAATGTTCCCTCCACAACTGCATGCGACCAGTAACATTATTATGAGTATTGCAGTACTAGAGTCAGCTTTCGGTGCCACAGGGTCGAGCAGTTCCTGAAGGGGCACTGACTTTGTAAACCATTCAAGATCAGTGGCAGCAGGTGAATATCTTTATTGCAGGGGCATTAACATATTCAGCAAATGAGTGCAAGCGTAGCATGAGATCGCTAGTTAATGTAAGGAAAATCTGTTGTCTCTGTGAAGACCATGAAGTGGTGCATTTTACAGCATTTTTCATTTAAAAAATGGGTTAAGAAGTAATACAATTTACAAATGGTTCTATAGTGTCAAACCCGAAAACATATAGTAGATGCAATTTCACCAACAGTGCACAGTCATTGTCACAAAAAAGTGGACATAGCATACAAAATAGAAGACAATGAAGACTCTAAATGGTTTGAATTAGCTCTGTACCTTTTAGCTGAAAACAAATATGAACTAACTGAACGCCTAATATGTTGGAGTTAATGTACTACAAAATTAGACAACAACCACACTACTTCACGTGCTATTACAAATAATTTGGAATTGTGTCCATTACCAAACATCCTGCAACAGCTCAATTTGTATGAGAGCATAATAATTCAAACAGTTCAAGCAATTATACCCCTTCATCCAAAAACAGCAAAATTACCTTCCTCTGAATTGGTGAAAGGCATTCGTGGCAAAGTAGTTTATTTTTGATTAGATCTAACGGAAAATGTACACACTCTACGAGTGGAACGTTCAATAGAGCATTCTTTGATAGTCTTGGTAAATGGAGTACCAACAAAGTACAAAAGAATGTGGCAACAATTAGTGGATTTACACAAAGTTAGACAAGCATTGCAATATCTAACAGCCAATAATGAGTACTACAAGGAAATAAATATTGATGAAAGCTTAAGGGAAACAACTGAAATAATTCAAGAGCCATCAGAAACTGGACAGTTCGAACTTCTGGATCCAGCTACAGTATCCACTCTTTTGGACCATTACACAATTCATCCATTGCATTCCAATGAAAGCAGAGGTGATGCACTAGAGACTTACCAAATGCGACAAACCAAAGGGTCACCAATGAGTATTTGGGACAAAAGTATAGAGGCACGTGCTTTTCCACTGCTATTTCCTACTGGCAAAGGTGGAAGATACGATGATAGACCCACTCAGATTAGGGCATCAGAATACCGCTCATTACAAATGTATTTGCAAGATCCCAGATTTAGACAAAATGTGGAATACATATTCCACCTACTCTATTAAAGTGAATTAGCAACACTATGTTATGGAGTTGCACACATTTTTAAATCTGGAACCCACTTTCAAAATATGTCAGCTACGCAGTTAATACAAAAAGTACAAGAAAAAGATGAGATTTTACAATCAAGTATAACAAATTTGTTTGCAAACATGCATGGTACAAAGGAATACTGGTTCAGAAGGCACAGAGACATGCGTTGCATGATCAGAAACGTTGGACCACCTACTTGGTTTGTTACGTTAAGTTGTGCAGAATATGCATGCGAAGATTGACACGAGTTCCTACGCACAGCAAACGGCAACAAAAACAACATAGATATATTAACACCTGGAGAACTTTGCTCTCTAGATCCAGTTAATGTCTCAAGATATTTCCATTATCGTTTCATTGCCATGCTACACTTTATTTGCAATAAAACTGTTCCTCCCCTTGGAGAAGTGCAGCACTTCTTTTGGAGAAAAGAATATCAAGCGAGAGGAGCACCACATATTCACATGCTGTTATGGATTAAAGGTGCACCGAAATTTGGGCACGACAGTGATAGCACTGTTTTGCAGTTTATCCAAAAATATGTCACATGTGAAATCCCTTCCCAACAGACACATAGTGAGCTGCATGGGCAGATTTTACAATTTCAAAGACACAAATGTGGCAAATATTGTCGCTGCAAATACAAAAACAAAGGTAAATACTACACCAAATGCCGCTTTGGTTTCTCTAGACCAGTTACAGAAACAGGTGAAGTAAACAACTTCATGTCTTCAGTTCGACATAGTGTTAAAGGTAAATCACCTAAGAACACGTATTACATAAAAGGAAGGGAAGAATCAAAATATATCAATGATTACAATGCAATCATTGCCCTCTTATGGAATGCAAACATAGATGTGCAGTACATTGCAGACAATTCAACTGCTGTTGCACGATATGTTACAGCCTACTTAACAAAAGAAGAAAAAACAGAGCTTCAAAACCTCTGGGATGACCTAGCATCAGACAAAACATTATCACAGAAATTGTTCAGCCTAGGCATAAAAATGCTCTTTCATAGGGAATGTGGGGCCTATGAAGCAGCAGATCTTTTAACCAGCACTGCTTTGTATGGAAAATCAGACAACATAGTGTGGCTCAGTCTTGGTCCTGCAAAATCTAGAAAAAGAGTGCTAAAATCATATGAGGACATAGAAACAATTGCCAGAAATAATCCCAACAGCCAAGGCGTCCTTAGCAGGTCCCGCGAGCACACCTCATAATAGGGTGGTAAAGAGTTAACGGCTCCGGCACCTTTACAGGTGCCGTTAACCCCTTACTGCCCTCCTCATAATGAGGCCCTTTATGTTGACGGTCAATGGATGTCTTATTCTACTCGATAATCGATAACCATCAATTTCTGCTAGCAAGTGTGTTCCGAGACCCCCAACCAGCCCATATAGTAGGGGTTTGCTCAGAAGCACTGTAAGACAAGATAGCGGCACCCATGAGATGGATGGGGGTGCAGATTTATTACTCCAACACCAATCAATAAGGACAATTCAACGGTTTGGCAAAGGGAATCTGTTTAATGACAAGTACAAAAAAGGGGTAGTTCTTAATATCAGCAATGGTGCGATCTTCCTTCGCGCTTCAACTCCAATGAACTTCATGAAAATTATAGCATTTATACTGAAAATTCATCATCATCGACGTGTAAGACTCAAAAGTTGCAAGGCAATTCTATTAATTAGGAAAAGGTAACTTTACTATAGGTACTATATTTGTATATGGTAACAGAGTGAGGGGATTCGGTAAACACTGTCAGGTGGGCATCTAAGCTCTTCCTTCAAAAATGACTACTACAGACGTCACTAAAAGTACGATGTCCTATTGGTTCTATTGACTAGAGGACCCTAGATTATTTGGTCCATTGTGATTGGGTTGGCACCAACCCCATGCATACTTTTCCACTTTGCTTAGCAGCACGCAGAATGGTCGGCCAGGTGTGAGGTGCCGCTTAGTTACCCGGCCTTCCTCAAGTCATTGTTACAATCAATCATCACTTTAGTAGCCATGTGTCAATTATTTCACTGTGGTTGGCCTCGAGACTGCATCTTCTGTCTGGAAAAGTTCTGATATCTTCGCCTGGCCTTGTCCCATGCGTATGTGTGAATTTGCCTCTTTTCCATCAATTTGTCTATTTGATTCTTGTTTCCCCCACCACCTGCCTCCGCCTTCTTATCGTGACCTTTCAGAGGCAGGATATTCTGTTCTTAGTTTCAATTAAATGTGGCTACTGTTCGTCTCTTCTATTGGAATGACCTTGGCTTTCCTGGCACGAGTTGCCTCTGCTGAGTTTCGTTTCAGCCGTCTCCTCTCGTTTTCGCTAAATATTAAGCTTTTTCTCATGGGGCTATAGTAACCTGGGTCGATTCTGCTTCTTGTGCAAAGTGGAAATATACTTATAATAAGGTGCTTCGTTTGAGGTAGATTATGTATAGTGGTGCTTGCCGCACTATTCTTCTACTAAGCATAGCAAGCTGCACTGTTTTCTTAGCTTTCTTGTGGTTCCAAGCACATGTACAGGTGTAAACTGCCAAATATCTTTGCCATGCTTACAGCTTAAGCTTCATACATTTTGACATTGTCCTTTCATGTTAGGTTCATGATATTCTTGTTCATGGTGTTTCGTCTCTTTGCGTCCTTCTCTGGTTGTCATTTCTTCTATATGTGAGTCAGTCCGGGTTCTTGTGACATCACCATTCGTCTTCCATTAAGGCCTTTTGGTTTCTTCATGGACTGTACTTAGACGATCGTCATTTCGTTTCATTTGTTGATATGGTTTTCTCAATGCATACCTTACTCTCCATGGTTTCCTTGGTATTGGTACTTTAATAGGTGCTGTTCTTCTAATAAGTACTGGGCAGAGCCCCACTGCAGCTCTCTGCTGGTTTATTTGCTCATCATACATCACATATCTTGGTGTGAACATTCCTGGTACTTCAAAATGGACGTTTGGAGTGCAGGCTTTATTTGGGACCTCCTCTACAGTGCAATAAACATCTTAACAGTAAAAGATACATTAAATACGTTCGCCATGACATAAATTGAGGTCTATAATGTAAATACGCTCATTTTACTAAAGAAAATAACTGGTCATATATAATAGAATGAAATGGATTTATCTCTTGCTGTGAGCAGCAAAGAAAGAGGAGGAGTTTCACTACTGGGACCTATTTGGAGGGGTTTACCTACTGTTATTGGAGGACTGGTGCCACATGTTTCGTGACCTTCCATGAACTTGAACATAGCTTGCTGGGAAATTGAGTTTTCTTATTTTTAGTGACTGTTCATTGTGGACTGGAAATTATGTAATGTTACTTTTTTCAGTTTAAAGTTGTTATTGTAGGTTTGTCTGCACCATGAGCGTGTATATATGTCTGCATCTAGTTTTTATTGGGTGCATTAAAAACTTGCTGCTGTGCTCTTTCTATGGGAAAAGAATAAAGAAAGATAAGCATAATGTAAGCCTTCGGTCTTGACATAGAATTGGTTCTCTAGTATCAAACTCGAAAACATATAGTAGATGTGATTTCACCAACAGTGCAAAGTCATTTTACAAAATATCAGCTAACCGCCAATGCCAGCATTGCCATTGTAATGCAGCTGTGACCACTATATATCCAAGCATTGCCAGCATACATCAATTCATAAAGCTTGGTCCATAATAAATGCCAGCTTTCCTATGAACATTATTTTGATTTTCTGGCCACAATTTATGCCATCATGGTCAGTGTAAATCATGTTTATGACGCTACAGCCACCATCTATTTCAAAATGTTCAATATAGCAAATTAGGTGATGTTGCACAAACACTATAAGCCAGCATTGTTGTGATGCAGCCCCTTGCCACCAAGCACATGAACACATTTTGCACATCCACACATTACCTACACACACCCTTAGATACAACCAGCAATTGCATAATAAATCAGAATTAACAACCAAGGACAAGTTGAACCTTAAACTTCTCTGTCTACACCACCAGACTCTGGAACTTTCTCCCCATCAACACCAGATGTGGACCCTCACTTTTACATTTCAGGACGGAGCTCAAGACCATTGCTGTAAAAATGACCTATTCATAACACCCTGGTCAAAGCACACTCCCCTATCCAACTAACCTGAAACTGAGCAATCTGTTCCCCCTTGTTTATAGATCTTTTGCTCACAAATTGCCCGCCCTCCCACTCCACCTTTATTGACTCTGGTTCCTTGTATTGACCTCTTGCAATCTGCTTCCCTCTCCGTGTACTTACCCTTATGACTTATAAAGTGATCTGTTGCTTCCCAAAGCAATTTCAGCACTCAATAAATATAATAATAATAATAATAATAATAATAATAATAATAATAATAATAATAATAATAATAATATCCATCATGCACTGCACTGCAGATATGTATTTTAAGTCACTTAGCAAGATTGTTTGCATTGAATCATTATATTTTAAATGCATTTCTCTGGCACAGTTTGTAAATAAATAGGTGTTTATAAAAAAAATATTTGCAATCACTCAGTATATAAACGATAAGCACATTTCCCTCATGCTGTAAATAAATCTCCTATAGGAAAAGATATGGAGATAAATGGAGCAATAGTTCCTGGCTGCTTTGCATACAATGAAAGAGCATTTTGGTAACAAAAGACTTGAAGTAGACTTGTATATTTAACACGTGTGTCACAATTATGTAAGCATGCAATTGAGTACACAATGCCCAGTGATCCTCGTTTTCGTTTGTCAGTATACTCAGTAAACGTTCTACAACATATGAGTCGTATATCTCAATTTGGATAGGCATTTATTTCAGGTGTGAGGCTTGCACTGAGCAGAAAACTAAATCTGCTGCATTCGCTGGACATAGAAACAATACACTTTGCATTGCTATGTAAATCAGAGTGTTTGATGGCACAGATTGGAATCAAGATAAAACACTAATGCTATAGTTTAACTAACAATATGAGAAGCCTGATTACTCTCTTGTAAACCAGGCAGCAAAAACAGAGTGTCACTCCTGTAGATGAAGGGCAGCCTCAGAAATAATTGGATATCATTTTATGTTTCCTCAGGTAACATGAATGAGACATTACAGTATGTTCAACATATCTTGCATTGTATTTTTACCATTGTGTTCATTGAACTGTTTTGAGTACCACATACAAATAAATTGAATCCTTATTAAGTCTTATTTGATCTTCTATCACAAGGGGGTGTTTAGACTAGTGCAGTGCCAGCAGGTTATGGAAGGTGTCTGGTTGGCTGGTTGATTAGTAGAATGTCTGACAGATAAAGCACAGCCTGACCATAGACTTCTTTATGGGTGAGGCATCAGATCTTGCAATTGGATGTCTAGCCAGAAAACTACCGAGGAGAACTCAGATATTTGAACAGTAATTTCCTTCTAACTGAGTATAAACAAGATTTGTTAAAAAACAAAGGAGAGTAAAACACCCAACTATTTGATATTCACTGATCTTATTCTAATCCTCTAATTGCAAGCTTGTATATACATGCTCATTAGAAAATACATTCTTTAATTAGAACAATTCATGACTATGCTTATGATCAATGATATAGGCCTCTCTGACAATAATGTTACAAAAAATATAAAAATATGCAAACAATGTGATATTTACAATAAAGCCTAAGATACACCCTACTGAACAGAAAAGCTATGAAAGACAATATATCGGAAAGAGATACACACAAATATACAATGTGAAACATTCCTTTCTCTTCTGAATAAAATGTAACCAATTCTTGAGAAAAATATTACCAAAGGAGCTTTTAAAGAACAAGCTCCTATGAGACAACAGTACATTACTGGCATTAAGAATCTCTCAAATTTGTATACTGTCCTCTTCAACCCCCGCCCCACCCACACCAATATTATCCTCCAGGATCACTGGTGTTTCATGAGAAGATGTTGGAAGAAATGTCAAAATTAGAAGCAAGATTACAAGGCACACAACCTCAGCAAAAAAGAAAGAAATCTCTTTCAATAGTTAGGACACTACTGAGATTGTCATTAGGAAGGCAGATAAAGGAGAGGGGATAGTTATTATGGATCCTTAGGCATATATTGATGAGTGTAACACATTACTAGCAGACAAAATGAGATATAAAATCTAAAGGAAGACATTCATTACAGCTAGATATAAGTACAAAAGTAACAAAAGTTTCAGAAAATTTCTGGTTTAGCAAACAAGAAACTGATTACCTCTCAGGGAGACAGGTAGTATCCCAGTATTTTACATAGTTCCAATAGTACGCAGAGGGCTAGACAACCCATCAGATTGCCCAATAGTTTCAGGGGTGTCATTTATCCTGGTAGCGATTTCTAAATAGGTACATTATTACCTTCCACCTACGGCTACTAAAATGAAATCACATCTTCAAGACAACAGAAGTAAAATGAAACATCTGCAAGGTTATCCATTAAATCCACCAACAAATATTCTGTTGTTTCTGGATAATTAATTGTTAGATACTTGCATCCCACAATAAGCTACTTTAGAAGTATTTGAGGAAGTATTACTATAGAGAAATGATGGATACTCAGTGGCAAATTCTTTTCTGATGTGGTGTATGAAAATAGCCCTGACCAAAATGTTCTTTCAGTTCCTGGACTGTATTTATCAACAAATAGAAGGTGCAGCTATGGGGGCCATATTGACCCCAATTTGGACAGCTTATATATTAGGGCATTTGAGACAAACACCTTACACTAAACCATATATACATCAATTGAGAAAATGACTGAGATATATGAACAATGGGGTCATTACAAGTCGGGCGGTAGGGGATACCGGCCACCGGTAAGGAGACCGGTGCCGGTAATCCCCTACTGCCCCATTCCAAAGGCCCCTAACGGGAACTGCAAGGGATGGGTGGTCAGACCACACGTCCCTTACGAGTCCCGTTAGCTGACCAGGCCGCTAATTACGGGCCTGCCATTAGCAGGCCCGTAAATAGTGCCTTCCCCATTCCCATTGAGCCCTAAGGGGGCTCAAATGGGAATGGGGAATGGTTGGTGCAATGGGGACTTACCGGACCCGCCAGGGTCGGACTAGACCGGTAAGTCCCCATTGCACCACACCGGACTCGGTTCTGTTATTGGAGGCAGTCATGGCGCCAATAGCGCCATGACTACCTCCAATCTCGTAATGACCCCCAATATCATAATAATTTGGAGAGGTGATGAAAATAAAATTGTGAACTTTTTACATTGGTTAAATACTCAGAATAGGTATTTGAAATGTACACATACAATAAACTAACAAGAGGTTAACTTTTCAAATGTAACCATTTATCATTGCAAAGGAGTCTCGTTAGATAGGCTGTATCACAAACCAACAGACAAGAATGCTATCCTTCACTATAACAGCCACCATATTAAACATGTACAGTATTACTTTCTATTTGGCCAATTTTTGAAGCTAAAAATGACCAGAAAGTATAAATAAATCATACATGAGGGAAGTGAATCACCTGATTCGTATATCAAAAATAGAGGATATCCCTTTACTCTGTTGACAAAGACATCTAAAAGAGCCTATGATAAGAATCACAAGTAACCTTAAGAGGACATTTCTAAGAATAAAAATGAGTATAATCTGGTGAGTGTAAATACTTAGAAAAATATTTTGTACAAAATTAAATCCATAATACAGGAACATTGTAAAATGTTCCGTAACAGCAACAAATCATTAACCACACATATGTTTGCATTTTAAAAAGATTTCATCCAACAGATGACAAAAGACATTCACATAGCAGAGCCAAAACCCTTGCAAATTATTAATCGTGAGACCGGCAATGTGACCTATATGATCATATGCACGGTTACGTTGATATATATTGGCAAGACAAATAGCAAATGCAAAATAAGGATTATTGAACCAGGAGCTGTATTAAAAACAAAGTATCTACAGCCCCTCTTGACGAGCATTTCATTTCTGCAGACCACAAATCTGATGCTTTCTAATGGACTATTTCAAAATGATTTGGGGCCTGAATAAAAACACCATGAACAAAACAAATGTTTGGGACAACAAACATAATTTTCTATTTCACCTAGAGTAAATTGACCAGGGTAAATATTGTAGCTATTTCAACTAGGTGTATACCATTAGATTCTGATAGGTATGTAACAGCCTTTTGAAAATAAAAAAAGACGTTCTCTTGAAGTGATTGATAGAAACTATGGTGTAGACTGAGGCTTCCTTCACTTAAGGATGGAGTCACTACAAAAAGTAGGCAAGGATGAAATGACATAACTTCTTAATATATGTGTTGACAGTGCATTACACACAAATATAACCATCTTTTTTGAAGATTCAATATGATTTCTGATGTATAAACAATCAGTGCAAGAACATTCCCACATAAACTGATTTTTCCCAATTTATGATGGCACCTTTCGAGGAACTTGGAGGCAAGAGAGAGGCAATTGTGTTTTTATGTATGACGCAGGTGTGTCATTATGTCTATTCATTCATGTGCCACAAAACATCCTTCAATGGCTGCTGACCTTATTGAGATCAGAAATCTAGTATTGCTGTCAAGCATAGAGGTGTGTGTGATTTGTAAGAGGCAGAAAGATTATGAAATGATCGCCCTTTTTTAATGAGAATTGAGGTAAGAATATACACAATTAAAACAGGCATTCTGACACCGCTAATAGTCTATTAGTCTATTTATTGGCGTCTATCATATAGATCAAGCAAGGAAGACCCAATGAATCTGGCAAATGCACAGATGGGAAGTATTAGGCATAATAAAAACCTTTTGCATTCAAATTCAATCTAGTCGGTTATGAGCCATTGCTGACTTAAGACTAGATAGCTGACTATTGTCATAATTGTTGTGTCATCCACACTAATGTTAAATAAATGTAAACAATTGGAAAATGGGGATACAAAATTAGAAAGCAACCAAAACTCCTATTTAGTAGACTATGAGGTAAAAATGGTGTCTTCTGGTGTATTTAATTTTCTGATTTTGTAATACATTTGAATTTTTAGAGGCATACGACTCGTGTTTTTTAGTTTTCACAGATCTAAGAGATCAGAGAAGTTGGAAATCTACAAAAATTAGGTTACAATGTACTTACATCTT
Source organism: Ambystoma mexicanum (assembly GCF_040938575.1). Taxonomy (NCBI): domain Eukaryota; kingdom Metazoa; phylum Chordata; class Amphibia; order Caudata; family Ambystomatidae; genus Ambystoma; species Ambystoma mexicanum. The sequence continues at coordinate 1,525,878,675 of NC_090937.1, forward strand.
TAGCCATGAAGGGTGCTCAGAAGCCGAAACTCAATATAGAAAGGTGTTTAGAAGTGTGTAACCCTGAAGAATGTGAAACAATACCATAAACATAGGACAGAAACGTGTTGGGTTGATTTACTAACGCAGACCCCATGGATATTAGATACTAAGCAGTTGTTTGTCCATTTTATGCATCTGTTAGAGGTCAATACCCTTTTTTTAAGAATTCACATTGGATGAATGTGTTTAGATGTTTGTAATGCATTGTTTTCTATAGCTCACGTTTCTTTTCAATAAGGTGTGTTTTTGGCCTTATTGTATATAAAAATATATAAATGTCAAGTATATATGCATTTTCTGGTAACATTATGGTCGTATTGACCTATCTATGAATTGATGACCCTAGTCTTGTACTGTACTCATTAAGGAATTTGAATTTGAATTAAGAAAAACCTGTACAGATACACACATTTGCAATTAGAGGATTAGAATAGGATCAGTGAATATCAAATTGTTGAATGTTCACTTGTCTTTGTTGTCTGCCAAATGTCCTTTATACATAGTTAGTAGAAATGAAGCCTTCAAGGTAGGTTCCTTGATAGAAATCTAATTGAAACGTCCCTACAGCAAGTTCCAGATCCATACTTTCAGCAGGGATCTTGTGGGAATGTTAGGACATCTCTCAGTAGTCACAGGTGGTAAAAGGCTGTTTTTTTATACAATATTTGTTTGTGTAATAAAGGGCTGGCCTTTGTGTAAAAGGATCTCAAGGCTACGACCATGACCATGAATGGGGTAGATCACAATCTGAAAAGTGTTTAAACAAAGAAGGTTCATAGCCAAACATCAATGGATATGGAGGTGACAGACCTGGGCCTTTGTTTACCTTCTCAGACACTTCAAGTTGTTTCAGATGAAGCTGGGTGTCACCTGCGTACATTTGAAAAACAACTTTGTTGACGTTTGGCTCATATTGTGCATGAAAGAGGATCAGGGACTGAGAACAGCCTTGCAACACTCTGCCATTGTCCTTAGCTGGTGATGAAATTAAAGGTCCCCATTGCAATTGATGAGAGCCATCTGCTAGAAATGATGCCTATATCATCCAAGGTATTCTCCAAGCTACTGGAGAGGATGTTGTTGGCAACCCTGTCAAAATTCACAGATAGGTTGAGCTGCATAAACACACACGAATCCTTTGGGACTGTAATTAATTGTGATTTCTCCCTACTCCTCTTCCATCCTTCCCTTTTAACTTCCATGCCCCAAATTAAATCTTCCTGCCTAATATGTGGTTTATTCCCAATATAACCAGACCGAGACCGGACCAAGATCCACCTCCAAGGGTAATATCGATTACATGGTCAACTCCAGTAGGATGGGAACCAGCATCTTCTTGGCTACACCAGAGCCACCAATACCACTTGAATTCGAGTCCCTGAATTTTGTCTGGACTTTGGGTATCAGTGTCAATGGCTCCTCTGCCATCTGATTCCGGGACTTTGACCAAGCTCCTCTTTCGTGATTTAGATTCGCCATTGCTGTACAGGTGTCAGTTCTGACCAACGCTGGCCTTACTGGGAGATAAAAGGGAAAAACATGTAGGGCCTTGAACATTGCTTGCTATTCCCTTCAATTTGAGTCCTTTGCATGCCTACCACCAGGCCTGAGCCTAAACACTCCACAGAACCCACCCCACTCTGCTGGCATTTGTAATAAGAGTGTCGTTTCAGGGGAAACCCCCTCAACAAATGCTGTTTGTCCATTTACTAATGTAGTTCTGTATTGTAGAAGGCATCAGAATCTCTCCTTCAAAGTCATCCATTTGGGGATCCAAATGATCCAAGAGATAGAAGATCATTGGGTCACAGTTAGAGCCTTGCCCATGCCACCTTAAAGACACAGGCTGCCATTTGCCCCAAAATCCATCTCACTGATTCCAGATGTCTACAAATATGGAGGCCAACACGTTTAGCAACCATATCACACTGTCTTCTATATCTATAAACTGGAGATCTTGTAATGGTACTAGATACCTACTTCTGACAGAGTTTCAACCTCTGTAGTGCATCACACAGCTTCTTCCTCTGTATCATCAGAAATCCTTTTGTAGGGGTTCTTAACAACCAGCCATCCAGGAAGGAGAACACATGCATCCCTTGTTTGAGAAAATAGGCCACCACTGGACTCAGACCTAGGTGAGTCCTTGCAGTGCTGTTTTCAGTCCGAAGAGAAGGACTTGAAACTGAAATGGCACCCCACTGTCGCAAACCTCAAAAATTCCTGATGGATTTGTTGATTAGGGACATGGGCATAAGTGCCCTGCAAGTCTAGAGAAGCCCCAACACGTTTAATCCTTTATCAGCAGGGTAATCCTATATCTTATATCCAGTACAAGTGGAAATGTTCCATTTAGTTTGGTTATTGAATGAAAATGGCTTCCTTTTTCTCCATTTGGAACCCAGGAAATGGTCTTCTTTCCAGCCAAACCCTGAATCCCTTCTGTTAGGGCCCCCCTTGGCAAGCTTTTAATCAAGTCAGCTACTAGTGCGGAACCTGAGGGCGTCCTTACTTCTTTTGGATCCTGACACTGGGGGTGTACATGCAAGGGAGGATCATTCGGGTGGGGGGAACTTGGGGATTAGGGAGAGAACGTCTTAGGTGGGACATGGTATCCCGCATTTCCTTTTCAGAATGAACCCTCTACCCCACAATCCATCATGGGCTATTGTCAGCCCCTACCCTTTTCTGCTCGTATCACATTCCCTAAGAAACACCAGTTCAGTACTGGGATGAAGAAGAGGAGGATCAGCCTGCTGTTTCCATAGTGAGCGGTCTAGTCTTTTCTGTGCTAATCACGGTGGCGGGAACTTTAAAAGCCCTGTGAAAGCCCTGTGAAGCTGGAGTTGCCTTTTGAAGCAGTGATAAAAACTGCTGGATGCAGGCAGACCTCTCTGAGTCAACAGTGTGGCAAGCATAGTGCTCAAGACCTGAGAAATGATGCAGAGTTTATGCAGCGGGAAGCGAAACTGAAGGACCCTCGAGGCTGGTGGCAGACAGAAGGAGGGAAGCTGGCTTGAGTGAGGGAAACGGTCATGAAAGTCCCTAGCTGCAGGAGGAGCATCGCTGGGTGAGCGGAGCCACAGAGAACTGCCAGGTGAAGGAGCGATGTACCACACAGGGAAGAGAGAGCCTGTGGCAGTCGAGGAACTCGCAGAAAGGCCCTAAGATCTGACCAGTGAGTGTATCAAGCAGGGGGAACACTGGGCTGGCAGGCAAATATGTAAAACAGATAACAAACATTGATTTAAAACGAACTGAGCATTATTGGAATGCTGAAAGAAGTGAAAGTAAAGTACTTTTGAATTCCGAACGAAATGAAAGAAATTATGAGCACTTTTTAGAGTCAAGTCAAGTTGAGAGCACTTGTGAATATTTGAATAGAGTGAAATAAAGATTGTAAATCCATCAGATGCGAAGAACTGCATTATAAAGGAAACACGCATTGGCACAAGCAAAGATAATTGTAAAGGACTTTATTGGAAAAGAAAGCCAGCATTGGCAACAGCCAAGAGAAAGCAAAGATTTGTATGTTATGAGGAAAACCCATTGGCAAGAGCGAGGAGAAAGTGTAAAAAGTGCATTGTGATCCAGCAAGTCACCACACAGTGTCAGGCGAATGTGACACAGGTGGATAAAGCAAAGAGCACTTTCAGCTAGAAAGAGTGGCCTACTGTTGATGAAAGAACAATTACAGTGACCTGTAATGGGTGGACCGTGTGGTCCGCCACCTGCATCTAGACCGAGAGCACACCTGTTTGGAAAAGCTACTGAAAGCAACCATAAATAAGTTTGTGTTTATACTACAACATACTTTTATATGTTTTGAAGTCAAGAAACAGACCATTTAGGTGACTAGTGGAAAAGAGACATATCATAAGAGCTGGGAAGTGTCCCAAGGAATTGTGTTGTTTTGAAAAGCTGGAAGATTTGAACTCTTGGGGAAGGGAACCCCTGTGTCTTGTGAACTCTTTTGAATGTGGGGAAGGTGAAGCTGATTGCAAGCCAAGTGCTGGAAGAAGCTCTGAACTTTACTTTAAACACTATTCATTTTGATGTTGACTTCCCTATACATTGTATACAGTTAGACATGATGGTAAGTGTAGGGTTTGGACACAGACAGACATTTGATTTGGACTTCCAAACACAGACTATCCTTAGTTTCTTTAGGTAGGGAAAACCCACCTTAGCATAGGGCAAGTTAGGCCTTACTACATCCTGCATAACTAGTTAAATAAAACTTTGAAGATAAAACTTGACTCCGTTGTCTGTCTGCTTCATGATGCCATCACTTACTCCGGAGCTTCCCTGCCCACCACGGTTGAGGCCACTAGTATCCCTCCTCCCCAGATTAAGAAATAATCCGGACTGAGTTGGGCAATTCCCGAGTCTGGTGGGACATTCCTTCATGGCACCCAATGAGGCCATCAAAGATGACTTGGACAGGAAGATAGATAGTGCATAGTGCCTATGAGAGCAACAACACATTTATGTTTCCTACATGGCCAAGATGCCACTTGGAGAAATCTGTTCCAAATCAAAGGCCTTGCAAGAACCGACAGAATTGGCTCTGCTTCTCCAGATGGTTAAGTCACAGGTGGAATTCTTATTGAATCGTATCTGTGATGGGGTGAAAGTATCCGTGGTAGTCAGGAGGTCCATTATCACAGGCCTCATACATCTATATTTTAAACATTGGCACACAGACTCCATTCAAATGGCGGTGGCCATGCAGGTACCATTTGAAGGTCATACGTTATTCAGTGATACTCTGGAAGAGAAGGTGCACAAGGTCGCCTGTGCTGAAAAGCATGCTGGAAAACTTAAGAAGAAATTGGACACAAAACCACTTTCCTCCTCCAGAGGGAAACAGTAGCTGTCGGGGTCTGCAGCCCAGCGGCAGGGAAAGGACACATCTCATTGTGTAAGTAAGAACAGATGTCCGTCACTGCCTCAAAAGCAGCAGAAGTCCTGATGCCAGGCCTGTTGGCGCCTGCTTTTGATGGTTTTGGAAAGAATGGCTATACGAATCCAAAGATGCTAGGGCAGATTGGACTGTGAGATGGGACTCCTATATAGAATTCAGAACAGCTTTGTCCCCTTCAAGAATGGTATGGACCCCTCTACTGATTGGCAGGTCCAAGAAAAAAGCGATGCACCAGGACCACCTCAAGAAGAAGGCTGTGTAACCTTTCCTCTGGTGGGAAATGGGTCAAGGGACCTATTCAATTGTGTTTCTTGTTCCCAAGCCAGGGGGAATATTCAGGGTGGAATTAGACCTAAAGATTCTGAACCACTACATTTTGACTTGTCACTTCAAAATAGAATCCCTGCAGAGGGTGATTCACTTGATCCAGGAATCACCCTCTTGATCCATATCGGGATTTTCATGTCCCGATATGGAAAGGTCATCAATGGTACCTGAGGTTTCTGGTAGAAAGACCAATTCAGAGCCCTATCGTTTGGTCTCAAAACAGACCCCAGAGTCGCTATACACATTTTGAGACCTGTGGTAGATAATTACATCTAGAGGGAAAAAGAAGGTGTTTTCCCTACCTGTACAATTGTACAAAGTGTTGTCCATGGACGTTTTGATGTACCTTGTTCATCTGTCCTTCAGGATCCTGGAGGAACTTGGATTTCTCATCAACTGAGGCAAATCTCACCTGACCTCATCTCAGGATTTCCAGTTTATCAGCACCCATTCCTGGACTCTGCAGGGACGGACCTTCTTCCACGTATGAGTACAGCCAAACTGCAAGAGTCACTCTGGGCTCTATTACCTTCCTCTAGGGGGACAGCAAAAGACTGCCTCAGAACTCTGGGCCACCGGGCCTCCTGTGTTTTCTTGGTACCCTGTGCTCGACTCCATCTAAAACCATTGCTGTTCCAGCTGCACCTGTTCTGGAGAGAGATTTAACCAGGAATTTGACATATGGATTCCAGAGACCTCATCCTTTGAAAGAGGTAGTTACAGTGATGGTTACACCTGGACAACCTACTGAAGGAATTCCCATTAACCAAGCCTTGGCTAGACCATTGTTACTACAGTTGCCAGCATGAAAGACTTACCAGAAGGAGTGGTCAGCCAGCGATGCAGCCTTGCCTTCCAACTGGAGAGAGCTGGCAGCAACCCTTTGAGCCCTTTGGGTCTTTGTGTCGTTATTGGACAATTCTTGGGCTGACCAATTGAGCCGGGTCTCCCCGTCCAAGGTGTGGGAACTAGGAGAGGAGGTTTCCGCTCCATCTGCAAACATTTGGGGACTCCCTGGATGTATCTGTTTGCCTCCCACCCGAACAGGAAGAGCTCCTATTTCTTTTCCCAGTTCCCTTGTCAGGAGGCTGTGGGGACAGATCTGATGGCTATTCCTTGGCCTTGGGACCTCTTAAATATATTCCCTCCTCTGCCCCTGATCCCGATTATCATGTTGGAAATCAGGCAGACAGAAACAGTGGTCATTTGGATAGGTCCGATCCAAATACCTCTTGTTCAGGGGTCGGTCCAGTCCTGGGGGGGTCTGGATATTGAACTGGAGAGGCTCGGCAAGGACTACCCCAAAAATAGCAGAAGAAATTCATGGGGATAAGGCTATCCACGTTGAAGTTGTATTCTAGGCACTGGGGTGTGCTTCACCAATCATTATTCAATTCCTACAGAAAGGGTTTGAGCAGGGCTTGGCTATCTCCACCCTAAGAGCTCAGTGGACTGCCATTAGAGCATTCTGGGCTACCAAAAGGTAGCTCCAGCTCAGTGTTCTCTGAGGTCCAGATTGCTGAAAAGTGGTTCTCTGTCCAGGCTGTGACACCCTCTAGATTGCCCGCTTGGGATCTCTTGATTGTTGTAAGAGCTCTCCAGTTGGCACCCTTTAATCCCCTACAGGAGGTTTTCCTGAAAATTATATCCATCAATACTGGGCTTTTAGTGGCAATCACTTTTGGTCAGCAGAATAGAGGAGATATATGCCTTTACATATAGACTGCCATATTTGATAATTCAGGAGGATGCCTTCTCGTTGTGATCCTCTCTAAAGTTGTGTCTAAATTACATGTTTCCTGATCCTACCACGGAGGAGGAGGAAGGCTGTTTTGATTTACCTAGCATGCGGCAGACCCTTCAGAAAGCTGGCAGTCTCTTTGTTACCTTTGGAGGTCCTCGGACAGGGTACAAGCCATTGGTTCCTACTCTTAGTAGATGGGCGAGGGAGGCTATCCAGCATAGGTCTATGAGGTCAATGGCTGCCTCCTGGGCAGAGCCTCATGGTGTTTCAATAGATATTTGTAGGGTGGTTACTTGGTTCAACCCCAACACTTTTGTACAGCACTACCACCTTAATCTTCACATAGTGGGAGCAGGTTCCTTTGGGGAAAGGGTACTGTGCGTTGGTACAGGGTCGGACTGGGACATAAAATTGTCTCGTGCGCCAATGAAAACTTGGCCCAGAGTTGCAAAAAAGCAATTAATTCCTTTTGTGACAGACTGTTTGAAAAGTATCCATCCAGTAGGGAAAAGAGTAACTCAAATACGGACCCATGACTTCAGCCACTCTGTATGTAAAGAAAAAAAGACACTGAAGAAGGACATCAGGTCATTAATAAAGCAACTGGGGATTAATGCCAAATCTGAAATCAAAAAACGAAAATTTAAATATAGAAATTGGCTAAAATATTTCTCCTTAATAAGAGATCAAGAAAGAGGGGAAAGAAGGTTGAATCTAATATCCACTCACAAATCGAGAGATATTTGGAAAATTCGAAATAATGGATCTCTAAACCAAGCCGCGATGCAGTCAAACGGAATTTCAAGCGCGTAATGGGAACAGCACTTCCAAAATGTCTTTAGTGCACCAACTCAGAGAGATCCCACTCCAACTGTAACATGCAATGAAGATTGGAATGTGGTTGAGAGTGCAGACGACATTGCAATCGTAATTCAGCATTTAAAAAATTCGCGAGCAGCTGGACCGACGGCATCACGAATGTCATGTTGAAAGCCAAGAAAGTGTTGTGGTCTTGCACGATTGTTTGTGCTGATTTCAAAGTTGAAGGAAGTACCACGATCTTGGCAGGGATAGGTGTGCCGGTGTTTAAGAGGGGTGATCGGGACGATCCTGCAAATTATCGCCCGATTGCCCTTCTCGACACCATTAGTAAGATCTTCGCAACATGTTCACCACGCAAACTCTCAGCGTGGACAAATCAAGCAGGCTTGATGGATTGTCGTCACACAGGTTTCACCAAAGGAGTGGGGACTGAGGTAAACTTGTTAATACTAAACCTTTTCAAACTTGAGACGCTCAAAATAAGTCAAAGCTATTTGTTGCTTTTATTGATATGCGTCAAGCTTTTGACACAATAAATCGTGCCAAAATGTGGGAGAAGCTTATTAAGTGGTCTTGTCCATCGCCGTTATTACAACCACTGATGGCTTTACACACTATGACATTGATGCGTGTGCGAACAAACGCACATGGTGAGTTTACGGATGAAATTCCTACCACAAAAGGAGTTAAACAAGGTTGCCCCTTAGCGGACTTATTGTTTAAATTGTTTATATCTGACAATCCAGCTGCATTCCAAGAAGTCAAGTGTTTTCCGCCAGAAAGTTAATGGCCAGCAGCTGAGTTGGGCAATCTATGCCGATGATATTATGCTTACAGACTTTACTCAAATTGTTCAGAGGCTTATTGGCAAATTTCAAATCTATTGCGACGAAAATGACCTGAAAATAAATGAAAAAAAGACCAAGATTCTTACTATTGGTAAAGCTGGAACAAGTAAAGATAAAACATTTAAGTGGACAATCAGAGAAAACGTGATTGAGAAGTTCTCAGTCATTCGTTACCTAGGAGTACTTGTCTATAATACAGTAAATTAATGGGACTGTACTGTAGACCTAAAGCATCGAATGGCGGGCTTCGCAGTGCATGGTGCAAGAATACATGCCGAATATGGCAAATTTACAGTAATTCCTGCCCTGATGTTTTACAAGCAGAAGGTCATCTTCGCGATCAGCTTTGGTGCGGAAGCAGAGTGGAATTTGAACCATCAACGTTGGGCAACCTAGAAGGGAATTCTGGAGACATGTTCTCAGATTACGAGCTTACATCTCAATAAAAGCCATCAGACATGAACTAGGTCTTGATTCCCTCTATGTCACTGTGCTGTGGAGATCCATCTCGATGATAAGGAAAATGAACCTTAAGGATCCAGTTCCTGCTTATCGAATCCTGGTGTCAACCCTGCAGCAACCCCACAACGGAATTTTGAGGAGCTGGGTTGACAAAATAAAGTTCATCGTCGCCGAGGCTGAAATAATGTGGGACACGGTGATGTTTTTGCCACAATTAGCCAAACAAAATTGAGACAATGGAGTTGGATTCAGAACAATCAAAATCATGCCACGTTGAAGACCTTGCTGTACTTAGGCCTAGCAGCAAACAGTCTAGACTTGCTACCAAAATATCTCAAGAAATGTCCTTAAAAATACCACCTCAACAAATTCTTGATGCTTCGGTTGAATGCATATCGAACAAAAGATGTACTTTGGATCAAACATGATGTAACCATAATTGACGATGCCTGTTGATTAAGCTTGACTACTGAAGATCGTTAAAACATCTGATAATGGAATGTCCAAAATTGGTAAATGAGAGATCCCTTCTGTTGGGGAATTATGCTCCTGTGCATAATGACATTGAGAATTGGTGGTTTACCATGCTATCAAGCATCAATGTCCATCAAACCTGCGCGGTAATAGACTTCTTGGATAAAATTTTACCTGATGACTCTAAACAGTGAAGACTTCCTCAAATGATCTACCCAATGAACAAGAGAAGGACTGGTGGTTATCTGAAGTAGCAGCCGAGCCCTGCGTCTAATTTATAATGATGAAATAGGGGATTTCTACCCAACTGAAATGGTGGATGCATAACCCATGCTTGTGGGTGCTTTTCTTTGTGGGCTTTGTGTCTGTCTGTTGTTTGCTCTTGTTCGTTGTTTTGCTGTATTTCTCTTGTTCGTTGTGTTGCCGTTTGTATTGTTTTGGTGAATGTTTTGCAGGATTGGATGTGTTGTTTGTTTGTAATAAAAGTCTGTATAAACTAAATGTTCCAATACATTTTTTTTTTAAAGTACCCATGGGGGAGTTTTGTAATGCAAACTGTGCATTTTAAAGACCATGTATTCAGCACCAATGGTCAAGACTACTAGCCGCATAGTGGAGTAACTCATCAAACTGGCCCACATTCGCCAGAAACGCGGCCCATTTTGACCAAAAACCTGGCCCACACTAGCATGAGATTTTATTTTTTTGGGTATTGCCCTATTGCCATGAAGGCCAGTCCGAGCCTGGGTTGGTACCCTGTGATTCATAACGTATCATGAATTTTGCACTCAATAAATTGGTGCTGGTGTGCACATGACATACTGTGCAGCTCTTTACTCTTAGTCAGATCACGCAGTTGGTATAATTCAAATGATTAAGTACTGGGAGGAGGAAGAGAGACGTGGAGCTATGTGGGGATTATGTACCTGTAATCTTCATTACTCCTAGCCCAACTCTTCCTCCTTCCAGTACTTAAGTCCTGCTTCTCCCTCCCGACATGGCTGGATGAAATAATGACTTGGTTAAGCGTAATAGAAGAGGTTAGGTCCGAGCTGGGGGTTATATCCACAATATAGGGGCGTTAGATAGAGACGAGGAAAGGAAATAAAAGAAGGATTCCTGGGGGAGGTGGGACACCTCGCTGATTAAGTACTGGGACGATGAAGAGTTGGACTACAAGTAATTAATATTACTGATAAGTAATGCCCACATTATGCTTTTGTTTATATGAATGAGAGCAGTTTCCTTGATAGGAGAACTACGCTTGTTCTGCTGCATGTTGCATGTCACCCCCTCCTGTGAGCTTTGTAGCTCCCAGGATGTGTATGTGTGTAATTACCATGGTGATTACCATGTGACCAAGTCAATAAAAGCGACGAGCCACTTCGTCAGTCAAACAAAGACCTGAAGCCAGCGTGTTTCTTGTGTGCATCATGCTGGTGCCACGCCCTGTGCAGAATGCCTGTGTGCGGGGCCCTGCAGCAGGACAGTGCCCCTGCTAGGCAACTCCGTCCCTCCTGAATGTCTTTGCCGTGTGAGCACAGCAAATGGAGCAACCCCTGCCTGGGTGCCCCCCAAACCCGGGGCTGCAGTATGGTGGGTGCCCCCATCAATGGTAGTCGTCTCTAGTGATCGGAGCCTGCACGGTGTCCCCTGCCGACGGTCTGCTGCGTGCACGCAGCACCAAAGGAGTCCTGTCCGGTGATCCCGACATCAGACGTGGTCCACTCGGGTGGTCCGGGAGCGCGCCACCACACTGCACAACTATTCTTTACTGGCCCCAATTTAGCTGCAGTCACAGATTACATGTAATTTAAACTTGTTACAATACTCTTTATTGACATAACCTCTCACTGCTCTATGATCCATATTAGCAACCCATGCTATTTTTTAAAAAAGTGTCCATATTCAATTGGTTGTAAAACAGTCATAAGGTATCAAAGCCAAATTAGTAAATTAGTTGATACAGTTTAGAATCATGCGGTGTCTGTAAAGTCGGTCGATTTTCGCCACAGCTGCAGTTTTTAATGTTACCACTAGAGGCCACTAGATCTCTATGATCTGAATTATGAAACAATTGAGCGCAGAGAATAAACGGAAAAGTAAAATAGGACCACCTATACCTGAGCCAAAGCAGATTCTATAGGCTGCACACATTAGAAAACAGATTAGAAAAACGTTTCAGAATTATTCAGCAATTGTTTTACGTTTGATATTTGAATTGATTGTGTATTATGTACGGTTAACAAAACCTAGTTTTTAAAAATTATTATTGCTATTTTTTGCCATACAGAAACAATTGTCGGTCTAACGGCATTATACCCTTATTATTATGCGAAGCAGCACCTCACACGAATCCAATATGGTATCTACAAAGCTTTGCCACATTGCTTGGACTTTATTATTTGTTCGAGGCGAGGGGCTCTATTGAGCTGATTTTGCCCCACTGAGTAATTTGGTGGCGGGGAGCCGAGACATACCCGTGTACACCGCCTTTTGTCCTGCACATTTCCACTCTGCTGTGCAAATGACCAACATTTGGCGGAGGTTGCTGCCTGCGTGTATGTCTACACATAACGACTACCCGCTGTCAAACTACTCAAGGAAGCAGAATGAGCTCCATGGGCGACCCTCCACCAAATTTTGATCATTTGCACGGTGGAGTGTATATTTGCTAGGGGAAAGGTGACACGTGACCGCCGTCTTTTGCTCTGCACATTTGCACTCTGCCGTGCAAATGACTAATCGCTGCCTACCATATTCGCATGGTAGGCAGCATTTACAATTACAATTAAACAGTGCCTACCATGGTTGCATGGTAGGCAGTACTTATTTGTACACTCTGCCAGCACAATGGATCACTATGAAGCATGAAAATGCATGACGTCACAATTGCTGGAGGATTTGTATGGTGGAGAGGGGTGTCCAGTCAAAGTTTCAAATACATTGTTTTCGAAATGCAATAGTTTTGAACCAAAAGGATCGAAGAAAAAAAATTCGAATGCTTTTTATTTGGCTTTAGTATAGGAAAAAATACTAGTTTTCCCCCAAAAAACAGGGGTTTGAGGAAAGACCCCCCAAACCCCAAAAACCTGCATTTGAATTTTTTTTTTTCGGTTCTTTTGTTTCGAAACTATTGTATTTTGAAACAATGTATTGAACCCTTTCACTATAAACCGTGGAGAGGAAGGAAGGTGGCGGAAAAGCAAGTGGCGTTCTGCCCCGTTCTCTCTGCATACAAATGAATGAAAATGAGGCGGAGTGTAAGTAAAATGCATAAAGGTTTTTACGCATTTCGATTACGCTGCCCTCCCATGAACAGGAGCCCCTATATGTCACTTTCTGAAGTTCTGCCAGTCTGAGCATTATTTAAATGAAGTCTACAACATTTAGAGCTCTCTCAGCTTTCCAGTCTCCAAACATTCACGTCTTAAAACTCCCCCAATTTTACCTCCCTCCTTTGAAACGTTGACCATGAAAAATCATGGGGAATTATCTTGACAGGGTTCAATTTACACTGATACTGCAAATAGAGTGATATAAATACTAAAGGGCAGATTTACAAATAAGTTACTCTGATTTGCGCTTGACTTGAATGGAGATAGTGCTTGGTTCGGAAAGAAATTACTAAGAGCAACTAAGGACCATTCATGTGAAGGCACGCCCCTAAAAGCTCGCACCAAAGGACAAAGGCCTGAGAAACTCTTGCAAGGATAACACGTTTTATTTCTACAAAACAAGAGTGCCAGCAAAGAACTATGCTGCCCAAGAACGTTCTGAGGGAAAAGGGTTTGAGCAGAAGTTTAAAAGGGGGTAGATCGTCAGTAGTGACATCATTACATAGCTACTTTACTCTACTTTACTCTATTTAATTTATATAGCGCACCATATAACCCAGAGGCGTGAGGGCGCAACAGAGAGTTAGATACAGATCATCTCATATAAAATTAGATTTAAGAGTATGACATTAATTAGTTAAACACTAAGGTCTTGATCCCTTTTTTAAATGTTTCTAAAGAATCACTATTCATAAGGTCAGGATGGATATCATTCCATGCCCTCGGTGCTGCCACAAATAAAAGCACCTTTTATCACCTGGGAGAGGTTGCATTTTGGAATTTGAAGTTGATTTAGAGTGTTCGACCTTAATGTTCTGTTGTTATCTTTTCTTTCAAGTGGCTCTGTTAAGTAACGCGGTCGAATACCTTTTAAACATTTATAGGTAGTGGTAAGTAGTCTGTACTGAATCCTGGAGGAAGCAAGTGCGAACTGTGTCTAGCTTCCGTGATGCGATCCCTCTTCTTTAGGCCAACAATGGTTCTGACCATAGAGTTTTTGAGAGTTTGTCGTTGCGCGATGTCAGTTTTAGCTACCCGCACCAGTAAACTACCAAATGGTCAATCATGTGCCAATAATTGCCCTAGCAAATGTTTCACAATTTGTTAGAGAAAGCGGGGTAAACAATTTAATGTGATAGGATGTGGAGGACATGAGACTATTCATGTGTGCCTTCAAATTTAGATTTTGATCTAGGACAGCTCCCAGAGTTGTCACGTTCTTTTTAGTTCCTATGGCAAAAAACCTGCTATTTCAAAATGTTTATATTTATTGTTGATTTTGTTTTTTGTGCCTATTACCATAAACTCGTTTTTTTCCTTATTCAATGCCAGGCCGTTTTCCATCATACAGCATTCGATGATTTCATAGGCTTCATTGAGCCTTCTTTCATCTTCTTCGTGCTGTCCTGACATGGGAATGACACATTAACAGGCCGATTCATGGAATAATTAGCGCGGCGCAAGTGGCCAAAAACGTGCGATTCGCAGTGGAATAGCGAAAATCGCAGTGCAAGTGCGAAAATCGCACGAAAAGCAGCACACATCGATTCATGGAAGGCCGTGCGTGAGAAAACCATCGGATGTGCGCTAAAAAAGTGCGCGGCGCACGTTGGCGCACAGGCCATCTAACGGCGTGCGCCAGGTCACAGCGAAAATCGCACAGGCCACAGCGAAAATCGCACATAGCGCAGCGCACACAACAAAAGTAGGCGGAACACGGGGCGTAACACTCGGAATGGGGAACAACTTGCCAAAATGTGGGCGTCACGGGGGAAGTACAGGGTGCAAGTGCGCGGAACGCCCACATGCTCGCCTACAACCCGTATTCATGGAATCGAATAGGGCAAAAAAGCGCACGTTCAAACCAGCGCACAGGCACAAACACGACCGCCACAAGAAAGCAGGCGGTAGCGTCTCTGCGCCTGTAATAAATGTGCGCCAAAAGGTGCGCCAACAAATAGCACCTATATACAGCCATGATGAATGTCCTTTACTGTGGCCCTCCAGGACAAATGACGTGCAAAGGGGTACCCACAAACACGGACACCCGCTGACTGAAAAATAACGTGTGCGTGTATTCCGGGGTGCACGGGAAGTCTCACACGCGATTTGGCAGGGTACGTGGATTTCAGAGGTGCGCGGGAAGTTCCACACGCGATTTGGCCAGGTACGTGCGCTGGTATTTCCACACGCGATTTGTCTGGGTACGTGGATCTCAGGGGTGCGCGGGAGGTCTCACACGCGATTTGGCAGGGTACGTGGATTTCAGGGGTGCGCAGGAAGTTCCACACGCGATTTGGCCGGGTACGTGCGTGGGAATTTCCACACGCGATTTGTCTGGGTACGTGGATCTCAGGGGTGCGCGGGAGGTCTCACACGCGATTTGGCAGGGTACGTGGATTTCAGGGGTGCGCGGGAAGTACCACACGCGATTTGGCCGGGTACGTGCGCGGGAATTTCCACACGCGACTTGGCTGGGTACGTGGATCTCAGGGGTGCGCGGGAAGTCCCACACACGATTTGGCAGGGTACGTGCGCGTGAATTTCCACACGCGATTGGGCTGGGTACGTGTATGACAGGGGTACGCGGGAAATTCTACACGCGATTTGGCTGTGTGCTCCCAGGTATTCCCTGTACACCCTCCACGGCCCCTGCAGGCAGCCAAAACCACAGGGGACTACCCTGCACACCTGCTCATGTCACCCAGCACCCCCACCCCCCAGCATCCAGGGGCACCCTCCACCAGGCCCCACTCAGGGCCCCCTGCACCCCCACCCCCCAGCATCCAGGGGCACCCTCCACCAGGCCCCCACTCATGTCCAACTCATGTCTCCCACCACCCCCACCCCCCAGCAGTGCAGGGGCACCCTCCACCAGGCCCCCACTCATGTCCCCCTGCACCCCCACCCCCCAGCAGTGCAGGGGCACCCTCCACCAGGCCCCCACTCATGTCTCCCACCACCCCCACCCCCCCAGCAGTGTGGGGCACCCTCCACCAGGCCCCCACTCATGTCTCCCACCACCCCCACCCCCCAGCATCCAGGGGCAGCCTCCACCAGGCCCCCACTCATGTCTCCCACCACCCCCACCCCCCAGCAATGCAGGGGCAGCCTCCACCAGGCCCCCACTCATGTCCAACTCATGTCTCCCACCACCCCCACCCCCCAGCTGTGCAGGGGCACCCTCCACCAGGCCCCCACTCATGTCCCCCTGCACCCCACCCCCCAGCAGTGCAGGGGCACCCTCCACCAGGCCCCCACTCATGTCTCCCACCACCCCCACGCCCCCAGCAGTGTGGGGCAACCTCCACCAGGCCCCCACTCATGTCTTCCACCACCCCCACCCCCCAGAAGTGCAGGGGCAGCCTCCACCAGGCCCCCACTCATGTCTCCCACCACCCCCACCCCCCAGCAGTGCAGGGGCACCCTCCACCAGGCCCCCACTCATGTCTCCCACCACCCCCACCCCCCAGCAGTGCAGGGGCACCCTTCACCAGGCCCCCACCCATGTCTCCCACCACCCCCACCCCCCACCCACCATGGGCAGCCTCCGCCAGGCCCCCATTCATGTCTCCCACCCACCACCACCCCCCCAGCAGTGTGGGGCACCCTTCACCAGGCTCCCACCCATGTCTACCACCATCCCCACCCCCCAGCCACCATGGGTAGCCCCCACCAGGCCCCCACTCATGTCCACCTCATGTCTTCCACCAGCCCCACCCCCCAGCAGTGCAGGGGCACCCTCCCTCCACCAGGCCCCCACTCATGTCTCCCACCACCCCCACCCCCCAGCATCCAGGGGCACCCTTCACCAGGCCCCCACTCATGTCCAACTCATGTCTCCCACCACCCCCACCCCCCAGCATCCAGGGGCACCCTCCACCAGGCCCCCACTCATGTCTCCCACCACCCCCACCCCCCAGCAGTGCAGGGACACCCTCCACCAGGCCCCCATTCATGTCCCCCTGCACCCCCACCCCCCAGCAGTGCAGGGGCACCCTCCACCAGGCCCCCACTCATGTCTCCCACCACCCCCACCCCCCCAGCAGTGTGGGGCACCCTCCACCAGGCCCCCACTCATGTCTCCCACCACCCCCACACCCCCAGCAGTGTGGGGCACCCTCCACCAGGCCCCAACTCATGTCTCCCACCACCCCCAGCCCCCAGCATCCAGGGGCACCCTCCACCAGGCCCCCACTCATGTCTCCCACCACCCCCACCCCCCAGCATCCAGGGGCACCCTCCACCAGGCCCCCACTCATGTCTCCCACCACCCTGTTGGGTGTCCTGACCCACGTTTAAGCTATCATGCCACAACATTTGGTGCTGTGGGCTTAGAAAATTCAAGATGGCGGAAAACCCACATGTGCGCCGAAATCCAGGAAAGCTGCGAAGTTTGTGCGCACACCAAAATGGTTGCCTCACTTGCCACCCACCAGTGCGAGAATGAAAGGCCGGGTTGCCATGAGGGAAATGGGTTGCCAAAGGAAAAACAGTAGCGCCGGTTAGCTTCAAAGCGCTTTAAAACCACCATTGGACTACCCGCACAGTAGTCTGAAACCATTGGGAATGGCAATGCTGATTGCCAAATGCAACCTAGAATTGTTGGGAATTCATTTTCTTAAATCCCAAAAATGGGTGCAGTACCAGTACTCACCACTATCCAAAAGCCGGCAGTTTAAAACCACCCTGTGTTTCTCTGAAGGCAGGCTCAAACTGTCTATTTTAAACATTGCAACACATCTAAAAACTCACTGGACACCAGCAGACATTTGGTAGAATGGAATGTTGTGTGCCTACAAAATCTGGGAAATGAAGAGCCCTTTTGCTGCTCACACTAAGGATATGCCATCTATCTGATAATTGAATTACCTGTGCTCTGCAGGAAAGTGAACAAAGCCCTGTCCTGGCTCAGGCAAAGGTTTTATTGGCAGGAGTCGTAAATGGTCGTAAAAAGTGGCTTCCTCCTGAGGAAAGGGGAGGGGCACTGCCTGTGAGAGCAAGCTGGCTTGGCAGAACTGGAAAAACCAGAAATTCAACCTTGTGCTGAGGGTAAACCACACCCCTTTGGAGCCAGAACATAACTTTAAAAAGATGAATAACTCATAGAGCGGACATGTGAAAATTTTATAAATGATACCATAATTCTTGTGATTTTTCTGCCCACAGTTTAAGAGGTTTTTAGAACCGGTGGTATGTTCAGGGGGGTGTCAGCGGAAAAGTGGGGATAACTCTAAATGTATGCATGTTAAAAATCTGAAACTTCATCAGTTAATGTCCGTACTCCCTGCGCACATGTATGTAAAGTTGGGTCAATGTCAGAAATTGCAAAATCAGTTAAAAAGTGAAATATGTGCCATTTCTGAATGCAAGCTCCCAGGAAGAGCAGAGTTTGAACAGGGGATACCTCCTGTAATGCATGATGGGTGCATATGATTTTAAAACAATATGTACCTCTGCAAATATGTATTTGTTTCAAATCTAGATTTGTGTGTAAGTTGACAGGAGGAGTGGACTTTCTGCAGGCTGTAAAATGACATCACTCTGACTCACAGTTCATTCCCCAATCAAATGATAAATGGAAGTTTGACCAATTAGAAGCTGAGAGAGAGGTAGGGTCAGTGATGCTAGAACACACCCACATTCTAAACACATAAAAGCAGACAGACAGGACAGATAGGGACTTTTCAATTCCATCTGCAGCGGGACGCTCTGCCGGAAAAATCCATGCTTTACCTCCATCAAACCTCCAGAGAGCCAAACTAGAGACTTCAATCTATCCAGAACTAGAGACCCAGACCAGAGAACCAGAGAGAGCTGACCCAGATCACTGTGAAGTGCAGAGACCAGAGGCGAATTTAAAACCCTGACCAGATCCGTGATGAGGCCCATTTCACTCAAGAATATAGTGTGAGTACCTAGAAAACTGTGCAGAACCAATCTCCTAGTTAAAATAATATAATTCAATCCATTTTTAACCTAAGTAGAACTGCAGCTTAGCAATTGTGTTATCCTGCCATCATTTTTAAAGCTGAAAAAGTGTGCGTTTAAAATTTCAAATCTGAAAAACGACCTTTATTCAATCGCTCATATCTCCGCAACCGTTCGTGCTAGAGACTTGCAGTAACTTTTATTTGGAAGATGAGATCCTAGGCTTTCCTAGGACCCCAAAACGATAGAGATAGTCCTTGTGGTTCCTCTGTAATAGCGCTCGGCGCATCCGCGAATTTTGCCGCGATTTGCAAATTTCTTCACGTGTAAAAAGCTGCTGCTGCTTGCCTTCCATTGCCAGAAATTCGTTTAACCTGCTAACTATCCCTGCATCATTGCTAGTGTGAGCCTGGACTAATATTAACTAGATACCAATCACCCTGAACCTCTGAAAGGGAATTAAAAGTATTTTAGCATACTTTTCAATTCATTGCCAGCACATATCAAAGCAATTTGGGCCTGTGTTTTCAAACTTCTGTAGTCTAAGCTTGCTGGGGTGAACTGAATCACATTTGATTGCATTTCTGAGAACTGTGTGTTTTCCTTCCATTTCCTTGCATTGCATAAAAGGGGGGAGGGGATTGCCAGAGAAAAGTGATTACATTGTTTTGCTGAAATCATATCAAGTTGTTTTCTATACTGCATTTCATTCATTCAACCTTGCATTTCCCTGAACCTTATAAAGCATTCTCTACCACATTATACTTCTGTACCTATTTACCAGTGTGCTACCTTATCCATTTCATGTCAACTCCTTATTGATTATAGAGAAGCGTGTTAGTGACAGATTCTCCGTTGTTAATATTTATCATATCAGATTAAGTGTGATATTCAATTATTAATTTACTATAAAGGGTGATATATATCTATTGTTTGAATTATCAAATAAACCTTTTAAACTTGCAAAACAGAACTACTTCTTGGCTCAGTGGGGTCAGGGGGATTCCAAGAGAGGGGTGTTATATAGGGGTAGTCATCCAGAACGCATGAACTGGACATAAAGATATATCAATAAGGGTTTTCATTCAGTATTCTAGACTAGGCGTTAACTTAGCTGTAGTGCTGAATTGAATCCCCTTACAAATTGGGGGCTCGTCCGGGATGTTGGGTTAGATTTACCACTTGTGCAGCTTAATACAGTGTGCTAACTGACGGGATACATACATCCGGTCGGATCACCACGCTGCATTACGCTGTGAAGCATTCCTCAAAAGGGACACTCCAAGAAAAGTTCTGTTCTGCAAAAATAAAATACAAACTTCTGTAAGTCAGGACAGAGACCAATCTCTAGAATGACGACCTTAGTAGACATGAAAATAGCCAGAGAGCACCTCTTGCATAAGCTATTTGTGAGAGGTGAATGGACCGAACAGGGCCAGGATGTGTGGTTGCAGGCCATCACACAACAGGTCACTGAAACAGGGTCAGATATATATAGAGATCAGGGTCCCTTACATGTGGCCCTGAGTGAACTATATATGGCTCCTAAAGCCAAAGAGGAACACAATAAGATTGCCAGGATAGCAGCATACCTGTACCTATATATGGGAGACATGCAGGATAGATGCGCTGAAAGCCAAAATCTGGCAAATAGGCAACAGATGGCATTACAGAAGGCCCAATCTGATCTGGACTCTTCTGAGCAGAGGCTGCAGAGGAGCCAGGAGGCAGAAAATGATAGTAGGCAATATATCATTAAAATAAAAGAGGATATGGGCATCCTACAACAGGAAAAGACAGACCAGGATACCCGATTTCTGGCCCTGCAGAAGGAGCACCAAGACAGTTTGGACTCCTTACTGCAGAACCAGAAAAAGCTGGAGCAACAGATCAATTTCAACAGGGCATGCACAGAGCAGGTAGCCACCCTGCAAATCCAACTAGACAGAGAGAAAGAGGAGAGCAATAAACTGATTCTGAAAGACCTGGATACCCAGGCAGAGTTTGATGAGGAGCGCCAAAAAGCTGGTGCCCTTCAACGGCAAAGGGACGACCTGGCGGCACAAATGCAGGCTCTTAGTCAGGAAAGAGACGCCATAGGCCAGGAAGTCTGCCACTTAAAAAAGGAAATTGAAGAAAATCACCTGGCCCTCCAGGGGCTGGGTGATCTCCAAAAAGAAAACCAGAACTTGGTAGAGCACACCAGAAGAGTGGAAGATGCTCTAGCAAGAAAGGAGCAGGCCAATAGGGACACCGCTCAGGAGGTAAACCTCCTGCAGCAAAGACTGGCCCAGTTCTCCAGGACCAACCAGGAAGCACAGAGGGAAAACAAGGCCCTCTGTCAACACAATGATAGGCTCCAACAACAGGTAGCGATGCAGGAGAAACTGATAGAGTCGAGTAAGGCCTTAACAGAGGAACTGAAAGCACAAATGCAGGCTCTTGCATTGCAACAGGGAGCAGGGGCGGATAGAGATGAGGTCCGCTGGGTAAGAGAGACTCCTGACCATAACCGCAGGAGCCCTAACACCAGGGGCCTTCATCTCCCCCGGACAAGGGTTACCCGAACCAAAAAGGCCAATAAGGCAAAAAGGGCCTTGCTTAAGGACCCCTTAAAGCAGATTGAGGCGATCAGGAGCGTCATCACGCCTTACCATAAGAACGCTAAGTATTCTGTTTGGGAGCACTTAGAGTTGTTTGAACAAATGATGGAGACTTTCCATTTGAAGGACAGCCAAAGCTGTATTCAATATGTAAAGTGGACATTCTCCCCGGAATACTCCAGTTTCTTTGCGGGGCTGGAGGACCAAAATCATTTAAGATGGTCCACATATAAGGCGGCCATCCTGAAACATTTTTCTGTTCACAGAAATCCTCAAGAGGCTCGCAAGGCAGCCTACAATTTGCAATGTGGGGAGGATCAGGCCCCACAAGAATTTGTGCAGGAGTTAAAGCGTGCTTTTGCACAGACCACAAGAAGGGTGCGCACAGATAGTAGAGAGTTCATAAATACGTTTTTCCATGCCTTGCCCAAATACATCATGACCCAGCTCGTGAGGGATTTTCACGAGAAAAGATCCTTAGATTGGGTCATTGAACAGGCTACCCGGATCTATGAGGTGCAGAAACCGATAGATAGCAAAAGTAATGCCCAGAAAAACCCCAAAGCCAACAGCACCCCTGCTGCTGCCAAGGTGGCAGAGGTAAAGGTCACCCCCGTTTTGGATTTGGAGATGGGGGGGCCTAAAAACCCACCTGCACCTAATAATGCTAGGCCCAGGAGGTCCTCGGGTCAGTCACAGACAGGGAGCCAGGGAGGCAGCCCCACAAATGGGGTCCCTCGCTCTCCTGACTATGTAAGTCCTCGCTACAAAGGTAACAGACCCATCCTGGGTTATGTGTGGACTCCTCCAGCCCAAGGGGGGGGATCCAGCCAAGCACCTAACCCAGGGAACTTCCCTCCAAACTTCCCACAGGAGGGCAGAAATTTACCAAACCCTGGGCAGAACTTTTTCCCCAGATATCCACCCGACTTCCAACCCCAAAATCATCCATCCTTCTTTCCCCAATTCCCTGAGCCCAGACCACTGAATCCGGGAGAGGGGAGGCCAAGGGGGGAGGGGTACCCCAATCTTCCCAACCAGGGGTACTACCAAAGAAGGGACAGCTACCCTTCCCGGGATCAGCCCAGGGGAGAAAACAGGGTCCCGTATCAGCCTGAGCGGGTTTCCCAGTTAGAGCGCCAGGTACAAAACATGGCGCGGGATATGGGTCACATACTGAGGGCTCAGCAGAACCCTCAGATCGGCATGCCGGCGCAGAACGTACCCAACTCTGGACCTGGTGCTCCAGAACAATGATGGGGGCAGCACCCCGATAACTCACCGGTTCCCAGGGAGGAGGCACAAAGGGAAGGGGGGTGTAAAGCCTTGGAGGAAGCTTCCTTCCTCACTTGTAAACAGCCCCTGGAAACCCAGGAACCGGAAACAAAATCTCTTGCCCCTGAAAGTCTGCCTCCTAAGGAGCAGAGGGGGGGTAGGAGAAACAAAAGACCCAAACAGACTCAGTTTGAGGAGGAGGTACAGATCTTCCAATTTGAGGGAGAGGGATCCTCAGAGGATCCTGAGAAAAGGATCTTCTCCTTCAGAGAGGGGGGAACTCCTCCCAAAGAAAAATGGGTCCCTAGGAATGCAAATCCATACTGGGGAGATGTGGAGACTGAGCTACCGCCGCCCACCATCTCATCCCAGAACCAACAGCAAGAAAATCCCCTGGTTCAAACCCATCCTGGGGACTGCCTCCAAAAAGGGGGGGGCGGCCCAGAACCGGAACCAGGGGAACCCACAATGGCTCTGATCTCCAGTTGCCAACTTTTTCTTTCAGATTCCCAAGGCTCTCCACAGAATTCTGCCCAAAATTCTTCTCTCGCGATGTCCAAAACCAGAAAATTAGCCCACCAGTTGTCCAAAAATGTACATTATCTGTGCCCCCTTGAGGAGAAGGAGGGAAGATATTATGCCCCGGTACAAGTACAGGGGCAGGGTACAATCTCGGCACTGGTGGACACTGGATCTCAAGCAACCCTTCTGTCCAGAAGGGCCTTTGACGAACTGAATGCAGGAAGGGGAGAGAATTACCAAATTCCTCTCACCTCTCTTCCTGGGCAACTCCAGAACTTTGACGGGAAGGAAATTCCCGTCGAGGGGACGGCAGATTTGGACATTAAAATTGGGCGACATAAGTTGAAACACCCGGTCATAGTTGTGACCCCAGAGGGCACCCCTTGTTTACTAGGGAATGACCTCCTGAGAAGGTTGTCACCCCTAATAGATTGCGTAAACAAGGTCCTCTGGACCCAGACTAGCCGACCGATAAAATTAAAACAGAGTGTCAACCATGTTAGTCTAAACGGCACCTGCCACATGGTTGAACAAAAATCTGACCAAGTAGAATTTCACTTCCAGAACAACCAAATTCCAGACGTGACAGTAATAGCAGTAGGACAACAGACTGGTGATGGGGGGTCCTCTCTATTTCTGAAAATCAACCTTCCTTCCAGTTTAAAGTGGTATTCCACGCTGGAAGGAAACACTTTGAAATTCTATACCAATCCACAATCTGAAACTCCCACTCCTATAGTCCAGAAAGATGTGAAATCAGCTCAAAGCCTGGCTGATATTCAGCAAATTGGAGAGCAGTTGTTCATCCCTGTTCAGTTAAATGATGGGAAGGACTCTGTTCTCGCTCGAGTGTGTGTGAACAACGGTAAGAGCTTCATCAGCGAAGCCATGTTTCGCCAACTTCCAAAAGATCCAGCCATTCCCACCTTCAAACTGATAGACAAATGGGAAATGGACCTGGAAGCACCCAATTCAAAACATCTCCTGCCAAGCAGGTGTATGCTCAAAATCTCCATTGGCAACAAGAGCATAGTCCACAATTGTTGGGTCGTGCGAGACGTCCCTGCCGCCTTTTACTTAGGCAGTGACATTCTCAATCGCTTTGCTATTAGTTTGGACCTAATAAACTTCAAAGCTTGGTCCCGATTAGCGGATAATCCCATGGGCTTTGACGATCCAGAAAAAGCATTTAGGTCAGCTCAATTGCTACCTTATGCAGTTGAAATTCAGGTTAAAGAGGAAGTCACCATCCCAGAAAGGACCCGACAATTCTCCCTGGAAGTGAGAGTTAAAAGGGGACAAGAATTGAAAAACCCTGATGCTTACATACATCTAAATGCTTCTCTCCAACAGCAAGGGTTGGGGGTAAACCCAACACCATTAGTCAACATAGAACATGACACCATTCCAATAGAGGTGGATAACAGCGACTTAAAGAGTATTACTCTAGCCGCAGGCACCATTATTGGAATGGCGGTTGATGACCGACATTTCTCCATTGATCTTAGAAATGAACTGTTGGGACCAATCCCCAAGGACTGTTTTGACAGTGACAGGGATGACAATACAACACCAGACAGGATCTTTACCCGGCATGGGGGGAACTTCCTGGTGTACACTTCCTGCCCCTATGGTGAGGAAGATGTGACTTGTGACTTCAGGAGGGATGAGGTGATTTTCCAGGTCCATGAGGGCTGCCTTTCCCACCTGAAGCCTCCAGTCCAAATCAGCACTCTGACCAGGGACTTCTCCACCCAGCTGGAGGAGGCCGCTGAAATAGCCAAACCAGAAGTCTTTCCAGGCTTCAGGCAGATGGTGGAAGAGAGAGTCAACCTAGCTGATGCCTGTGTGACTCTGGAACAAAAGCAAAAGTTGAAACAAGTTTTCTTGGATTTCCAAGATCTCTTTGCGGTAGACTCCTATGACTGTGGTCGCACTGACATCCACACAACAACAATCCCCACGGACCCTGGCATGACTCCTGTGTTTGTGAAGCAATATCGCTTGCCTCTCGCATCAATGGAGTCCCTTACTGAAATAATTAAGAACCTTGAGTCCCGGGGAATAATCCGTCCAGTCCACAGCACCTTCAATAATCCGGTGCTGGGAATATTGAAGCCAAACGGCCAGTGGAGACTCTGCGCTGACCTCAGGGAGCTCAACAAACGGGTCCATACTTCCCGATGGCCTCTGCCCTACATTGACCAAGGGCTGGCCCAGATTCAGGGGTCACAGGTATTCACTGCAATAGACCTGACCAATGGATACTGGACCGTGCCTGTCAGCAGGGAGGACCAATACAAACTGGCTTTTACCTTTGGGGGCCAGCAGTACACATGGACCCGGACTCCCTTCGGATACCTCAACTCCGGCAATGAATTCAACATTTTCCTACATAAGGCCATGCCCGACCTGGGTGCGAGGGGTAACCTGGCTTATGTAGATGATGTCCTCATCAAAAGTTCATCTGTGGAGGAACACATAGCGGAGATCCGTTATGTTCTGACACAGTTGAGGGCCGCCGGAGCAAAACTTTCCTTTCAGAAAGCACAGTGGTGTAAAACCCGTGTTAACTTCTTGGGGCATGAGATTACTCCTCAGGGTCTTTGTCCCCAAGAAAAGAAAGTGGAAGCACTTCAGAAACTGAAAGACCCCACAACTCTGCGAGAACTAAGGAGCCTCCTTGGACTGACTAATTACAGCAGGAAGTTCATTGAGGGCTACGCAGAGATCACCAGACCCCTGATTCATCTCCTGAAGGGGGGGTCAAGTGGGAATGGGGTCCAGAACAAGCCGAGGCAGTAAAACAACTCAAAAGAAGCCTCTCACAAGCGCCTTGCCTAGCTTACCCGGTCAGAAACAAGGAGTTCTTCCTGGAGACAGGGTTCTCTAATACGTGCTTGACGGCAGTATTATATCAAAAGCATGACAAGGTCAATAAAGTAATCTCCTATGCGAGCAAAACTTTATCCTCTGTGGAGGAAAAATTCAACGATTGTGAGAAAGCACTCCTGGCGACGGTGTGGGCATTGAAGAATTACCGCCCGTTTATCCAGGGGGAACACATCATAGTGGAGACTCCACACCAGTCTCTGCAATATCTCCAAAGTGACAGAATCCGGGCCGGAAATGTGAGTAATTCCCGAATTACTTCCTGGATTCTGTCAATGCAAGGCTTTCCTGTGGAGGTCAGATATGGCCAAAACAAGAAGAGTCCCCTCGCGCAAGGTCTGGCTGACTTGCATGATTGTGCCAGAGAAAACTGTCTCGAGGACGAAAGTCTAAAAATAAAGGACAACACGGAGGCATATCTTAATTCCCCACACAAAGTCTTTGAAGAAGACAAGTGTAAGGGAATGCCCACTGTGTATGTGGATGGATGCTCTTACCATGTTTACAACAACGGGGAGAAAGAACTGGTGGCTGGCGTAGGGAATGCATGGGTGAATGAGTCCCCAGAACCCTCCGCTGGATATAAAATTGGTCCCCGAAGTAGTCAGGTGGCAGAATTGATGGCTGTGCATCAGGCCATCCTCACTGCTGTCCAGCATCAACTCCACGAACTGGTCATAATCACAGATTCGGATTATGTACGGAACGGGTTCGTGGAGCACCTGGTTAATTGGAAAACCAGAGGCATGTTATGTGCTAACAACAAACCCTTGAAACAGGGGAAGTTGATCCAAAACATTGATGATCTGGTCACCTCGAATGAGATGACCATCTATTGGAAAAAGATCAAGGGTCATTCCAAAGTAGAGGGACCAGACAAAACTGGAAATGACTTAGCTGATCAGCTGGCCAAAACCGGGGCCATCCAAGGGGATCTAATTGAGATTGAGTCCCTGTTGGGGGAAATCCAGGTCACTGCTATCACTAGGTCCCAGACAAATGCTCACAACGACCTTTCAATTGCACAATGGAGTAAGGAGACCCCTGATGCTGATTTGATTACAGCTCAGAAGGGGGATCCAATAATTGGTAAGTTTTACCAGCACCTTGAGGACCCTGAGAACTTTCCCCTGACGGATACCGATTACATTGGGAAAGAGGACCTAAGAGTGTTGATGAAATGTCCAAAAATGTTCCGGATCCAAGACGGTTTGTTGGTAAGGAAATCCAAAGCTGGCCACGATCAGTGGGTGGTTCCTACCTCATTCCGAAGCCTGATGTTAAGTCACGCCCATGATGCGGCCACCGCCGGTCATAGGGGGTTTCACACAACATTGGAAATCTTAAGAGAGGTTGCATACTGGCCACACATGGGGCAGGACCTCGACCAATACTTGAAGGGGTGTCTTGTGTGTGCACAATTTCAGCCATCATCCCTCACATACCGGGCACCTTTACAAAAGAGGGGAATGACACTCCCATGGTCAGATTTACAAATCGACTTTGTAGGCCCTGTGATTCGCTCGGCTAGGGGGAATAAGTACATGTTGACGGTGACATGCTTGTTTACCAAGTGGGTGGAATGTCTCCCAGCCCCAAACTGCAAGGCAGAAACGGCAGCTGCCTTGATGATTAACCACATCTTTTCCCGTTTTGGTCTACCTCAAAGGATTGAGTCAGACAGAGGTAGCCACTTCACCAGTGAAGTAATGACAAAGATGTGGGAGATACTGGGGGTCAAGAGAAAGCTGCATATTGCTTATAGACCAGCTTCTTCTGGGGCAGTAGAGAGATATAACCGGACAATTGTGAGCATATTAAAGAAGTTTGTGGCAGATTCTGGGCCAAGTTGGGATATCCGATTACCTCTGGTCCTAATGGCCATCAGATCTACCCCTTCATCTGCAACCAAAATGTCACCATTTGAGTTGATGACTGGACGCAAGATGGTGCTTCCTCAGCATTTGCTCTACAGGACCCAAGAGCAGACACTGATAAATGCCTCCACTACTCATGAGTATGTGGAGAATTTAAGGAAACACCTCCAACATGCTTTTGCTTATGCTCAGCGGAATCTAGAAAGATCAGCTGATAGCATGAAGACCCACTATGACCTGAAAACTTCCAGGAAGGAATATCAGGTGGGGGACCGGGTCTATCTATACAACTTCCAAAGGAACCAGGCCAAGCAGCGCAAATTTTTGCCTACATGAAAGGGACCATTCGAGATCATAGACAAAATCTCCCCTGTGGCCTACAAAATCCACATCCCCAAAGGTCCTTTGGCAGAGGGGGAAGACAAGTGGGTCCACATGAACCAGTTGAAATGTTGCCATCCCAGGCACACTCTGCAACAACTGGAGGAATCCTCTGGAACCCTAGCGGGTACTGTCTCAGACTAATTCAGTTCCAACCATAAAACATACCACATCTAGTCTCTAAAATATTGTGATTTGCATGAAACTGTCTCTTAGTTATACTGTTTTTTTTCAAAATAAGAATGTAATGTTTCGTTATGATGAAATGCATATGCTGCCCCACTATCTCAACATTGGTGGAAAAACGTCTATGAGTAGGTATTGCCGCTCTTCCTTTGTCGTCCTAGGAGAAAGAAAACCTGAAGACGGGCCAAGGAGGACGATCCGGAGACCGGGAACGAAGATCCGATGGGCCCAGTGGACCGCCCAATACTCCCATCAGGACTGGCGAGGAGAACCGATCGATCAGTACCGGATGGAGAAGAAGATGCTGAACTATGCCATCTACAGAAGAGGAAGAAGATTATGCGGACAGACCGGTGCGTGGGTCAAAACTCTTGGGCACGCGACTCCCCATCGACTCAAATTCAAAGTTCAGTCGCGTGGGGGGGGCTTGTTGGGTGTCCTGACCCACGTTTAAGCTATCATGCCACAACATTTGGTGCTGTGGGCTTAGAAAATTCAAGATGGCGGAAAACCCACATGTGCGCCGAAATCCAGGAAAGCTGCGCAGTTTGTGCGCACACCAAAATGGTTGCCTCACTTGCCACCCACCAGTGCGAGAATGAAAGGCCGGGTTGCCATGAGGGAAATGGGTTGCCAAAGGAAAAACAGTAGCGCCGGTTAGCTTCAAAGCGCTTTAAAACCACCATTGGACTACCCGCACAGTAGTCTGAAACCATTGGGAATGGCAATGCTGATTGCCAAATGCAACCTAGAATTGTTGGGAATTCATTTTCTTAAATCCCAAAAATGGGTGCAGTACCAGTACTCACCACTATCCAAAAGCCGGCAGTTTAAAACCACCCTGTGTTTCTCTGAAGGCAGGCTCAAACTGTCTATTTTAAACATTGCAACACATCTAAAAACTCACTGGACACCAGCAGACATTTGGTAGAATGGAGTGTTGTGTGCCTACAAAATCTGGGAAATGAAGAGCCCAGAACAATGCTTATAACAAAACTGGCTGAGCTATGGAGTCAGCAGTTTAAGTTGCACTGGATTTAAAGACACTAAAATCGAAAATGTTTAGATCAAATGCGTGACCTATGTTTGGTGTCACATGCCTTTGTAACTGTTGAAATGCCATAGTTTTGCACTTAGAATCAGCCTTCTAGCTGCATATGTGAAAATGTTTAGTTTTATTTGAAGGCAGAAACTGGGGAACAAAAAGTGACATTTTATCTGAAACCTGGCTTAAGGAACTGAATTCTGCCTGGCAACTACCCCCATCAGGAGTGAAACTTGAGTCACAGCTGTGTTCCCAGGCCTAGCTGCCCTTTTGCTGCTCACACTAAGGATATGCCATCTATCTGATAATTGAATTACCTGTGCTCTGCAGGAAAGTGAACAAAGCCCTGTCCTGGCTCAGGCAAAGGTTTTATTGGCAGGAGTCGTAAATGGTCGTAAAAAGTGGCTTCCTCCTGAGGAAAGGGGAGGGGCACTGCCTGTGAGAGCAAGCTGGCTTGGCAGAACTGGAAAAACCAGAAATTCAACCTTGTGCTGAGGGTAAACCACACCCCTTTGGAGCCAGAACATAACTTTAAAAAGATGAATAACTCATAGAGCGGACATGTGAAAATTTTATAAATGATACCATAATTCTTGTGATTTTTCTGCCCACAGTTTAAGAGGTTTTTAGAACCGGTGGTATGTTCAGGGGGGTGTCAGCGGAAAAGTGGGGATAACTCTAAATGTATGCATGTTAAAAATCTGAAACTTCATCAGTTAATGTCCGTACTCCCTGCGCACATGTATGTAAAGTTGGGTCAATGTCAGAAATTGCAAAATCAGTTAAAAAGTGAAATATGTGCCATTTCTGAATGCAAGCTCCCAGGAAGAGCAGAGTTTGAACAGGGGATACCTCCTGTAATGCATGATGGGTGCATATGATTTGAAAACAATATGTACCTCTGCAAATATGTATTTGTTTCAAATCTAGATTTGTGTGTAAGTTGACAGGAGGAGTGGACTTTCTGCAGGCTGTAAAATGACATCACTCTGACTCACAGTTCATTCCCCAATCAAATGATAAATGGAAGTTTGACCAATTAGAAGCTGAGAGAGAGGTAGGGTCAGTGATGCTAGAACACACCCACATTCTAAACACATAAAAGCAGACAGACAGGACAGATAGGGACTTTTCAATTCCATCTGCAGCGGGACGCTCTGCCGGAAAAATCCATGCTTTACCTCCATCAAACCTCCAGAGAGCCAAACTAGAGACTTCAATCTATCCAGAACTAGAGACCCAGACCAGAGAACCAGAGAGAGCTGACCCAGATCACTGTGAAGTGCAGAGACCAGAGGCAAATTTAAAACCCTGACCAGATCCGTGATGAGGCCCATTTCACTCAAGAATATAGTGTGAGTACCTAGAAAACTGTGCAGAACCAATCTCCTAGTTAAAATAATATAATTCAATCCATTTTTAACCTAAGTAGAACTGCAGCTTAGCAATTGTGTTATCCTGCCATCATTTTTAAAGCTGAAAAAGTGTGCGTTTAAAATTTCAAATCTGAAAAACGACCTTTATTCAATCGCTCATATCTCCGCAACCGTTTGTGCTAGAGACTTGCAGTAACTTTTATTTGGAAGCTGAGATCCTAGGCTTTCCTAGGACCCCAAAACGATAGAGTCCTTGTGGTTCCTCTGTAATAGCGCTCGGCGCATCCGCGAATTTTGCCGCGATTTGCAAATTTCTTCACGTGTAAAAAGCTGCTGCTGCTTGCCTTCCATTGCCAGAAATTCGTTTAACCTGCTAACTATCCCTGCATCATTGCTAGTGTGAGCCTGGACTAATATTAACTAGATACCAATCACCCTGAACCTCTGAAAGGGAATTAAAAGTATTTTAGCATACTTTTCAATTCCTTGCCAGCACATATCAAAGCAATTTGGGCCTGTGTTTTCAAACTTCTGTAGTCTAAGCTTGCTGGGGTGAACTGAATCACATTTGATTGCATTTCTGAGAACTGTGTGTTTTCCTTCCATTTCCTTGCATTGCATAAAAGGGGGGAGGGGATTGCCAGAGAAAAGTGATTACATTGTTTTGCTGAAATCATATCAAGTTGTTTTCTATACTGCATTTCATTCATTCAACCTTGCATTTCCCTGAACCTTATAAAGCATTCTCTACCACATTATACTTCTGTACCTATTTACCAGTGTGCTACCTTATCCATTTCATGTCAACTCCTTATTGATTATAGAGAAGCGTGTTAGTGACAGATTCTCCGTTGTTAATATTTATCATATCAGATTAAGTGTGATATTCAATTATTAATTTACTATAAAGGGTGATATATATCTATTGTTTGAATTATCAAATAAACCTTTTAAACTTGCAAAACAGAACTACTTCTTGGCTCAGTGGGGTCAGGGGGATTCCAAGAGAGGGGTGTTATATAGGGGTAGTCATCCAGAACGCATGAACTGGACATAAAGATATATCAATAAGGGTTTTCATTCAGTATTCTAGACTAGGCGTTAACTTAGCTGTAGTGCTGAATTGAATCCCCTTACAACCCCCACCCCCCAGCAGTGCAGGGGCAGCCTCCACGAGGCCCCCACTCATGTCTCCCTCCACCCCCACCCCCCAGCAGTGGGGGGCACCCTCCACCAGGCCCCCACTCATGTCTCCCACCACCCCCACCCCCCAGCATCCAGGGGCACCCTCCACCAGGCCCCCACTCATGTCTCCCACCACCCCCACCCCCCAGTATCCAGGGGCACCCTCCACCAGGCCCCCACTCATGTCTCCCACCACCCCCACCCCCCAGCCACCAGGGGCAGCCTCCACCAGGCCCCCACTCATGTCTCCCACCACCCCCACCCCCCAGCAGTGCAGGGGCAGCCTCCACCAGGCCCCCACTCATGTCTCCCACCACCCCCACCCCCCAGCCACCAGGGGCACCCTCCACCAGGCCCCCACTCATGTCCCCCTGCACCCAGGTCCTCACAATCCCCAATCATGTGCGTTATGGTCAGCCTCCACAGCCAAAAGGCCCTACCAAGTAACCCATTCACCCACATGGAAATGGAAATTACATGTTACACCCCCATTGTTCATAAAGCAAATGAACCCATGTCCGTCACACACAATGGTTGCAATTGAATGGGAAAACACCCAACATGACATGCATGAAACCAATGAGATGATACCACACAGTGAAGTATGAAAACAAAAATTTGTATTAAAAAAAATTGAATGCAAATGAAATGAAACAAACTACAATGGCAATGAAAAAAAGATAAGCTGCATGTCCGTCCAAAAAAATAAAAAATACAAATCCAAATCCAAAAAAATGTTGTCCAAAGTCGCATTAAAAATAAAATCAATCAGGGAGAGAAAAATAAATGCAAAGACCATTGCTCCATGGTGAATAAATAAAAAAAAAAATAATCAAACAATCTAATGAAGAACTATGTACAAAACATCCAAGGGTCCATGAGCCCAACTGAACAAAGGAAACCTACAAAAAACCCTGACTAAAATGCAACTATATACAAAAAGTGGAGCAGTGTCCGTCGACTCCAAATCATAAGAAGAAACAAAGGAAACCTAAAACTAAAGAACTATATACAAAGGCGGCGGGCAAGTCCAGCAGCTCACTCCGTGGTGTTCCGGGCCAGGGCATCATCAAACTCCTTGTCTATGTCCCGGAGGCGGTCCTGTTCCATGGCCCCGAGGGTACGCAGGGACGACGCCATCTGCTCCTCCAACCCCCTGCGGATTGCCTCGAGGCACTCGGCCCGCCTCAGGGCCCTCCGCATGGAGTTCTCCGCCCTGACCATCGTGAGCCGCGCCTCTTCCGCCCGCCGCCGCTCCGCACCTATCTGCTGGCCCAACCACAGCCACACGGAAGACACTTCCTGTCCTGGGTCCTCCTGCCCTCCGGCTGATGCCTGCCCCTCCGATGTTGATGGCCCCGAGCCATGATGCCTCCCACGTTGACTCTGCTGCTGCCTCCGACGCAACTGCCTCTGCCAGCACGACGGCATCCAGGCTGATGGAATCCACTAACGCCGTCGTGCACGTGCCCTGCCTGATGATGCCGGCACATCCTCCATCTGGTGGGGTACAGTTGCTGTGGTGTCCACCCCTGCTGGACCTACGACTCCTGACTGTGGCAGGGATGGGATCCCCACCGAGCTGGCTGCATTGGTCAGGGCAGGTCCACAGGGGGCCCTGGTGGCATCTGGGCCGGAAGACGGCAAGGAGAACGACCAGCGTATAGCCTCCACAGAGGAGGAGAGGGCCGCCAGATTGGCCGACACATGCAGGAAACCCCCGAACATGGAAGATCCTGATTGGGCCACGTCGGCACGGTGCTCTTCGTGATGATGTGCGTGGTCCTCCCGGGAAGCACGCACGTCATCACGAATTGCACCCGCGCGCATCGCGACCCCAATCAGGACCTTCTCCATACGGCCACGGGTCCCCTCGTCCGCAGGTGGAGGGGAGTCAGGTGACATGGACATCCCCTCTACCTGCGGACGGGCCTGGGACGTGGCATCCCTGCTGGTGCATGGTGGTGCACTCACAGGGTCAGGGACAGCGACATGCACAGGCCCCTCCACGGTGACCTGTGCTGCCTCCTACCCCTGCCCCTGGACTGCACCACTTGCACCAACAGGGATGCCCCCACCAGGCCCCATGTGTGCCTCAGTGGCGGCCTCCTCCTCCTCTGTGGAAACCACCAACCTGGATGGCTCCTCACCGTCTTCCGCCGTAGCAGGCCCCTGTGGGGGCTCACCCACCCCTTCCGCTGCAGCCGTGGGGGCATCCCCGCCGCCTTGCTCCACAGCGCCGTCTCCGCCCTCTTCTTCACTAGCCGCTGCGTAGAGGGAGACATAGAACACAAGCATCAGGGTACTGTTCAATGGTCCCCTAGACAGGAAGCAATAGCAGATGAGTACCACTGTCAAAGTACACTTCCATCATGTCCCTCCACAACACATGGGTTAGTCCAATGGACTCTTGAAACATACAATGATATGGAACTCACATGCATCATGGGTCATGCCTATCACATGCACACAGTACACCTCAGTCACATCCATCTGGCCTCATACACCCCAAACACAGCGGATACAAGGATAACTAGGCTGCATCAGTGAATCTGTGCATTGTCACACACATGTGTCATGCATCCATGGCATTCACAAGTCACAGACACGGAGGTCAGGCCAACAGACATGGCTACCATATATGTACCTGGCATCAGCACCCATCCCTCACCCCCACCCATGTCCAGGAACAGAGACTGGCATGCCCTCATGTGTAAAATCTGCATCGGGCTCCCCATGTCGCATTTAAACACATGCAACAACCATGTGGTTCACACATCACTGGTCGCACATGCATTACCATGATGTCCCTGCACACATACATGCATACATGGCCTATGTCACACATACAGGCAAGTATCAGACAACAAGCACACCGCAACATGCCCTGTCTCACACAGCAATGCGTGGCCACTTACCGCTCAACTCCAGACGGGTCTCCCTCTCAAGGATCTGGGCGTGGAGCGCTGGGCGTACGCGTTCCAGGACCCTCATCTGGATGGAACTCATGCGGCCCCGGCCCCCCTCCACGAGGCGCCGGGCCTTTACGAGGGTCCTGGACCTCAAGTCCTCCCAGAGATTCTTGATCTTCTGGATGTCGCGGGTTGCCACCCCCTCCGCGTTGATGGCAACCACACAGTCGGCCCAGATCCTCTCCCGTCCTTCCTTGCTGGCGCGGGACGATCCAAAGAGGGCATCATACTGCCCCAGGACATGCTCCACCAGGACACCAACTTCGGTGGCAGTGAAGCTGGTGCCCCTCTGCCCCTCTGGCCTGGGGTTGCCACTGGTGCCAGATGTGGAAGTGCCCGACATGGCAACCCCAGAGGCAGGAGTGGGTGGGCAACTGGGTCCTGGGGCTGGGCTGTGGAGCGATGTTATCCCAGTCGGGAGTCTTCAGTTCCAGCAGGGGTGGACACAGCAACTGGACCCCTGCAGATGGCTGATGTGCAGGCACCAAATGGCAGGGCACGGTGGCAGCAGGCAGGCAGGCAGGCAGGCAGCAGCAGCAGATGGCACGTGGGAGGCTGCTCGGGGCACTGGGGGCAGTAATTCGGCCTTCTGGGCAGGAGCGTGGTCTTCCGTGTGTTTTCGCGTGGCCAGCTTGATACGGAGTGATTTGGCACGTGAAAATCCTGCATGTCAGGGTGAAATTCGAGGAAAGGCCCTTAGCGCGTAAGCGCGTCAGCACGCATACGCGATTCTATTGGACCAAAGGCCCTCAGCGCGTAAGCGCGTCTGTGACGTGACCCGCACGGGTGTTTCCCTCATAGCACGTGATGACGGAGCACACGTGGAAAGACTGCACGTCAGATTGTCATCGCGTGTAATTGGACAAAAGTGCGCGTACACGCGATTGGCCTATGTACGTGTATTTCAGGGGTGCGCGGGCACTTACACACGCGAGTACATCAGCGCACGTGTATTCCGGGGTGCGCGGGAATTTCCACACGCTATTGGCCTGGGTACTGGATTTCAGGGGTGCGCGGGAAGTTTCACACGCGAGTACATCAGCGCAGGTGTATTCCGGGGTGCGCGGGAATTTCCACACGCTATTGGCCTAGGTACTGGATTTCAGGGGTGCGTGGGAAGTTTCACACGCTCGCCTACAACACGCGCAAAGAAACACGTACGCCAGTAGGAAGCAGGCATACGTCGACCCGCGACACATAAATTTGCGCGCCAAAAAAAAAACAAGCTCAGACGCCAGGATGAATATACCATTCCTAGCAGCAGTGGCCGTGGGCTACCAAAGGAGGAGGAGGAGGATAGTCAGAGCCAGAATATTCACACCCAGAACCAGCCTTTTCGGGATGCCTGATGACCAGGTGTATGGGAGGTACAGGTTTCCACCACACATAATACTGGACCTGGTGAGTGAGTGGGAGGATGAGCTCACATCACCCACCCTGTGCTCCCAAGCACTCAGCCCCCTGGAGAAGGTCCTCAATGTACTGCACTTCTTAGCCACTGGATCATTTCAGCGGACAAGTGCCATAGTGGGTGGGGTGTCACAAGCCACGCAGTCACGCTGCCTACACCAGGTCTTGAACATCATCACTGCACGCCCATCAGTCCACAGGCACATATACCTGCCCAGAACACATGCAGAAAGGCATGCTGCCGCCCTGGATTTTTACGGTGTGGCACGATTCCCCAAAGTGCTAGGTGCCATCGACTGCACCCATGTGGCTCTACGTCCCCCCAGGGCATCTGAGCACATCTATAGGAACCGCAAGCACTGGCATTCCATCAACGTGCAGGTAGTATGTAATGCCAAGGGAATCATCACCTCAGTATATGCCAACTATCCCGGGTCCACCCACGACAGCTTCATTTTCCGAATGTCCACCCTAAGCCGGGTCCTAGAAGCTGGGCGGCATGGCGATACATAGCTGCTTGGTGAGTATGAATGCCACTGCACATGCATGCATGTCAGATACTGAGCAAGGTCACAACCCCACCAATGATACCAATCACCACCTCCACAGGGGACAGTGCCTACCCTCTCAGCCCCCACATGATGACGTCAATTCGTAACCCCACCACGCTACCCGAGGTAAGATATAACACAGCCCACATTGCAACCCGGGGCATAGTGGAGCGCACATTCGGAGTGCTTAAGTCACGCTTTCGCTCCCTTGACCGTTCTGGCGGGCAGCTGTTATACGCTCCCCCAGTAGTGTGCAGGATAATAGTGACAGCATGTGTCCTGCACAACGTTGCAACACGCCGGGGCCTGCCTGTGGACATGGTGGTGCCCCAAGATCCCCAACCACATGCACGCCCGCTGCGCATGGGAGGGGAAAGGGCACGGGGGGAGGCAGCCCGTACACAGCTAGTGGCTAATTACTTCACATAGAAATCACACCCCTGTGGAGTGCACACTGCCCTGGCACATACCATCTGACAATCAATGATGACTCAACCTGACACTGATCCTGAATGTCTGGAGAATCAACCGTCAAAACCATATCAGCCTGAGATTGTTCACCTGGAAGTGTTACAATGTGTGCATCCCTACCTACACAGACACCACCAATGCAGTTTCGTGAAAAAACACATTCATGCAGCTAAAATGAACACCCACTTGCAAAATGCAACATGAGGACAGTGCCATGTCACCCAACCCATCCCCAGCACCGCCACACGACACACCGTGCCATGCCATGCTATGTGCAGGTAAACAAAGTAATCCCCACAACATGACACAAGTGTCACAATGTACAGTGTCCCTAATTGAAACTCGCGACACCTGAAATGCTCACAGTAATGCAGGTCCAACAACACACTTGAGCAGGTATTTCGCGAAAACACTTATCATCTACTGACCTTCAAAACTACCATTAACATGAAATTACGAATGTAAGGAATTAGTAGTCTCACCACCTGGAAATGCCTGCACTCCCACCACTTCCAACTGTATGGTGTTGCCGCCATGTAGAGTTGTAGGTACACTGCTGCCAACATGGACCCCATCTCCAAAGTAGAGGGCCTTGTGTAGACATGAGGAAAGGACCTGCAAATTAGGAGGTAGACACGGATTATGAGTTACACATCAATGCAACATGCAGTGTACAACACAACAGCAATATGCACTAGGAATGTATACACAGTATTGACTAGACTGCCCACACATGTAGTGGGAGTCCAATGTCACCATGTACGTCAATGTCACTTGGGCACACCCTTTGCAAGCCCATGGAAACGGGAAGCAGGAGTGGTGTTTGTGACATAAACCCAAGCATCTGAACCAAATACATGACAAGCCTGCATGTGCCCAGCCACAATGCAGCGTATGCCCACGGGAGCCACACAAGGCAACACATTGTCCCAAATAAAAAAAAAAAATCAAAAATTGCCAGGCTGGGGGTTGGGGAGGCCACCCAGGAGGTCCGAGGACAGGGTGCACACCAAAACCCACCTGTAAGGATCTTGCGGAAAAAAAACACCTCCATGGGCTCATGGCCCACACGGCTACCCTATTGTGGGAGTATCACTGCTGTCGCTATTATCACCCTGTGCAGCTGCATCCGGAGGTGGTTGCACTATGGGAGGCAGCCCACGCAAGGCCCTAGTCTGTTCCTCCATGGCTGCAAGCATGCGGGTGTGATAGGTCTCGCTCTGGAGGATGAGTGTGCGGAGGTCCCCATGCAACAACTCACGGGATGCCCGGACCTCCGCCCTAGTTGCCTGCATCTCAGCTGAGAGCGTACGGGTGAGACGCTCCAGCTGCTGTTCTGTCCTTCGGTTTGTTGAAGCCTCAAGTTCAACAAGAGTCGTCCTGAGGTGAAGGAGTTCCAGCCTCAGGGCTTCCCTGTGGCCCTGGGACTCTATGGAGATGGCTTCCTGCAGAGTCGCCAGTGCCGCCCGCCTGTCCCTGTTGGACGCCAACATGTCCTCCCTGAGTGACTGGCAGATGGAGTCGGTTGCCTGCTGTAGTCGCTCCATCAGCCTTTCGGGGGGGACAATGGAAGTGGCCACTCTATCCATGGCCTGAGCCATCATCTCTGATGATGCTGCCTGTTGGGTTGCCATACCGTAAATGGATTGCTCCCATGCGGTATTGCCAGGTGGCGTACGGCCACCACGTCGGCGGGCACCACACCTGTCTGGGGCAAGGCGAACTGCGCCTTGCTGTGCCGGCACTGCCTGAGGCTGCAGGACTGCATTCCCCCTCTGATCTGCTGGCCCAGGAACAGGATCAGATGTCGCGGAGTGTGACCCTGCATCCGTAACCACCAAAGGCGTAGCTGCCAACACTGACATCCCCATTGAGGGTTCTGACCCTGGTGCAGGTGGGACAGAACAGAATCCCTCCCAGGAACATTCACCTGCGACGGCACGTAGGTCTCATCATCCGAATCAACACCTGAGTACAGCTCGGGGGAGGTGCACCCAGAGACACCCCTTGAGAGCACGACCTGCAGCAGTTGTGGGTTCTCACCCACCACCACACCACGTCCCTCACTGGTGGTCGGTCGGCCCTCGGACCCCTCCTGGGTCTGCACCATCTCCACAACCCCAACAGTATCAGGTGCGTCTTCCCCTGCAAAGACATAAAAGCAAACAAATGGAAACAGGCATTAGCACCATGGCACACAATGAGGGCTGAGAAGCAACAGAACCAGTACTTGATTGACACATGTCCCACATGACTAAAACCCTCCCATGCATGCACCCTCACTGCGTATGAAGGGGAGGCAAATGGCACACATTGATGACACCAAGATGGAAGATGAACACATTTGCTGCATGCTGCCTAGCAGTGGCATCACACATTGGCCTGTGATTGCCAGGTGAAATACACATGCCATCACACAGATGGCATGTACCATTGCTATTGAGTGAAGATGGAGAGGAGGGCAGCACTTATTCATTCAGTCCGGTTCCCTCATGTAATAGCTTTTCTAATTCAAACAGGTCTAATTCTTCACCTGGAGCTGCCAGTCCAAAATGGTCCGATTGCACAGGGACATGTCTAAAGAAATGATATCCAGGTAACAAAGTCACTCCACTTTACCGTAGCCATGTCAGACATGTGACTAGAGGACTGAGAAATGCCTAGTAAAAGTGGTGGAATGCAAACAATCTGCCTGAATGAACAGTGAAAAATAAGCAACAATGTTGGTGCAAGGTGACACTTCAAGGGCAACTGGCGTGCTGTTGGGCTATATGTCTACTGTTGGCAGAAGGGATACTGCTGTGGCCAAATGCTGCTGCGCAGAATGTATTGCATGAAGCACATGGGTGACCCAAACGACTCAGGCGTACACACCCTCACCTGGCACACAAACAGAAGCCCTCACACACACACCATGCACATGGATGACACACACATGCATGTGCACTCACCGGACAATGCCTCATAATCAGGCAGATCTCCCACGCCTTGGATCTGTTCCTCCGTGACGTAGTGCCCAGCGACTGACTCATGTGGAGTGAGTTCCATGTCTTCTACTGAAGACCCACCTCCAGTCACTAGAGTTGCGGCATGACTTGAGGCCAGCTTATTCTTTGCCCTGCGCTTTAGGTCATTCCAGCGCTTATAGCAATCATTGGCTGTGCGCCTCACGATTCCAAGGGCACTTACGATGTCCGCAACGGTCTGCCAGTGTGCCTGGCGTTGTGCAGGTGTGGTCTTGGATCCTGCAACAATGACGTTATCATGTGCGGACACATACTCGACAAGTGCATTCAGTTCGGCATCCGTGAAGCTGGGCTTCCTCGACGGGCCGGACTGTGTAGCCGTGTCTGGGGCATCAGCCTGTGCCGGACGAGCACTCTTCCTCTTCCGGTTGGAAGGTGGTGGTGATCCTGAGTGTCCTACGGCGCTCTGGACACTAGGGGCAGGAGCCCTGGTGGACTCTGTATCAGGAGTGTGGGATTGCACACTCAGCATGGGAGTTGGTGCAGGCATTGGCTCAAGTGTAATGGTGTCAGGGGGAATGTCAGCAGGATGGACTAGGACCGACACTGTCCTGGCTGGGTGTGTGAGAGCTGGGGTGGATGGAGCCGCAGCTGCCCCTGCAGTCTCTCCACCCTGCCTACTTGGGGCAGCAGATGACCTTGCTGCCCCTGATCCACGTGGCCTGATGACATCAACGTGCACCGGCGCACATGTCATAGGCCTGCTGACCTGGAAGTCAGCCATGGAGTCAGCCAGGTCTGGTGCCACAATGGGCTGGTCCACAAGGGCTGAGCATGGATGGTGTCAGCCACATCAGCCTCAACCAGGGGGGGGGGATTATGGGTGCCCTTGACTGGT
Organism: Ambystoma mexicanum; assembly: GCF_040938575.1. Taxonomy (NCBI): domain Eukaryota; kingdom Metazoa; phylum Chordata; class Amphibia; order Caudata; family Ambystomatidae; genus Ambystoma; species Ambystoma mexicanum. Next base: position 1,525,920,200 of record NC_090937.1, read on the forward strand.
CCTCCACACATGGGGGGACAGGGTCACCCTGCAAGTAACGACCACGTCCCCTACCGGATCCACCACGGCCACCACTTGTGGCTCGTCCACCTTTGCCACCCTTACGGATTCCTCGCCTCCCAACCATGGCACTGATGTTAATGTGCGTATGGGAGTGGCTGTAAACTATTGTCCTGGGCAATTGGGGGTCAAAGGGGTTGGGTACCAGATGGTAATTGTACCCTAGTGCTCTAGCAATTCTGAATGTGACCCCTGGGGAAAGATGACGGGTCACGCAACGCACAGGAAGCCCAAAAAAGGGAGATGACGTGCACGCAACCCCTCCTAGACCACGTGTGCGTAAAAAAAAACCTGCACTACACTGTGGCACCCAGTAACACAAGAATGAACGTATGCGTGTCACACGCAGCCTGGAATGACCTCTGAAGGGGTAGGCTACACACGGGGCAAGCACAGATGTTAGATACGTGCGTGACTCACCGTCTGCCAGGAAAAAGAGCGTGAAAAAGAAGCGCGTTTGGTTGGCAACACCCCCGCCAAAAGAAGATTTGTACGCTGTCTGAGGAGACAGGACAACAGTAGAAGGGAACACTGTTTGAGGGAACAGGCCCAGGAAAACCACAAAAAGAGAAAAAAGAGAAAAAGCTGTTAGAGGTAACAGGGAGTACGAACTTGAAACGCCGTGAAGTAAATCGCGTGTGAAACGACAAGAAGTACAGAATTCACCCACTCGCTCTCCACGAAAAGCACGTACAAGGAAATGGTGTTCTACACATACCTTTTATGCAGGCCCACACGTCCAGCGTCACTTACGCGGCGTGTACGCGCTAGGGCCATTTCCACCAATTACACGCTTTGTCACTTCTGCGTGTAGGGCCATTTCCACCAATTACACGCTTTGTCAGTGCCGCGTGTACGCGCTAAGGCCATTTCCACCAATTACACAATTTGTCACTTCTGCGTGTAGGGCCATTTCCACCAATTACACGCTTTGTCACTGCCGCGTGTACGCCCTAAGGCCATTTCCACCAATTACACGGTTTGTCACTTCTGCGTGTAGGGCCATTTCCACCAATTACACGCTTTGTCACTTCCGCGTGTACGCGCTAAGGCCATTTCCACCAATTACACGCTTTGACACTGGGACGTTTCTTTCATTTTTTTAACACGCAACATTTCCAACGTGTGCCCTATTCAACGTGCATGTGACTTCATAGACGCGCATACGCCAGTGACGCGTTTACGCACTAAGGGCCTTTCCTCGAATTACACGCAGACGTGTTGGATTTTCACGTGCAAAATCACTCCTTATCAAGCTGGCCATGCGTTCACACACGGAAGACCACGCTACTGCCCAGAAGGCCAAATTACTGCCCCCCAGAGCCCTGAGCACGCTCCCACCTGCCATCTGCTGCTGCCTGACTGCCTGCTGCCCACGTGCCCTGCCATTTGCTGCCTGCACATCAGCCAGGGGTGCTGTTGCTGTGATCACCCCTGCTGGAACCGAAGACTCCCGACTGCTTTTCCATTGCCCCACAGCCCAGCCCCAGGACCCAGTTGCCCACCCACTCCTGCCTCTGGGGTTGCCATGTTGGGCACTGCAACATCTGGCACCAGTGGCAACCCCCGGCCAAGGAGGCAGAGGGGCACCAGCTTCACTGCCAACGAAGTTGGTGTCCTGGTGGAGCATGTCCTGGGGCAGTATGATGCCCTCTTTGGAAGGTTGCGTGCCGACAAGGAAGGACGGACTCGGATCTGGATGGACATCGTGACTGCCATCAACGCGGAGGAGGTGGCAGTCCGCGACTACGAACGTGTCAGGAAGCGCTGGGAGGACTTCAGGTCCAGGACCCTCAACAAGGTCCAACGCCTCCTGAAGGCAGCGGATGCTAAGGGGCGCCGGGGCCACTTGTCGGAAGATCAGATGAGGGTCCTGGAACGCATATCCCCAGCGCTCCACATCCAGGTCCTTGAGAAGCAGACCCGTCTGGAGTCGAGCGGTAAGTGTTCATGCATACTGATTGTAAGCTGTGCGTGTGGTGGTGTGCCAGGAGTGTGCAGGTTGAACATGTATTTTTATGTGGCCAAGTAGGGGGGGTGTACAGGGCCGTGAGGGTGACACATGCGAGGGGTCTCATGTGTGACACATGGATGGTGCTTGTGTGTGTGGGTTTGCATGGCACAGGATGTGGAGGAATGATTGTCAGGTGTGACATGGATGTCGATCAAAACACTGCGACAGTTGGCGGAGGTGTACACATGCATGCAAGTTTGGTGTTGTGTGTGCATGTGTAGTGTACTCCCTATGTTGCATGTGATGTGTGGATGACCTTTGGCTGCTCATGCTGTTGTATGTGAAAGGATGGTGCTGGCTGTTGCAATATGGCTGTGGTATGGCTCATGTGTGCAAGTTGAAATGACATGTGTGTTGGGGATTGTGATGCCATGTCTGAGGTTTACCAATGCCACTCATGTATAACTGTCATGTGTGTATGAGTCCATTTTACAGTGCCCTGATGCCTGTGTTTTCTTTCTCCCTGTCTGCAGCGTCAACTGATGAAGAGGGCGGAGAAGGTGCTGTGGAGCACAGCGGCAGGGGTCGCACCACCAGCCGGAGACGCAAGGCCCGGATCCCCTCCCAGGTTGTGATCTCGTCGGGGAGTGAGGAGTCCGGTGCCGCGTCCCAGGCCGCAGCTGCTGAGGGGAGGTCCAAGAGGCGGAGGTTGGAGTTGGACTCCTCGGCAGCAGAAGGGGCAGCTGAGACCACACAGGGCCCAACGGAGGAAGATGGCACGGAGTCATCCAGGTTGGTGGGGGGTTTGGTGGAGGAGGAGGCCGTGCAAGCGACAGTGGCGGGGTCTGGAGGTGGGGATTCCACTGGTGCTAGTGGTGCAGTGCAGGATCAGGGACAGGAGGCAGCACAGGCCACCGCGGAGGTGCCTGTGTGCAATCCTGTCCCTGCTCCTGTCACTGCATCATCTTGCACCAGCGGGGATGCCTACCTCCAGACCCGTTCTCAGGGAGAGGATTGGCTTACAACACCTGGCCTTCCTCTCCCTGCGGATGTGGCTATCCTGCACCAGGTTGAGCCTGTCCAGGGTGGGGTGGCGTTGCGTCAACGGGCCATGCGAGCTGACCTGCAGTCTTTTCATGATGAGTCTGCACGTCTTCTCGCATGGCTCGTTGACCGCGTTGACCCACTGGGACAGCTCACCAGGGCTGGATTCCTCCATTTCCTGGACCTTGTTCCGACCCCCTTCTCCACAGAACCCCCTATGCCCTAGTCGTCCTCCATGCCATCTTCCCACCCATGTGTCACCTGGGTGCCCTGTGGAGCTGCCTCCGACCGTGCGGCCAGGCTGGTGGACAACAGATCCCTGCCACAGTCGGGAGTCGGACGTCCAGCAGGGGTGGCCACATCAACGACTGCACCCCAGCTGGAGGAGGATGTGCAGGCACCATCGGACAGGGCACATGGACAGCAGCAGCTGCAGCAGCAGGAGGCTGTAGGTGGGAGCCACGATAGCTCGGGGCCTTCAACATCGGAGGGGCAGGCATCGGCCGGAGGGCAGGAGGACCCTGGAAAGGAAGTGTCTTCCGTGTGGCAGCGGTTGGGCCACGCCATAGATGCGGAGCGGCGGCAGGCGGAAGAGGCGCGGCTCACGATGGTCAGGGCGGAGAACTCCATGCGGAGGGTCCTGAGGCGAGGTGAACATGTTGGCGTCCCTGCGGACCCTCGGGGCCATGGAACAGGACCACCTCCGGGACATAGACGAGGAGTTCGATGATGCCCTGGCCCGGAACACCACTAAGTGAGCCGCTGGACTGGCCCGCCGCCATTGTATATAGTTATTTAGTGATAGGTTTATTTGGAGTCGACGGACACTGCTCCACCTTTTGTATATAGTTCCATTTTAGATAGGTTTTTTGGTAGGTTTCATTTCTTCTCTTGGGATGATGGACCCTGAATACTTTGTACATAGTTGGACTTTGGATTTGGATATTTTTTTTACTATGAATATTTTTTCCCATGGAGCAATGGTTTTCTATTTCTTTTTTCCCTTCATTTCCTTTTCATGGACTTGAACTTTGGAAGATATTTTTTTGGATTATCATTTATTGATTTTAATTTGAAAAGGGACAGCCAGCTTAATTTTGTTATTTTTTTACTTGTGTATTTTGGTTAATTTTGATTGCCATTGCTGTTGTTTTTAATACATTATTTGGACTTTTTCATTCTTCAATGTGTGGTTTCATTTCATTGTTTTCATGCATGTCATGATATGGGTTTTCAGGTTCACTTGCAACCATTGCGTGTGTGTGAGACACATGTGTCGATTTACATTGTTTCCATTGGAGTAGTATCATGGGCACATGTAATACTTGGTTGTGTCTTTGGGCTGTGGTGGCTGGCCATGAGGCACATGCTTGAGGATTGTCAGGGCCTGTGGGCAGGGGGACATGAGTGGGGGCCTGGTGGAGGCTGCCCCTGGATGCTGGGGGTGGGGGTGGTGGGAGACATGAGTGGGGGCCTGGTGGAGGCTGCCCCTGCACTGCTGGGGGGTGGGGGTGATAGGGGACATGAGTGGGTGCCTGGTGGAGGCTGTCCATGGTGGCTGGGGGGTGGGGGTGATAGGGGACATGAGTGGGGGCCTGGTGGAGGGTGCCCCTGCACTGCTGGGGGGTGGGGGTGGTGGGAGACATGAGTAGGGGCCTGGTGGGGGGTGGGGGTGGTGGGAGACATGAGTTGGACATGAGTGGGGGCCTGGTGGAGGGTGCCCCTGGATGCTGGGGGGTGGGGGTGGTGGGAGACATGAGTGGGGGCCTGGTGGAGGCTGCCCCTGGTGGCTGGGGGGTGGGGGTGCAGGGGGACATGAGTGGGTGCCTGGTGGAGGGTGCCCCTGGATGCTGGGGGGGTGGGGGTGGTGGGAGACATGAGTGGGGGCCTGGTGGAGGCTGCCCCTGGTGGCTGGGGGGTGGGGGTGGTGGGAGACATGGGTGGGAGCCTGGTGGAGGCTGCCCCGCACTGCTGGGGGGGTGGGGGTGGTGGGAGACATGAGTGGGGGCCTGGTGGAGGGTGTCCCTGGATGCTGGGGGGTTGGGGTGGTGGGAGACATGAGTGCGGGCCTGGTGGAGGGTGCCCCTGGATGCTGGGGGGTGGGGGTGGTGGGAGACATGAGTGGGGGCCTGGTGGAGGGTGCCCCTGCACTGCTGGGGGGTGGGAGTGGTGGAAGACATGAGTTGGACATGAGTGGGGGCCTGGTGGGGGCTGCCCATGGTGGCTGGAGGGTGGGGATGGTGGTAGACATGGGTGGGAGCCTGGTGGAGGCTGCCCCACACTGCTGGGGGGGTGGGGATGGGTGGGAGACATGAGTGGGGGCCTGGTGGAGGGTGCCCCTGGATGCTGGGGGGTGGGGGTGGTGGGAGACATGAGTTGGACATGAGTGGGGGCCTGGTGGAGGGTGCCCCTGGATGCTGGGGGGTGGGGGTGGTGGGAGACATGAATGGGGGCCTGGTGGAGGGTGCCCCTGCACTGCTGGGGGGTGGGGGTGGTGGGAGACATCAGGTGGACATGAGTGGGGCCCTGGTGGTGCTGCCCCTGCACTGCTGGGAGGTGGGGGTGCAGGGGGACATGCGTGGGTGCCTGGTGGAGGGTGCCCCTGGATGCTGGGGGGTGGGGGTGGTGGGAGACATGAGTGGGGGCCTGGTGGAGGCTGCCCCTGGATGCTGGGGGGTGGGGGGTGGGAGACATGAGTGGGGGCCTGGTGGAGGCTGCCCCTGCACTGCTGGGGGGTGGGGGTGGTGGGAGACATGAGTGGGGGCCTGGTGGAGGGTGCCCCTGGATGCTGGGGGCTGGGGGTGGCGGGAGACATCTGTTGGACATGAGTGGGGGCCTGGTGGAGGGTGCCCCTGGATGCTGCGGGGTGGGGGTGGTGGGAGACATGAGTGGGGGCCTGGTGGAGGCTGCCCCTGCACTGCTGGGGGGTGGGGGTGGTGGGAGACATGAGTGGGGGCCTGGTGGAGGGTGCCCCTGGATGCTGGGTTTGACATGAGTTGGACATGAGTGGGGGCCTGGTGGAGGGTGCCCCTGGATGCTGGGGGGTGGGGGTGGTGGGATACATGAGTGGGGGCCTGGTGGAGGGTGCCCCTGCACTGCTGGGGGGTGTGGGGGGGTGGGAGACATGAGTTGGACATGAGTGGGGCCCTGGTGGTGCTGCCCCTGCACTGCTGGGAGGTGGGGGTGCAGGGGGGCATGAGTGGGTGCCCGGTGGAGGGTGCCCCTGGATGCTGGGGGTGAGGGTGGTGGGAGACATGAGTGGGGGCCTGGTGGAAGCTGCCCCTGGATGCTGGGGGGTGGGGGTGGTGGGAGACATGAGTGGGGGCCTGGTGGAGGCTGCCCCTGCACTGCTGGGGGGTGGGGGTGGTGGGAGACATGAGTGGGGGCCTGGTGGAGGGTGCCCCTGGATGCTGGGGGGTGGGGGTGGTGGGAGACATGAGTTGGACATGAGTGGGGGCCTGGTGGAGGGTGCCCCTGGATGCTGGGGGGTGGGGGTGGTGGGAGACATGAGTGGGGGCCTGGTGGAGCCTGCCTCTAGTGGCTGGGGGGTGGGGGTGCAGGGGGACATGGGTGGGTGCCTGGTGGAGGGTGCCCCTGGATGCTGGGGGTTGGGGGTGGTGGGAGACATGAGTGGGGGCCTGGTGGAGGCTGCCCCGCACTGCTGGGGGCGTGGGGGTGGTGGGAGACATGAGTGGGGGCCTGGTGGAGGGTGCCCCTGGATGCTGGGGGGTGGGGGTGGTGGGAGTCATGAGTGGGGGCCTGGTGGAGGGTGCCCCTGGATGCTGGGTGGTGGGGGTGGTGGGAGACATGAGTGGGGGCCTGGTGGAGGCTGCCCCTGGTTGCTGGGGGGTGGGGGTGGTGGGAGACATGAGTGGGGGCCTGGTGGAGGGTGCCCCTGCACTGCTGGGGGGTGGGGGTGGTGGGAGACATGAGCGGGGGCCTGGTGGAGGGTGCCCCTGGATGCTGGGTGGTGGGGGTGGTGGGAGACATGAGTGGGGGCCTGGTGGAGGCTGCCCCTGGTGGCTGGGGGGTGGGGGTGGTGGGAGACATGGGTGGGAGCCTGGTGGAGGCTGCCCCGCACTGCTGGGGGCGTGGGGGTGGTGGGAGACATGAGTGGGGGCCTGGTGGAGGGTGCCCCTGGATGCTGGGGGGTGGGGGTGGTGGGAGACATGAGTGGGGGCCTGGTGGAGGGTGCCCATGGATGCTGGGTGGTGGGGGTGGTGGGAGACATGAGTGGGGGCCTGGTGGAGGCTGCCCCTGGTGGCTGGGGGATGGGGGTGGTGGGAGACATGAGTGGGGGCCTGGTGGAGGGTGCCCCTGCACTGCTGGGGGTTGGGGGTGCAGGGGGACATGAGTGGGGGCCTGGTGCAGGGTGCCCCTGCACTGCTGGGGGGTGGGGGTGCAGGGGGACATGAGTGGGTGCCTGGTGGAGGCTGCCCCTGGTGGCTGGGGGGTGGGGGTGGTGGGAGACATGAGTGGGGGCCTGGTGGAGGCTGCCCCTGCACTGCTGGGGGGTGGGGGTGGTGGTAGACATGGGTGGGGGCCTGGTGGAGGGTGCCCCACAGTGCTGGGGGGTGGGGGTGGTGGGAGACATGAGTGGGGGCCTGGCGGAGGCTGCCCCTGGTGGCTGGGGGGGTGGGGGTGGTGGGAGACATGAGTGGGGGCCTGGTGGAGGGTGCCCCTGGATGCTGGGGGGTGAGGGTGGTGGGAGACATGAGTGGGGGCCTGGTGGAGGCTGCCCCTGCACTGCAGGGGGGTGGGGGTGGTGGGAGACATGAGTGGGGGCCTGGTGGAGGGTGCCCCTGGATGCTGGGGGGTGGGGGTGGTGGGAGACATGAGTGGGGGCCTGGTGGAGGCTGCCCCTGCACTGCTGGGGGGTGGGGGTGGTGGGAGACATGAGTGGGGGCCTGGTGGAGGCTGCCCCTGCACTGCTGGGGGGTGGGGGTGATAGGGGACATGAGTGGGGGCCTGGTGGAGGCTGCCCCTGGTGGCTGGGGGGTGGGGGTGATAGGGGACATGAGTGGGGGCCTGGTGGAGGGTGCCCATGACTGCTGGGGGGTGGGGGTGCAAGGGGACATGAGTGGGGGCCTGGTGGAGGGTGGCCCACAGTGCTGGGGGGTGGGGGTGGTGGGGGACATGAGCAGGTGTGCAGGGTAGTCCCCTGTTTTGTGGGCTGCCTACATGGGCCGTGGAGGGTGTACAGGGAACACCTGTGAGGACCCACCCAGCCTAATCACGTGTGTAACTTCCCGCGCACCCCTGTAATACACGTATCCAGCCAAATCGTGTGTGATAATTCCTGCGCACCCCTGTAATACACGTACCTGGCCAAATCGCGTGTGATAATTCCCGCGCACCCCTGTAATACACGTACCCAGCCAAATCACGTGTAAAACTTCCCGCGTACGCCTGTAATACACGTACCCAGCCAAATCGCGTGTGATAATTCCTGCGTACCCCTGTAATACACGTACTCTGGCTAATCGCGTGTAAAACTTCACGCGTACCCCTGTAATACACGTACCATGGCCAATCGCGTGTAAAACTTCCCGCGTACCCCTGTAATACACGTACCCTTGCTAATCGCGTGTAAAACTTCCCGCGTACCCCTGATATAAACGTTACCCGTTTTGCGTTCCTTGTTTGGCAGCCCTGTAAACTGGTCCAGGGTTAGCGCAGCCCTTTGAGATGATTTAGCGATTTTGATGGCTTTTCCTTGCGCGAGGGCGTTCTTGGGGGCGTTACTGGCGCTGCTGCAGGGTCGCTGCGATACTCTGCGCCACGGCTGGTTTGGGAGCCTAAAATCCATGAATACGCTGTGCGCGGAAATCGGTTTTAGCGCACGCGCCTGGCGCAGACAATCGCACGCAGACACTCTGCGCCAGCCGCTTGCGACACTTTTCTGCGAAATTCTATGAATTACCCTGTAAGTGTCATCCGCAAAGTTTGTGAAACCTATATTACTTTTTTCTAGCAGATCAAAGAATGGTGCTGTGAATATATTATATAAGGATGGTGATAAGCATGCACCATGTGGTACCCCACATTTAAGAGTTATAGGGGGTGCTTTAGCATCATCATCCAAACTCTACAGCTCAGTTTATTCAAAAATTATTCTACCCACTTTGAAGTGTTCTCTGAAAATCTCGCTATCCCCTTCAATCTGGTGACCAGTTTACCATGGACCACCAGATCGAAGCGGCAGAGAGATCTGGCAGCGATAGTGTCACTGCCTGTCGTTTGTCCACATATTGTAGTATCCTTGATTTTAAATCCAATAAATTTGCAGAATGCACCTATTAGTTGGGGCGTGCACTCCTTTATCACCATCACTGGACATGCATCCCTGTTACAGTTTGTGGGCTTCAATGCAGTGATAATTTCCGTCAGTGCACTTTCATTAACTGGCTTAAAACTAAACTGGTGATCAGGACATTCCATTCCAACTGTTGTGTAGCCCCCTCTATTCGAGTAGCATCTTTGGGCAAAAGGTTCTTGTTATTAACTTCAATCCTTTTCCTAATTATGTCAATATTTTGACTCAGGCATCTTTTTTTTTCGATGATGTCTGTGTTTACTCTACAAGGTTTTTCTAGTTCTTTAGGGCTAGATTGTGCATTGGTAATTTTTTCATCATAAAAGTTCTTCTTTGCTGTGATTACAGCCTGCCTGAAATCCTTAGTTGTAGCACGAAACATCTTCTTCTCATAAGCACCTTGGGTTAATTTCCACTCATGTTAGTGTTTCTGTTTTATAGCTTATAGTTTTTGTAACTCTGGTGAGAACCATAAGTTATTCTTCTTTTCAACCACGTTCATAGATTTCAATGGGGCTAATGAGTTTATGGTTTCCTGCATTGTCTGGTTATAGGTAACTATCTTCTCATCTGTGGTACTTACTTTCCTGACTTTGTTAGACAGCGTTGTTAGCCAGGGTTCTAAAGCTGCAACTGTAAGCTTTTCTAGATTCCTTGCCCTAATTGGTGGCTGTTAGGAAAGATTTCATGATTGCAGGTAATTTTCCTTCCATGTGGCAACCCCTAAACTTTTTGCTATTGTTTTTAACCTTGTTCTTGACTTTGCCAGAGAAGTACAGCCTTCTGCCGCACTCCTCTGGGCTTTCGCTCCTTTTCTTATGGGGAAACTGACATGCCCTTAAGACAGTCAGTACCGGGGAACGCTGTTTCCCGTAGTTTCTTTTATCGTGTTGCGGCTTTAGTGCAACATGACACAAGAGGGCACTGTAAGCTAAGTTACAGCTCTCTTGGGTCTCTAGCCTTCTACAGGCCCTAGATACTCTTTTAGGATGGTATTTGATCGGTGCAAGTCATTCAGGGACTCGAATGGTGGCAGCGATCGTTTTGTTTATTTTGAGCTCCTTTTGGCGTTCTGAGCACGTTTTTCGCACTGAACCCAAAATGGTGGCCTGGCTCCCAAAATGGCCAGACCACGAGGCTCCTTTGTCTTGTCCACTGACCGTCTTGCTCCCTTCACCTTCCCCAGGTCGAGAGACCCGGGGCCTTCCTTATTTGGGCATGTACTTTCCCGCGAAACATGGTTGCTTTCGCGGGCTTCTACATGTCGTTTGTGTGCCTCCAGGGTGTGGGCTGGGATGTCTGGTCCCAATACACATCCTGGGTGCCAGAGAGTCTAGGGTAGTGTGAATGCCTGGGACCACCGTGGTCCGTGATTGGTCCACGTATGGTGTGTGTGTTGATGAGCGGATCTCCCATTGGCTCCCCTCTGTTTTGGCGCGAAGGGAACCGTGGATAAGAGGGGGCTGGAAACACCACTACCATGTCGATCTCCTGAGTTCTCACGAACGAAGGAATACAGGAGCCAAGTATCCTGCAACCACGAGGCTGGACCGAGGAATCGCTGGTGACCCGCTGAAGGAATCCTCCTTTGCCCTGCTGTCGTCCTGTGAAACCCTTTCCTCCTTGGATCGAACCAGAAGGCCTGTACTGGTGCTTCGACCTTTGGAATAGCAGGAACAGCTATTCCCGGCGACTTCATCATCTCCTGCCAAGTAAGCCTTCGGAAGTGTCTCTGGGCCATCCAGTTGACTGACCAGCTTACAAGGGAGTCCTGCTCTGTAACCGCCGCCAGGTTGTGTTGTATTTCGAGTCCTGGTCACTCTCCCACGCTTCGTACGCTTGGCGTCCCCAGGTCTGAAGGGAGGAGTGTACATTTGGCTCGAATACACACGGCCGCTCCGTTGTCCTGCTGCGGCAACAAAACTGTGCTGGTTTCATCGATTGGGACGTCTTTTTGCTCTACACGACTACGAGGCGTTCCCTGCTCTTCTGAACCTGCCAGCTGCTGAAACTAACGTGGAGAAGCCTGGGTCTGCTTGCTTCGGGGACCGGTGAGTAGTTTAGCTAGGATCTGGTCGCCCTCCTGCAGTATCCCATTGCTTTTCCCTGCTGTGTAAAAACAGCACCCTTTTGGCCGTACTCGCGCTCTGCTTCTGCCCGCTGTGGAGGCTGCGCTTGAGTTGCGGAACCTGTTCTCCTTCTGCTGTGCACTAACCCGAACTGCCTGACTTCCTCCGAAGAGCTTCCCCTTTTGCCCGTTGGCACCGGCGTGGCAGGTACTTTGAGCACAAGGCTCCACTCTTCGCAGGGCTCGGACTTCCATCTAGTTAGGTGCTTCTGAAGGCGAACTGAGTCTAAAGCGTTATCGCACTGCCTGTTTTCCTTTCCTTTCAGGTGGACTACATATTTCGTGCTTTAAACGCTTGCGACTGTGTATTTGTATATATATTGTGTTGATATGGTATGTGTTGGTTTAATATTGTGATATTGTGATTTTCTCGCTACGGTCATTGTTTTAAAGGCCTTAAAATAAATGTGTTTATATTTTTGATATAACAACTGTTTGGAGTAGTTTGTAAGCGCTCTTGCTTTGTGTGCTCATTGCGGGCTTTCAGTCACCCTCACCCCTCTTGAGACCTAGTCTTGACCGCCGCGATCGCTACCTTGATTGGTCTGACTTGTCCAGAGGTTACCCTGTTCCAAGTAATTAGGTTGGCCTTCTGAACTTCTGCGCCACCAGGACAGAGTTCAGAAATCCGTCTTAACAAATTGGTGTACAGCGGTGGGATACGACTGAAGGTATCCAGTGTTGCGCTCGAACTAGGGCATTTCAGGTTATTCCAACCAGTACACGTAGTGAATTGTTATAGTATAACTTTAAAAAGGCCATAGTCCTATCAAACAGTATGGAAACAAGTACGTTGTTAACTTTAAATGCTTCCAAATCAGAAACGCTGAAAAAGATGTGTGCGGAGAGAGGTGTTTCCTCTCAAGGCACTAAATTGGAAATGATCCAGAGAATCGTGGCGTGGCAGGAAGCGCAGCTTGACGCTATTACTTCTGAGGGCAGTGCGGAAGGTGGTGGGGCTGCTCTCACTGGTAGAACCGACGGTTCTGCCGCCACACTGTTCCACCGCGACCACGAGGACAGGGAGGACGAGCTGTCTAATGTTTCCTCTGCCAGTGCTGATGGGGAGGCTATGCTTGAATTCAAGAAGCAAGAGCTGCGGTTTAGGCAGCAGGAGCTTGAATTCAGCATAGCCAAGCTAAAAATCGAACAGGCAGAAAAACAAAAAGACAGGGATCACCAGTTGGAACTGGCCAAGCTTCAGGTTGCAAATGGATCCAAGGGTCCTGGACATGGGTCTGGGGCCTCCTCTCATCCACGGTTTCCAAAAGATCTGCTCAGTGTGTATGAAGAGAGGAATGACATTATGGACTGGCTGAATGCGTTTGAGTATGCATGCGAGGTCCAGGAAGTTGACAATGCTGATAAGATTGCGTGGTTGCTCAGTAGACTGCCCCATTCTGGCTGTAGTGCCATTATGGAAATGTCGAAGGCTGAGCGGGCTGATTTCGCAATGTTAAAGCAAACTCTCATTTTAAAGTTTGGGAAGACTCCGGCCCAATATTTAAAGCGTTTTCGAGAGTATAAGAAAAAGGAAGGTGGTACTTGGGTATCTTATGTCGCTGAATCTTTGAAAAACTTAACTGGCTGGGTCGAAGGCTATAAGGTTTCTACCTTCGACGGCATGATAAATCTTGTCATGCTGGAACACATTTTTGCTTCTTCTTCCCCGGAGCTTAAGCAGCATTTGGCCGATTCGAAGGAGATAGATCCTAAGAAGCTGGCCATTGCAGCAGACTTATGGGTGTCACATCGAGTGTCCCATAAGGACAAAACTCATCCTGGTAAGCAGGAGGAGGGGAAAAAGTCCAAAGATATGGAGGGTGGGGAATCTGCTAAATCTTCTTCCCAAAAGGGCCACAAAAAGAAAAACAAGGGTAAGACACAAGAGAACTCACAGGGTAGTGGAGGTGCGCCTCCGAAAACAGAACTCTGGTTACAATAAGCCTCCCTACGTAAACAGACCCACTGGGGCTTGTTTTTCTTGTGGAGCAACTGACCATGTGAAGGGGGATCCCCGTTGTAAGGTTAGACCTTTGGGGGTCCACTCCGCTAATCTGGCCTTCTCCTCCTACGAGGAAGAAGAGATTACAGGAGCATCCTTCTCCTCGGACTCATTTCCCAGCGGAATAGAGGCCGAGGTAGTTTTAGTGTCCCTGGGTTCCTGGGAGCCTAAAGTCACAGAGGCTTATGCTAGGATTCCGGATAATACCAAGCACTACTTTAAAGACAGTGTGCTGATCAATGGAGTGGATACTCCAGCTCTTAGGGATAGTGGGTGCAGTCGAACTGTAGTGGATTCTACCTTGGTAGACTCAGAGGAAGTTGCCAGAGCTACTCTGATGCCCACTAAATTGGCTGACGGCCCCCTCCGTATGTTTCCAGTAATACCTGTAAATCTTACTTTAAATGGTACAGCAGTCAGGATTCCAGTGAGCATTCAGAGAAACGTCCCGGGAAAGGTCTTGTTGGGTAATGATCTCAGAGCTTTAGGGCTCGTAGGAGACACTGCCGAAAGACCCTACACACGGTCTCAAGCACGGGCAGCATTGGCCAAGTCCAATACGCCGCCCCAGCCAAAGGGGAAACCCAAGGCGAAAGGAGTCTACAAGTCAAAACGAGGGAAAGAGAATATTCCCCCGAGCTCGCCTACCACTGCGGTGGAGGAAGTTGGTCAATCGCCCGGGCCTGACGAGGAGGTGGCGATGCCTGAAGTATTCGACCCCAACGATCATCCTGAACTAAAAGACTTGTTAGTTGAAGGAGGTCCTGATAGGGACGAATTCAGTAAAGGCCAACGTGAGTGCCCATCTCTGGAAGGCCTAAGGAGACAGGCCTGCTCCCAGCTTGAGGGTGAACCTCCTGGGTTGCATAGGATTTACCAGGAAGGTGGACTCCTGTATAGTGAGCCCACAGAGTCTACAGGAGGAGACCATAGGAGGTTGGTGGTTCCCCTTGCTGTTAGGCCCTTCCTCCTGCATTTGGCGCATGACGTTCCCCTTGCTGGTCACCTTGGTATGAGGAAGACCAAGCAAAGGTTATCCATGCACTTCTACTGGCCCAAGATGGGGGAGCAAGTAGAAAGTCACTGCAGGAGTTGTGCCGCCTGCCAGTTGTCTGGTAAGGTTGGCGCGACAATCCAAGCTCCGTTGGTACCGCTCCCAGTTGTGGGGGTACCATTTGAAAGGGTAGGGATCGACATGGTTGGTCCCCTTGACCCGCAAACATCCTCGGGCAATAGGTTTATCCTGGTGCTGGTCGACCATGCAACCAGGTATCCTGAGGCCATCCCATGGAAAACTGTAACTGCCAAGTCAGTTGCAGAAGCTTTACTCGGCATATTTACTAGGGTTGGCTTCCCTAAAGAAGTTGTGTCGGATCATGGCAGCAACTTTATGTCGAAGTATAGGCAGGCTATGTGGAAAGAATGTGGGGTCACCTACGGGTTCTCTTCTGCATACCACCCCCAGACCAATGGTCTGGGGGGGCGTTTCAACAGGACGTTAAAGAGCGTGATTGGGGCTCTGGAGGAGCCTCAGAGAAGAAAATGGGATCTTCTTGTTTCATGCTTACTGTTTGCCTACCGAGAGGTACAACAGGAGGGTGTTGGCTTCAGCCCCTTCGAACTTCTGTTCGGTCATCCCGTGCGGGGACCCTTAGCCATCGTCAAAGAGGGATGGGAGATGCCCACTCCCCCTGTTACTACCAACGTAGTTGATTATGTGCTAGGGCTCAGAAAACGGATGGTACTTCTGATGGGCTTGGCTAGTGATAAATTGAATGCAGGGCAAGCGCTGGTGAAACATTGGTACGACCAGAAAGCTTCCCTCATCAACTTTACACTTGGTCAGCAAGTCCTGATCATGAATCTCATAAGGCCTCGAGCTTTACAGGACAAATGGTCAGGCCCTTGCCCAGTGGTGGAGCCCCTGGGTGAGGTTAACTATTCAGTGGACCTTGGAAGGCCTGGACAGGCTCCAAAAGTGTTTCACGTGAATAGGCTGAAGGCTTTCGTCCCAAGCGGCGAAATCGTAGCACTGCTATTGGCTTCAGACGTTGAGGAAGAAGAGTCTGAACCTCTCCCTGACCTGTTCCCAGGCAGTCCTTCAGATAGCTCTTTTGAGGGTGTCCGAGTGGCCCCTCACCAAAATGGACAAGGCTCAGTGGTTTACCTTGGACATGAAGTAGGTGGAGGGAGGAGACAGCCTCTACTCAGTCAGGTACAAGCAGTACAAGACTGGCCTACCCCCACTACGCAAACCCAAGTGAGAGCCTTTTTAGGACTCACGGGGTACTACCGCAATTTTGTGGCAGACTATGGCACCATAGCTGCTCCTCTGACTGCCCTCACAACTCCGAAGAAACCCAAGAAGGTAACTTGGACCGACGAGTGTGAGAAGGCCTTCAATGGCTTAAAAGACTCCTTGTGCCAGGCCCCTGTGCTTAGGGCCCCTGATTATCAAAGACCTTTTATCGTGCAGACGGATGCCTCTGACACTGGGATAGGAGCTGTACTATCACAAGTAGATGAGAAGGGTAAGGAACACCCTATCGGTTTTATTAGTCGCCAGCTTAAGGACAGAGAGCTCAGATGGTCCACGGTAGAGAAAGAATGTTTCTCTGTTGTGTGGGCCCTAAGGAAGCTGAGGCCCTACCTCTATGGGACCCACTTCACTGTGCAGACTGACCATAAGCCGTTAAAGTGGCTAATGAACATGAAGGGGGAGAATCCAAAGTTGCTTAGGTGGTCCATAAGTCTACAAGGCTTCGACTTCACTATTGAGCATAGGCCAGGTGTCCAACATAGCAATGCTGATGGGTTGTCCAGAATGTTTTACCGACCTGAACAAGAGACTCATCCAGGGGTGGATTAGTTCCCCCTGTCCATAGTCTGGGAGGGGCGAGTGTTAGGAAAGATTTCATGATTGCAGGTAATTTTCCTTCCATGTGGCAACCCCTAAACTTTTTGCTATTGTTTTTAACCTTGTTCTTGACTTTGCCAGAGAAGTACAGCCTTCTGCCGCACTCCTCTGGGCTTTCGCTCCTTTTCTTATGGGGAAACTGACATGCCCTTAAGACAGTCAGTACCGGGGAACGCTGTTTCCCGTAGTTTCTTTTATCGTGTTGCGGCTTTAGTGCAACATGACACAAGAGGGCACTGTAAGCTAAGTTACAGCTCTCTTGGGTCTCTAGCCTTCTACAGGCCCTAGATACTCTTTTAGGATGGTATTTGATCGGTGCAAGTCATTCAGGGACTCGAATGGTGGCAGCAATCGTTTTGTTTATTTTGAGCTCCTTTTGGCGTTCTGAGCACGTTTTTCGCACTGAACCCAAAATGGTGGCCTGGCTCCCAAAATGGCCAGACCACGAGGCTCCTTTGTCTTGTCCACTGACCGTCTTGCTCCCTTCACCTTCCCCAGGTCGAGAGACCCGGGGCCTTCCTTATTTGGGCATGTACTTTCCCGCGAAACATGGTTGCTTTCGCGGGCTTCTACATGTCGTTTGTGTGCCTCCAGGGTGTGGGCTGGGATGTCTGGTCCCAATACACATCCTGGGTGCCAGAGAGTCTAGGGTAGTGTGAATGCCTGGGACCACCGTGGTCCGTGATTGGTCCACGTATGGTGTGTGTGTTGATGAGCGGATCTCCCATTGGCTCCCCTCTGTTTTGGCGCGAAGGGAACCGTGGATAAGAGGGGGCTGGAAACACCACTACCATGTCGATCTCCTGAGTTCTCACAAACGAAGGAATACAGGAGCCAAGTATCCTGCAACCACGAGGCTGGACCGAGGAATCGCTGGTGACCCGCTGAAGGAATCCTCCTTTGCCCTGCTGTCGTCCTGTGAAACCCTTTCCTCCTTGGATCGAACCAGAAGGCCTGTACTGGTGCTTCGACCTTTGGAATAGCAGGAACAGCTATTCCCGGCGACTTCACTATCTCCTGCCAAGTAAGCCTTCGGAAGTGTCTCTGGGCCATCCAGTTGACTGACCAGCTTACAAGGGAGTCCTGCTCTGTAACCGCCGCCAGGTTGTGTTGTATTTCGAGTCCTGGTCACTCTCCCAGGCTTCGTACGCTTGGCGTCCCCAGGTCTGAAGGGAGGAGTGTACATTTGGCTCGAATACACACGGCCGCTCCGTTGTCCTGCTGCGGCAACAAAACTGTGCTGGTTTCGTCGATTGGGACGTCTTTTTGCTCTACACGACTACGAGGCGTTCCCTGCTCTTCTGAACCTGCCAGCTGCTGAAACTAACGTGGAGAAGCCTGGGTCTGCTTGCTTCGGGGACCGGTGAGTAGTTTAGCTAGGATCTGGTCGCCCTCCTGCAGTATCCCATTGCTTTTCCCTGCTGTGTAAAAACAGCACCCTTTTGGCCGTACTCGCGCTCTGCTTCTGCCCGCTGTGGAGGCTGCGCTTGAGTTGCGGAACCTGTTCTCCTTCTGCTGTGCACTAACCCGAACTGCCTGACTTCCTCCGAAGAGCTTCCCCTTTTGCCCGTTGGCACCGGCGTGGCAGGTACTTTGAGCACAAGGCTCCACTCTTCGCAGGGCTCGGACTTCCATCTAGTTAGGTGCTTCTGAAGGCGAACTGAGTCTAAAGCGTTATCGCACTGCCTGTTTTCCTTTCCTTTCAGGTGGACTACATATTTCGTGCTTTAAACGCTTGCGACTGTGTATGTGTATATATATTGTGTTGATATGGTATGTGTTGGTTTAATATTGTGATATTGTGATTTTCTCGCTACGGTCATTGTTTTAAAGGCCTTAAAATAAATGTGTTTATATTTTTGATATAACAACTGTTTGGAGTAATTTGTAAGCGCTCTTGCTTTGTGTGCTCATTGCGGGCTTTCAGTCACCCTCACCCCTCTTGAGACCTAGTCTTGACTGCCGCGATCGCTACCTTGATTGGTCTGGCTTGTCCAGAGGTTACCCTGTTCCAAGTAATTAGGTTGGCCTTCTGAACTTCTGCGCCACCAGGACAGAGTTCAGAAATCCGTCTTAACAGTGGCTTCCCTTCTGTTTTTAGTTTAATGGGTTTGTTTGTATACACCAAACAATGTATAAAAAAAGTGATCTGACTATGGACTGGGCTGGATAATAACATCTTTGATTTTGGTATTATGTGCAGCTATCCAGTCTAGGGTCTTTCCCTTCTCATGAGTGGGAGCCATAACATATTGGATAACACCTAAATTGTCTAGGGAATCTTCCAGTTTTTTGGCCAAAGGGTAATTTCCATTTCACCACCATAGGTCAAATCTCTAAGGAGCAGTAGCCTAGTATTAACTAGCATTAGCTCCATAGGGGATGCCAGGTAATTGGTCCAAGTCCAGTCCATCCGCTTTCCATCACATGGGTTCTGCTTGGCTCGTCGTCTCCAGGGAACCAAGGCCAAAGCATTAATTAGCAACATTTGAAAAATAGTGCTACTCTATCAGTATCACCTCACATTGCAAATCTACCATTGTAGAATAAAAGTGAGATACCCATGTTCTTGGATCTTTTATAGTTGATGGGTTCATGGTCGGTGGTCTGGGGTCAACCAGTATCCTGGAATTCAGAGGTCCTGGCATTGGGGCATGGGCAGGGGCCATAACTCATGGTTGGCTGGGTGGGGGTCGGAGGTCTGCTTTGGCCTGTTTGTGTTAACACATACACCAAGGAGCCCAGCACTATCTTGTGGCCTTGCGGGGCACATTCGTTCTTAGAGCAACATATTGGCAACACTTTGGGAACAAATCCCGGGAGTATAGCTCAGGTGCAACGCGCGCCTTGGAAGCAAGGTGACACGGAGCAACACAGGTTCGATACCCGGGTCGAGCTTAGAAACCTCTGGGTATTAAGTGCGTTATAAATAACCTATCATATCATATCAACAAAGTGGGGTTGCTGTGAAAGTTAGCAGAAGCGTGGGCTTCTCTCAACAGCTCTTGGGCCTATTCAGATTCCCTCTGCAGGCTTGCGGCATGTGCTTAGCGCACTGAATACTACTGAGCAATGCAGGCCCCGTGCTTCGACCATGGCTACAAAATGTTGTCTATTTATATGTGTGCCCTATGTCTAAATCACATATAATGTTTCGATGGTGTGGGTACTCTTGGGATGCCCTTCTACCCCCTGGTATGTTACAGGGCTTCCAACGGGACTCATGTCACCCTAAAGTGCCTAGGGGGAAGGGATGGGGTAATTTCCCTCCCAATACATGCCTGAATTGCCAGCTAAATTTTTTGTATTTATTGAGCACAGACCTGGCTTCGGGAAACAATGGATCTCTTTCCAGAGGTATACAACAGTACAGATCCCAACAGAGCACTTTACAGAGGTTTACAACAGTACAGATATACAGCAGGGGTGTGGGGTAATATACAGAGGGGCACAGAGGAGGAGTACAGCTGTACAAGGTGGAGAGGGGCAAATGGCGTCTAGCGAGTTAGGTGGCGCGGGGTGGAAGGGATGGTTTTACATTTTTAGAAAAGTTAGATTTTAGATTTCTTTATAGTATTGATGTTCTATATGTTACACGAAAGGCTCTGGGTGACAGAATGCCAATAGACCTCTATCCATCTATCTATGACTTGGGCTTGATAACAATAAGTCAGAGATTAGTCAGCATTACTCATAGACACTTCTTTGTGAATCAGGCTCTGATGTCCTTGGAACAAAATAGAGAAACAGCTACAAATATTAAAAAAACAAAAATAGGCGAACAGCTGATTATACTCAAGTTTAATTGGATTGTATAATCAGCACAGGGGTGCGAGTTGGAAATTCAGCGCTAGAAATTAGAAGGGGCGTAGCTAAAATGCAGAACATGTTACCAAAGATGTAGCGAACGCCTTCCTGTAGAAACAATGGGGGTCATTTTATAGAAAATCTAAATTGCAGGCAAGGGACGGCTGCCGTGCTGTTGGGTCCTGCAGGCAATTCTAAAGGTCCACGAAACCTGGACAAGTAAAGTTAAAAAGCCATTCCATTCGGGCTCATGGAAAACTAAACGCTGCCTGCAAGTATGCCTCGCATGCAGTGTTTGCTAATCGATTTCCATGCAATCCGAGTGCTCTTGATCAGCTGCAAAATCAAGGTTAGATTCCATTGGAATCCATTAATTGGACCCCAGAATGAAAATTCCAGGCCGGCGCACAATAAGGCACACTGACAGACGGAGTTCCTTTCTCCACTCTGTGCTCCTTGTCCATTTCCTCACTGCTGTAAAATGAGGCAGCATATTAAATGGAGCGTCAAAGTTGAAATGTGGCTTGTGAGCTACAGCTTGTGAACTTAGAGGTACTTTATATGCCTTGAGGGTTTGATGCTTGACACAGGGGTCTCTCAATTGGGAGGTACTCCAGATCTGGAAGGATTACAGTTAAATGTGGACCAAGAGGCGTCGCCAGGAGGGATCCTGGGGGCGGCTATTGTCCAGGGTTGTAGCTTTACGGGTGCTGCGGCCATGGTAGGCAGACTGTTCATGGAGGCACCGGCACTGTTGCTAACGGTGCCGGTGCTCCCGTGTCCCCACTCCGATAGAGTCCATAGGACTCTATGGGAATGGGGACTTAGAGTTTGCCGGTGTCTGACTTTCCGGGCCACCGGACTAGTAATAAGCAGGTGGCACCGGGAAGTCAGGTGCCGGTAAAATATTACTGGTTCGGCGGCAACCCTTCGGCAGCACCGGCAGGGTTACCGCCGGACCCATAATGAGGTCCAATATTTCTGATGCTGAGGGCTTATAAGAAAGGGGTGGGTCAATATTATAGATGAAAGGTTCTGGAGAAAACAGATTGTAGGGTTCCAGCCAGAAATAAAGAAAAACAGATGGGGTTCGCAGGGTTGTCCCCAAATGGCAATTAAAAAAAAAAGTTTTCAGGGCCATGATGTGTCTTCCATGTGAACCAACACATGCAGAGAATGACTTTGCCCAGGGACAGGAAAGTATCAAGGGCAGCAATCTTCCAAATAAAAAGGAGAGAGGAGGCCTAGAGAGAAGCGCTGGACGAGATGTGGAGAGCACCCTGGCAGAAAGCAGGCTGGCGAACAGGTGAGGAGAGCAGGCAGGTGCAGAAAGACTGGGTGCATGGAAATTTGCCACAGAAACCTCACCCGCGGAAACATGCTACCTGATCCGGTGTGGTGCAATTTCATTACAATGAATTTGCATATTTTTTTCGAATCACATTCAAAAGAGCCTGCCTCCAGCCAGTCACTATACCTTGCCCAATCATGAACCCATTGGTACCACCTCCCTAAATGACACTGCCATTAGCCTGGCAAGGGGCGAAGTTGCCAAAGCTGGCTCAAAGCAATTTATTTAACTTGCCCATCTCACAGGTGTCACAGTCTTATCACACTCATGGAACTGTTTCCAGACCCACATGATATGATATATGTCATTCATAATGCGCCTGTACACAATGATCTTACTAGGCCTTGTGTCATTCAGGTGGAGCAAGTGCGGGGAAGACGGGAGGGGTGAAGTGACAAGAGGGGGCTGGAGGGTGAGGAGAAGTGCAGGTGACTCAATATGTGCTGCCGGAGGGTCGCTCTTAAGTGCAGAGAGAAGGGACTGTAGGGTCCTGCAATACAGATACAGACCCTTACGTGCTGAGGGAGTCTGCAGTCAGTGCAAGGGCAACTGGACTTGCAGGAGCCTGGGTCCAAGTTCGCATGTGGCCAGATGACCAGTGTGCGAGGCTATCAGGTACACTAGCAAGGGAGAGGAAGAGAAAAAGCTGAAGCGAAAAGGAAGGTTTTGAGTTCCTTCCGGAACCAGAGGTGGACCTGCTCAAGTTTGAGAGAGGCAGAGAGGCTGTTCGAGAGGGAGGCCCCAGCCAAGGAAAGAGATCTTCCCCCATTCTCTGCTTGGAAAAGCGTCGGACCCTCAGAGAATCGGAGGTGGATGAGCAGAGAAGGAAGATGTTTATGAAGAGAAAGTTGTAGGTTTGTAGGTAGTGCAGTCTCAGGCCTCAGAAAGCCTTGTGAACGATGCAAAGTTTTGGATTTGATCCTTCCAGCCACAGGGAGCCACTGTAGAGATTTGAGAGATGGAGATGTCATGCATAGAGATGACGTTAAAAAAAAAAACATTGTTGTCAGCATTTAGAAATTGGAACTGATTTTGTAGACTACTAAGATTTCAAGGACAGGGCGAAGTAATGCTGACCACCCTTACCACCCTTATATAAAAAAAAAGCACCAGATACTTCTGGGAACGCTGCTCAAATAGAACACCAGAGTAATTGTGTGTTTGTAGAGAGTTGGTCAGAGCATTTCAGGAGTCTTTTCTGTAAAACGGGGAAAGTTGTGACCAACAAGCCAATTTATGTCCCTTGGATGCTCAGTACCACTTGAGATATTGTGGAAAGTTTAATTAAAAAAGCATTTACTTTTAGAGCAGTGGGACAAAATGGTCTATCAAATCAGATCTTTCAAATCTGATCTCCTCTTTAAAAACATCATTGCCCAGAGGCGTTATCCGGAGAGTTGGACAACGGCTGTTATTATAGCAGAAAGGGTGATCTTACTGATCCTATCAACTATCGTCTGATCACCCTTCTGGATGTGGACAGTAAGATTTTCGCTGGAGCTGTCCTCATGGAATTGGAAAGCTGGGCTGCAACAAATGACATTTTAGATACATTCCAAATAGGCTTCCGGAAGGGAATGTCAACCTCCCTCAATGGCCTAGTTGTAAATATGTTACAGGATTGTTCCTAGAAGGCAGGCAACTCCCCATTATCCATGATTGACATTTCCAAAGCCTTCGACACCATAAATATATCATGTCCCTAGCAAAAACTAAGATCAAAGGGAATACCCAGGGCCTACTGGCAATAAGTATCTGTCTGCATCAAAATATGACCATTCAGGTCAGACTGGATACTGAGGGACATCTGTCAAGCTCGATAAACATGAAAAGGGGAGTTAGGAAGGTTTGCATACTTGCACCCTGTCTGTTCAATCCATATCTGGCTGGCCTGAATGAGGCCCTGATAGAGCATACATCAGATCATGAGGTTTAGTAATTCAACAAAGAAATAGGTGGGTGTCAGATGATCCATTCATTCAAAGAATAGCTCCCTGTTCAGGGGAGTGCACGTAATTTGGCTTTCGAGTGCCCTCTTACCCAAATATGAAATTGGTGGAGGATAGGCTGAATGCCAAGGTGGATCAGATCTCATGTCAGATGAAAAACATTAAAGGATCCTACTGTAAATTCTCTATATTGCCATTGGTAAACCTTTACAATGGCAAAGCTATACCCACGTTATTATACGGAACGGAAATTGAGTCCCATACTTGGAATTTAAATTGGGAGTGGCTGTAGTACTGTGCCTCCCCCAGTCTCTACCAATCTCCACACTCTGTTACATGCTTGGTCTGAACTCTTTAGAGGCCAGTGTGGATTGGGGATTGCTCCAATTGTATCACTCTGTTAAATGTCCACCAGCCAATTCATTGTTTATAGAGCTGCTTCAGGAGGAGACTAAGCAGTGCAATCCCTTTCTGAGTAAATTAATGAACAGGGTGAAGTAGATCTTAAGCCTGTCTTTTAAAACAGTGAAGGACCTTATTACTGATCCTAAGAGTGTAAAGAAGGCTTTAATGGAGGCGGACAGGCTATTCTTTTCTGGATAAACCGCAAGGGGCTGTGCCAGCTTACCTAATTAAATGTTCAGATTATAAAGGAAGCAATGATTTCTTCAGATTCCTTATGAATATGTTACCTACAGGGGAGAGTTTTGCAAGTAGAGCTAAGGTGAAAGTTGGGAATGAGATCTGTGCTTTATGCCAAGGCCAAACTAAGCAATCTCTACGCCATATTCTTATTGAGTGTGTGGGCTCTGAGAACTGTTAAGGTGCTGTTTTCATCACTTTGTTAACAATAAGGACTGGTTCCATACAGAAGAATTTTGGCAAAAACTGTCCTCAGGCCACAAGACGTTTTTATCTATTGAACTTTTGAAAGTGCTAAATACTCTTTACTTGATTAGTGATGTTGTAATGAAGTAAGGTTGAAACCAGAGGACTGCCCGGAATAATTGAAAAAATGCTTGTTCTTTTGTCTCTATGTTATGTAATGTGATGTTTCTTTACTCTACTCTTTCTCTTATTAAAGATGTGAAAAGTAATATATGTAGCTAAATCATGTAAGCGATATTCAATCAGCACTACAGCTAAGTCAATGCCTAGTCTGGGATGCTGAGGAAAACCCTTATTGATGTATTTTTATGTCCAGTTCAGTACTCTGGATGACAACCCTTGTATAACACCCCCCTCTTAGAATCCCCCTGACCCCAATGAGCCAAGAAGTAGGTTTGTTTTGCAAATTAAAAGGTTTATTTGAAAATTTAAACAATATATATATATATCACACTTCTATAATAAATTGATAATGGATATTACACTTATGAATATGAGCAGTAATCAGCAAGAGGTAACTTATGAATAGGAACAGAAGAATAAGGTGGGAAAGAATGCTTTATATGGTTCAAGGAAACGCAATGATGAATGAAATGCAGTACAGAAAATAACTTGCTTCAACATGCTTCAACAAACGACAATGTAATCACTTTTCCTTGACAATTCACTCCCCCCCCTATGCAATGTAAGAAATGGAAGGAGAGCACACAGTCTTCACGAATCCCAACAAATCACACTTTATAATGCAATACACAGTTCCAGTTCCCCCAGCAAGTTTAGAGAAAACAGGTATGAGTTTTAAACACAGGCGAATTACTTTGAAATGTGGTGGCAATGAAGTGAAATTGCTAAAATTGATTTTAATTCCCTGCAGGAGGTTCAGGGTGAGGGAGAGATACTTTATATTAGTTCAGGCTCACTTTAGCAATGCTCTATGAGTTATTACCAGGTTGCAAACAGATTTTAAGAAAGGAAAGAACGGAGCTGCTATTTTGACAAGTGGAGAAATTGAGCCAAAATCGCAAATCGCGGTAAATTTTAGCGAGTGCGCAAATCGCGATTGCGGAAAAAGTATAGGGAGTAGGAAGTCGGTTCTAGGTTCGTTGGCCTAGAATCACAGCTCTAAAATGAAAGTTAAATTTCGTTCCTAGCCCAAACGGTTCAAGAGATACGGACGATTTAATAAAGGTAGATTTTCGGATTTAAAGTAAAACTCAAAATGACAGGTGACAGCTTGCAGCTGCAGAATTGACAGGTGACACTTGTGCAGCTTTAAAAATGACAGATGACACGATTTCTAGGAGGCTGTTCTAATTAGGTTAAAATAGTTTGGATTAGATTATTTTAACTAAGCGATTGGGTTCTGCACAGTTCTGGCGGATACTCACTCCTAATTTTGAAATGAATGGGCCTCGTCACGGATCTGGTCAACCGGACTGGACTGGGCGGTTCTGCTCACAGCGTCTGGGTCAGCTCTGCTCTGCTGGTCTAGCCTCTCTGGATACGGCGGGTCAATCAGGCACCGGTTCTGCTCACAGTGGTCTGGGTCTCTGGTTCTGCTCACAGTGGTCTGGGTCAGCTCTCTGGATACAGCGGCCTGTGGTTCTCTGGATCTCTGGTCTGGTCTCTGGCAATTGTTCTTGGCAAAAGAATTCAGACAGCTCGCCCGGCTGTGGAATAGTTTGCAAATGACTTTAAGGATGCTGAGGCCTGCTGAGAAGAGTTCTCAGTTTGTGGGTTTAGGCCCTTGCTTTAAGTTCTGAAGTAAAGTTCTGGTCTTTGAAGATTGATGGATGTGAAGTCTGGAGTCTCCCGGCAGAGCGTCCCGCAGAAAATGGAATTGAATGTCTCTACCTGTCCCAGCAGTCCCTTTTTATGTGTTTTGGAAGTGGGTGTGTGCGTGGCATAACTGAGCCTGCACCTCTCTACTTGTCATTGGCCCAATTCTCCCCTCTCCCATGATTGGGGGAATTGGGTTGTGAGTCAGAGTGATGAGGTCTGTTTATGGGTCAGAGGAACCTCCCCTGGTCAATTTGCCCACAAATCTATATTTGATTCAAATACATATTTCCCAGGTACACAAGTGGTTGACATTACATGTACATATGGCACCTTGCTTAAGGTAGTCTCTGTTCCGCCTCTGGCGTTTCTAGGAGCTTGCATTCAAAAATGGCAACCTATTTTCGATTTTAGTGGGTTGTGCAATATGGGATTTTCATCAAAAATTATACAAAGGTACATTTCCCTTCCACATATATCCCAGTAACTTTCCATGTCTCTAGCTTAAACACATTGTCTACAATATTCATAATTAGCAGGGTTTTGCCCCAGAACATGGTACAAAATGGAGTTTGGACTCAAATCGTGAGGGCATTTTTCAAACTAAGACTCTCAAAGTTGTACATTCCTGTCATTTGGTTACAATAAGTTATCACTATTTCTATAAAATATATATTTGTTGCAATTCAACTCCCCAAGTGTTTGGGTCCGCCTCCAGAAGTCTGGGTGGGTCAGTGATCACATGTCTCTCCTTGCTGGCAGAGGGCTGTTGACAGGAACCACTCAAA
This sequence comes from Ambystoma mexicanum, assembly GCF_040938575.1. Taxonomy (NCBI): domain Eukaryota; kingdom Metazoa; phylum Chordata; class Amphibia; order Caudata; family Ambystomatidae; genus Ambystoma; species Ambystoma mexicanum. Next base: position 1,525,947,186 of record NC_090937.1, read on the forward strand.
ATTAACATACCCCATTCAACAGAAAGAGCCTTTTGTGTGGGCTCCAGCAGGCTGCCTGGAAGTCTCTCCTCAATCAATCAACAGGGTCATGTGATATCCTGCCTCCTGGTGTGGGAATCTCTGAGGTGTTAAGAGTTCTCAGCCTCGTGGCCTCTGGGAACAGCAGGTGGCTAAGATTTTCAATTAATCAACAAGCTTTGAAGTCCCTGCCCCTCTTGCAACTCCTAAATACAGTTTCCCTGTCAGAGTTTAGACCGCTAGCGCCACCTTGGGGAATTTGTCGGTACTGCATCCATTTTTGAGTTGTCTTGAATTACTGCATTTCAATAGAATGGTCTTTTGCTTGATAGTATAGGGCCCATGCTTAACATTGTTTTGATGGCATCCTTACAGTAGAGTGGTGATGTGGAACCCCCCACAAGAAGGTTGTATCTTTGGAGTGGTCTTGTGCGAACTGCGCAGTTCTCCTATTCTGGGGTGAATGTGGGCGGCGATAGCTCATCCCCACATCCACCCAGTCTATTGATTTAGTTTGTTCTGGGATAGAATAATGGGCGGCAACAGCTCATCCCAACATCTACCCAGTCTATTGATTCAACATGGGTCAAAACCCTTGACAATCACATTAATAATAATTTTCTTTAAATATTTCCCACACCTCTGACCCATAGTACTGTTCCACACAGACAGGTAGATGCACTGTTGTTTTTTAAAATTTTTATTTTCAGATATTCAGTTAACCAGAATATCCTTATCAGTAAATAAAAAAAGAAATACAGGAATATATTTAATAAATGGATCAGCTGTCAGCTGTCATTGTGGGTGTTAGGTCGGGGTGAGTGATGGGTTGTGGTACTTCTGGGTGGTCATTGTTGGTTCAAGGAATGATTTGTGTTGGTCTGGGGTTAATGGAAGAGAGCTACATGGGCACATGATCATGAAAATGAGGGCAGGCATGTCATTGGAGAATACTCAACAATGTATTTAGCTTGCACTGTAGGTGAGCTTCTTGTTAAATCTTGCTTGAACAAACGACAGAATTGAGCTTCTCAGATTGTGTTGCATGGATATCCTGTGATCTGACCTATAAAAGTTCTCTTTTTCAACCCTTTGAACATCATCAAATGTTAACCAGAGTGGGGTCCATCTCATCCAGAGTGTTTTCAGTTTCTGACAACGGCCTGCTCAAATTCTAGTGTAATAGCTTGCCTTGCAATGAGTGCTTGTAGAACAGAGCACCAGTATCGTTCTTTCGTGTAACCATGGGGAATGGTCCAGGGATTTCTGCTACCTTTCGGCAGTAGCAGGGACAAAGGGTTGCAAGGGAGGTTTGCGGATATGGGGGGGTGGCTGGGGGTCTATGTAGGAAATGACAGTTAATGAGCACTGGCAGGGATATTTGAAGGTTTTGGGATTCTGGGGAGGGTATCATGGAAGGCCAGGTTCATGGTCATGGATAGCTACACCTGTGGATTTTCTTGGATGATACAGTGTATAACAATGCCCCTGTTTCACCATCCTCTGCATACTCCTTTCATTTCAAATTTCCTAAAAGATGCACCTTGCCACAAATGCCACTTCTGGTTTTATAGTTTGTGAAAATCATCTGCCCCCAGGGGTCAGATGCATGCCATGCAGTTACCGATCTTTTTTTGTGGGCACACAAATATCCCTCTTCTTCACATGAAGGATATTCTTGCACTTGCTAATCCAAGCCCGTTCTGACCTCTAATACTATTCACACTCCATTTTGACATTGAATGGCTTATTGCATACGTCTTGCACCTACAATCTACCACTGAGCTAGTAGACAGGTTGATCTGGCTGCTTCCCGTTCCCTCACTCAATGGTGTCACTCGGTGCCAATGCTCACTCTAAGACATGTCCAGCATTGATAGGGGAAGCAAAGGAGCTTGTGCTATACAAAAGAAACACACATGTTAATATCATGGACCCTCAGAAATTAGAACACAACATAACAAGGTACGGTCTACATCTATGCAATACTAAACCCTTCCAATCACAAGAGATCTCAACTCAAACCTGCACACAGTGCTGTACCCCATACAGGATATGAATAGAAAATGAATGGTGCCTTTGCAAAGGGGAATGATTCATCTGGGGTGGCTCACTGAGAGAGGTGCTACGACAGAGTTTTTCTTAATTTTCAGGACCCTCTGTGAGCCTAATCAAAAATAAATGTATTTAAATTTCAATTTTTTTATTTTAATTTTTTATTTTTTTATCATGCATTTAGTTTATATTCAGTAAAGAATAAACTTTTGCATATTTACAAAAATATTTGAAGGAAATAAAATATAATATGACTTTTACTCTAAAACAGTATAATACGGTATTCCTAAAATTCAGCATCTAGTTAACCGTTTAATAAATTAATATCGTATATTAATTAAAACTGAACACCCGAAGATTCTCTAAGGAATCACCAGTTTCCATATATAAAATGCTGCTGCGTTAACTACTACTGATTTGGCCCCTATCAGGGCAGCCCAGAATTGATCCCTGCTAATATTCTCAATTGATCTCATGAGTCCCCCATAACCTTTGACATAGAGAGGCCTCAAAGCAGGGCATGCCGTCAGTAGGTGTCTGCTTGTTTCGACTTCTATAGCACAGTGCCTGCACATGTCGTCTTGCTCTGCTCCTTTCCACTTACTCGTAAATTCTTTTGTGCCCAGAACATTCAACCTAAGTTGCATCGTAAAACGCCTGAGTGCTGGATTGGACCATTTTAATAAATAGCTTTTGGGTTTCCCGGTCTTCAAACCCTGATGTGAGTATTCTCTGTACCTCTGGAGGTCACTCATTCCATCTATATCCATGACCATGTCCCTCTCTATTGATTTCTTTTTTTATTAACAACTCGCAATCCGGGCGTTCACGCGTCGTGTCCATAGTAAGGCCTTATTTAAGCAGACAGTCTTCTGTATAATTGTGCAATTCCTTAACAAAGTTATTTGGACTGCTTCCCTTCATCTCTTTGCCCATCAAACTAAATGTGTTTACATTACGGAGGAAGTGATTTTAACTCAATTCATAATAATGTAAATGTAGTATTTGCATTTACAAATAATCGAGAAGTATTTCGATTCTTTACGAATGCAAAGCCTGGTGGTGTCCCTTATGCCCCGCACAGCGCATTACATAGGTAGCGGCAGGTGAAAAAACAAGGATCGCTGTGAAAGCATTAGGGAGACCATCAGTCAGAATCCTTCAGGGGCACTGCAAATCCTGTCCATAGGAGCTATTGAACGCCTCTTCATCCCTCAGAATGCTCCCCCTGCCCTCTGCCTGATCCAAGAACATGAAAGAGGAGAGGTGAAGGGTGTTTGTTGACTCCTAATCCTCTTCCTCAAACGTGGTGACACCTGGAGGAAGCGCATCCTGGAGAGAAGATCCCAGATCCCAGCTGCACCCTAGTTCCGTTGTAAAATGAAAAAAAGGGATGTTATGCATGCATGCCTTTTGGATACATGTATGTGTCTGAGGGCATGTGTGTAAGAGAGAGTTTATTTGACAAAGGGTGCGTGCATGTTCTTAACAGAGTGCATCTGCATGAGTAAGCATGTGTGTCTGTGTGTGAAGTGTGAATGTTCTGGGTGCGCGTTTGAATGATGGTTTGAGAGAAGCTGCACAGGTGCGTGACTGCTTATGTGAATGTGTATGAATGTCTGTGTATGTGTGTGTGGGTGTGAGTGTGTGTAAGACTGGGCCCGTGGAGGGGCACTGGTTCATGCAGCCAGAAAGGAGATGTGTCCTTACAATGGCATTTCGTTTTACAAAGGAGTTATGGGCACAGACAATATGATGAGTGTTCTTACATTGGTAGGCACTTTTGTGCAGCCAGCAAAGACATGTTTTCTTTGTATTTGTATTTATAGATATTTATATAGCGCTTTTGCCAAAGTGCTGAACATAAAATGGAACAGTGCAAATAAGGAGTGCATTGACAGAGTAACAATGAGTGCAAGTACAATACTAGGAGTCAGACAGAGAGTATAGGTTTTACGATGAGTCTTAAAGATATGATTGGTAGTAGAAGAGCAGATGGCAAGAGGAAAAGAATTCTAGTGAAAGGTGGACAATAGCGCAAAAGAATGGAAGCGGGAGGAAGCACATGGAGGTTTGGGGACAACCAGGTGCAATTGTGATTGTGAGCACAGAGAGCGAGTGTGGAAGTAAACAGAGTTTAGAGAAGAAAGATAAATTGGAGCAAGTCTATGAAGACATTTAAAGATAATAGAGATAATATGAAATAAAATCTGAGATTCAAAGGGCAGAATGCGCTTATGGCCCTCCGCAGCCTTATAGAAGGATCTTGTGTGACTCTTTCTTTATTAGGTATTTACTCGTGTGGTGCCTGCTACATATGCTTGTGTGAAGAAGACAGTACTTATTGCTAAACTAATGAGCGTGATGTAGGTTGAAAATAAGAAAGCAACAGTTGCATGCAGTAAGAGAGATATGCAAAGAGAAGTGGGGAGAAGCGTCGAAGAAGCGTCGAAGAGTACATGAGGTACATGGGAAAGAACAGCAAGAAAGGAGGGAAAGGAGAAGGGGTTGATGGAGGAAAGAAGAGGACCTCCATCTTAGAAGGGTTATGATGGAGATAGTGGAAGGACATCCAAGATTGGACGGCAGAGACACGAATATGAAGAGCTTCAGAAAAGGATAAAAGGGTATGATGAGTGTTCTTACATTGGTAGGTGCATTTGTGCAGCCAGCAAAGATGTGTTTTCTTACTGTGGCATGACATTTTATACTGGTGGTGTTAAAGACAAAGCCAACATGATGAGTGTTGTTACATTGGTGGGGTTGGGAGACATTTGATCAGCCAACAAAGACATGTTTTCTTTCTGCTGCATGGCATTTTATACTGGTGTTAAAGCAAAGGAAAACATGATGAGTGTTCTTACATTGATGAGAGGGGACATTTGTGCAGCCATCAAATACGTGTTTTACTGTGGCATGGCATTTCATACTGGTGGTGCTAATGGAAAAGACAGCTTGATGAGTGTTCCTACAAACGGAGCGGGGCCATGCTGTAGCAACCAAATACATGTATTCTTACTGTTGCATGGAATTGTATTCTGGTGTTAATGGCAAAGCCACATGATTAATGTTTTTACTTTGGTGAACTGAGGCATTTGTGCAGCCAGTAAAAACATATTTTATTTACTGTGGCATGGCATTTTATACTGGCATTCGGAGCAAAGCCAACATGGTGAGTGTTATTACATATTGAAGGTATTTGTGCAGCCAGCAAACACATATTGTCTTCTATGGCATGGTGTTGTATACTGGTGTTAATGGATAAGCCACATGATGACTGCTGGAAAATATATGATTTCTTATTGTGGCATGGCATTTTACACTGCCATTAAGAACAAAGCAAATATTCTGAGTGTTATTACATATGGGAGGCCTTTGAGCAGCCAGTAAAGACATATTTGTTACTGTGCCATGGCATTTTATACTGACATTAGGCACAAAGAAAAATGTATGAGTGTTATTACATATGAGGGGTGTTTGTGCAGCCAGCAAACACATATTTTCTTACTATGATTATGATTGGTTATTTATAATGCGCTTGATACCCGCAGGTTTCTAAGCGCAGACACGTGGATCGAACATGCGTTGCTCTACATCATCTTGCTTCCAAGAAGAGCGTGTTCGCCCCTGAGCTATCCTCCCAAGACATATATGTCATGGCATGGCATATTATACTAATTTTAATAGCAAAGTCACATGATGAATGTTCTTACTTTGGCAATGGGAGGCCTTTGAGCAGCCAGTAAAATAACGGCAAAGCCTGTATGAGTGCGGGCTGCACAAATGCCCCCATGTAAGAACAAAGACAGTTTTTTCTTAGTATGGCATGCCTTTTTATACTGGTGTTGAGGGCAAAGCCAACAAGATGTGTATTCTTACATAGGAGGATATTTGTACAGCCAGTACGTGATATACATGAGTACAATATAGTATGGCATATTCTACAAGTTTTAATGGCAAAGCCATCATGGGTATACATTTATGAGGGGTGGGGGCATTTTTCCACAGTGGAATGGCATTTTATATTGGTGTTAATGGTGAATCCAACATAAGAGTTTTTATATGGAAGGGGGGTTCATTTGAGCTGCCAGCAAAGACATGTTTTCTTATTGTGGCTTGGTATGTTTTCCTGGCATGAGTGTTCTTAGGAGGACATATTGGCCTACCTTGGCACTCTCAGTCTGGACATATTGTCTTACTGTGGCATGGCCTTTTTTTACCAATATTAAGGGAGAAGCCAACAGGAAGATGTTCTTACGAGTGGATAATAGCAATGCACATGTTTTCTTATAGTATCATTACTGGCATCACAGCCAAAGCAAACATGAATATGTTGAATGCTGGCATATATTGGTGCTGCCAACATGGCCATGCATGGGCACAGTCAGCACGAACAGTTGTTTTTACAATGGAAGAAAATGGTTTTAAAAATGCTCCCGTGCACTGCTGGGAACATCACGTCAAATGGATTTTGTCATGTCTTACCCTACAAACCAATTGAAACTGTGTGGCTTTTTAATCAAATTTTTCACTGAAAGTGTTTTGTAAAATGCACAGTTTTACCATCATTTAAAAAAATGTCCTACGCTGGGTTACTCCCACTTTTCCAGTCCACATTTTGACACCCCTGCAGTTAAAAAATTGACCGGCTACCACTGGAATACACACAGCGTACTGTACCAAATAACGAGTTCTTCAAATAACAACGGAAGAAGTCATTCTTACAAAAGATGAGGAGCTAAGAACGAGGCACATTGAACAGTGCAGCAACTTCGAAGAGGGCTCTGTTCTTTTTTCTTGGATTTGGGAAGACATGTTCCTCATATTTCTGAAGTTTCTTCTTATTCATGGAAAAAAACCTGATATCCGGATGTTGGTGGGTGGGTGAAATGGGGCTGTTTAGGTGGCATTGTCTATTAGTTGCCTCCATTTAGGGAGTGGTGTTGTTAAGGGATTGAGTCTTGGCAACTACTGTGGGTATTGCTTTTTTCTGTTTGAAGTTACACTTTGCTATGTCAGGGGCCACCTTGAGGGTGTGATTCACACTCCCCAGAGAAGAAGGTGCAGCAATACTTGTAATGCAAGGCAGCAAAAAGTAACATGGATGGCCCAACAACAGTTGCTGTCTCCAGTCAGTCTGGTGGGAATGAATGGGGATCAGAGCTTAAGCAAGAAGTAATGTAAAAGAAGCAGTATTTTCCTCCGTCCAGTGTGAGCAGTGGTATAGCAGTGTCCCCAGGAAACGGGGGAAGGGGAGCTAAAATAAACCACAATGAGAAGCTGCTTTCTGCAATGAATTGCCTGCATGGACATTTTTGCAAATGAAAAGAAAAGCCACGCTATGCTCGCCGCAAGCCTCACAGCTAAAAGAAATGCATTTGCAAATTGATATATATGACTCATATTTTGTAGGCATTTTACTGCCAGGCTAATGATTGTGACGCAGGCAAACTAGGTCCACTGTGCATTGTGTGCTCAAAATAGTTGCATGCTTACATCATTAGCACAGCCATATGTGTGCAATATAAAAATGTATGTCAATTTTCTGTTCCTAAAATACTTTTTGATTTTATGCAAAATATACAAGAAACATTGTGCCATATATCCCCATAGCCTCTCCCAATGAGATGTATTTACAGAATGAGGGAAATTTGCGCACTTATTCAATTGTTTATATATTGAGTGAGTTCATGTTTTAGTTTTAAACAGCTATATACCTACAAACTGAGCTAGAGAAATGTATTGATAATATGCAGATGGGATGCAAGCAAGACCACCCAAGGTCATGCTGAGTCACCCAAAAAACATGTTTATGTCTCATAATTTTATTATTTATGTTATTATTTTCATTTGGGTATTTATAGTGTGTCGAGTGAGCTTCTGGAAGCAACGGAACGATTTACAAGTCATGCATGGAAGTACACATGGGGATCAGTACCATTGAGCAGAAAGCTAACAGCGGGGGAGGAGGACGGAGGGAAATGTGCCACCAAGGGTTCTACAAGTAACCATGGTAGGAAACAGGGAGGAGCAGATCACCCAGTCCCAGGTTAGGTGGGTTTGTGGGCATAGGCATTAGAGAGATGTCATTCCTTGAAGAGGAGGGTCTTGCGCTCCATTCTGAAATGTAAAAGCTGGGATGCGAAGCTGATGTTGACATGGAAGAAATTCCAGACTCTAGGGTCGTAGACAGAGAAGGCCTGTCTTCTGGTTCTTTCCTTTCAGCATCGCTCAGTGTTCAAGTCTGCACGTGTCCTTGCTCCTTCTGCTGAGTTGCAATAAGAAACACCAAATAAGCTTCTTAATTGAAGTTTATTTAGTAGGTTCTTATAATACCCATATCCACTGCTCAGCTCACAGAGAGGCCCCCTACACATTCGTACAGAACATTCCACAATGTCACAATGCCCCAACTGTGCAGGAGCACCCTTCACTGGAAGATAAACAAACAAGTTTAGAACATAACATAAATAACAATAAACAAACATTAAAGTAGGATGTACAACACAATATGACACATTTCCCTTTTTTCCAAGGAGCATTCCCCATGTAAGTTAGAGGAAATACATGCAAGATGTACCCTTGACCGCTACCCTACCTTTATTCAAAACTCTCCCATCCTCCAATATGATAGTATCACTCAACTTTTTCTTCACCCTCACTGGGTCTTCAATTGTTCTTATCCCTTTGGGCACAAACACAGGTTTACGTACCCAAACTCTATCCCCCTCAGCAACTCTTGCATGTCTCCCCCTCTTCTGGGCATCAATTGCTCTTTTCATCTCATCCTTCTTGCACTCCACTCTATCCCTCAGGCCACCTTCATCCCACTCAACAAATCTCAACCTTCCAAGCCAGACAGGACACACTGCAGTGCAAGGTTTCCTCCTCCTGAGCACTTCAAATGGCACTAAACCTGTCGGTGCGTGCAGGGCCAACCTTCAGACATACACTCTACCTTTTCCTCCCAAATCTTACCTTCCCTCACTGCCATGCACACACCCGGTATAATAGTGCCCTTAAATCTCTCGACCCGACCGTTGGTCTGGGGAGGAAATAGTGAAGACCGGTGATGAGTTACTCCAATACTTGTTAGAAACAGTTTCATAAGGCGTGAGGTGAATTGCACACTATTGTCAGTAAGGGGTTTGTTGGGAAAACCCTCTCTCTGAAAAACCTAGTCCTGGAACAACACCACAGCCCTGGAACCAGCTTTCTGGACAACCTTGACTTCAGCACATTTGGAGTACATGTACTTCAAAACAATCATGTATTTCTTCACTCCCCCTAGTTAAAGTGTTCATAGCTACATGTTTCCATGCATACTAGCAAATTCCAGAGGTCTCAAAGGCTGGACATAACATTTTAGCTCTTTATCAGACTTACTGCATGCTTCACAATTCCTTATTAAATCTTCAACCTGACTTTCAGGACTTGGCCACCAATAGTTGTCGCTAGGTCGTCCTTTAGTCTTTGTCATGCCTAGATGGCCTTCATGTCCAATTTCCAGCATTTTAGCTCTGAGCCCCTGTGATGGTAGGATGCATCCTGACCTTCGAAGATACCCACCTTTTTTACTCAAGTTATCCCTAACTTTGTGGAATGCCCTCAGACCATCATCACTAGACCAGCCGGCCTTGTCATTCGTACCCATCTCTTTCACCTTGCTGAGTATTTCATCCTTTACCTAAGCATCTTTCCATTCATTTTCCTGTAGGGTAGCACCACAGGTAAGAACATTCTTACCCTCTAAAGTCTAACTTGTCCTCAACATCCAAATCATCCACCACACAATCAATTTGGGCCCTGGACAGGAAATCAACAAGGGTGCTTTCCCTTCCCACAGTATGTTCCACCACAAACTGCTGGCCTTACAGCGAAGTGACCCACCTTAAAATCCTTTGTGACACGCCATCTAAGCCTATTGAATTAAATAGGCTCACCAATGGCGTGTGGTCAGTGTATATGATGAAATCTCTACCCCACAAGAATGCTTTGAACTTTTTTTGATGGCCCATATGACACACAAAGTCTCCTTTTCAATGACTGAGTGTTTAACCTCAGCTCCCCTAAGTGTCCTGGAGGCGAATGTTATGACTCGCTCCACACCTGATTGGTTATGTAACAGTACTGCACCAAGACCAGTACTACCGGCATCATTCCTCACATACGTCTCACAAACCGTGTTAAATGTTAAAAAAGTGTGTCCTTTTTGCACAAGATACTGATGTTCCTGCACTTTTCCGCAACATTCTTACCAAACTTGGAGTAATACTCCACTACTCCTAAAAATGACAGAATAGCTTGTATATCTTGTAGTGGCTTTATGCCTTCTATTGCTAAGACTAAACTCTCCTTAAGCAAAATTCCCTGCACACTCAATTTGTGTCTCAAATAATCATCTATCTCAGACACACTGAACCTACATTTGCTTTTCTGCAACGTCAAACCCACTTCACTCATCTTCCACAAAACTTTGGCCAACCTGTCATCATATTCCTTCTCCGACTTGTCTGGGACCTATACGTCCTCTTGGAAAAGCGGATTTCGTTCTTCCTCACCTTGAGCATAAATTGATCCCTGAGCCTTTTGTCATCGGTGTTACTGAAATTGCACTTGTTTGCAAGTTCTTTGAGGGGTATGACAAAAAACCTCCACTCCTCAATCTGATCTCTGGTACTAAAATAATACCTCTGCAATATAATGCTCACTCTCTTTTCATTATGTTTATCTAGTTTCTTGAGAATTGTCTCAAACGCATTGGGAGTGTCTATTGCCATACAAGCTTCAAGCCAGGAGTGGCCAATTCCAGATGGCTCTTAAGTATGCACCTCCCCTTAAACCCCAAGCAGTGCATGAGTAATGCTCTGCGCATTTCAATGTTGAATGTATGACCATGGATGTCTATGACATAATACAGAAAGACTTCCCTCCATATCTGCCATTTTACAGAAGGATCGCCAGGATTGGAAACAATTGAGGTGGTAGAGATCTCATGGTGATGGTTCACAGAATGCACCAGTTGTTCACCCCTCAAAGTGGAAGGAAAGTTAAGCCAATGCTTCACCGCCCAGCAGAGCTGAGGTTGTAACAAAACACAACAAGTTGCCTTTGCCAATTACTTGCAGACTGTGCCTGACTCTTTATAATTCTAAGTAAGCACTCACCAAGTAACACCAGACTCCCGAACAACACGAAGTCGGAAAATTGTTAGCAGCTGTAGAGAGCTGCAAATCCCCATCTCCAAATCAAAACAGCATGAGAGCCCCCTGGCTTTGTCACCACCTGCTCGGTCCACCGTTGTTGAGTCAGCAACTTGTTCTCAGTTTCATAACCGCATGGCTGTTGACGATCCTCAACCACTACTTGAACGGTAGGTGAGTCACAACAATGCGCTCCCAGCAGAGCGTCCTCCTTGCTAGCTTAACACGTCCTTGATTGAACGTCAAGTGCCTTGCTTCCAAAGCCTGATGAAAGGGTGCGCGTCGGATGCACAGTCCACACTCCGATCACTGGCTGTATTCCAAAAACCCACAACACTCCACATGCCGAAATCAAGGGTGACAAATCTGGCCCTCACTCCCCTGGCAATCATCCAAAATGGGGAAAACCATGAACATCTATTGGGCCTGACACCCTCGAAGACCACAAACCACGGGCAGCTGGAGACAACACAGGCGCCACCAGCCACTCAGAGGTGCACTTCCGGCCGGACATTTTTCCTACCGCATACCTTCAGGGGCAGTCCTGGCCGCCTTGAGTATGCAGTGAGCAGGGCAGTCCTCTGCTCTTCGCCAATTGTGGAATTCCAAAAATTGAGTGACACCAAAAAAAGCTTCTTCATTGAAGTTTATTGAGTAGATTCTTATAACACCCCTCTCCACTGCTCAGCTGCAGCTGTCCTAGCTTTACAGAGAGGCACACGATAAATGTTTACAGAACATTCTACAATGGCACAATGCCCCAGCTGTGCAGGACCTCCCTCCTCTCATCTAGCTTGAAGACATACAAACAAGTTTAGAACATAACACAGTTGAACATAAACACATATTAAAATATGATACATAAAAAAAAATATGACACCTTGCTTCTAATTTATTGTGTGAGTGATGTTTGTGCGCAATTCATCCATGTGTTTGGCATCAGGGGGCTGCATCATGGAAGTTATTGATAGTGTCTGTGCTGGTTTATAGTGTTGGCATCAGGGAACTGCATCATGGAAGTTATCGATAGTGACCATGCTGGCTTATAGTGTTGGCATCAGGGGGCTGCATCATGGAAGTTATTGATAGTGACCATGCTGGCTTATAGTTTGTTTGCAACATCATAAAATGTTTCTATATTAAGAAGTTTGGAATAGATTGTGGCTGCAGCTTCATCAACGTGATTTAAAGTGACCATGCAAGCCTAGATTGTGTTCAGAGTTTCATAAAAGTTAGTTACATTGACCATAATGGCAAAGCATGTGTCCATAGCTTGTGTCCATAAAAATCAAAATGCTTTATACTAGGAATGCAGGATTCACCATGAACGCAGCTTCATGAAATGGTTTACAGTAGTACTTAGGAGATATATTTCATGCAGATGCAGATCAGTGGCTTACAATGACAATTCTGGCATATGTTGTGAACAGCTGCATCATTAAAATGTTGTGAAGTTCTCCTATGTACATTGATTACTTTATGCATTACACTAGAGAAGACATTGTAAAATTCATGACTTTTTAACCCTTTTTTCTAAAACTATATGCTGTAAAATGCAGCACTACAAAGATAATTGTAGTTTTAGGGTGAAACACCTTATTTCACCTACACTGCTTAGGGCTCTCTTGCTATGCTCATGTGTGCTAATGTGGAATATGTTAATGGTCTTGCATTAAGGATATTCACCTGCCTCCACTGGCGTTGAATCGTTAACAAAGCCAGTGCCTCCTCAAAACCCGCTGAACCCCTTGAACCAAAAGCCTCCCCCGCTACTGCCATGTGCAAATTAATGCTACTGGCTGTACAAAATGGTGGCTGGAATATTTGGGTGCCTGGTGCTAGGCATCACACCCCTTGTTTCTATGTTAGATGAAAGATGTAAGATTTGACTCAAAACCTTACATCTTTCCCCGAGTGTAGTCCGCATCACGCCTCTGTGGAGCACAATCATCCTAATCATTAGGGATGATTGGTGGCCCATGATGGGATGTGATACTCTTTTTCAGGAACTTAGCAGGTAGGAGTGGGGGCTCAATGGGCCGCCTCATTCACCAAAAAGGGCTGCTACAGAGAGGTAAGCTTAGTATTAATTCTAAATTAGGTAAATTCTCCCGAGGTCTATTCTCCCGAGGTCAATTGTGAAATATCAATTAGTATACAACCGCATAGTATACACCTGTGCCATACGTAAGCAGTATCCTGTTCTGTAACGCCTGGTCTTCAGAGGCACAGGGCAGGTTCAGGCCGCGGGTGCACTCTTGACAGCTGCAGTGACAGCCAAGTCATTGCAGCGTAGAGACGGCAAATACACCTCTGTTCCCAAATCACATAACTACAAGAGTGACCATCCTGGTGGTAGTTGTGAAATTTAAATATAAGCCATGCCTGAGTTTAAGATAATGCGGCTAGTATCTCTCATACTTATTAATACGACATCAAATGTATATCACACATGTGTCTGCCTTGTGAGTTCAGCTCAGCTGTGGAAGGATTATGTGTTCTCTGGCCAGGCAGCCTGGTGCTGTAAAGTGACAAGGCAAGAGACTGGATGGCCATGCCTCGCCTTTGAGTCTTTGTGAGGCAAGGTAACCGATTTCTCCAATAAGCCAGCCCCCCAGCAGGAGCTGGCCTGGGAAACAGGAATCAAAGGGCATGCTCACCCTAAAAGGACTAGCCTCACACAAGGGTGCTGCATACCAAAAGGGTCTTTATGCTGTTGACAAGAGAAGGACCAGGTTTAGTGTAGAAAGAGGGAGCTCAGTCCAGTGGGAGGAAGATTCTACCATATTGTTTCTAACTATCTCTACCCCTAATTCCAGTCCCACTTCCTATAGGGAATAGTTATTAGCTTTCATTTACTGGTAAGTCACAAATTTAGGTGTTTCTCCATTTTCTGCTGTGTCTCACATTAAGGTGTTTTTCCATTTACTGAGCCTCAAATTTAGACCTTTTCTCCCACTGCTCAAGTATCTCAAATGTTGGTGTTTCTCCATTTACTGTTCTGTCTCCAATTAAGGCATTTTCTTCCACTGCCTGGCCAAGTGTCTCACATTTAGGTGTTTCTCTATTTATTATTGAGTCTCTAAAGTAGACGTTTTCTTCCACTGCTCAACGGTCTCAGTCTGGGTGTCTCTCCATTTTCTGCTGTGTCTCAAATTTAGGCAGTTTTCCCACTGCTCAAGTATCTCAAATGTAGTCCTTTCTCCAATTACTGATGAGTCTCAAATTTAGATGTTTTCTCCCACTGCTCAAGTATCTCAAATTCAGGCGTGGGCCTCCTGTGGTGAATGTTTGGAGCATAGACTGTCACTGCTACTAACTATTTGTATCACAGCCGCAAGAACCGACAGAAGAAGCCAAGTACCTGAGCTGGCGCCTTAACAACAAAGCATCTTCAACGGTGGCAATGTACGTAAAATACACCACTCCACTAGCCGAAGGCATGGCTATCCACCGACATCAGTATACAGCAAGGACTACGACAACATTCGGTCATTCTGTTCACATATATTCTCTGCCTACTTACATAAGACTGAGCCTCAACACCTCTGAAGACAGAATGCAGAAAAGACCTATGAAGAAATGTGGGCACGCTGAAGACATAGCACTGACACCACACAACCCTGCCAGCACCCACCCACATGCCTGACCACATTGGTTGCTTCTCTACGAGAGCCTGGCCAGCCCTGCTAAGCCTTTTTTGGCCAAATGCACGCACGCATCCAAATCATATTCCATGACCTCCAACACTCTGGACTTCGGTCCTCCGAAGGCATTCCCACTAACAGTGCATTGGAAACATAATAATAGTATTGTGGCACTATAAAAATTAAAAGTACAATACAATACAATAGCACAAACCACTTTGGGTGCAATGTCAGAAGGCAAAGACCACTTGTTTCAAGCACAGGGATTGCAACCCTTAAGGCAGGCTTCCTTTAGTTCAACCACCTGTGGACCTTTGTCTTTGAAAGAAGGGGTCTCCCACTCTTTCTTTGATTCACTTTGGAACACACAACTAAGGAAACATGTATTGTACCTCTGTGGGGAGATTTGATTCTCAAAATCCTTCCACCAGAGGCAAGCTGTCTTCCCTAACCATCCCCTTGGGGGCACATTGTGGGTGACATGCTGCCAAAGCAAGACCTGCCTCTCTGCGAGCCACAACAGTATCTAGGACCTCACTGGGGAGAACAAGAACATGGATTAATTTGATCCTTAGAACCCTGGATTGGGACTCACAGCAACCTGAGAGCCAAGACAGTCAGGACCCCGGTGTTTTTGCCATCTAACTCCTGCAAGCTTCGATTGTGAGCAGTGCAACCCTGTTCAAACCAACACGACCATTTGGAGCTTGACCCCAGCTCGACACCTGTCCTCCGTCTGTAACAACGGGATAGACACATTCAAACCTGATTCAAACTGCACAAACAGTATTCAGAAGCTTGGATTGATGCCGTTGAACCAAGAACCAAAAAACATATTATTTTATGATAATTGCCACCTTGGTCCTTCTTTGGGCCCTAGAGACTGTTTAGGTCACCTTATTCCCTTTGTGTACACAAGAACATATCCTTTTGAAAGAACATTGTGGTTTTAAATTTCCTTTTGCCCCTGATTCCCAAGCCAGGGTGCTGCACAGTTCTACCTTTGCTTGCTCTCTGTCCTTTTTATGGGTGGGTTTTGTGCAGTGTTATTAGTTTGGGCTATTAGGTGGTGCTAAAAGCGCTACCTTTAAGCCAAAACTAGAGTCATTAAAATAAGAGCTTTAACATAGGAGCTTCAAATATGGGCTTTGAATGAGGGGCTGTAATGCTTTTCCAATGGAGATGACATTTGAGGAGGGATACACAGTTGCTAGGTTATAGAATACCTCCCATTCCCTGCCCCTTGCCATGCTAATCCCTATGGCTAATCCCACCCATTCCTGCCCATCTCGGAACTCTTTGAGCTCTTGGATCACTTCCATGGAGGCAGCCTTCTTGGATGACTGTCTCTAGAAAAGCTTTCTGGGAACAAGCCCTTCGATACCATGTCGTCTGCTCCGAGTCCTTCTTCTGGCTTGCCACAATCATCAGGTTCATGAATACCAATGTGCCAGCCAAGGATGCTGCGATACATGGCCAGTGCGCACTGTTGCTTGTTGTGTGACATTTACAATAATAATGTTGCATAAACGCCACATCATTATCAAACTGGCACAATAAGTGCAGGGGCTGAAAAATAAGTGCAATGTCTGAGCCCTGTCAAACACCTCCCACAAATTAAGCACTGTGTACCTCCATTCTTCCTTTCATATAGAGTTCGAAAAAAAATGTTTTCTTCCTTCTAAACGGATCATTGTATACTAATTTTACCTTAAATCCAGGATGACGGGAAGCCAGCACTTCCCCTCCTCCTTGATCTATCAGATGCCTTATTAATATCCTGGATTCCATCGGTATAGGATACACAAACTATGCCGATGACACCCAAATCCTTCTCTGACTCTCTGGTAACTATGATGAATACTCCAACACCCTTAACACCACTATTCCACTATTCAGGCCTAAATGGCGGTGAACCGTCTTTGCCTGAATGGGGATAAGACATAGATTTTCCTAATAGGTCCGTCTGCGGTGCTAAAAAAAAACTAATGATCAATATAAAAAACGAATGATCAATATACAGTCCCTGTATCCTCGACAGTGGAGATGCTTGGTATTTACCTTGACGCGACTCGCTTCCTATCCCGCCAGGTGAATGCTGTCACATCCTCTGCAGCCTACACCGCCAAACTCCTAAATGCCTCGAGATCCCTTTCTAGCCATGGATAGCGGCCTGCCTATAGCACGAGCAGTCATTGGGTTCAGACTCGACTATTGCAACATCCTCTTCACTGGTACTTACGCTAAAAACCTACAGAAAATGCAAGTAATTCAAAACAATGCCCCTAGAGCAGCCCTCAATATTCCCAAATGTAATATCCATGAACGGATAATTTTCAAAACTATGTTGATCACGCATAAGTCCTTATTTAAAATGGCTCCTCCATACCTTTTTCTCAGAAAATCACTAGATCCCAGTCATTGAGGCCAACCAGGACCCCTTATGCGCACTGTCTCTGCCAACCGAAAATCAAACTGTCCAAAGTTGGTGGTCTGAGCTTCCCCTACATAGCCACAAAACAGTGGAACACCCAACAGCTCTCGCTAAGAGCAGAACTATCTTACTGGGTTTTTAGAAGATCACTCAAAACTTGCTTAGTTAGAAGTGCTTCATGTCTGCTTACTGTATACTGTTCACTAATATGCCTTCTTCCGTCTGTATCACAAGTAACTGGTTCTGTAAGAGCGCCCAATGCCCCGAACTCTATGTGCACTTTATAAATGAAATAAATAAAATAAATAGGCTGAAACTGGTGGCCATCTTTGAATGGGAAAGATAGCATGCATCTTCCAAATAAAATGATACTTTGAATCATGTGAGTATAATCTTTTTAAAAATAGCTAAAACTATTTACAATACTTTCGACAGCAGTAATTATTTCTGTCCTTTATGCGTTTCATTTCCTTATTTTTTTTTAAATAGCTAGGGCTGTTTCTCTGCTTTTTTAAATCAGTTTTAATATGTATCAATGTCTTACAACATAAAATCGGCAATGTTGTGATACATGTCATATAGTGCTCGAACCCGCACCGGCTCAATGATTTCCTCCATTAGCTGAGAAGGGTCATACAGATGCTTGTCCTGCATGGTCCCGCAATCCGACTGGTTGTGCATAGCTTCACACATAAATTGTCTTGCTCACCCCACCTCTATTTCTGTCCTTTAATGCATTCCCTTTCCGTTGTCTTCCTTCCCCGCCACTTTTAAACCAACTGTTAAGTGCTCAAATAAGAAACTTGCAATAAGACATGAAACCCCACATTGATCACGTCCGAGAGATTATTAGGGTCTTTAGCCCTGCGATCCTCTCTGACATGAGAACTGTCCTCTGTGTGTTCACGTGATTTTGCTCTCATTCAGGATAGAAATTCAAAGTGCAAGCAAAATCCCACGAACCCACAGACGACAGCGCTCACGTGAGCAATGTCCTCTATATGTTGACAAGACTTTGCTTGCACTTCGGATTTCTAGCTCCCCGCTGTCGACAACGTGGCGCATGCCTGCAGCAGGGAGCTATAAATTCAAAGTGCAAGCAAAATCCTGCTAACACATGGGCACAGTGCGCACAGATTTTGAGCACTCTCCTCTGTGTGTACAGGGGATTTTGTACACAAACCAGATTACAAACTGAAATGACAAATACATAAATATTTATGTGAACCAAAAAATGGTGTGACAGTAACTTTGTTTTCCCTATTTGGAACGGAAGAATACATGTATATGAATGCAAAATTATGTCAGCCTAAAAAAATCTTCTATGCGTCATGCAGCTTTTCAGCCAAGTCATAAAGACACAGATAAACAAACCTGTGTTGCAATGCTATCTGTTAGTAAACATTATGGGCGTGATTTCAAAAAGTGTTTTTCAATGGGAAATCCAATGTCAATGCTTCCAGAATAAATTAACTGCTTGTAGAAGTGCCTTCGTACCACTTGGAAACTGTCATTTAAACATTCCATCCGCTTGAGAAATGGTAAGCAAGCGTTTCTGTTGTTTTAGGGCAATTTTGACCTTGCTGGGTGGCTCCCCTTTTCCACCAAGCGAGTCTGTCAGCTATGGTGGCTTTTCACCTGTTCTGAAGTGCAAAGACCACATAACAGAGATGCAAGGTGTGACTGGTGAGTATTCCAGTTAGGACAGGGCAGCCCCTGGGACATGTTTGCAAGTTACGCTTGCTTTTGTGTGTCATTGATTAGCCACCTCCTTGATTGAAACATAATAGATCTTAAATGTTAATCTTCCCTTCATCACCCTGTGAGCAAGGTGTGTCCGCCCCACACCCCTGGTGACTCTGAGAACCCGACGAAGGCATGAGGCTGAACTCTTCAGGTCAGTAGAACAGAATGCCAGTAAGTGTGTGGGCTCAACTCCAGGAAAGTATTTCCGGGTTAACCAAAGGTCGTTGCTTGGCCATTTTATGATGAAGCTAGGCTTTATGCCAGGTTTTATGCCAGGTATCTGCACTAACAATCTGCGGTGAGACTTGCGTGTCTCCCAATGCCCACCCCCAATCTTATTGGCTTGCTTGTACAGCAGGGGTCTCTGGTGTAGCGCTTTCCTGGAAGAGACACTCTTAAAGCAGGTGGTACATGAATCTTGTTTTCTCCTTGGCAGGAGAACACTTAGCATCTCAGGGTTGCTTATGTTCCAGTCAGCAGGCATCGCTGGTCAATCTGGAGTCTTGCCAGCATTTTAGTCTCATGTCCAACCCACTTAACACCAGGACAGGAATGCCCCACACTATCTCTGGACTGGGCGCTGCATTGTTGGAGGATTTTGTTTTTATTTTCTGTTGTTTTGCTGATCTCCTTATAAGCCGCCTGCCGGCTGGAAGGTGCCTGACTTCCTTGTTCAGCCACACTTCTGCGGTCTGTTTTCCCTTTCCACTCACTGTAGTGGGAGGTTTTGGCATTGTTTGCTCTTTAAGCAGACGCCTCCTGCCCTCACTTGAATACTGTAAGGTACGGCCGTGCCGGCTGCTGCACTTTTTATATTTGAGTTATATGTCATTTTATTTCATTTCTTTTCAGCATGCTTAGATGCACGGCAGGTGACTGTATGTCGCATTGTTGGAAGATTTCTTTAAATTTTCTGTTTGTTTTGCTGATCTCCTTGTAAGCCGCCTGCTGGCTGGAAGGTGCCTAGCTTCCTTGTTCAGACACGCTTCTGCAGTCTGTTTTCCCTTTCCACTCCCTTGGGAAGTCTTTGGCATTGTTTGCTCTTTAAGCAGACTGCTCCTGCCTTTGCTCGAAAACCATAAGGTACAGCCGTGCTGGCCACTGCACTTTTTATATTTGAGTTATATTCCATTTTATATAATTTCCTTTCAGCACACTTAGGTGCACGGTGGGTGACTGGACACTGTATTGTTGGAAGATTTTGTTTTATTTTCTGTTTGTTTTGCTGATCTCCTTATAAGCCGCATGCTGGCTGGAAGGTGCCTGCCTTCCTTGTTCAGACACGCAACTGCGGTTTGTTTGGCCTTTCCACTCACTAGAGTGGGAAGGCTTTGGGCCACTGCGATAGCATGTCTATTCCTAAGGGATATGTCCATGCACAGACCGGGTCATGGGGCCCTTGCCCCGTTGTCACTAATTCCTCAATCTGTACAAATTCCATCTCCTGTGCTGACTTACTTAGTTTGGCTACAGCTGTTACTATTTCCCCACCTGATTTAATGCTAATTCTTTGGTTTTAGACCATGCCCCCTTGAATAGCAGCACCTGCAGTTCTGTGAACTGTTTTTTTAGTGAACGCCCGCTCTTTGGTTGTGCACGCCCAAGACTACAACAGCCTTCTTGAGGACTATCACCCTGACCTCATGTTTGCCTCCGAGACGTGGTTTTGGAAACATTCCGATCTGTCAGCAATACAAAGTTTACCTCTCAACTATGAGATCCTTCGGGTAGCGTCTCATCCTGGTGGGGGCCTTGCTGTTCTTTTTAATAGTAATTTTAAAGTTACCTTCATCCCAATTACTTATTCTCGGAAAATGGAATGTATCCTTGTGCGCATTCTAGTTTCTGCCACTCTTATGTTATTTGCTCTCTTCGTGTACCGTTCTCCCGACAATGATTGCAGTTTCTGTCTCATGTTTCCGGAGTTTGTGGCTGGCATACGGCAGATGTACCCTAACCTGATGGTTGTTGGGGATTTAAATCTCACATCGAACAAGTCCAATGACCACGTGTTCGCTCATTTCTTGGCAACAATGTGGGATCTTGGCCTACCTCAATTGGTCACATATTCCACATATCTCATGGGCAATACTCTCAATCTTATCTTGGCACCTTCTGCTATTGCCTCTGTTTTCTCTGCACCCCCCTGTAATTCGGTCAGACCCTATGGTGGTGCCTTTTTCAGTGCAGCTTGAAGGTTCCTTTTTTCCTCCTCCCCGGCAGTGTATTCAGAAACGCTGTTGGCACACTGTTTCTCAAAAGGATCTGAGCCCCTTAATTTCCAATGGCTGTGCGAACACTTCTGACTGCCCACTGCCAATCCTGTCCTCTACACTTAACTCAAAGGCAGACACTCTTGCCCCATTCAAGCGCTGTTTAGTGAAAAATCTCCGTTCGGAACCGTGGTATGCAGCTGAACTTAAAGACAGGCTGAGAGGAAGTGGTGAAATGGCTATTTATTAGTCGATAAAGTTCTCTTTCGTTTGACTACTGCAAGATACCATATGTTACAGTGTGAGTATGTGTACGCATGCGCGAGACTCGTTTGGGCTCACACATGCGCATTTACATTAAACGCTTCCCGAACGGCAGTTGCCGTCGGGATCTCAGAAGCAACAGACGCGTCTCCGCGTATTCTTCCGTGAGAGTGTGGATGTGTGTGTATGAGGCGCCCCGAGGCACAGGCCAGCACCAACATTGGCGACGAGGACGGCTGCAGGCAGGGGATCAGAGTTGTGCACGCGTGCATAACTTTCACTAATCCTCCCTCTGACGCAGTCCGAACCCAACACGATAAGAGGTGGCCACTTTGGATTCGGCTCGTGGCGCAGTTGCGGATCGCTAGGGTGCTCGTGCGCTGGCCAACATTTTTGGAACTTTCGTGGTTCTCCAGGTCGGAAAGCCGCCATTTTGGCCCGTGAGGCCTTATTCTTCACTGTCAAACATGAAGAGCCAGCTCCAGTGGATCACTGAAGGTGGAGCCTGCCGACAGCACAGACAGAATGCCCAGGTCAGTGACACACAACGAAGGGTCACTCTTGTTTGTTTGTTTGTTTATTTGATATAGCGCAAAAACCAAACCCGCAGGCAGCCGGTCGCAAACATTACAAGGAAACTTGAGAACTTAGTTACAATAGAAAACAGAATAGGCAGTGGGACAGTTCAGCAGCGTTACAGTCTGAATATGCTATACAATTAATGCCAGGTGTCAGGAGCATAAAGTGCTAAATAACAATTAATGCCAGGTGTCAGGAGCATGAAGTGCTAAGTAACTGCTAAGTGCTAGTTGAAGAACAGGTTTGCGGCCTCAGTCACGTGGGTGAGGTGCCTGTGCGACCTGCGAGAAAGAGTGACACCGATGGGGAGACTGCGGCACCTGCGAGAGTGGGACGTCGGTAGCATGGCTCTCTGGCGCCTATGCCAGCATTCGACACCTCTGGCCCACCCTCCAAGTTGGGACCCAAGTGGCTAATATGGATTAAAAAGCAGGACATGTTCTTCAGAGGGAACGGAGCAGCTGATGATGATGCAAAGGTCGCTACACTCCTGTTCTCCGCTGTGCTACGCATCTATGAGTCTTTGAACATTCAAGTGGTAACCTATGCTGCTGTCAAGACTGCACTTCGAAATCACTTCATTCCGCTCTCAAATGTAGACTTTGATAGGTTTGTGATGTGTGGGGAAAAACAACACGACGATGAGTCCCTGGACCAGTTCTGCGCACGACTGCGTCAACTGTCGAGCACGTGCAGGTGGGACAATGAGGAGGTGAGGATCAGGAACCAACTGATACAAGGATGCAGCTCCAGTAAGCTACGGAGGCAAGTCCTGCGAGAACCAGAAATGACATTAGTACAGATCTTAGACAATGGCAGGATATACGAGCTTGCTGAAAGCAGGGCAGAGAAAATGGATGCTGCTGTATGCCCAAGCAAAGGGGAGGAAGCATTCGCCATAGGGATATCCACCCCGTCGGAATCCCGCTGATGCCAGAAGCTCCAGAAGGTGTCTCCTACACAGGGTTCCCCAGCGATATGCCAATATTGAGGGTACAACCTGCCAAATGCAGAGGAGTGCCCTGCAAAGTCAAGAGTATGTGGGAGGTGCAACACACCAGGCCACTACGCAAGACTGTGCCGAGCTGCAGCTCCAGTGATGACATACATAGTTCCCGTGAGGGTGAGTGGGAGTATTTCCAGGAGGCCGCTGAACATAGCCACGCTTGAGCAAGACACACAGACTAAATATCGCTGAGAAGGAAGAAGACGACGAAGAAGTGTTCTTAATTTCGAATATCGCCACGGGAGCCAAGAAAAGGAGGCAACCCACCTGTGTTGTGGACATTAAGGGCACCCCACACCAGTCCTCATTGACACAGGAGCATCTGTGTGTGTGCTGGCCTCCAAGCACTACATGGCCATCCCGGGCCCACCGCAGCTGGACCAGTCGAAGGTGAGAATTTACACGTTTGGAGGCGACACGCCCCTGCCAATCCAAGGAGTATTCGTCGCCCTGGTGACACATGGCCCAAATGCATCAGGCTTGTTTTTATGTAACCGACGTCAGTCTCCACTCTCTCCCGAGCTGCGCAGTGTCAGAAGCCCTTAACATCGTCCACTTTACGCTGGCAGTGTATCAGGCGGACATTGAACAGCTACTGAGCAGGTTCAAAAACTTTTTTAGAGGGGTGGGCAAACTCACCGGTTCGCCTACACATCGACGAGACGATAAGACCTACTGCACTTAATCACCGAAGGATACCCTTTCACCTTAGACCGCAAGTAGAAAAAGAACTGCAAGCATTAATTGAGATGGACATCATTGAGAAGGTCGAGGGGCCCATGCCCTGGGTATCCCCAATTGTAGTAGCGCCCAAGCCAAAGCAACCAGGTGCTGTCCGCATCTGTGTGGACATGTGACTACCCAATGCCGCAATAAAGAGAGAGCGCAACATTACCCCAACGTTGGACGATATTGTAAGTGAGTTGCAGGGGGCCAAGGTCTTTTCGAAGTTAGACCTGCGATCCGGGTACCATCAGCTTGAGCTCCACCCAGATTCGCGGTACATAACGACTTTCACCACTCACAAAGGGCTCTATCAATTCAAGAAACTCAGCTTTGGTGTGTCCTCTGCCGCCGAAGTGTTTCAGAACACGATGAGAGGGGCGCTGGCGGGCCTTCGAGGAGTGCTCAACATGAGCGACGACATTTTGGTGTTCGCGTCATTTGAAATGGAACATATGAAGCGGCTGGAACTGACACTGCAGAGACTGAGCAAGCTAGGCCTGACACTGCATCGCAGCAAGTGCGAGTTCATTCGGGATTGCATATAATTTTTTGGATTCATCTTTCATGCAAGGGGGATCTCGCCCGACCCGGAAAAGGTGTGCAACATTAGCGAGGCCGCTGCACCCGAATCGCCTGCAGAGGGGCGCAGCTTCCTCGGAATGGTGAACTACTGCAGACGCTTTATAAATGGACTTGCGTCCTTCTCAGAACCACTCTGTGCTCTAAAGAAGATAGATGTGCTGTGGAAGTGGGACAAAAAGCAACAAGAATCGTTCTAAGACATTAAGAAAGCGTTATCCGATCAGGACACCATGGCATACTTCGATCCCACTGTGGAATCAGAAATCGTTGTAGATGCCAGCCCTGTGGGGTTGGGAGTCGTACTGATGCAGGCAGACGCCCAGGGAAGCATGCGCCCAATCGCATACGCAAGCAAGGCACTGTCAGAGACGGAAAGAAGATATTCCCAAATCGAGAGGGAGGCACGTGCGATCTTGTGGAGCTGCAGGCACTTTCGCCTCTACATCCTTGGGAAGCCAGCGGTCGTGGTCACCGACCACAAACCGCTGATACCAATCATGGCCGTGACGTCATCGAAGCCTCCACCACGCATTGAACGCTGGATTCTGTCCCTCATAGAATATGGGGTGAAACCTTTGTACAGGCCTGGGACCAACAACCCTGCAGACTACCTGTCCCGCCACCCAAATAGCAAAAGGGAGCAAGGTCAAGGGGAGATTGTGGCATGTCAGGAGATCATACATAACATTGTGGAAGTGGTCATGCCGGTGGCGTTGTCAAGAGAGGTCGTCGCCAGAGAGTCCAACGATGACAACATTTTGAAAGTAATACAGTCGGCCATACGGAGCGGAGAATGGAAGGAGGTCCTGAATAACAATTCAAGGCAGGAGGAGAGAGCACAGAGAGATCTGCAGGCACTGTGGAAGTTGAGAGACGAACTCTCAATCTCAGAAGAAGGCCTTCTCCTACGAGGCAGACAGATACCGTGCACTGGTACCCCGTGTACTGCAACAAGCGCATACTGGTCCTCAGGGAGCCGCGAAAACTAAGGCTAGACTGAGGCCAAAGGTGTGGTTCCCTGACCTAGAAGACCGGGTGGAAGGACATGTGCGGAGATGTTTACCGTGTCAGGCTGCAAGCCCGGCAGAAAGGGCACCGCCCATGAAATCCATGTACAGAAACGAACTCCCCTGGGGCACAGTCCACGCGGACTTTGGCTCAACAGGCAGAGGGATGTATTTCCTGGCCGTGATAGACCAGTGGTCGAAGTACCCTGAGGTAGAGCTGGTTGATTCCACCGCGTGTGATCACACAATTTTGGCCCTCCAGAAAATGTTCGCGTCCCACGGGTTCCCAACCATCCTCTGCTCAGACATTGGGCCCCCGTTCATGGGGAACCTGTTTGCACAGTACCTGGAGGAGAGGGGGATCCAACACAGGAAGGTAATGCCATTATGGCCCAGGGCGAACTGGGAAGCGGAGAGATTTATGAGAACATTGAACAAAATATTCTACATCTCGGCGAATGGAGGGGGTGAACTGAGGAGACACCTGTTCGAATTCTTACGTGAGTATAGAACCACCCCCCACCAATCGACGGGAGTTGCCCCAGCTGAAGCCCTTTTTGGACGCTGCCCAAGGGGACTACTTCCCGAAATGGAGGGACATGCACCAGGCGTGATCGACGACGCAAGGATCCGGCAAGAGAGAGTGACCAGGAATGAAGAGGAGAGTGAGAGGAGAGGCCTACTGGAAGAAGAGGTGTCTGTGGGCGACACAGTACTGTTCAAGAACCGCCACCCGGAGGGGAAGCTGTCGCTCATGTATGACCCACAAACCTGGACAGTGACTCACGTCAAAGGGGCGATGGTAACAGCGGCCAGTGAAAGAGGAAAAGTAACCCGAAACAAGTCCTTCTTCAAGAAAGTGGATTTGAGTCCTGTGGAGAGATCGCCGGAAGAGTCGTCAAGACCAGAGGCAAGCGAAGGCGTCCCAGAGGCCGACGGGCCGGCAGACCTCCTGCCAAACGAAGGCGCACTGCCGCCGACCCAAGTGAGCAGCGGCCGTAAACCGACGAGACAGGGGCGACAACCCCCAGTGCGCTTTGTGCGCCCTGAGGCCCACGGGCATGTTGGCGCGTTACAAAAATTAAAATAAATAAATAAATAAGGACTACATCATGGACTCAGGAGACTGAGCCGGTAGCACACTGAAGTGAACAACTCACGTTGAGTCCTGTTTAAGTTACTTGCTGTTAATTGTTTCTGTTTAAAGAAAAGGAGGGATGTTACAGTGTGAATATGTGTACGCATGCGCGAGCCTCGTTTGGGCTCACGCATGCGCGTTTCCATTAAACGCGTCCCAAACGGCAGTTGCCGCTGGGACCTCAGAAGCACCAGACGCGTCTCTGCGTATTCGTCTGTGTGAGTGTGGATGCGTGTGTATGAGGCGGCCCGAGGCACAGGCCAGCACCAACATCATAGTGCTGTTACAGTGGTCAAACAACTATTTTTTTGTGGAAAAACTGAGCAGGCTATCAACCAACCTTAAGCTATATTTGAGGCAGTTCAATCGCTAACTATTCAGCCTAAGTCACAGCCCAGTTTCCTCCCCTCGCAGGAGCTTTGTGACTCCTTATCTAAGTTCTTTGACGATAAGATAGCTGCCATTCGCAGTGCAATTACTACTACTCTCTCGCACTCCACCTTGTTATATCCATCTGTGGGCAGCTGTGGAGTTTCAGTTGACTGGTCTACCTTTCCTACTTTTATAGCCCAGGACATTCTAGCTGCTATTAAAGGGCTAAAATCGGCATCACCGTCTGACCCTATCCCGCTTTCTATATTGAAAGATGTGTCGAGCGCAATCATCCCGTGGTTGGTCAAGGCAGTCAACGATTCACTTACTTCAGAGGCTATCCCTGATGATCTAAAACATGTCCTTATAAGCACCCTCCTTAAAAAAAACTTTTTGCGATCCGCTGGTCCTTTCTTACTTTTGCCCTGTTTCCCTGCTCCCATTTCTTATGAAACTACTTGAGTCTCTGGTTTCTCTAGGCTCTTTTCTTGAACTATCTTCCCACTTCGATCCCTTTCAATCTGTTTTCTCGGCCGGGCCAAGGCACTGAATCGGTCTTTGTGTCAGTAGTTGATGAGTTGACACGGTTAGTGGACTTGGTGGCATGGGGGGGGGTTTATTCTATTAGATCTTTTGGCGGTATTTGTCACCGTGGACAACCCCACCTTAGTCTCCCATGTCTCCTCTGCTGGCCTATATGGTCAGGTTCTGGACTGGTTTTCTTTTTTTCAGTGGGACGCTCACAATCTGTTGCTCTGCCACCTTTTCAGTCCAAACCTGTACCTCTGTTATGTGGAGTCCCTCAGGGCCCCTCGTTGTCTCCCACTATGTTCAATGTTTACATCAAGCCGCTTCTTGGCATCATCCAATCACATGGTTTCCTGTGCTAATCTTATGCCAACGGCACACAGATTATTCTGCAGCTCGATCTGTCTCAGCATAATACGGCTGTTCGGCTGAGGAGTTGCTTGGACGCCGTGGGTGGAACGATAGCCAGGAACTAGCTTAAGTTGAACGGGGAGAAGACCAAGGTGCTGGTGGTTGGTACCACTAATCCTCATTTGTTCTGATTCCCAGAGTTCTGGCCCACTAGTTTGGGCCCTTTTCCCACACCTGTTTCATTGATCAAAGACGTAGGTATCAAGATTATATCTTCTTTATCCATGTCGGGTCAGGTGTCAGCCACTTGTCCAAAAGTCATTTCAAGCTGCTGACACTACGGAAGGTTTTTCCTTTTATTCCTGTTAAATTTCAGACCACTGTAGTCTCCTCTCTGGTAATCAGTGGAATCGATTATTGTAATGCGCTTTATTTGGCTGCACAGCACTATTTGCTCCACTGTCTTCAGCTGCTGCAAAACATGGGTAATAGAATGGTCCTTCGCCCCCGCATGGTGCCCATATGATATGATATGATATGATATGGCATTTGTAATGCACCTATGCACAACTGTTTCAAGGCACAACGAGGCAAGGAAGGGGGAACAGAGGGAGTACAGAGACAAAATTTATACCTGGCCAAGTGACATTGAGATTGCGCATGTGCAGGGGAGAGGAAGGCGAAAAGTGCCAGAGGAAAGGGGAGGGGTGCAGTGCTGTACATGGGATCAAACAATAACAAGAAATGCGGCCAGCAAGTGGAAGGTGTAAGTGAGACAGCAGGTGTCCAAAAGTGCAGGTAGGGGGACTGTAGGGTTACAGATACAGACCCAAGTGCAAGGGTTGCCGGGAGTCACTGCGGGTGTGCAACTGGGCAGGCCGGGACCTGGGCCCGAAATCAGAGGGTAGCAAGGTGACCAGTGCAGTATCAGACAGGAAATCAGCAGGAGAGAGGAAGAGAGGATACAGAAGCAAAGAAGAAAGTCTTCAGTTGCTTCCAGAACCGGAGATGGTTTCAGAGAGAAAGGGAGGCTGTTCCAGAGGGAGGCCCCAGCCGAAGAAAAAGATTTACTACCAACCTGTTGCTTGGAGAAGCGACTGCCCCTGAGGGAGTTGGAGATGGAGGAGCAAAGAGCTCGAGTAGGAAGGTATTTGCAAAGAGAGAGTTGGGGGTATTGAGGACCCAGGCCCCAGAAGGCCTTGTGGACAATGCAGAGGGTCTTGAACTTAGTTCTTCCAGCCACTGGAAGCCAATGCAGAGGTTTCACTGCTGGAGAGATACGATCCCTGGGCCTGAGGCCAAGGACAAGTTTCAAAGTCCTGTTCTGGATGATGTTGCAGAGGGCGGAGAGTAGAAGCAGAAGATTTAGAAAGAGGCTGTTGCAGTAGTCCAGCCTAGAGAGAACCAGATTGCTAGAGACAGTGAGCTTCTGGGAGAAGGAGAGGAAAGGAAGAATACCTATGAGGAGGTGCAGTTGGTAGTTTGACTTTTTAGAGACGTCTGAGATATGAGGAGAAAAGGAGAGTGTGGCGTCGAAGTTGACCCTTAGGTTTTTAGTCTCACAGGTGGGAGTAGGAAGAGGGCCAAGGGAGGCCGGCCAGAGAGTGGCAGGAAAGGAGGGTGCAGGTGTGCCGATGAGGAGAATCTCTGTCGTACGGCATTAAGGCAGAGATCGTTGGCGGCACACCACTCCTGGATAGCAGACAGACAGCAAGAGATGAGAGAAGGAGAAGAGGTGGCAAAGGGGAGCCTGAAAACAAGCTGAGTGTCATCCGCATAGGGCTGAAAGTTGGAGCAGAGAGCAGCAATGCGGTGGGCGAGAGGTTCTGTCATGATGCCCGCTCCCGGGGAGCCGGTTCAAGCCCTGCGTCCCCGAAAGCGGACATCCAGTCCCCAAGGAAGGACCCAGCAACCCCATATAGGGGCCCTTTGGACAGTGTCCTGGCGCCTATGGCGCCAGGCTCATAAAAGACATCAGTCCTGGCGCCATAGGCGCCAGGCTCATTATGGGAGTGCTTGGGTGCTCTTACCTGATGCAGACCATGCTGCAGGATCCCGGCCTCCTTGAGGCATGAAAGGAACTACTTTACCTATGGGACTAATTTACCATCCGGGCGTGGTCGGGGAAGGATACATACCTGATTGGAGGAAGGATACATACCTGGAACTTCTTCCAAGGCTATTTAAACCCCACCCGAACAGCCACACGTGCTTCGCGTTGTTCTGCATCTAGCAGCTGGACGCTCACCGTGTCTGCTCCTGTATCCTGACTTCTGCCACGCCTGCCAGCATCCTGGATCACCTGCAAAGGAAGAGAAGAAGAGAACAGAAGAAGGAAAAGTCCTTACCTGCTAAATCCGCATCCCGGAGACATCTCGCAGACAATCCTGAAAAGGAAGACTTTTATTTAAAAGCTCATCGCGTCGATCGCTGCAGCGCCGCATTTCACTCACCTTTACAGGGCGCCTCCATGTTCAGCAGCGATCATCCGGATTCGCAGTCACGCCCCAGCGCCTAGGGAGAAAAAGGCAAGAACAAAAGGTGAGAGAGAGAAGGGAATAAGGAAAGCTAAATCTCCATGTTAAGACTTACCTGTTGATTCATTCCCTCTTCATTTCGGGTCCGCGCCGCATCCTGGCATTTCCGGACCCCGGCCCCTAAGGGGAAAAAGAGACATCAGCGTTAATGAGCGAATGAAAAGACATTACCAAAAAACGCTCATTAAAGATTTACCTGATTTCTACAAGCATTTCACCTCTCATCTCGGGTCGGTGCCTGTTCCCAGGCATTCCGTACCCCGGCCCCTATGGGGAAAAAGACACTAGCATTAGTACATTAATGCATGGACACAAGGGGAACCTCTTATCAAAAAACATACCTGGAAGCCAAGCAAGTTTGGTTCTCACCAATCCGAAAATCCAGTGAAGTAACTGGATACCAACGCGCCCCTGCATCAGAAGCAGGATGGAGAGCTCGTCCTTCCAGACCCTAAGGTGAGACGCTACGGGGAATCACAGAAAGGTTTCGAGGAGGGTGAGAGGGGAAAGTGGGAGGCCGATTGCATTACCCCGCAGACAGTTAATCCCCTATTTTCGCCTACAGAAGGATACTTCTGCGAACCAGACAAGCCAGATTTTGGGGCCCAGTCCAGTTTGTCTTCCGAACCCTGCGCATCACCTTAGAAGAGGTCACAGCAGCGCGAACCAGGCCAGCGCCTCCGTGGGAGTCAGGTGAGCGTTACAGGTGCCAGGTATTGGTTGAACTGTCAGGGAGAGAGGTTAGACCCCTGGGGAACACCACAGGTAGAGAGTGAGATAGAGGAAATGAAGAACCCAATTCGGATCTGGGAGCGTCGATCAGAGAGGAAAGAGGTCAGCTAGGCCAGGGCCTTATCGTGATACCAGGTTATCACAGAGACGATCAAGCAGGGTGGCATGGTTGACCATGTCAAAGGCAGAAGAGAAATCGAGTAAGATGAGGACAGAGGGGAGCTTAAAATCAAGGTTAGAGAGCAGGTCTACACAGACGTTCAGGAGAGCGGTTTCCGTGTGTCTGGCTGCTCTGAAGCCAGACTGATGATCATGGAGACAACTAACAGATTCAGTGTGAAGATTAAGCTGGGCAGGAGGGGTCGACTGAGGGTTTCGTGAGAAGAGGGTGCACAAGAGAGTGCTTCAATGAGGAAGGGAAGGCTCCAGTCATGAAAGATTGATTGCAAAAGTCAGCCAGGGCAGGAGCAAGGGTGTCAGTATGGTCCTAGATGGTTTTGGAAGAACAGGGAAGAACATGTTTTGATGAGACTTTAATAGATTGGACTTGTCTCGAAACCTCATCCGGCGAGAACAGAGGAAGGAAAGAGAAAGAGGGAGGAGAGGTGGCCACAGGGGGGTGGGAAGTAAAGGAGAGAGTAGAGGGAGGAGGAGGAGAGGACGAGAGGGTGGACAGGATGTCCTGGGTTTTAGAGATGAAATGAGAAGTGGTGAGGGCGATAGATATGGGGAGGTCTGAGGATCTCCACTGGCTCCTATTTCAGCAACGTGTGAGGTTTACGTCTCTGTGCTTGCTACACAGAGCCTTTTACAAAAAAGGGGCAGCATATCTTCAGGTGAAGTTTTGCCCTTATGTTTCCCCGAGAGCACTGTGCTCCGAATCGTCTTTGACTATCTCAGTTCCTAGGTGTAGGCTCTCTTGGGTTGGAAGCCATGCTTTCTTGGTGGCTGCGACACGGTCTTGGAATTCTCTTCCTCTTCGCCTGCCTGCTATTGATGTCTACTTTTCTTTCCGGCGGGACTTGAAAACAGTTATTTTCTAGGTTCTTGTGGGTAGTCAGCCAGTGTGTACATTGCTTAGGGAATAGAGCCATGATGCCTTTGTGTGACTGATGCGCTTTACAAGTGTCAATAACATAATATAACATATCTCTGCGCCTTCATCGCTGCTCCAAGGCTACACCCAGATAAGTGGACATACATAGAGTACAACCAGCATTGGACATTTTTAAGTGCAGGTAGGCCATACGGCCAGCTGCGCTTAGGATGTAACCATGATGGGTGAAGTGCTAGAGTGGAGGCTGAGGAAGTGAGAGACAGAGGCAGGTTAGAGGCAAGGGAAACATGTTAGCTTTTCTAGCTAGGATAGATAGCTGGGTTGAGCAAATGCTGCAGAGTGAGCACAGAATGCAATCTATAGGTCACATGTTTGATTCCCATTGAGGTGGAATCAGGATTGTATCCCTCTGTGATTGACCCGAATTAGGACACATTTAGTACAGAGCTGAAACCTATGTTTTTCATGCAGGCACAGCGGCAAATGCTCTTTTGGTTGCTGCCTTATCCTGAAGCCAAGCAGAGCCCAGAGCCGATTAGTTGAAGTTGCCGGCGCTTCCGTTTTGGTGCTCTTTGTTGCATCTCTTCCAATTGTGTGAGCACCGTATGTTGGAGACGACACAAAGCTTGTAGGTGTTTGGTTATTTGCCCACATATTGATTTACTGCGTGTATAAAGTATTCCGCATTTTACAGGCACTGCTATTAGATGCCCACAAAAGCCCAAACTGTTGGCACTGCCAATGCTTGTTCTATTTAGTTATTATTGCATATGATGAGTTTAATTAGTTAAAGTACACATATTTTTATAAAAACTTGATTGGATATTCAGTTTGTTTTGGACTGTTATGCTTTGCTTTTTGGGTTTCTACTGGATCCCATTCACACCCCTCTTGAGAGTACAGCCTACCCTCGACCCACGTTACTGCAAAAGGCCAATGAAGCACATCTCTTGACGGTGCCTGTTTTATCTTCATGATTGGGGTCAGTGTAGCAGTGTAAGAGCTGAATAGGCGCTTTAGCCACTGCTCACCCATGAACTCCTGGAGTGCTGAAGTCATGTATCGAAGTGTCAAGGGTTTTGACCCATGTTGAATCAATAGACTGGGTAGATGTGGGGATGAGCTGTCGCCGCCCATTATTCTATCCCAGAACAAACTAAATCAATAGACTGGGTGGATGTGGGGATGAGCTATCGCCGCCCACATTCACGCCAGAATAGGAGAACTGTGCAGTTGGCACGAGACCACTCCAAAGATACAACCTTCTTGTGGGGGGTTCCACATCACCACTCTACTGTAAGGACGCCATCAAAACAATGTTAAGCAAGGGCCCTATACTCTCAAGCAAAAGACCACTCTATTGAAATGCAGTAATTCAAGACAACTCAAAAATGGATGCAGTACCGACAAATTCCCCAAGGTGGCGCTAGCGGTCTAAACTCTGACAGGGAAACTGTATTTAGGAGTTGCAAGAGGGGCAGGGTCTTCAAAGCTTGTTGGTTAATTGGAAACCTTAGCCACCTGCTGTTCCCAGAGGCCAAGAGGCTGGGAAACCTTAACACCTCAGAGATTCCACACCAGGAGGCAGGATATCACATGACCCTGTTGATTGATTGAGGAGAGACTTCCAGGCAGCCTGCTGGAGCCCACACAAAAGGCTCTTTCTGTTGAATGGGGTATGTTCATTTTGAGTGTTTCCTGTCAACAGCCCTCTGCCAGCAAGGAGAGACATGTGATCACTAACCCACCCAGACTACTGGAGGCAGACCCAAACACTTTGGGGGAGTTGAATTGCAACAAATATATAGTTTATAGAAACAGTGATAATTTATTGTAACCAAATGACAGGCATGTACAACTTTGAGAGTCTTAGTTTGAAAAATGCCCTCACGATTTGAGTCCAAACTCCAATTTGTACCATGTTCTGGGGCAAAACCCAGCTAATTATGATTATTGTAGACAATGTGTTTAAGCTAGAGACATGGAAAGTTACTGGGATATATGTGGAAGGGAAATGTTCCTTTGTATAATTTTTGATGAAAAACCAATGTTGCAAAACCCACTAAAATTGAAAATAAGTTGCCATTTTTTAATGCAAGCTCCTAGAAACGCCACAGTCGGGACAGGGGCTATCTTTAGTAATATATGATGTGTGTATGTGATGTCAAACAACTGTGTACCTGGGAAATATGTATTTGGATCAGGAATAGATTTGTGTGCACATTGACAAGGGGAGGTTCCTCTGACCATAAAACCTACAGCATCACTCTGACACTCCATTTCTTCCCCCCAATCAAGGGAGAGAGGAAAGCCTGGCCAATGATAGGTGAGAGGGGCAGGCTTAGCTAGGCCCAGGCACACACCCATTTTCAAAACACATAAAAAGGGCCACAGAAACCCAGGTAGAGGACATTCTATTCCATTTGCTGCAGAGCATGCTGACCGACGACTTCACATCCAGAGATCCAGACTTCAAATCCATCAATCTCCAGAACCTGTAGCAGAAATTAACTCCAGAATTTGTAGCAGAGAGGCCTGAATCCACCAGCTGAATCCTCTTCAGCAGGCCTCAAAACCAACCAAACTATTCAACAGCCGGGCGAGCTGTTTGAATTTTTGCCAAGAATTTTTGCAAGAACCTGTAGCAGTATCCAGAAAGCAGTGCTGTATCCGGAACCCGAGAGAACCACAAACCAGACCGTTGTGAGCAGATCCGGTGCTTGACAGAGCCAGAGAGTAGAGCTGACTTCAGAACCACCCGCGGGAAGTCCCGTCCAACCTGACCAGACCGTGACGAGGCCTATTTCAAATTGATATTGTGAGTACCTAGCAGAACTGTGCAGAACCAATCTCTTAGTTAAAATAATCTAATCCAAACTATTTTAACCTAAGTAGAACAGCCGCCTAGAAATCGTGTCATCTGTCGTTTTTAAAGCTGCACAACTGTCACCTGTCAATTCTGCAGCTGCAAGCTGTCACCTGTCATTTTGAGTTTTACTTTACATCCGAAAATCTACCTTTATTAAATCGTCCGTATCTCTGTAACCGTTTGGGCTAGGAATGTGGTTTAACTTTCATTTTAAAGCTGTGATTCTAGGCTTTCCAACCTAGAACCGACTGCCTACTCCTTATACTTGTTCCGCAATCACAATTTACGCACTCGCGAAATTTACAGCGATTTGCGATTTTGGCTCAATTTCTCCACTTGTCAAAATAGCAGCTCCATTCTTTCATTTGTTAAAATCCGTTTGCAACTTGGTAATAACTCATAGAGCGTTGCTAAAGTGAGCCTGAACTAATACCAACACGCATCTCCCACTCACCCTGAATCTCTAGAGGGAATTAAAATCAGTTGGCACATTTTCACTTCATTGCCACTACATTTCAAAGTAATTCGCCTGTTTAAAACTCATACCTGTTTTCTCTAAGCTTGCTAAAGTGTGATTTGTTGGGATTCTTGAAGACTGTGCGCTCTCCTTCCATTTCTTGTATTGCATAGGGGGGAGTGAATTGTCAAAAGAAAAAGTGATCATATTACCTTTTGCTAAAATCATAACAAGTTATTTCTGTACTGCATTTTATTCCACCTTGCATTTCCTTGAAACCATCAAGCATTTTCAGCTACCTCATCCTCTACACTACTCCTAAGTAACCAAATCAGTGTACCCCTGTAACATTATTCATTGTTGATCACGGTCGTATTCTGAAGTGTGATATCAGTTATCAATTTATTTATAAAGTGTGATAGATATATATTGTTGAATTGTCCAAATAAACCTTTTTAATTTGCAAAACAAACCTACTTGTTGGCTCAGTGGGGCCAGGGGGATTCTAAGAGGGGGGTGTGATATAAGGGTTGTCATCCAGAGTACTGAACTGGACATAAAATACATCAATAAGGGTTTTCCTCAGCATCCCAGACTAGGCATTGACTTAGCTGTAGTGTTGATTGAATATCGCTTACAGAAGTGGGGGCTCGGAGCCGGGATATTCTGGGTTAGATTTACCACTTGTGCAGATTAATACAGTGTGCCAACTGACCAGATACACATATCCGGTTAGATCACCACGCTGTTTTACACTGTGAAAGCATCCCTCAAAGGAACGCTCTAAGGAAACGGTCTTTTTTGCAAAACAAAATACAAACATCTGTAAGTCAGGAAGGAATTCAAATTCCAGAATGACAACCTTGGTAGATATGAAAATAGCCAGAGAGCACTTCTTACATAAGCTATTTGTGAGAGGTGAGTGGACTCATCAGGACCAAACGGTCTGGTTGCAGGCAATCGCGCAACAGGTCACTGAAACAGGGTCAGATAAATGGAGAGATCAGGGTCCATTACATGTGGCCCTGAGTGAATTATATATGGCTTCTAAGGCCAAAGATGAACACAATAAGATTGCCAGGATAGCGGCATATTTGTATCTATATATGGGAGCCATGCAGAATAAATGTGCTGAAGGCCAAGATCTGGCAAATAGGCAACAGATGGAGTTAGAAAAGGCCCAATCTGACCTGGTCTCTTCTGAGCAGAGGCTGCAGAGGAGCCAGGAGTCAGAAAATGATAGTAGGCAGTATATCATTAAAATAAAAGAGGACATGGATATACTGCAACAGGAAAAGACAGACCAGGATACCAGGATTCTGGCTTTGCAGAAGGAGCACCAAGACAGTTTGGACTCCTTACTGCAGAGCCAGAAAAAGCTGGAGCAACAGATCAATTTCAACAGGGCATGCACAGAGCAGGTAGCCACCCTGCAAATCCAACTAGACAGAGAGAAAGAGGAAAGCAATAAATTGATTTTGAAAGACCTGGATACCCAGGCAGAGTTTGATGAAGAACGCCAGAAGGCTGGTGCCTTTCAAAGGCAGAGGGACGACCTGGCATCACAAATGCAGGCGCTTGGTCAGGAAAGGGATACCTTAGGCCAGGAAGTCTGCCATTTAAAAAGACAAATTGAAGAAAATCACTTGGCCCTCCAGGGGTTGGATGACCTCCAAAAAGAGCATCAGGGCTTGCTAGATCACACCAGGAGGGTGGAGGAGGCTCTGGCAAGAATGGAGCAGGCCAGTAGGGATGGGACTGAGGAGGTAACCCTCCTGCAGCAGAGAATGGCCCAGTACTCCAGGACCAATCAGGAGGCACAGAGAGAAAATGAGGCTCTCTGTCAGCACAATGATAGGCTCCAGCAACAGGTAGCGATGCAGGAAAGACAGATAGAGTCTAGTAAGGCCTTAACTGAGGAACTGAAAGCGCAGGCTCTTGCATTGCAACAGGGAACTGGGGCGGATAGAGATGAGGTTCGCTGGGAAAGAGAAACTCCTGAGCATAACCTCAGGAGCCCTAGTGCCAGAGGCCCTCACCTCTACCTGTCCCTGGACTCTGCCACCCCCTTGTTCCCTGGCGCACATGAGCACGGGGCCACAGGGATGGCAGATTACTATCCAGCTAAAAGTATGGGGCTCATAGGCCAGTACCACCCAGGAATGGAGGGGCGGGCATCCGGGTATGGGCACCCAAGCACAGTGCAATTTAGTGGGGAACCCCAGGAGAGTAGACCCATAAAGGGCATCCTGAAAACCTCTGCCCAGTTAGGTCAGTGGGGGGGGTACCCATCAAATCCTGGCAGCAAGGAGGGATCTGAAGACTCCTCTGAGCATTACAGGACACAGGAGACCAGGTCCCCACATTCTGCCAGCCATTCCCAGGCTCGCAGAATCCGGGAAAACCTGGAAGATCAGACGGGCACCTCTGGGAGCAGTGCTTCTGAGTTAGAGGATGAATGGACCAGGGTTACCCGAACCAAAAAGGCCAATAAGGCAAAAAGGGCCTTGCTTAAGGACCCATTGAAACAAATAAAGGCAATAAGGAGTGTCATCACGCCTTATCATAAGAACGCCAAGTATTCTGTTTGGGAACACTTGGAGCTCTATTAACAAATGATGGAGACTTTCCATTTGAAGGACAGCAGTAGCTGCATCCAGTACGTCAAATGGACCTTCTCACCAGAATACTCCAGTTTCTTTGCAGGGCTGGAGGATCAAAACCATTCAAGGTGGTCCACATACAGGGCGGCCATCTTGAAACATTTTTCTGTGCACAGAAATCCTCAAGAGGCTCGCAAGGCAGCCTACAATTTGCAATGTGGGGAGGATCAGGCCCCACAAGAGTTTGTGCAAGAATTAAAGCGTGCTTTTGCGCAGACCGCCAGAAGGGTGCGCACGGATAGCAGAGAATTTATCAATACGTTTTTCCATGCCTTACCCAAATACATAATGACCCAGCTCGTGAGAGATTTTCATGAGAAAAGATCTTTAGACTGGGTCATTGAACAGGCTACCCGGATCTAAGAGGTGCAGAAGCCATCGAAAATAAAAATAACGCGCAAAAAAACCCCAAAACCAACAGCACCCCTGCTGCTGCCAAGGTGGCAGAGGTAAAGGTTGCCCCCGTTTTAGATTTGGAGATGGGGGGGCCTAAAAACCTGCCTGCACCAAATAATTCACAGCCCAGAAGGCCCTCGGGCCAGTCACAGACAGGGAGTTGAGGAGGTAGTCCCACAAATGGGGTCCCCCGCTCCCCTGACTATGTAAGTCCCCGCTACAAGGGAAACCGACCAATCCTGTGTTATGTGTGGACTCCTCCAGCCCATGGGGGGGGATCCAGCCAAGCACCTAACCCAGGGAACTTCCCTCCCAACTTCCCACAGGAGGGCAGAAATTCTCCAAATCCTGGACAGAACTTTTTCCCCAGGTATCCGCCCAACTTCCAGCCCCAAAATCATCCATCCTTCTTTCTCCAATTCCCTGAGCCCAGACAACCTAATCCGGGAGAGGGGAGGCCAAGGGTGGAGGGGTACCAAAATCTTCCCAACCAGGGGTACTACCTGAGAAGGGATAACTACCCTTCCCGGGATCAGCCCAGGGGAGAAAATAGAGCCCCGTATCAGCCTGAGCAGGTTTCACAACTTGAGCGCCAGGTCCAAAATATGGCACGGGATTTGGGTCACATACTGAGGGCTCAACAGAACCCTCAGATGAGCATGCCACCGCAGAATGCCCCAAACTCTGGACCTGGTGCTCCAGAACAATGACGGGGGCAGCACCCCGATAACCCACTGGTTCCCAGGGAGGAGGCACAAGGGGAAGGGGGGGTGTAAAGCCTTGGAGGAAGCTTCCTTCCCAACTTGTAAACAGCCCCTGGAAAAACAGGATCCAGAAACAAAATCTCCTGCCCCTGAAAGCCTGCCTCCCAAGGAGCAGAGGGGGGGGGTAGGAGAAACAAAGGACCCAAACAGACCCACTTTGTGGAGGAGGTACACGTCTTCCAATTTGAGGGAGAGGGATCCTCAGTAGATCCTGGGAAAAGGATCTTCTCCTTCAGAGATGGGGGAACTCCGCCCAAGGAAAAATGGGTCCCCAGGGATGCCAATTCAGACTGGGGAGATGTGGAGACTGAGCTACCGCCGCCCATCATCTCATCCCAGAACCGACAATACCAAAATCCCCTGGTTCAAACCCATCCTGGTGACTGCCTCCAAAAAGGGGGGGGCGGCCCAGAACCGGAACCAGGGGAACCCACAATGGCTCTGATCTCCAGTTGCCAACTTTTTCTTTCAGATTCCCAAGGCTCTCCACAGAATTCTGCCCAAATCTCTTCGCTAGCAATGTCCAAAACCAGAAAGTTAGCCCACCGGTTGTCCAAAAATGTGCATTATCTGTGCCCCCTTGAGGAGAAGGAGGGAAGATACTATGCCCCGGTACAAGTACAAGGGCAGGGTACAATTTTGGCACTGGTGAACACTGGATCCCAAGCTACCCTTCTGTCCAAAAGGGCCTTTGAGGAACTAAATGCAGGAAGGGGGGAGAATTACCATATTCCTCTCACCTCTCTTCCTGGAAAATTGCAGAACTTTGACGGGAAGGAAATTCCTGTCGAGGGGACTGAAGATTTGGACATCAAAATTGGGCGACACAAGGTGAAACACCCGGTCATAGTAGTGACTCCAGAGGGCAGCCCTTGTTTACTAGGGAATGACCTCCTGAGAAGGTTGTCACCCCTAATAGATTGCGTAAAAAAGGTCCTCTGGACCCAGACTAGCCGACCAATAAAATTAAAACAGAGTGTCAACCATGTTAGTTTAAATGGCACCTGCCACATGGTTGAACAAAAATCTGACCAAGTAGAATTTCACTTCCAGAACAACCAAATTCCAGACGTGACAGTAATAGCAGTAGGACAACAGACTGGTGATGGGGGGTCCTCTCTATTTCTGAAAATCAACCTTCCTTCCAGTTTAAGGTGGTATTCCACACTGGAAGGAAACACCCTGAAATTCTTAACTAATCCACAATCAGAAACTCCCACTCCTATAGTCCAGAAAGATGGGAAATCAGCACAGAGCCTGGCTGATATTCAGAAAATTGGAGAGCAGTTGTTCATCCCTGTTCAGTTAAATGATGGGAAGGACTCTGTTCTCGCCCGAGTGTGTGTGAAGAACGATAAGAGCTTCATCAGCGAAGCCATGTTCCGCCAACTCCCAAAAGATCCAGCCATTCCCACATTCAAACTGATAGACAAATGGGAAATGGACCTGGAAGCACCTAATTCTAAACATCTCCTGCCAAGCAGGTGTATGCTCAAAATCTCCATTGGCAACAAGAGCATAGTCCATAATTGTTGGGTCGTGCGAGACGTCACTGCCGCCTTTTACTTAGGCAGTGACATTCTCAATCGCTTTGCCATTAGTTTGGACCTAATAAACTTCAAAGCTTGGTCCCGATTAGCGGATAATCCCATGGGCTTTGATGATCAAGAAAAAGCATTTAGGTCAGCTCAATTGCTACCTTATGCAGTTGAAATTCAGATTAAAGAGGAAGTCACCATCCCGGAAAGGACCCGACAATTCTCCCTGGAAGTGAAAGTTAAAAGAGGACAAAAATTGAAAAACCCTGATGCTTATATTCATCTAAATGTTTCTCTCCAACAGCAAGGGTTGGGGGTAAACCCAACACCATTAGTCAACATAGAACATGACACCATTCCAATAGAGGTGGATAACAGCGACTTACAGAGTATTACTCTAGCCGCAGGCACCATTATTGGAATGGCAGTTGATGACCGACATTTCTCCATTGATTTAGGAAATGAACTGTTAGGACCGATCCCCAAGGACTGTTTTGACAGTGACAGTGAAGACAACACAACACCAGACAGGATTTTCACCCGGCACAGGGGTAACTTCCTGGTGTACACTTCTTGCCCTTATGGTAAGGAAGATGTGACTTGTGACTTCGGGAGGGATGAGGTGATTTTTCAGGTCCATGAGGGCTGCCTTTCCCACCTGAAGCCTCCAGTCCAAATCAGCACTCTGACCAGGGACTTCTCCACCCAGCTGGAGGAGGCCGCTGAGATAGCAAACCCAGAAGTCTTTCCAGGCTTCAGGCAGATGGTGGAAGAGAGAGTCAACCTAGCTGATGCCAGTGTGACTCTGGAACAGAAGCAAAAGTTGAAACAAGTTTTCTTGGATTTCCAAGATCTCTTTGCGGTAGACTCATATGACTGTGGTCGCACCGACATCCACACCACAATAATTCCCACGGACCCTGGAATGACTCCAGTGTTTGTGAAGCAATATCGTTTGCCTCTCGCATCCATGGAGTCCCTTACTGAAATAATTAAGAACCTTGAGTCCCGGGGAATAATCCGTCCAGTACACAGCACCTTCAATAATCCGGTGCTGGGAATATTGAAGCCAAACGGCCAGTGGAGACTCTGCGCCGACCTTAGGGAGCTCAACAAACGGGTCCATAATACCCGATGGCCTCTGCCCTACATTGACCAAGGGCTGGCCCAGATCCAGGGGTCACAGGTATTCACTGCAGTAGACCTGACCAATGGGTACTGCACCGTGCCTGTCAGTAGGGAGGTCCAATACAAACTGGCTTTTACCTTTGGGGGCCAGCAGTACACCTGGACCCGGACTCCCTTCGGATACCTCAACTCCGGCAATGAATTCAACATTTTCTTACATAAGGCCATGCCCGACCTGGGTGCGAGGGGTAACCTGGCTTATTTAGATGATGTCCTCATCAAAAGTTCATCTGTGGAGGAACACATAGCGTAGATCCGTTATGTTCTGACGCAGTTGAGGGCCGCCGGAGCAAAACTTTCCTTTCAGAAAGCACAGTGGTGTAGAACCCGTGTTAATTTCTTGGGGCATGAGATTACTCCTCAGGGTCTCTGTCCCCAGGAAAAGAAAGTGGAAGCACTCCAGAAACTGAAAGACCCCACAACGCTGCGGGAACTAAGGAGCCTCCTTGGACTGACTAATTACAGCAGAAAGTTCATTGAGGGCTACGCAGAGATCACTAGACCCCTGATTCATCTCCTGAAGGGTGGGGTCAAGTGGGAATGGGGTCCAGAACAATCCGAGGCAGTAAGGCAACTCAAAAGAAGCCTCTCATACGCGCCTTGCCTAGCTTACCCTGTCAGAAACAACGAGTTCTTCCTGGAGACAGAGTTCTCTAATACGTGCTTGATGGCACTATTATACCAAAAGCATGACAAGGTCAATAAAGTAATCTCCTATGCGAGCAAAACTTTATCCTCTGTGGAGGAAAAATGCAACGATTGTGAGAAGGCACTCCTGGTAACGGTGTGGGCATTGAAGAATTACCGCCCGTTTATCCAGGGGGAACACATCATAGTGCAGACTCCACACCAGCCTCTGCAATATCTCCAAAGTGACAGAATCCGGGCCGGAAATGTGAGTAATTCCCGGATTACTTCCTGGATTCTGTCAATGCAAGGCTTTCCTGTGGAGGTCAGATAGGGCCAAAACAAGAAGAGTCCCCTCGCGCAAGGTCTGCCTGACTTGCATTATTGTGCCAGAGAAAACTGTCTCGAGGACGAAAGTCTAAAAATCAAGGACAACATGGAGGCATACCTTAATTCCCCACACAAGGTCTTTGAAGAAGACAAGTGTGAGGGAATGCCCACTGTCTATGTGATTGGATGCTCGTACCATGTTGACGACAACAGGGAGAAAGAACTGGTGGCCGGCGTAGGGAACTCATGGGTGAATGAGTCACCCGAACCCTCCGCTGGATACAAAATTGGTCCCCAAAGTAGTCAGGT
This sequence comes from Ambystoma mexicanum, assembly GCF_040938575.1. Classification (NCBI taxonomy): domain Eukaryota; kingdom Metazoa; phylum Chordata; class Amphibia; order Caudata; family Ambystomatidae; genus Ambystoma; species Ambystoma mexicanum. The sequence goes on from NC_090937.1 coordinate 1,525,990,522, forward strand.
GGCAGAATTGATGGCGGTGCATCAGGCCATCCTCACTGCTGTCCAACATCAACTCCACGAACTGGTCATAATCACAGATTCGGATTATGTACGGAACAGGTTCGTGGAGCACCTGGTTAATTGGAAAGCCAGAAGCATGTTATGTGCTAATAACAAACCCCTGAAACATGGGAAGTTAATCCAAAACATAGATGATCTGGTCACATCGAATGGGATGACCATCTACTGGAAAAAGATCAAGGGTCATTCCAAAGTAGAGGGACCAGACTGGAAATGACTTAGCTGATCAGCTGGCCAAAACCGGGGCCATCCAAGGGGATCTAATAGAAACAGAGTCCCTGTTGGGGGAACTCCAGGTCACTGCTATCACTAGGTCCCAGACAAATGCTCACAATGATCTTTCAACTGCACAATGGAGTAAGGAGACCCCTGATGCTGATTTGATTACGGCTCAAAAGGGGGATCCAATAATTGGTAAGTTTTACCAACGCATTGAGGACCCTGAGAACTTTCCCCTGACGGATACCGATTACATTGGGAAAGAGGACCTAAGAGTGTTGATGAAATGTCCAAAAAGGTTCCAAATCCAAGACGGTTTGTTGGTAAGGAAATCCCAAGCTGGCCATGATCAGTGGTTGGTCCCTACCTCATTCCGAAGCCTGATGTTAAGTCGCGCCCATGATGCGGCCACCGCCGGTCATAGGGGGTTTCACACAACACTGGAAATCTTAAGAGAGGTTGCATACTGGCCACACATGGGGCAGGACCTCGACCAATACTTGAAGGGGTGTCTTGTGTGTGCACAATTTCAGCCATCATCCCTCACACACCGTGCGCCTCTCCAAAAGAGGGGGATGACACTGCCATGGTCAGATTTGCAAATCGATTTTGTAGGCCCTGTAATTCGCTCGTCTAGAGGAAACAAGTACATGTTGACCGTTACATGCTTGTTTACCAAGTGGGTGGAATGTCTCCCAGCCCCAAACTGCAAGGCAGAAACAGCAGCTGCCCTGATGATTAACCACATATTTTCCCGTTTTGGTCTACCTCAAAGTATTGAGTCAGACAGAGGTAGCCACTTCACCAGTGAAGTAATGACAAAGATGTGGGAGATACTGGGGGTCAAAAGAAAGCTACATATTGCTTACCGGCCAGCTTCTTCTGGGGCTGTAGAGAGATACAACCGAACCATTGTGAGCATCTTAAAAAAGTTTGTGGCAGATTCTGGGCCAAGTTGGGATATCCGATTACCTCTGGTCCTAATGGCCATCAGATCTACCCCTTCATCTGCAACTAAAATGTCACCATTTGAGTTGATGACTGGATGCAAGATGGTGCTTGCCCAGCATTTGCTCTACAGAACCCAAGAGCAGACGTTGATAAATGCCTCCACTATTCATGAGTATGTGGAGAATTTAAGGAAACACCTTCAGCATGCTTTTGCCTATGCTCAGCGGAATCTAGAAAGATCAGCCGAGAGCATGAAGACCCACTATGATTTAAAAACTACCCGAAAGGAATATAAGGTGGGTGATCGGGTCTATCTATACAATTTCCAAAGGAACCAGGCCAAACAGCGAAAATTCTTGCCAACATGGAAGGGACCGTTTGAAATTATAGACAAGATCTCCCCTGTTGCCTATAAGATCTGCATCCCCAAAGGCAGTTTGGCAGAGGGGGAAGATAAGTGGGTCCATATAAATCAGCTAAAGTGTTGCCATCCCAGGCACACTCTGCAACAACTGGAGGAGTCCTCTGCAATACCAGAGGGGACCGCCCCAGAGTAATTCAATTCCAACCCTAAAATATCCCACATATAGTCTCTAAAATATTATGATTTGGAAAAAAAAATGTCTTATATTTGTATCTTGTTTTTTGGTACAATAAGAACGCAAATGTTTTGACTATAAAATGTATATGCCACCCCACTATATCAATGGTGGGGAAGAAATGTCTATGAATAGGTATTGCCGCTTTCCTTTGTCGTCCTAGGAGAAAGAAAACCTGGAGAATGGCCAAGGAGGACGATCCGGGGACCGGGAGCAGAGACCCGAGGGGCCCGGGGTACCGCCCGATATTCCCATCAGGACCAGCGAGGAGAACCGATAGATCCAACTGGGTGGAGGAAAAGATGCTGAACTGTGCCATCCACAGAATTGGAAGAAGATAATGGGGACATACCAGCGCAAGGGCTCAAAACCTCCTTTGCACCCGACTTCCCCTCGACTTGAATCAAAGTGCAGTCGGGAGGGGGGATTTGTCAAGGGTTTTGACCCATGTTGAATCAATAGACTGGGTAGATGTGGGGATGAGCTGTCGCCGCCCATTATTCTATCCCAGAACAAACTAAATCAATAGACTGGGTGGATGTGGGGATGAGCTATCGCCGCCCACATTCACGCCAGAATAGGAGAACTGCGTAGTTGGCACGAGACCACTCCAAAGATACAACCTTCTTGTGGGGGGTTCCACATCACCACTCTACTGTAAGGATGCCATCAAAACAATGTTAAGCAAGGGCCCTATACTATCAAGCAAAAGACCACTCTATTGAAATGCAGTAATTCAAGACAACTCAAAAATGGATGCAGTACCGACACATTCCCCAAGGTGGCGCTAGCGGTCTAAACTCTGACAGGGAAACTGTATTTAGGAGTTGCAAGAGGGGCAGGGACTTCAAAGCGTGTTGGTTAATTAGAAACCTTAGCCACCTGCTGTTCCCAGAGGCCAAGAGGCTGGGAAACCTTAACACCTCAGAGATTCCACACCAAGAGGCAGGATATCACATGACCATGTTGATTGATTGAGGAGAGACTTCCAGGCAGCCTGCTGGAGCCCACACAAAAGGCTCTTTCTGTTGAATGGGGTATGTTAATTTTGAGTGTTTCCTGTCAACAGCCCTCTGCCAACAAGGAGAGTCATGTGATCACTGACCCACCCAGACTCCTGGAGGCGGACCCAAACACTTCCGACCTCGGCGGGGCGGTAAGTCCCCAATCCCCATTTACCCTTCCCCATTCCCATTTTTGCCCCATAGGGTATAATGGGAGTGGGGAAGGCGTTAATTACGCCACCGTAAATTACGGTGGCGTAATTAACAACAAGGTCCCTTAGCGCCATGGATTTTAACGCCTGCTAAAAGCAGGCGTTAAAATCACCATGGCGCTAAGGGAACTCGTACTCAGGCGGAAAGGGGCGCCATGGTTTACGCCGGCGTAAACCCCTTTCCGCCAGGGTCGTAATGAGGGCCAATGTGTTTAAGCTAGAGACATGGAAAGTTACTGGGATATATGTGGAAGAGAAATGTACCTTTGTATAATTTTTGATGAAAAACCAATGTTGCAAAACCCACTAAAATCGAAAATAAGTTACCATTTTTGAATGCAAGCTCCTAGAAACACCAGAGTCGGGACAGGGGCTGTCTTTAGTAATATATGATGTGTGTATGTGATCTCAAACAACTGTGTACCTGGGAAATATGTATTTGGATCAGGAATAGATTTGTGTGCACATTGACAAGGGGAGGTTCCTCTGACCATAAAACCTACAGCATCACTCTGACACTCCATTTCTTCCCCCCAATCAAGGGAGAGAGGAAAGCTTGGCCAATGATAAGTGAGAGGGGCAGGCTTAGCTAGGCCCAGGCACACACCCATTTTCAAAACACATAAAAAGGGCCACAGAAACCCAGGTAGAGGACATTCTATTCCATTTGCTGCGGAGCATGCTGACCGACGACTTCACATCTAGATATCCAGACTTCAAATCCATCAATCTCCAGAACCTGTAGCAGAAATTAACTCCAGAATTTGTAGCAGAGAGGCCTGAATCCACCAGCTGAATCCTCTTCAGCAGGCCTCAAAACCAACAAAACTATTCAACAGCCGGGCGAGCTGTTTGAATTTTTGCCAAGAATTTTTGCAAGGACCTGTAGCAGTATCCAGAAAGCAGTGCTGTATCCGGAACATGAGAGAATCACAAACCAGACCGTTGTGAGCAGATCCGGTGCTTGACAGACCTAGAGAGCAGAGCTGACCCAGATAGCCGATACTTCAGAACCACCCGCCGGAAGTCCCGTCCAACCTGACCAGACCGTGACGAGGCCTATTTCAAATTGATATTGTGAGTACCTAGCAGAACTGTGCAGAACCAATCTCTTAGTTAAAATAATCTATTCCAAACTATTTTAACCTAAGTAGAACAACCTCATAGAAATCGTGTCATCTGTCATTTTTAAAGCTGCACAACTGTCACCTGTCAATTCTGCAGCTGCAAGCTGTCACCTGTCATTTTGAGTTTTACTTTAAATCCGAAAATCTACCTTTATTAAATCATCCGTATCTCGGAACCTTTTGGGCTAGGAACGTGGTTTAACTTTCATTTTAAAGCTGTGATTCTAGGCTTTCCAACGCACCTGGAACCGACTAACTACTCCTTATACTTGTTCCGCAATCACGATTTATGCACTCGCGAAATTTACTGTGATTTGCGATTTTGGCTCAATTTCTCCACTTGTCAAAATAGCAGCTCCATTCTTTCTTTTGTTAAAATCCGTTTGCAACTTGGTAATAACTCATAGAGCGTTGCTAAAGTGAGCCTGAACTAATACCAACACTCATCTCCCACTCACCCTGAATCTCTAGAGGGAATAAAAATCAGTTGGCACATTTTCACTTCATTGCCACCACATTTCAAAGTAATTCGCCTGTTTAAAACTCATACCTGTTTTCTCTAAGCTTGCTGGGGGAACTGGAACTGTGTGTTGCATTATAAAGTGTGATTTGATGGGATTCTTGAAGACTGTGTGCTCTCCTTCCATTTCTTGTATTGCATAGGGGGGGAGTGAATTGTCAAAAGAAAAAGTGATCATATTACCTTTTGCTAAAATCATAACAAGTTATTTCTGTACTGCATTTTATTCCAACTTGCATTTCCGTGAGACCATAAAGCATTTTCAGCTACCTCATCCTCTACACTACTCCTAAGTAACCAAATCAGTGTACCCCTGTAACATTATCCATTGTTGATCATGGTCGTATTCTGAAGTGTGATATCAGTTATCAATTTATTTATAAAGTGTGATAGATATATATTGTTGAATTGTCCAAATAAACCTTTTAAATTTGCAAAACAAACCTACTTCTTGGCTCAGTGGGGTCAGGGGGATTCTAAGAGGGGGGTGTGATACAAGGGTTGTCATCCAGAGTACTGAACTGGACATAAAAATACATCAATAAGGGTTTTCCTCAGCATCCCAGACTAGGCAGTGACTTAGCTGTAGTGTTGATTGAATATCGCTTACAGAAGTCCCCACTAAAAAAGGTGTGGCTGGTTCAGACTGTGAATGGTGCTTATAGTCATAGTTAAAAAAACAACTGCTTTAGTGGTTTAGGTGTTAAATGTACTCTATACCGAACGCCTTCACTGACATGGAGACCATGGGCTTCATTACACGGATGGCGGAGAACCATGGCGCTATTAGCGCCATTGTTCATGCCGGTGAAATACCGGCACCGCCTTGCTGGAAAGGGGAATTACCGCCCTATTCCAAGGTTGGTGGGGCGGTAATTCCCCCTTCCACCATTGCCCTTCCCCATTCCCATTTTTGCCCCATAGGGCATAATGGGAATGGGGAAGGCGCTAATTACGGTACCGCAAATTGCGGTACCGTAATTAGCTCCCTGGGTTCCTTTGGAGGTTGGTTTTTAACGCCTGCCAAAAGCAGGCGTTAAATTCCCCATCCCGCAAAGGGACCTCGTAGTAAGGCGGTAAGGATTTACCGGTACCGGTAAAATACCGGTACCGGTAAACCCTTACCGCCATCCGTGTAATGAGGCCCCATGTCTGCATCTTGTTCGGTTGCAGGGGATGAGCGAGCGCAACATTATATAAGTGTGTATGACAAACCACTGAGGTATAAAAAGAAATACTGTTTGATATGACTTTGTCTGGACTAGGCTGGTAAACTGGCCTACGAATTAAAAGAACCGGTACTAAATCAAAACCAAATAAGCTCAGTAATTTGACCTGTAAAATAAAAAATGTACCACTGGTGGAGTGGGTATCCAGTGATAATACTGCAGGAAATAATAACGACTGAATTTACAAATGAACAAATATTGCTAGAATTAATATAGTCGGTATAAAATACCGACCAGCAGAAAAAATATCCAAATTAATGCAAGAAAGTGTAATGATAGCAGTGAGTTTTAGGTGTAAAATAAAGGAAAACAAGATTTAGGTAAAAATGTGGATAACAGGGAGGGAGACAAGGAGAGTTTGTGAGTAGAAGAGGTAAGGGACAGGTCGGGGGGTGTCCCCCTGAATGAAGGTATTTTACAATGACCAATGTGAAAGGCATGTCGATATTTATTCTTGCAATGTTTATTGCACTTTCTAATTGTACTTCACTGTTATTTCATCAATAAAATCGCAGTAAACCGTGGAGTGGATTGAACCATTGTGGCAAACTGATGGAGGGTTTCACCCAATTGTTTAAAGGTTTAACTACGACAGAACACCAATTTTACTTGATTGAGGGGAGCACTCACACCTTGACTCCCCCCCAAATATTATGGGCACGTGTCATGGTCGAAGTGGGCGGGAGCGGTTTTGACCGGTGCTCCTCTACTTTTTTTTCAATTAAGTTTTACTGTGCCTATACTTTTATTTTAAAAAGAAACCTTCAGCAATGTTTTTGTTTTAAAGTAAAAGTGCAGGAAGGATTTGGAACTTGAACTTCAGTGCACTGCACTGAATGTTCCCTTGTATTGTGCATGGGAGGGGGCGTGGCGATGGGGTTTGTGGGGAGTGGAGCAGACCAGCAGGGAACATAGTTCCACTACCTCTTTCCATACACTTCGACCACTGGACCTGTACACCTGGGTATTTTAAAGGATGTTTACATTATACCCTTATTCCCAGAGTGCATCTGTGTCTCTCGTGGACAGAGAATGCAGGGGCAGTATCAAGGACTCCCACTGATTGACAAGGATGCACCTGGCAGCAAATGATTCTCAGCATATCGGAAGGCTCTATCGGGTGTGTTTCAGAAAATCAATTTGAGGGAAATAGCAGTGAGATGTGTTGATGAGATGTCTGTTTTTGTAAATAAATGGAGTGATATGCACAAATGTCACTCTTAATTACAATATGTGATTTAGGAGTATATACAAGCATTAAATAATTTGATGGAAAGAAATATGAAAATAAATGCACTGGGCCAACACATACAATGCAAATCATGGTCTTCCAGCAACAGTGTGGTGACTATATGCGCTGAAAGAAGAAAGAATGCTATGATGGCGTAGAATCAGGTTTGCCCAACGCCAGGCCTCGAGGGACGCATTCATGTAAGATTTTCAGGATACCCCTCATTAATATTAATGAAATAAATTTGCATACAATAACTTTAAGGGCCTCATTACGAGGTCGGCGGTAAGCGGTTAACAGTGCCGGTAAGGATGCCAGTGCCATTAATCCCTTACTGCCGCATTACGAGGTCCCTTAGCCCTATGGGGACTCAAATGGGAATAGGGATGGGTAAATTGAATGAGAAATTACCTGGTCCTCCAAGGTTGGAATGGCCCGTTAATTCCTCATTCAAGGAACCCGGACCCGAGTTTGGAGGCAGCCATGCCGCAAATAGCGTCATGGCTATCTCCAAACTCGTAATGAGGCCCTAAATGTGTGCACATTTTTTCTCATGAATATTAATGAGGGATATCCTGAAAACCCATCAGGATTCCGGCCCTCGATGCCTGGAGTTGGACAACCCTGGCATAGATGTTCTTTTTTTTTTTATCAAACTCTTATAATGAATATACTTTTTGCAGATTCCCTATGATGACAATGAAAATAGACCATCTCAATTTTGAAAAATATGCAGATTAATTGAAGCATCAGAAAAAGCAGTTTTAACAGCGTTTTCGGGATGTGACGTTTATTTGTATTGGGGAAATTGAAAAAAGAAGTGTGTTTGCAAATGATGAAGAAGTCAGCTGCCTATTGCTCAGCTCATGCCAAACAGAGAATATCCGATGTGCTGCAATGGTTAAGCTGGGCTTTGAAATCAAGTTTCTTATGAAAGTACCAGCGACTTCTACATGGTCATCTACAGCGCTGGGTAAAGGTGCTGTGCTTGGTGATTGACTTGCCATGTGTTGCCACAATTGCATGAACAATTGAGCCGTTCCATGCATGCGCGTTTTCTCTGTATTAAGCATGGGCCCATCAACTCTCTGTAGTATAGCTGTGCTATTATTCTTATACAGGCTTCTAAAATTGAAGGTGTTGCAGCACCTTCCGAACCTACCTGTTTCGATAAAAGACTATTGACTTTCTCCCCTCCCTCTGACTGAAACCTATATGTTATCTGTCTTCATGTAGCCTGTACGTTCAAAGTCCAATGTGTCCATGTCTTTGGTGCCCAGATGCCTGCGGGCTTCGGCACGGTAAAAGTAAATAAATGAAGTAAATAAATAAATAAATAACTGCTGAGATTTAATCAAGTCTATGCAAAAAGGACAAGCATACTCGTCCTTATCACGTAGTAATTATACCAGGAAATGAAGATGAGATTGTATTGTATTGTGATGTTGTGGTCACTTACATAGCGCCATTTCCCATTTGTATGGCCTCAACGTGCTTTGTGGTAAGAACGCCCTTGGAGACCGAAGACCAGGTCTGGGAAAGTTCTTTGAGGAGGCTTAAGATGCGCGTGTGCATTTGGTCAAGATTAGGACTTAGCCTCCAGTAAGCAGTGACAGAGCGCTAGTGTAGGAGACTCGATATGTACCCAGCTAAGCCGAATTTGTCATAGGTCGTAGCTGCATAATATTGGAACAAAAATAAATATACATTTTGAAATAATAGTCATGCAATGGTCACTCGATTTGGAAATAGCTGTGCTGTCTCTCCTTTATGTTCGTACGGCTCTATTACTGTAGCTCTCTGTACATTAGGTCTTGTGCGCTCTAGACAATGTCTGTCTTCTGTGAGAGGTACAGATTTTGCGTTGGGCCAACAAATAGTGCAGGTTGTTTGCGTGTTTTTTAGTAACAGGTAAAAGAAATACAGAACACAGGGTACTGCAGAAGTAATGGGTCAAATTCTCAAGTATGAGCGCAAATAAAAGGAGCGCAAAGATTGTGCTCCTTCCATTTGCGCTCATTGCTGAAATGCTCAGATCGCCTTATTCTCAAAGTTGACCTGAAAACGTTAGGAGAGGCTGGTCAATAGAGCTAAAATGTGCTGTCCAGCCCCCCTGCATATACTAGTGTCAGGAGTTTGCTCCCAACACTAATGCATGACAGGCTCCCAACAGCTGTTAAAGGGCTCGCCTCGGTGAAATGACACAGAAAATAAGAAAGCATTTCCATCCCCATTGTTGGATGGAAATGGTGGTGTGATAGCCATGGTTTAAACCTCGGCTGTCAAACTTCAACAACAAATCATGACAGAGTCAGAAATGACCTCTCCCTGTGCCAGTTCTGAGCAGCCACTGGGGGGAAATCCTATATTCTGGCCATTTTAAAAGTGCATCCTGTTTGATAGGACCTACAAATGCACAAAAGAGAGTAAACGGCATCTGAATGAGTGCAGCTAAGGTGCTTGTTCAGGTGCCCTTTGTGAACTGGGTTGCTGTTTTTTTGGCACATGCGAGCAGATAATAACTCATTTCTTATATAGCGCTACACATTCATAGGTGGCAGAGTGCTGAAATAACAGAAGGCATGATTAGCCCATGGAGTGGTACTCAATTTAACAACCTCGGAAGGAGGAAAGGCCGACTTGATCCTGCTGCGGTTCAAACCTGCCACAGCAGACTGCTCACAGATATCAGGGGTGAGTGTTTAGCTCATTGTGCTATCTGACCCGCATCTCCTCTCTTGTGTAAAAAGGTGGTTTGGAGTATCTGGCTAATATCTTTATAATCGTATTTGTATCTGCACGCTTTCCAGCCAGGGGTCTCTTCCCCAGGTGATAATTGCAATCAGTATTCAGGGGTAGTCTCTTCAGCTCTCTCACCTCTCCTTAATGGTAGGGGGAATTGTGTTAAGGTGGCTAATTGCATACAGGTGACAACCAACGTTATCCTGTATGTGCTGTTGCCCCCTCCCACAACCCCCTCCCCCGAAACCCCACTCCGCATATAAAAGCAGGCATATTGCCTTTACTCTTTCATGTTACTATGTGTTTAGGACTCCATTAGTTAACGCTGTCTGCAAAACATAATTTCAAAAACGTTTACTTTTTAAGAAGTCGAGCAATAAACGGAAGATTAAAGGCCATTTTGCCTAATTGTACCCTTGAGTTTTACACTGCGCCTTGCACGTGTTTAACACTGCATGCAGGGGGATGAGTGCTAGCACTGCATTTGTTATCAAATGACCTCTCCGCTTTCACGCCTGCATGAGATTTCAATGCAGGCGTGAAACTCATGGATTGCCCGGGAATCGGCTTTCACTTAGCATGTGCTAAAGGCGGGTCAATTCCAGGAGGGTTCATTGAAAATGCCACTGCAACGCGTAACATGCAGGCAGCGTTTGCATTATTTCTACAGAGAGTAAAATGAGAGTTAAGGCAATTTCGAATGTTTTTACTCTTTTGTTCTCAACTTCTTTCTGTAAAAGTGAAAAAATTGCATGTAGCTTTGTGGTCCCCTGCGAGTCACTATCACTTTTAGCAAAATGACCCTCCCTGATATGTCTCCTCTATTTCTTATAGCAGTGCTATCCCCCTCCCTGGTATCTCTCCTCTATTTGTTATAGCAGTGCTATCTCCCTCCCTGGTATCTCTCCTCTATTTGTTATAGCAGTGCTATCTCCCTGCCTGATATGTATTCTCTATTTGGTATAGCAGTGCTATCTGCCTCCCTGGTATCTCTCCTTTATTTGTTATAGCAGTGCTATCTCCCTGCCAGATATGTCTCCTCTATTTGTTATAGCAGTGATATCTCCCTCCCTGATATCTCTCCTTTATTTGTTATAGCAGTGCTATGTCCCTGCCTGATATGGCTTCTCTATTTGTTATAGCAGTGCTATCTCCCTGCCTGATATGTCCCCTCTATTTCTTATAGCAGTGCTATCTCCCTGCCCGATATGGCCCCTCTATTTGTTATAGCAGTGCTATCTCCCTCCCTGATATCTCTTCTCTATTTATTATAGCAGTGCTATCTCTACTGCCTGATACGTCTTCTCTATTTGTTATAGCAGTGTTATCTCCCTCCCTGATATCTCTTCTCTATTTGTTATAGCAGTGCTATCTCTCCTGCCTGATACGTCTTCTCTGTTTATTATAGCAGTGCTATCTCTCCTGCCTGATATGTCTCCTCTATTTGTCATAGCTGTGCTATCTCCCTCCTTGATATCTCTCCTCTATTTGTTATAGCAGTGCTATCTCCCTGCCTGATATGGCTTCTCTATTTGTTATAGCAGTGCTATCTCCCTGCCTGATATGTCCCGCCTATTTCGTATTGCAGTGCTATCTCCCTGCCTGATACGGCCCCTCTATTTGTTATAGCAGTGCTATCTCCCTCCATGGTATCTCTCCTCTATTTGTTATAGCAGTGCTATCTCCCTCCCTGACATCTTTCCTCTATTTGTTATAGCAGTGCTATCTCCCTGCCTGATATGGCTTCTCTATTTGTTATAGCAGTGCTATCTCCCTGCCTGATATGTCCCGCCTATTTCTTATAGCAGTGCTATCTCCCTGCCTGATACGGCCCCTCTATTTGTTATAGCAGTGCTATCTCCCTCCCTGGTATCTCTCCTCTATGTGTTATAGCAGTGCTATCTCCCTCCATGATATCTCTCCTCTATTTGTTATAGCAGTGCTATCTCCCTGCCTGATATGTATTCTCTATTTGTTATAGCAGTGCTATCTCCCTCCTTGATATCTCTCCTCTATTTGTTATAGCAGTGCTATCTCTCCTGCCTGATACGTCTTCTCTATTTGTTATAGCAGTGATATCTCCCTGCCTGATATGTCTCCTCTATTTGTTATAGCAGTGCTATCTCCCTCCTTGATATCTCTCCTCTATTTGTTATAGCAGTGCTATCTCCCTGCCTGATATGTATTCTCTATTTGTTATAGCAGTGTTATCTCCCTCCCTGATACGTCTTCTCTATTTGTTATAGCAGTGCTATCTCTCCTGCCTGATATGTCTCCTCTATTTGTCCTAGCAGCGCTAACTCCCTGCATATTGCATTGCATCAGTGTTATGCCTTCCCCTCTTAATGCACATTATCTCCCTGCCTACTCTCAGGGCTTGGTTCATCAGTGGTGTCACGCCGGCACATTATCAAGGTCTCCTGCTGTCCATAGCGCTTTGGCATTTGTCTTTCTATGTTTGTTTGCAATAGAGGTGCTAACTAAACTTGCCCGTGTTTGCTGCTGTAGTGCCGCCTAACCCTTTTTCGGTATAACAGTGCTATCCCTCCGTGTGCTGGAAACAGCACTGCAGTCTCTCGTGTCCTTGTTAAACAGTGCTATGTCTCCTGCAGGTGAGTAGTGCTAACACTCCTCCCCACTGCCTAGTGGGTTTCTGTGTTTACGGCGGCCGCGGAGCTGCCAGTGTTGTGTTAATTGCCACCTCCAGTTACTTGTACTCTGGTACAGCAGTGTTCTCTCTTCTTATTGGTGTGCAATGATTGTTACACTTTCTGTATGAGGTAAAGCAGGGCTGTGTCTCGTGGGTGTTGCTTAGTGTCAACACCTTCGCCCTCCAGTGGGAAAAGGGAAGATGGGCACGGTTTAATCACCATAGCAGGCCAAAGCGTCAGCTGTTTGCCAGCCCCACATCCTGAGCACTCGACCCTATGATGTTGGCTTTTATAGATTTGCATAAAACCTATTTAAAGTTTGCAGCAGAGATATTTTTTTTAATCTAATGCCAGAATGCGAGCTGGGATGGTCTTCAGATTCCAGGTCAAGCACCTTGGCAAAAGACCACATTTCCTCTCATCTATCAGCTTTCATGAAGCGCTTCATCCCAGATTGATCCTGCTTCTAAACGCTCTAATAATGGCTGCTAATATTCCCAGTTTATCAATGTATCAACCACAGATGGGTGAAGGTGTGAGACGGCCGTGCTAGAATAATACTTGCAAGGTATAGGCCGCTAGGGAGGGGTACTGTAGAGAGACACACTCAACTTTGGAAGAGGACAAAGTCGTGTGACGTGGGTTTGATACACCAGCTGGGATGACTCAACCCATCTTCATCCAGAGGTTGATAAATGACCTACCACGAGTGGGTAATAACAGTGACACTGATTATAACAGCTCTTAGTAGATGGAGGGATCATGCATGAATCAGCATATAAATACATTATTATTATGTCACAGAAGAACACTTAACCAGTGAGCTATCCCCCCTACACTTACGTGATCATATACTGTCTTATTGTAACTTTAGTCAATGCCATCTGCAGCTTGTATGCTCATCTACAGACAGCATATGTCTTGGGACAGCATCGCATGCAGAAGTGCTGCCATTATATCCTAGGAAAAGCCTAATTTGGTCAGGTACTCCCCTCATGTGATAGGTGCAGCCTGAATTGCCCAGTTGTAGCCAACTACATCCATCTGTAATACATATGTACCGAGGGCCAGCCTTGTGTGCCAAGCAGGGGTGTTGCTAGGTCTGTAAAAGATCTGCGGCTATGCTAATGTCGGGAATGTCGGGACTCGGGGCTAGCTAGCCTTTTGGTTGTAACCCCTTAGCTTCTATCCAGGACTACAACCTAAGGACCCATGGGTATAGCCCCGGCAGTCTCCCCTAGCAACGCAGCTGGTGCCAAGGACCACCACATAACCAGGTGCAGCTCACATGTTAAATACGGCCTTGCATTTTGAGAACAGCCTCACATGCCCAGATGCTCCTACAACTACTGTGTTTGCCCTCATGTGTCTATTTACCCCAAACACATATCAGAATGATTGACAGATGCATCACAGAACTACATTTCCGAGAATGCACTCTGGCCGCTTAGTGCAGAAGTTACTTTGTTGAAATGCACCCTGACTAGCGAGATGTAGATGAATCAGAAGACTACATGTCCCAGATGCATTCTGCATCACTCAGTGCTGATCTCAATGCAGGAGTACATGCCACAAATACCACTATGCCCTACTAATTAATGATGAACCCACATGCCTTCTTTCTGACATATTCAATATAGGTATCTGTACATGAATGTAGGTTGCATATCACGTTAGTCACACTGTCTCCTATGAACAGAACAAGCCAACATATCCCAGAATGCTTTCTTTTGAGCTCAGTATAGGAGTCCACATAGTGGACTGTATATACCAGAATGTACTTGGAATCAGTGGAATCATTCCTTATAGAACTACAAGTCCCATCATTCCATATTCATCCTATAGTTTAGAAAACCATATTGGACATGTAATCATAGAACATAGTAAGGCAAACTTGACAAAATTGCCTCCACAGCCAGCATCTGTAAAGACAAATGCATCCGTCCAAATATCACTGATTTAGCTTCAAAATCTACCTGATGATTTCCTCAAAGATTGCTGATGTGCAGTCATTGATGACTTTGCAATTCTCCCTAATAGTCACTCCAATGGTCCAAGCAGCTCTCTGAAATATGTTCTCCACATATCTCTGACATTCCTTAAAACTCTGCCAAAGTGTCCAGTGGTGTAAATGTTTGCATGCACAGTATTTAAGCAGAGTGTGCTACATAAGGATGTGATGTGCTTTCTGATCTATGACAGGATGTCTGTTTGCAAAGAGGCTGTCGTACCACAGCCTCTGCATCTCTTGCGGGTCTCATTCTCCTCTCGCACCACAGTATCACTGCTTTCCAACAGCAATGCCTGTAGCATGGGCTCTGATGGGGCATAACCTTTGTCTAACTCATTACCAACTTTCTCATCATCTATGACTATCTGGCCAAGTGAAAGGGGGTGGCAGATATTGAGACTTGGGATTTTTAGACTGCCCCCACTGTTAGAGTACTCTGTTGTTCTTAACTCGTCTTGGTTAGATAAGATCTGCACACTATCACCTTTTGCCCTGCAGATGCTGGGAGGAACTGAAAGTGCACCACGCCCATGTCAGTCACGTGGATGTTCATTGTCATGCTGCAATGCCTGTGCATTTTCTTGTAGTGGCAGATGTATACCTGAGTGACTTGTGATGGACAGGAGCGTAACGTGAGTTAGATGATGAGTGAAAAGACCATCAGCAGCACGATCCAAAGGGCATGATATGTGTCTGAAATGGGGTTAAAAAAGTAATTTGTTAAACAGTTTGTTGCATAACCACATGAGTGGGGAGGGAAAGAACTACCTGTGTTGAAGGAGGCTACTCAATAAACTGTTACAAATTGGGGTCTCGTCCAGGATTTAGCCTCTTATTCCTGACCCATGACAAGTACATTGTGACAGTCTATTCATTTTAATGCAATTGTATTAAAGTAGAGGGAAAGTCATCTTTGTTTTGTTAACCTGCTGCTAGGACTTGACTCATGAGTTCCAGGGAGGTGTATAGGTAAAACATTAAGAGTGTGTTAGAATTTATTTAAGTGAGGAAATCAAGCAGGAACAGGGTATTTTGCTCCTGCAGAACGAAAGTTTTATTAAAGTTCAAAAAGCCAATTGGGAAAATGACTACTGGACAAATTGGGGAAGCCAGGGAGCATCTCCTAACTAAATTATTTCTCAAAAGAGACTGGGTTGAGGATGATGCTGGAAAATGGCAAACCAGAATTGTGCCGGATGTTACCTCAATAAGCAATGATACTTGGCTTGATGCTGGGATATTGCACAAAGCACATGGGGCATTTTATGTGACCACAACTTCTCATGATGAACAGATACAAATGGCTCAGCTAACTCCTCAGTTATATTTTCATTTGCTTTTAGTAGAAGAGTGTTCGCAAAATTGTGAGGCTAGTAGAATGAATCAGGCTGGAGACCTGTCACAGGACCAGGATCTTGTTCAACAACTCAAATCTGAGTTAAAAATACTGCAGCAAGAGAGTGCAGAGTGTGAAAAACAGTGTTTTGCACTGAAACATTCACAAAAAGAGTGTGTAGAAAATCTGAGCACACTGCAACACAAGCTGAATGACCAGGCTGCTTATACTAGAGTGGTTTTGGAGGACATTATCGCATTCCAATCAGAAATAAAACAAGTGAAAACTGAAAATAGGGAATTATCAAACGAGTTGATTCCTGAAAAAGACTTTTATCAGACGTATTAGCAGGTAAGTACTCTGAAACAACAGAGGACGCAGCTGATTCAGGAAGAAGACCTCTTGAATCAGGATAACAGTGACCTACTACTGAGGATAAATCAGTTGGAAATGGAGGTAGAAAAGGAACAGTCAGGTTCTCAGGAACTGACCAGAATTAGAGAAGAAAGTAACAAGATTGCAGAACGAGTGAGGCAAATAGAAGCTGAACTATTAGAGGCAGCAAAATGTAGGGATGAACAAGAGAAAGAGATCAGTATCCTGAAGGAAAAGCCCCTTGATTATGCACGTAACATGCAAGGCTCACAGAGGGAGAATGAATCTCTTCAGCATGGGGTGCAGCAACAAAGGATCAGGTGGTAGCTCAGAGAGGGGTGTATGAGATTAATCAGGCCTTACTGTCAGAATTAAAAAGTCATCTCTCTGACTACCAACAGCAATAAATAAAGAGAGACAGAGGTGTGAGAGCCTAACAAAGGAAATCGAAAATGATAAACATGACCTGAGGCCCTCAACCAATCAGGATATGGGACAAGGCCCACTGATCAAGAGGAGGCACCCTTCCCAATAAGGGCCTCATGCCAGTCATTTACAACCTCTTGTGCACAAATGGGAACCAACCTTTTGCATGCCACCTATCAAGAACAGGGTGAAATGAGGCATTTAGACATACCCAGGCCTAGCCCAACTGATCAAGAAGGCCAGTCCCTTTCTGATATTGGTGAGTATTCATCTCTTCCACACAGAAGGGAAAGTGGCCAGACCAGTATGTCCTGGAAAGTAAGGAATAATACGGTAAGTACTTCAGACCTTGAAAACTCTTATGAGGAGAAAGTCAGGGAGTTTTGATTGGCTGAAGATGCAACTACAAAGAGACCACCGTGCCCGATTCACTGAAGAAGAAAAGCCAGACCCTCGGTAGGGAATTCTAAACACCTCTGTATATTTAGGGAAAGGGGGGGAATTCCCCAGACTCCCTGGTAGGAGAGATTAGGAAACTGGGTTCTATCCTGGGCCTGAAGGGAACTCCAGGGAGAGTGACCCTGAGAGGTCACTTTGGTCCAGGCGATCAGAGTCCAGACCCCATGGTTCTGGGAGATTTTCCCAGTCGCATAGAGATAGGGAGTGCCTAGAAGACAGGGAAGGGAGTACCAGTAGCAATTCTGAGTCAGAAGGTGAATGGACTCTTGTGCCAAATAAAGAACCAAATAAAGAACCAGGCGAAATGTGTGTGAACAGACTAAACCGAATGAACAGACTGAGTGAATAAATCAGATTGAATAAATGGTTCAGATGTGCGCTTGATCTCAAGCACCTACTGAAAACCACCATATCACATCACCACACTTACTCTCTTGTATACACCACCACTCAACTAGAGCACAGCGATACTATGACACATTCGGTATAGCTGTTCTCATACCAACACCTGCCACATACTCCCCATCATCCTAACTAAACACAGCTGGCTGCACACCCGCCAGCCTAGGCATTCTCCTCAGGCCTAACACAGCCAGAATCGATCTGGGTAACACCCTGCCAGAACGAGCACATACTCCTGATCTCCCAACCACCACACCTACCGCTAAGAAGCAGCTATCATACGAGCGCCACACCTGCTGCACACAAATCCGGTGCTCACACGCACCTTATGACTCTCTCTCTCTCTCTCTCTCTACTGACTTGAACTACGGTTCCCGAGGGCGTTCAACCTACCAGCACCTTGAGATCATACCAATGGAACATAAGGTGCTATATAAATGCAAAGTAACATAACATAACATAACAGCAGAAGAAAAATACACCGACATCCTCTTTGTTGTTCCCTCGCCAGATCTATGGACTCTTCATATGGTCTGTGCTCTCTCCTTTCTCTTCTTCTCCCATTAATGGTGGCACCCGTTGGGAGGCCCTCCTGGCCCCCTTCCACTCCTCTAAAGTCATCATTAATGTTTACCTAAATGGCACCGTCCTGGTCTAAGTCCCTCAGGCCTACCGTCTCCTCTTTGGTAGATGCTTCCTGCGCCTCATCAATTTCCTTTCTTCTCCTGCTGTCCCTTCTCTCCCTTCTTTGGCTTCCTTACCCTCCCCCCTCTGCCTCCTCCTTGGCTTCCTTGCCCTCTCATCCTTCCTCTCCTTAGCCCACTTGGGCTCCATCTACACCTCCTTCTACCCCTCTGCAGGGCGTACCTCTGATCTGTACCGCTCCCCGGAAGTCCTTCAAGGATGGCAACCTTCTCCACATTGCCACTCTCAACTCTCGCTCTGCCGTCAAACACTCCTCTGAAATCTGCTGCCTCCTGGAAGTACTTGTTCTCGATCTCACCGAGACATGGTTCACAGCCAGCTCTGTCATGAACTTTGACACTCTCCTCCCTGATGGATACAATATACTCTCTGCGCACAGATCCAACCGTTCCAGAGGGGATGTAGCCCTGATCTTCCCGGAGTGGATTCCTGCCTCTGTCATTCCTATGCAGGCATACTCCTCTTTCGAATGCCTTGTCTGCAGGCTTTCCCTCTCTCCTGGCCACTCGTTTACCGTGGCTACCATCTATCGGCCACCTGGTCAGATCACCTCCTTCCTCTCTTAGTGGGCGGATCTCTCCTCCACCCTCCTGGCCTCAAACACTCAACTCCTCCTTCTTGGAGACCTCAACATCCATCTGGATGCTCCCTGCTCCTCCTCTGGACTCTTTCCTGACCTCTGCGATTCCTTCTCTCTTTCTATTCTCCCCTCTGGGCTGACTCACTCTGCAGGGCACACGCTGGATGTTTTGATCTCCTCTGACCGAGGGGTCAAGTCCTAAAAATAAAAGTGGGGGGACTCATCAACAAACGCAATGGAATGTGACATCACCAGCAATTAGCATAGCCAGGTGAAATATACAAATTTCATTAAATTGGCTTTGCATAACCACCCAAATTACACAAGACTGATGTCATTAGCCTTTCATAAATTCACCACACACAAAATCAGGAGAGGGTATTTTCTTCTAATAGTGTTTTTGAAAGCGTTAAACAGTGTTTATGTTTTAAACTCCAAGAACCAATACAAATGCTTTCCCTGGAACATGCAGTACCGAAGTTAGACATTTCACCTTTAGTTGTGTGATTGTTTTCATCAGATTGTGCAGCATTGAAGTGTCTGGCTTGCAAACCTGACGATTGTGGTTCGATTCCTGAAGTTGTCTTGAATAAAAAAAATCAAGGAAGACTTTCAATGTTTCTCATTTTAGCTGGGGGGGACTGAGTCCACCCTTTAAAAAAGAGTAGGTGGACTCCATCCACCCGCGTGTACCCTCGACTTTAGCCCTCCTCTGACCTCCCCCTCTCCATCCCTCTGACCACTCCTCTCTCCTGGAGTGATCACCCCTCCTTTCCTCCCATCTCTCCCTCTCTACCTCTCAGGCGAAGCCAACTCCAACACTGCCAACTACCTTCTCGGTCATCTGACCCATGAAGCGTGTGTCAGTTGTGTCATGATTCCTGCCCCTCATCTCCCCAGCCCTCCAAGATGTCAGGCTGGAGGCAGACCACGACCACCTACATGGCCCTCAAGGGCCTCTCCATCCCTCCAAAGACCCACTTGGAGTAAGACTTGGCGCTTGTGGCACCAGACTCACTCACTCCCATAGGATAACATTGGGATTGGACTTGTAGTGCATTGATGGGGACAAGATGGATGCCCCCACATATTTCGGTTCCCAGAACTGCATGTGCAGTCTAGTCTTTTGGGTGTGGTTCAGCCCAGAGACACCTGGGATACCCAGAGACTATTTAAGCCACGCCCAGGCTGAGAAACATGCTTTGTGTTTTCTGCACCTGCAGCTTGACACTCACCGTGTTCTGATCGGTCTCCAGCAGGCCTGCATCTTTCTTCTGCGCTCAGCTCCTGCAAGAACAAGAACACTGTTAGGAACAGCCTTACCTTGCGCCGCTTCTGCCCACCATTCATTGCTCCTTCTGTTCTGCGGGCATCTTCGGCGGTGTCATTCCCATCCCGGCACGCCGCTTCCTAAGGAAAAGGCAAAAGAACAGAAAAAAGGCATCAGTAAGCATTCAGCAAATCTTCGCTTATTTTTAAAGACTGTACGAGCTTCAATCGCTTACCTGAATCCCAGACGCTCTGGGGGAACTCTGTCTCCGGAACTTCTCATCCATCTGCAAGAGGGAAAAGACACTCCAGGTTAGCGTGGAAACATCTAGAGGCGCCACATACCGTGCTTACTCACCGCATTTCTTCTTCATAACCGGCATCCATGCTGAAAACGTCGCGGCACCTAAAAGACACAGAAAAATAACTCAGTTCAATACAAATACGAAAGGGTCGCATCGCGCATCGCACTCTCACTCACCTTCAGTGCTACTCATCTCAGCAGCACGTCGCCATCCCCGGACGTCGGCCATCATCTAAGGAAGGAAAGAAACGAAGTTAGAGAACTGTTCAAAAGACTCATTATACTTACCTGTTGGACTCTTGCCAGTGAAGTAACTAGGTAGCAATGAGCCTGCATCAATCAACGCGCCCCTGCGCTGAAAGCAGGATGGAGAGCATAGTTTCCAAGAAAACAAGGTGAGCTGTGGTTCAAAGGGAAGGGGTTCAAGCACACAGAGACAATAGGGAGTTAAACTTTACCAATCCTGTGTTTCAGGCCCAGTCTCCAGTTGAGTAGACTCCAGGGAAGTGTTCAAGGTCATAAGAGGTCAGAACAGGCTGAGTGACGTCCCCGTGGATACCAGGTGAGAGTTACAGTTGAGGCTTTCGCCGCCACTTTCTCTCTCCCTCCTCCTCATCTGGCTGACACACATCCCGATGCAGCCCTTTCCTTGCTCTACTCGTCTATCTCTGATACTCTTGATGTTCTTGCCCCTGTCATGAGGATCCGCTTGAAGCCCAATGCCAGGTACGGCTCCAACCTTGCTACCCTTAAATATGAGTGCACGGTGGCTGAGAGGAAATGGTGGGCCTCTTGTACATCCTCTGACAAACTGGCCTGTCGCCTGCTCCAAAGGCAATACCGCCTCCTTGTCCTAACTAAGAATAGAGCCCATATCCAAGCCCGCTTCTCTGCGGCATCTAACAACTCGGCCGAACTCTTTAAAATCTGCAAGTAGCTGGCCAACCCTGCTACAGTCTCTACCTCTTCTGTCGCCTCCCAGGCCCTTTGCATGACCCTTGCCTCTCATTTCATCTCTAAAACCCAGGACATCCTGTTCACCCTTGCGTCCTCTCCTCCTCTTCCCCCGTTCTCTCTCAGCTACATATTGTCCTCCTGCAGCTGCCCCCTCCCTCTTGTTCTTCCTTTCCTCTTTTCTCCCCTGACGAGATTTCCAGACAAGTCCGATCTATGAAAGTCTTGTCAAAACAGGTTCTACCCTGTTCGTCCAAAACCATCAAGGACACCTTTGCTCCAGCTCTGGCTGACTTCTGCAACCTCTCATTCGCCTCCAAAAGACTTCCCCTCCCCTCTGAAGCACTCTCATGTGCACCCTCTTCTCAAGAAACCCACAGCCGGCCCCTCGTGCCCGGCTAACTATCTCCCAATCTCCATCACTCCTTTCCTGAGCAAACTCCTGGAAAAGCTGGCCATCTCCCGGCTTAATCTTCACACAGATTATGTTGGTTGTCTCCATGACCATCAATCTGGCTTCCGAGCTGCCAGAAGCATGGAAACTGCTCTCCTGAACATCCATGAAGACCTGCTCTCCAACCTCGACTCTAACATCCCATTTGTCCTCATCCTACTCAATCTCTCTTCTGCCTTTGGTACCGTCAACCATACCATCTTGCTCAACTGCCGCCGTGATAACCTGGGTATCACCGACCAGGCCCTGGCCTGGCTGACCTCTTTCCTCTCTGATCGACCCTGCCAGGTCCAACTTGGGTCCTTTCTTTCCTCTATCTCACTCTCTACCTCTGGTGTTCCCCAGGGTTCTAACCTCTCTCTCTGGCTCTTCAACCAATACATGGCACCTCTCGCCCACCACATTGCTGCTCTCTGTTCCAACTTTCAGTGCCATGATGATGACGCCTAGCTTCCGTCTGCCACCTACTCTCCTTCTCTCATCTCCGACTGTCTGTCTGCTATCCAGGAGTGGCTTGCCACCAATAATCTCTGCCTTAATGCCAGTAAGATGGAGATTCTCCTCATCAGCACACCTGCACCCTCCTTTCATGTCACTCTCTGAGCGGCCTCCCTTTGCCCTCTTTCTGCTGCCACCTGTGAGACTAAGAACCTTAGGGTAATCTTCTTCTCCTCACATCTTGTCATCTCTAAGAAGTCAAACTACCAACTGCACCTCTTCAGAGGTATTCTTCCTTTCCTCTCCTTCCCCCAAAATCTCACTGTCTCTAGATCTCTGGTTCCCTCTAGGCTGGACTACTGCAACATCCTCTTTCTTAATCTTCCTGCTTCTACTCTCCGCCCCATGCAACTCATCCAGAACAGTACTACGAGAGGTGACTTATCCTTGCCTCAAGCTCTGGGATCGTATCTCTCCAGCCCTGTAATCTCTTCATTGCCTCCCAGTGGCTGCAAGGATGAAAGCACAAGACCCTTTGCATTGTCCACAAGGCTTTCTGGTGCCTGGGTCCACAATAACTTCAACTCTCCCACCTTAAATACCTTCCTACTCGAGCTCTTCGCTCCTCCACCTCCAACTCCATCAGGGTCAGTCGCTTCCCCAAGCAACGAGTTGTGGGTAGATCTCTTTCCTCGGCTGGGGTCTCCCTCTGGAACACCCTCTTGAGGAGAACCATCTTTGGTTCCGGAACCATCTCAAGACCTTCCTCTTTGCTTCTGCCTTCGCTCTTCCTCTCCCCTGCTGATGTGCCTGTTTCAGCACTGGGCACCTGGTTACCATCTGATTTTCGGGCCCAGGTCCCTGCCCATCAGCCACTCACCCGTACTGCCTCCTGGAAACCCTTGCACTTGGGTCTGTATCTGCAACCCTGCAGTCCCCTTACCTGCACTTATTAGACACCCCTTGTCTGCGCTTTAACCTTGCACTTGCCACCTGCTGGCTGCACTACCTGTTGTTTTTATCCCATGTTCAGCCCTTTCCACTTCTCCCCGCCCCTTTGCACTTTCCCCCTTCCCTTTCCCCTGCACTTGTGCATTCTCAATGTCGCTGGGCCTAGTAAGATTGTTGTTTTGGCCTCTCTTTTTCCCGTCCCTTGGTTCGTCGCACTCTGAAACACTTGTGTATGCGCGATACAAATAAAATATCATATCATACTGCCACTTTTTTGCTGCACTACCAGTCTCTTAATGAGGCTCATGCACTGGCTCCCAGTGGCTGCGAGGATTAAGTTCAAAACCCTCTGCATTGTCCACAAGGCTTTCTGGGGCTTGGGGCCGCAATACCTTCAACTCTCTCTTGCTGTCATGATGCCTACCTCTAAGGAGCCAGGCCGGGCCCAGCAACCCCAGAGGCAGACATCATTTTCCCCAGAGAAGTCTCAGCGGGCCCAAGTCGGGGCCCTTTGGACTCAGTCCTGGCGCCTTAGGCGCCAGGCTCATAGCGGACCCCAGTCCTGGCGCCTTAGGCGCCAGGCTCATAGAAGAGGATATGTGTTTAAGTGCTTGGGTGCACACTTACCTGATGCAGACCTTGCTGCTTCATCCAGGCCCTCTTGAGGCCTGAATGGGACTACTTAACCTGTAGGACTACTTCACCATCCGGGTGTGGTCGGGGAAGGATACATACCTGATTGGTGGAAGGATACATACCAGGAACTTCTTCCAAGGCTATTTAAACCCCACCCGAACAGCCACACATGCTTCGCGTTGTTCTGCACCTAGCAGCTGGACGCTCACCGTGTCAGCTCCTGCATCCTGACTTCAGCCACGCCTGCCAGCACCCTGGAACACCTGCAAGGGGAGAAAGGAAGAGAATAGGAGAAGAAAAGCCCTTACCTGCTAAATCTGCATCCCGGAGTCATTTCTCCAACGGCCCTGAAAAGGAAGACATCATTTTAAAGGCATTTCGTTTCGATCGCTGCAGCGCTGCATTTTACTCACCTTTGCAAGGCGCTTCCATCTTCAGCAGCGATCTTCCGGATTCAGCTACGCCCCGGCGCCTAGAGGAAAAAAGACAAGAACAAAGGTGAGAGGGAGAAAAGGAATAAGGAAAGCTCAGTTTCCTTTTAAGTCTTACCTGTTGGATTATTCCCACTGCATTTCGGGTCCTGCCGCTTCCTGGCATCTCCGGACCCCGGCCCCTATGGGGAAAAAAGACAAAGACATTGAATGAGCGAATGCAAAGACATTACCTGAGCGCTCATCCAGAACTGTTTCACTTCGGGTCGGCGCCATATCTCCGGCACTCCGAACCCCGGCCCCTAAGGGGAAAAAGACATAAGCATTAGCGCTTGCTGCAATTAGACAACGAACATTATTATTAAACTTGAACTTTTGAACAGAACTTTTACAGCGCCTTACCTGAACAGTCAAGCTTACCTGAACTCCCATCAATCCTCAATCCAGTGAAGTAACTGGGTTTCAACGCGCCCCTGCATCAGAAGCAGGATGGAGAGCTCATCCTTCCAAACCCTAAGGTGAGGCTTCACGGGGAATCGTGGAGGAGGTATCGTGGAGGGCTGGAAGGGAGTGGGAGGCTTGAGCATTGTTCCACAGTTGGTAATACTCCCTTTTCACGCACAGGAGGGTATCCAACGAGCCAGGGAAGCCAGAATAGAGGGGCCCTTCCTGTCCATCTTCAGAGTTCTGCGCCTTCGACGCCGCGCCTCCGTGGGAACCAGGTGAGCGTTACAGAACGCGAAGCCTTACCACAATTTCCCACCTGGGCGCTATGGAGACTTCCGAGACAGATCAGCTGGCCCATCTTTTAGGGGAATTACGGGCAGAAGTGCACTTAGCCCGCCAGGAGACTAATGCTCTCAGAAGGGAACTAATCCTATCCAAGGAAAGAACTGATGATCTGGCCAAAAGGTTATTGCAGGGCCAGGCAGAGCACACTCCTTTACCTGTTTCCGGAGATATTTCTACAACAATGGGTTCGAATAACCCGGTACAAATCAATCTACCTTTGGCCCCGCCGGAACGTTTTGCGGGGGATCCCAAGAAATATGCCGTTTTTATTAACCAATGCCGTTTACACATTTTATGCAGGCCCGGGGCCTTCCCCAACAACCAGACCAAAGTAGCCTTTGTACTATCTTACCTCAGTGGCTGTGCTGCTGATTGGTCTATTCCATTGGTAAATCAGGATGATCCCATTCTCCGGGATTTCCAGGGCTTCCAGGCCAGCATGGAAAGATTGTTCGCTCGACACTCGCAGGGACAGGCCCTTGACAACGAACTGCTATCCTTACGACAAGGTAATCAGGATCTTTTGTCCTATATCGCCACCTTTAATAGACTAGTTGTGGAAACCGGATGGCCTGAAAATAAAAGGATCACATTGTTTCATCGAGGTCTGCGCGGAGAGCTTAAAGATGTTATAGCTCAGATAGTAGATCCACCCCAGGCCTGCGCAGACTACATAGACTTAGTGGTTCAACTTGATCACAGACTTCAAAATAGAAAAGCAGATCGGCTCAAGTATGAAACCAGAGTACCTATCAAGACCCACGTTAACTCCAAGAGTACTGACGTTTCCGAACCTATCCAAATTGGCAGTGTTAAAGGACCATTAACGCAGAAGGAACGAGAGAGAGGCGACAAATGCAACTTTGTCTGTATTGCGGAACTTCCGGTCACTTTCTTCAAAGTTGTCCAGTTAAACCACCCAAGAAGGTGGTTGGAGCCACTGATAACGAGTTATTGACACCTGGTTCGGGAAACGACCTAGCCCGACAAGCGTAGGGGTCCGCTTGCCGAGCTTGAAAACAAACTCTTTGACCTCGCATTTTGTCATGCCAATGGTGCTTGTGAACCCAAAACAGCCTTAGCAGTTGCATGCTATAAAAGCATACATAGACAGTGGAGCTATTGGAAATTACATAGACCGTGAATTGGCTTCCAGGATTAAGCTTCCTCTCCGCCCGAAAGTAACCCAAGATGTAATTACTACAGTTGATGGAACCGAAATAGCCTCAGGGCCTGTAACGCATTCCACAGTTGAAATCACTCTGGTGGGTCAGGACGGACATCGGGAAGCAATCGTGTTTGATGTGATCAAGGCCCCACAATTTCAAGTACTTCTTGGAATCCCTTGGTTAGAAACACATAATCCGAGAATAGACTGGCGAGCAAAGAAGATAACTTTTCCTGATTGTGAACCACCCTGTTACCCAAGGAATCCAGCTATGGGTCTAGCCTCTGTAACTTCCACCCCTGTACAGCTACCATCTGAATACCAAGAATTCCAAGACGTTTTTCAGAAAGAGCAGGCTAACACCTTACCTCCCCATCGATCTTACGATTGCCAAATCGACTTGGTACCCAATGCACAACTACCTTGTAGTAGGATTTATGCTCTTACTGAACCTGAGAACCTG
Source organism: Ambystoma mexicanum (assembly GCF_040938575.1). Lineage (NCBI taxonomy): Eukaryota > Metazoa > Chordata > Amphibia > Caudata > Ambystomatidae > Ambystoma > Ambystoma mexicanum. The sequence continues at coordinate 1,526,017,221 of NC_090937.1, forward strand.
CATTTGCGCCAGTATTTGGATCAATACCCTGCCAATGGTTTCATTCGCCCATCAAAGTCACCAGTCTCTTCTGCTTTGTTCTTCGTACCTAAAAAGGAAGGAGACCTTAGGGCCTGTATTGACTACCGCACCCTAAATCAGATAACGATTAAGAATCGTTACCCTTTGCCCCTGATACCTGAGCTTATCGACCAAGTAAAAGATGCTCGTGTGTACACCAAGCTAGATCTCCGAGGAGCTTACCACCTGGTACGTATAAAAGAGGGCGACGAGTGGAAGACTGCATTCCGCACCAAATTTGGGCTCTTCGAATATCAAGTAATGCCCTTCGGTTTGTGCAACGCACCTGCCCCCTTTCAGTACTTCATGAATGATGTTCTTCGGGAACCTATCGATGTTTGTGTCATCGTTTATATTGACGACATCCTGGTGTATTCCTCCTCAGAATCTGATCACAGAAACCATGTTAGGGCAGTTCTTGAGAAATTGCGCCAGCACAAATTATTTGCCAAGCTCGAAAAATGCGTTTTTCATACCACAGAAGTGGAGTTTCTCGGATTCATCCTGACACCTCAAGGAATCCGAATGGACTCGCGGAAAGTGGACGCCATTCTCAAATGGCCATCTCCTAGCTCTGTGAAGGGAGTGCAAAGCATGCTTGGCTTTGCCAATTTCTATCGAAGGTTCATCCCGGAATTTTCTCGAACTGTTCAACCCATCACAGCTCTCCTAAAGAAAAACAAACGCTTTGAATGGACTCTTGAGGCTGAACAAGCCTTTCAGGACCTGAAAACCAAATTCACCTCTGCACCTGTATTGAAGCACCCGCGCCCAGATCTCCCTTACATCGTGGAAACCGATGCATCCAGTTCGGCCATGGGAGCTGTCCTGTCGCAAAGAGACCCAGAAACTAACCAACTACACCCTGTAGCCTTTTGGTCCAGAAAATTCTCTCCACCTGAACTCAATTACGCAATTACCGAAAAAGAACTACTGGCTATTAAATCAGCTTTCAAGGCTTGGCGTCACTATCTTCTCGGTGCAAGACACACCATCACCGTAATTACGGACCACAGAAATTTGCAGTATTTAAAGACGGCCAAAGCTCAATCTTCACGACAACTCCGATGGGCTTTATTCTTTGCGGAATTTGATTTTGTAATTACCTATCGCCCTGGCTGCAAGAATGGTAAGGCAGATGCCTTATCCCGGATAGGCATGGAAGAACCCAATTCGAGTTTAGAACCTGTGCCAATCATACCGGAACAAAGAATTCTGGGCTTGACTTCATTGCAAACCATTGAGGACATCCAAGCTCAAGTAAAACAGCTTTTTGACTCTTCTGCCTTACTGGAATGGAGTCAAAAGGGTCCTCACTCCACCGTTAAGGATGATTTACCCTACTTCCAAGAGCGGTTATTTCTGCCAAGTAAAGAATTGCAGGAACTTGTCATTACCCGTCATCATGAATCATTAATGGAAGGACACCCCGGTATCGCGAAAACAGAAGAAAAGACCAAACGCCACTTCTGGTGGCCTTCTTGGAGAAAAGACATAAAGTCATTTGTGTTGTCTTGCGGAATCTGTGCCCAAAATAAGAGTCAAAAGAAAAGGCCAGCCGGCCTACTTCAACCTTTGGACATTCCACCAGCACCTTGGCACACCTTGTCAATGGACTTTATAACTGACCTGCCTCCTTGTGGTGGTTACAACACAATTCTCGTAATAGTGGATCTATTCTCCAAAATGGCCCATTTTATCCCTTTAAAAGGATTGCCGTCAGCTTCCACCTTGGCCAAGGAATTTATGGAAAATATAGTGCGGTTACATGGTTTCCCTTCCATATTAGTCTCAGACCGTGTAAGTCAATTTATCTCCCACTTTTGGAAGAAATGTTGCCAACTAGCACAAATAGACGTGCGGTTATCCACCAGCCACCACCCCCAGACCGACGGACAAACCGAGAGAACCAATCAGACTCTCGAGCAATATCTGCGGTGCATGTTACACCAATCCGAGTTGAATTGGAAGGACATCCTTTGGATTGCAGAATATGCATACAACAATTCAGTGCATTCTGGAACCGGACAGACTCCTTTTTATACCCTGTATGGTCACCATCCTCGGACCTCTGACCTAGATCCACCTCTGACCCTGGAGATGCCTGCAGTAAATCACCTACATTCCACAATAACCCAAGCCTTCAAAGAAGCTACAACCCACTTACAGCAAGCCAAGAAAAAGTATAAAGAAAACGCTGATTTGCACCGAAGTAAAACTCCTCCTTACCAAGTAGGAGATCAGGTATGGCTAGCAACTAAACATCTACCCCTCAAGGGTCAGCGAACTTTTAATCCCAGATTCATTGGGCCTTACCCCATCAAAGCTATTATCAACCCAGTGGCCTTTAAACTCGATTTACCATCCAACATGCGGATTCATCCCGTTTTTCACGCATCTCTTCTAAAACCAGTACAACCTGGAACCAGACTGTCTGAGCCCCCAGGCCCTGTCCAAATTGATGGAGAATTAGAATTCGAAGTGAAAGACATTTTAGATTCCAAGATAGTTAAGTCGAAACTCTTCTATCTTGTTGATTGGAAAGGATATGGACCTCAGGAAAGATCTTGGGAACCCAGTAACTATGTTCACGCACCACGATTAATTCAAAGATTCCATCGAAGATTCCCGCACAAACCAAAACCCCCGGAGGAAAAGACCTTGGGAGGGACCTTGAGGGGGGGTACTGTCATGATGCCTACCTCTAAGGAGCCAGGCCGGGCCCAGCAACACCAGAGGCAGACATCATTTTCCCCAGGGAAGTCTCAGCGGGCCCAAGTCGGGGCCCTTTGGACTCAGTCCTGGCGCCTTAGGCGCCAGGCTCATAGCGGACCCCAGTCCTGGCGCCTTAGGCGCCAGGCTCATAGAAGAGGATATGTGTTTAAGTGCTTGGGTGCACACTTACCTGATGCAGACCTTGCTGCTTCATCCAGGCCCTCTTGATGCCTGAATGGGACTACTTAACCTGTAGGACTACTTCACCACCCGGGTGTGGTCGGGGAAGGATACATACCTGATTGGTGGAAGGATACATACCAGGAACTTCTTCCAAGGCTATTTAAACCCCACCCGAACAGCCACACATGCTTCGCGTTGTTCTGCACCTAGCAGCTGGACGCTCACCGTGTCAGCTCCTGCATCCTGACTTCAGCCACGCCTGCCAGCACCCTGGAACACCTGCAAGGGGAGAAAGGAAGAGAATAGGAGAAGAAAAGCCCTTACCTGCTAAATCTGCATCCCGGAGTCATTTCTCCAACGGCCCTGAAAAGGAAGACATCATTTTAAAGGCATTTCGTTTCGATCGCTGCAGCGCTGCATTTTACTCACCTTTGCAAGGCGCTTCCATCTTCAGCAGCGATCTTCCGGATTCAGCTACGCCCCGGCGCCTAGAGGAAAAAAGACAAGAACAAAGGTGAGAGGGAGAAAAGGAATAAGGAAAGCTCAGTTTCCTTTTAAGTCTTACCTGTTGGATTATTCCCACTGCATTTCGGGTCCTGCCGCTTCCTGGCATCTCCGGACCCCGGCCCCTATGGGGAAAAAAGACAAAGACATTGAATGAGCGAATGCAAAGACATTACCTGAGCGCTCATCCAGAACTGTTTCACTTCGGGTCGGCGCCATATCTCCGGCACTCCGAACCCCGGCCCCTAAAGGGAAAAAGACATAAGCATTAGCGCTTGCTGCAATTAGACAACGAACATTATTATTAAGCTTGAACTTTTGAACAGAACTTTTACAGCGCCTTACCTGAACAGTCAAGCTTACCTGAACTCCCATCAATCCTCAATCCAGTGAAGTAACTGGGTTTCAACGCGCCCCTGCATCAGAAGTAGGATGGAGAGCTCATCCTTCCAAACCCTAAGGTGAGGCTTCACGGGGAATCGTGGAGAAGGTATCGTGGAGGGTTGGAAGGGAGTGGGAGGCTTGAGCATTGTTCCACAGTTGATAATACTCCCTTTTCACGCCAGGAGTGTATCCAACGAGCCAGCGAAGCCAGAATAGAGGGGCCCTTCCTGTCCATCTTCAGAGTTCTGCGCCTTCGACGCCGCGCCTCCGTGGGAACCAGGTGAGCGTTACACTTGCCAAATATCTTCCTTCTCGAGCTCTTCGCTCATCCTCCTCCAACTCCCTCAGGGTCTGTCGCTTCTCCAAGCAATGATTTGGTGGGAAATCTCTCTCTTTGGCAGGGGCCTCCCTCTGGAACAGCCTTGCCGCCTCCCTGAAACTTGAGGAGAACCATCTCCGGTTCCGGAAGCACCTCAAAACCCTCCGCTTTACTTCTGCCTACTCTCCCCCTCTCCCCTGTTGACTTCTTGGCTGAAACTGCACTGGCTACCTGGCCACCCTTTCTGATCTCGGGCCCAGGCCCCACCAATTGCAAACCTGCACTGCCTCTGTGGTAACCCACGCACCTGGGGACTGTTATTCTGTATCCCTACAGTCCCCTTACCAGCACTTATGCTTGCTCTTACCTGCACTTGCCACCATCTGGCCGTTTATTTATCTTATTATTCTATTATCCCATGTACTGCACTTTCCCCCCACCCTTCCCCTCACACTTTTCCCTTTCCCCCTGCCCATGCATTTGCACGATCCGAATGACACCTGGCCTAGTAAGATCGTTGTCTGTCTTCCCACTGTTTCCCCCTTCCTTGCCTCGTCACGCCTCGAAACACTTGTGTATAGGCGCGTTATAAATGTCATATCATATAGCCCAACCCCTTGTCAGCAATGTCAGCCCGAAATGTCTTTATTCCAGACAACCAGCGGGATGCATCACAAGTGGAAGCCCCTTTTAACTGCTACTTCTTTAACTATGACTTCTGTATCTGGTAATGTAATCTGTGTAATTTCTCATTATATATTGTACTTACTCTTTTATCAACAATTCTTCCTCATAGTGGACATGACTGGTGGCAAACACTTCCTGTTACGCAAACGTACACACTTCCTCCCCTGCTTCTCGTCCCTGTACTGTTGTCAGATAAATATACGGTTCAAGAAAACCGCAACAATAAATAAGTGTTGTCGCCCTCTGGTAGAATTGTTCTTTTGCATTTGTTCCTTGACGAACGTCGCATTAACTGCGCAATAGACCTAAATCCTGTGGATTTACTAACGGGTGGAAAAGCTACACTGTCTAATCTTACCTGTGACATCTTCTCTTATCCGTTTCAATCCTGTTCGTCGTCACTGTCTATTGGGCGCGCACACACAGACATGGCACCTGCAAGCGCCTGACATACTTGACTATACACACGCAGACAAGAATGAGGGTATACCGTATATAGGAAATCTGCCATTTTCTGTTGGTTTTTGTTTCTGATGCGGCATAATTTGTGTTAACTTTAAGAAATGTTTCTTAAAAAGTGAAAATCTGACAAGCAATACCAATCTAACAATACCTGGTCACGATCTGGACCGCGCCAGGACAACTCCAACAGTATACACAGCACCATAGCTCTCAACTCACCTGCTTTTGGCAGGTGTCACCCGCCTTGAAACCAGATGAATCACCCGCCAAGTCCCTCATACGCCCATTCACTTCTATGGGCCTCTCACCCGCCAAAAAGAAAATCGGGTGTTTTCACCCACCTTGGTGACAAAAAAGGTTGGGAGCTATGCACAGCGCCATACAATTAAAAGAAGTCTTCCTTTAGTTTGTAATAACGCGTTTTCTCTTTATTTATTGGCGATAACATTTCTCACGGAAATTACCCAATCAATACAGTGAAGATTGGTCGTCCTTTCGTTGGATGCCTTTACAACAAGCATTGGTAAAGCAAATACATCTCACTTGTTTTGATCAGTATTATAGTGGGTGTATGAATGAATATCAGGATGAATGGATGTGTTTCTCTGGATAAAAGATGGATGGCTGGCACTACTGTAAAAAAGGAAAGGACCAGAAAATAAGCCTTCTCTGCCTACGCCCCAAGACTATGGAACCTCCTCGCAGTCAAGCAGGGGTGTTGCTAGGTCTGTAAAAGATCTGCGGCTATGCTAATGTCGGGAATGTCAGGACTCGGGGCTAGCTAGCCTTTTGGTTGTAGCCCCTTAGCTTCTATCCAGGACTACAACCTAAGCACCCATGGGTATAGCCCCCGCAGTCTCCCCTAGCAACGCAGCTGGTGCCAAGGACCACCGCATAGCCAGGTGCAGCTCACATGTAAAATACGGCCTTGCATTTTGAGAACAGCCTCACATGCCGAGATGCTCCTACAACTACTGTGTTTGCCCTCATGAGTCTATTTACCTCAAACACATATCAGAATGATTGACAGATGCATCACACAACTACATTTCCGAGAATGCACTCTGGCCGCTTAGTGCAGAAGTTACTTTGTTGAAATCCACCCTGACTAGCGAGATGTAGATGAATCAGAAGACTACATGTCCCAGATGCACTCTGCATCACTCAGTGCTGATCTCAATGCAGGAGTACATGCCACAAATACCACTATACCCTACTAATTAATGATGAACCCACATGCCTTCTTTCAGACATATTCAATATAGGTATCTGTACATGACTGTACAACATATTCCAGAATGCTTTCTTTTGAGCTCAGTATAGCAGTCCACATAGTGGACTGTATATACCAGAATGTACTTGGAATCAGTGGAACCATTCCTTATAGAACTACAAGTCCCATCATTCCATATTCATCCTATAGTTTAGAAAACCATATTGGACATGTTATCATAGAACACAGTAAGGCAAACTTGACAAAATTGCCTCCACAGCCAGCATCTGTAAAGACAAATGCATCCGTCCAAATATCACTGATTTAGCTTCAAAATCTACCTGATGATTTCTTCAAAGATTGCTGATGTGCAGTCATTGATGACTTTGCAATTATCCCTAATAGTCACTCCAATGGTCCAAGCACCTCTCTGAAATATGTTCTCCACATATCTCTGACATTCCTTAAAACTCTGCGAAAGTGTCTGGTGGTGTAAATGTTTGCATGCACAGTATTTAAGCAGAGTGTGCTACATAAGGATGTGATGTGCTTTCTGATCTATGACGGGATGTCTGTTTGCATAGAGGCTGTCGTACCACAGCCTCTGCATCTCTTGCTGGTCTGATTCTCCTCTCGCACCACAGTATCACTGCTTTCCAACAGCAATGCCTGTAGCATGGGCTCTGATGGGGCATAATCTTTGTCTACATCATTACCAACTTTCTCATCATCTATGACTATCTGGCCAAGTGAAAGGGGGGTGGCAGATATTGAGACTTGGGATTTTTACACTGCCCCCACTGTACCCTCGACTTTAGCCCTCCTCTGACATCCCCCTCTCCATCCCTCTGACCACTCCTCTCTCCTGGAGTGATAGGCCCTCATTACGACCCTGGCGGAAATCGAAAAACGATGGCGGAAATGCAATACCGCCATCGAATAGCGCTCGGTGCGACTATGACCCGTCACCGCAAAGTACGAAGCCATTAGCGACACCGTAGTGAACGCCAACGCTAACTGCACCAAGCACGCGCGCGCGCCATGCCAAACCGCAAACACCACCATGGTGCAACGGTACGCCAATTCCGACCCTAGCGGACATGTACCTAACGCCATCAGGCATGGCGTAATGTACCATTCCGCCATGGCGAGAAGTACGGCATCGCGAATCAACCGTAAACGGCCCCACTGAGTGCCTGTACACCGCTCCCTGCCCACAAAGTACAACTCCCCGTAGGTGCAATGAAGCCACAATGCAACCATTGAAATGTACAAGTCACCCATGCATGCCAACGAACAAAAGAAACACAACAGGGGCCAATGGGAGCTGCAGGGCACAGATGGCACGAATACAGAAGCCATCCCAATGGACATGACCACAGTCCCCCACCAAGAAACGCACGCAAACACAGGCACCTGTGACCAGCAATATTCCGAAAATCACATCATTCCACCAGTCCACCTGGCTGACCGGCATCTGTTACACAAAACCCAATCCCCCGCCCCTGAGCATGACAACATTCAAACTGTCATATTGGCAGCCCCCATCCCTGACCTCACTGGGCTTCGTAGGCAAACGCGGCCAGTACAGTACCACGCAACTAAACCCCGAAGCCGGAACCCGATGCAGATCTCCTCACAATACATCGCCCCCCAAATTGGCATATGCCACATCACTTGCAAAGAAAAACGCTACACGGGCCAAATCCGAATAGAAATTTTATGCACATCAAAATCACCAAGCCCATACAGCCATCAGGCCATGAACTCCAAAACACCAATCACCATTGTGGGCTGCTTCCGCAAGAAATGACCAGCCACTACCTGTGTGTCGCCCTGTTCCCCCATGGTACACAGAGCCACAATCACGTACGAAAAGGCAACATGGAAGCGCACAGAACCGCAGGGCCGTCCCAATGGGGAGGCACTAGTCCAGCTGAAAGGCCGAAATGTTGCTCCGAGCCACCAGTACTGCGTAAGGGCATGTGGCCCATTGGCGATCGTCCCATAAGATCATAATGCTGCTCCACTGATTAACACGAAGCAGCAGGTGTCGGGAGTAAAATCCATCTGCAGGAGTGGCATACAGATGGCAGTGGCAAAAGGGGAGGAGATACCTGTCAACCAAAAGAAAAGAAAAAGAACAGAATGGCCATCAGAACTACATTCCAACTACTCACTTCAATGATCACACGAAATCCACAGCCATATGCATGCTAGCCCAACCAAAAGGATCATCACCACCCCAAAACCACTTGCGACTCATAACCATCTATATCGAGGTGCAAACACCATCACAAACGAGTGTACCTGTGCATGCGTCTGTCAAAACAGATTCCATCAGATGGGAATGTTAACGTGCATGGACACAAGTGTCTGAGGGCGCCTCGAGACAGGGAGGGCTCAACAAGGCCAGATGGACGATGGTCCCACAATGGCAGCCCTGCATCACATAGCGTAGGGGAGGCGGATAGATCCCAAGAAGCCCTGTACATGGCAAACTCTGTATCAAATCACCTGCCCATGCATCCATCCATCATTCCCTCATCCCGGGATCAAAATGCCTGAATAATTACTCACATAACATTAGAAACATCCATTGAGTCCGTGCGTTATGCAGCCTGCTAAATCCACAGTGCCCCAGCCCGTAATTCCAGTGTTGTGAAGTAACATTTAATTGGGAACGAACGGCCTCATCGCCCACTTCGCTATTGCGCATCCCAAACTATTCATATCAATCATTGCTCCCTCGCCATGGGCCCTGTCTCAAGGACATACAACAATAGAACGTTACATTTGCAGTCAGACCTGTGGGCATCTCCTCGCCGCTAGCTGGAAACCGAAAGCGCCGCCCCTCGAATTCCTCATTTGCAACATCACGTCGAAAAGGCATCTGTGGCCGTTTGAAATCACTAATTATTCCATCGAGTGCGGCTGTGTGTGAAAATGGCAACTGCCTTCACCCACGAATGGGACGCCCCGCCCGTCGTTGAACCTCGGTGCAGTGATGCATGAGGGTCCACCGTTACTCGAGTACTACGTTCCAGTGACCCTTCACAAGTCTGTTCGCGACTGCAATGAATGCATGTGAAACAATGGGACCACAGCAGAATGAACATATCAACCAATCTTACACGGCCATCGGGTACAAATACATGATTGCAATAGCAAGATGCCATTCCTCGAATTGCAGCGTTGTGTGCGGGACGTGCTCGCCCAAAGGGGAGAGCAGCTTGCACAGGTGGAATGAATCACCACAGGTGGAGGCCATACAGCCTGAAAACACATAAATTGCACAGCCAGTCTCCTCCCACAACCACACCGAAATGCTACCGGCAGGACTCGCGATGTTGGCCCTGGGGGACCTGATAGCACTGCAAGCGCTCCGACTCCAAGAAGAAGACGAACACCAACTACAACCAGCCGCACGGAGGAGACGCAGGAGGAGGAGGAGGCCAAGGCAGGGCCAGCAAGGGCTGCCAGCACAGCCACTACCACCACGCAGGCAGCCCGCAATCCCACGCCTCCGAGCACATCCGTTCAACCTCACTGATGAGCAGATCCACACCCTCTACCGTCTGGACCGGGACACCATAACCGCCATTGTGGACATGACACAGGCTGACCTTGTCAGCATGATAGATAGCCCAACCGCCATCCCACCCCTACTGAAGGTGGTGTCTGTACTCCACTTCCTGGCCACAGGCACCTACCAGCACACAGTCGGACAGTTGCATGGCATTTCTCAGCCACTGTTCTCACGGACACTATTGCAAGTGCTCGATGCCCTCCTGAAGCACGCAGACGACTACATCTCTCTACCACGCTCGGAGCAGGAAATAACCAACACAAAAGTGGGATTCCATGCACTTGGCGGCATACCGGGTTGCATTGGTGCCATCGACTGCACCCATGTTGAATTGGTCGTCCCACATGCCATGGAGGCCCAGTACCGCAACCGAAAACAATTTCATTCCCTGAATGTACAGATGGTGTGTGACTCCAACAGGATCATTACACATTGTTGTGCCCGATTCCCTGGATCAACCCATGATTCTATGGTCTTGAGGAACTCTACAATACCACGCTACATGGAGCGACACGCAGGGAACAGATCCTGGCTACTCGGTGAGTCTCATTACATGCATGATGATGTGGGGTATGTGAATTGGCATTGACCTGCCAGGAAGGGGGGGGGGGGGTGTGCGTACGTATCAATGGCATTCCACATCATACGTTTCTCGTCCACATACAGGTGATGCTGGATATCCACTGAAGAGATGGCTCCTCACACCAGTCCGGAACCCACGGGACCAGCATGAGGAGGACTACAACCATGCCCACTCACGTACCCGTGTAGTCATTGAACAGGCATTCGGCCTACTGAAGGGTCGTTTCCGCTGCCTCAGCAGGTCTGGCGGGGCACTCCTGTACCGCCATGAGAAGGTTGCAAAGATGGTGATGGCATGTGTCATGCTCCACAACATGTGCGTACGTAGAAATGTGCCCATGCCCCCTGACGCAGAACTGCAAGCACCTGATGATGGTCATGATGAGGGTGGGGATGTGGCAGCACCTCATGGAGCCTGCGAGGCACCGGAGGCCCGTGACATTCGTCAGCATCTCATTGATGTATGCTTCTAGCACTCACGCCTGGTGGCTGATACATGGACACGGGACTCGTGGCACTGCGTGTGTCTGGGACATGCACAATATGGACTGTACGCCTATGATGGCCTAGTACACAAAGATCAATGTCCACACTTCTCATTGGTTGGTCGTGCACTTTTTATGGCATATGTGATATCATGTTGAACACCCTATCGACCCGCCACCCAAGTGAGCCCAACACACCCCCTCCACCCTCCTACCTCCCCCCCGAACACCAGTGTCCAAAGATGCTCATTGTCAGTGGGCGGTCGCTATTGCATGCCCCCTCTGCGGGTATCAGGGGCACCCCTGCCTGTGGAGCGCAGGTTCCTTCCAGATCTACGTTGGGGGCTGCCCTGGACGGAACTTGCAACGGATGATGTGTCTGCCTGCTCACGTCCATGCATGTCCCTAAGGGTTTGCGAGAGCTCAGTGAGCACACGGCGCACTGCGGCAAGTTCGGCACATACGTCTTTGGACGTCGCATGCAGTTCCCCCCTCAGGCTCTCGGTGCTTCTCTCAATTTGTGCCCTTAGCGTCTCTGTACCTCTCTCCATTTCTGCCCTAAGTGTCTCAGTTGATGTTTCTATGTCTGCCTTAGTGCCCCCACATTCATCGGCATGGTCCTTGAGGAGTGTGGCCAGTTGCTGCTGTTGTTCGATCAACTGGTCGAGGGACTGTTGCCTCTGCTGGGCCATGGCCATTTGCGGGGGTGTCACAGAGGGGCTGTTGTCCTCATGTTGCCTTGCCACAGGGCTTGTGGGGGATGGCCAGTCGTCGTCTGGTGGGTGCCCCTGCGTGGTATCCTCATGTTGTACGGGATGGAACAGACAGGGGGATTGGGACAGGTCATGGATGGATCTGACTTCGGCATCCCCGTTTTCTGTGTCCGAGCATGCTGCCATCAATGGGGTGTCACCTATGGTGCTGCTGCCACCAGAGGCAGTGCCTTCTGTGGCATCCATTGGGGGGACCTGTGGTGGTGGTGTTGTGGGCATGCTGGCTGCTGGGGTGCCTGTTGATGTTCCCTCCTCTGTGCTGCCACCTGATTTGTGCTGCTGCCGTGTCTTGATGCGTGCAGCTGAGGTGGAGGGTCTCTGGCCGTTGGTCTTGGCCCTCTTTGCAGGTGTGCTGGTAGGGGTGTCCTGTAGCTCGTCGTTTGGATCGGACCCTGTGGTGGAGTAAAGGAGGGCGAGGGTTATTGATGGGTCTGTGGGAATTGGAATGGCATTGTATCACATGCATTGGGGTGGTACCTGAGGGTGATTTGGGTCGGGGCCTTGGAGGTGCTTTGATTTGTGTGTGGAGTGAGGGTGCAGTTGTCTGGCAGCCTGCAGTTAGGGTGTGCCTGCTGCACGTGTAGTGCGTGTATTAGGGGTTTTTAATTATTTATGTATTTATTGTGGGTTTTAACGTGCGCTTGCAGGCCGATGTGTGTGGACGTTCTCCTGGACATGTGTTTCTTTTGCACTATGTGGACGCATGGTACTTCACATGGATGGACTGTGTGGATTTGGCATTGTTTTATCTGGCCCACCTACCTGAATCTTCGGATGTCTGCACTCCTTTCTCCATCCCTCCGACTCCCTCTATGCTCTCCATTCCGATGGTGGAGGCACAGATTTCTTCCCAGGGGGTCAACTTGATGGGTGATTCAGGACCTCCCCCGGTGGCTGTGGCAATGTTGCGGTTGGCAGAGAGTATGCTGCGGACGCGTATCCGCAGGTCGTCCCATCGCTTGCGGCATAGCTGTGGGGTGCGGGGTGCGGTCCCCACCGCACTTACCCGCTGTGCCACCAGAGCCCATATGGCCTTCTTGTTTGCAAGTGCCGTCCTGGTCATTTGCGTGCAGAAGACGACGGCAGCATTCTCCTGGAGGGTCTCTGTTAGCACGGTGAGTTCCTCACGGGAGAAGTGGACCTGCCGCTTGCGGTCGCACGCTTTCTTCGCTACTTTTCCCATTTTTCTTGGTTTCGCTAGGGTGGTTGACGGGTTGGGGTGTGTTTCAGGGTAGTGATTTTAGTGGTTGTGTGGTTTTAGTGTATTTATAGGTGTACGCCGGGATGTTTCCCGTTCCGGGCCCATGTTTTAACTTCCGTTTCCGTATATTTCCGGGCACCGTACTTTCCGGTAGGCGCACACTGCGGTGACCGCTAAGAGGGGTGGCGGTATTGCACCTAGGGCGCCGTACGGCGGCGGTGTGGGCCGTTTTGGGGTCATTTCCGCCATCGCGGACTTTGCACTTCCGCCATGCCGTGGTGCTCGTGCCCGATGGGTCGGAATGGGCCGCACTTTGCTCCTTCGTGCAATGGCGGAAACGCTATTTACGCTGTGGCGCTCCGGTCAGTCGCTTTCCGCCAGGGTCGTAATGAGGGCCATAGAGTGTTAGAGTACTCTGTTGTTCTTAACTCGTCTTGGTTAGATAAGATCTGCACACTATCACCTTTTGCCCTGCAGATGCTGGGAGGAACTGAAAGTGCACCACGCCCATGTCAGTCACGTGGATGTTCATTGTCATGCTGCAATGCCTGTCCATTTCCTTGTAGTGGCAGATGTATACCTGAGTGACTTGTGATGGACAGGAGCGTAACGTGAGTTAGATGATGAGTGAAAAGACCATGAGCAGCATGATCCAAGGGGCATGATATGTGTCTGAAATAGGGCTAATTTGATTTGTTAAATAGTTTGTTGCATAACCACATGAGTGGAGAGGGAAGGAACTACCTGTGTTGAGGGAGGCTACTCAATAAACTGTTACAAATTGGGGTCTCGTCCAGGATTTAGCCTCTTATTCCTGACCCATGACAAGTACATTGTGACAGTCTATACATTATGATGCAATTGCATTAAAGTAGAGGGAAAGTCATCTTTGTTTTGTTAACGTGCTGTTAGGACTTGACTCATGAGTTCCAGGGAGGTGTATAGGTAAAACATTAAGAGTGTGTTAGAATTTATTTAAGTGTGGAAATCCAGCAGGAACAGGGTATTTTGCCCCTGCAGAACGAAAGTTTTATTAAAGTTCTAAAAGCCAATTGTGAAAATGACTACTGGACAAATTGGGGAAGCCAGGGAGCATCTCCTAACTAAATTATTTCTCAAAAGAGACTGGGTTGAGGACGATGCTGGAAAATGGCAAACCAGAATTGTGCCGGATGTTACCTCAATAAGCAATGATACTTGGCTTGATGCTGGGATATTGCACAAAGCACATGGGGCATTTTATGTGACCACAACGTCTCATGATGAACAGATACAAATGGCTCAGCTAACCGCTCAGTTATATTTTCATTTGCTTTTAGTAGAAGAGTGTTCGCAAAATTGTGAGGCTAGTAGAATGAATCAGGCTGGAGACCTGTCACAGGCCCAGGATCTTGTTCAACAACTCAAAGCTGAGTTAAAAATACTGCCGCAAGAGAGTGAAGAGTGTGAAAAACAGTTTTTTGCACTGAAACATTCACAAAAAGAGTGTGTAGAAAATCTGAGCACACTGCAACACAAGCTGAATGACCAGGCTGCTTATACTAGAGTGGTTTTGGAGGACATTATCGCATTCCAATCAGAAATAAAACAAGTGAAAACTGAAAATAGTCAATTATCAAACTAGTTGATTCCTGAAAATGACTTTTATCAGATATATCAGCAGGTAAGTACTCTGAAACAACAGAGGACGCAGCTGATTCAGGAAGAAGACCTCTTGAATCAGGATAACAGCGTCCTATAACTGAGGATAAATCAGTTGGAAATGGAGGTAGAAAAGGAACAGTCAGGTTCTCAGGAACTGACTAGAATTAGAGAAGAAAGGAACAAGATTGCAGAACGAGTGAGGCAAATAGAAACTGAACTATTAGAGGCAGCAAAATGTAGGGATGAACAAGAGAAAGAGATCAGTATCCTGAAGGAAAAGCCCCTTGATTATGCACGTAACATGCAAGGCTCACAGAGGGAGAATGAATCTCTTCAGCATGGGGTGCAGCAACAAAGGATCAGTTGGTAGCTCAGAGCAGGGTGCAAGAGATTAATCAGGCCTTACTGTCAGAATTAAAAAGTCATCTCTCTGACTACCAACAGCAATAAATAAAGAGAGACACAAGTGTGGGAGCCTCGCAAAGGAAATCGAATTTGATAAACAAGACCTGAGGCCCTCAACCAATCAGGATATGGGACAAGGCCCACTGATCAAGGGGAGGCACACTTCCCAATAGGGGCCTCATGCCAGTCATTTACAATCTCTTGTGCACAAAGGGGAACCAACCTTTTGCATGCCACCTATCAAGAACGGGGTGAAATGAGGCATTTAGACGTACCCAGGCCTAGCCCAACTGATCAATAAAGCCAGTGCCTGTCTGATATTGGTCAGTATTCATCTCTTCCACACAGAAGGGAAAGTGGCCAGACCAGTATGTCCTGGAAAGTAAGGAATAATACGGTAAGTACATCAGACCTTGAAAACTCTTATGAGGAGAAAGTCAGGGAGTTTTGATTGGCTGAAGATGCAACTACAAAGAGACCACCGTACCCGCTTTGTTGAAGGAGAAAAGCCAGACCCTCAGAAGGGAATTCTAAACACCTCTGTATATTTAGGGAAAGGGGAGGAATTCCCCAGACTCCCTGGTAGGAGAGATTAGGAAACTGGGTTCTATCTTGGGCCTGAAAGGAACTCCAGGGAGAGTGACCCTGAGAGGTCACTTTGGTCCAGGTGAGCAGAGTCCAGACCCCATGGTTCTGGGAGATTTTCCCAGTCTCATAGAGATAGGGAGTGCCTAGAAGACAGGGAAGGGAGTACCAGTAGCAGTTCTGAGTCAGAAGGTGAATGGACTCTGGTGCCAAATAAAGAACCAAATAAAGAACCAGGCGAAATGTGTGTGAACAGACTAAGCCGATTGAACAGTTGAGTGAATAAAACAGATTGAATAAATGATTCAGATGTGCGCTCGATCTCAAGCACCTACTGAAAACCACCATATCACATCACCACGCTTACTCTCTTCTATACACCACCACTCAACTAGAACACAGCGATACTATGACACATTCGGTATAGCTGTTCTCATACCAACACCTGCCACATACTCCCCATCATCCTAACTAAACACAGCTGGCTGCACACCCGCCAGCCTAGGCATTCTCCTCAGGCCTAACACAGCCAGAATCGATCTGGGTAACACCCTGGCAGAACAAACACATACTCCTGATCTCCCAACCACCACACCTACCGCTAAGAAGCACCTATCATACGAGTGCCACACCTGCTGCACACATATCCGGTGCTCACACGCACCTTATGACTCTCTCTCTCTCTCTCTCTCTACTGACTTGAACTACGGTTCCCGAGGGCGCTCAACCTACCAGCACCTTCAGGTCATACCAATGGTACATAAGGCGCTATATAAATGCAAAGTAATATAACATAACATAACAGAAGAAGAAAAATACACCAACATCCTCTTTGTTGTTCCCTCGCCAGATCTATGGACTCTTCATATGGTCTGTGCTCTCTCCTTTCTCTTCTTCTCCCATTAATGGTGGCACCCATTGGGAGGCCCTCCTGGCCCCCTTCCACTCCTCTAAAGTCATCATTAATGTTTAACTAAATGGCACCCTCCTGGTCCAAGTCCCTCAGGCCTACCTTCTCCTCTTTGGTAGATGCTTCCTGCGCCTCATCAATTTCCTTTCTTCTCCTGCTGTCCCTTCTCTCCCTTCCTTGGCTTCCTTACCCTCCCCCCTCTGCCTCCTCCTTGGCTTTCTTGCCCTCTCATCCTTCCTCTGCTGAGCCCCCTTGGGTTCCATCTACACCTCCTTCTACCCCTCCGCAGGGCGTACCTCTTATCTGTACCCCTCCCCTGAAGTCCTTCAAGGATGGCAACCTTCTCTACATTGCCACTCTCAACTCTCGCTCTGCCGTCAAACACTCCTCTGACATCTGCTGCTCCTGGAAGTACTTGTTCTCGATCTCACCGAGACATGGTTCACAGCCAGCTCTGTCATGAGCTTTGACACTCTTCTCCCTGATGGCTACAATATACTCTCTGCGCACAGATCCAACCGTTCCAGAGGGGATGTAGCCCTGATCTTCCTGGAGTGGATTCCTGCCTCTGTCAATCCTATGCAGGCATACTCCTCTTTCAAATGCCTTGTCTGCAGGCTTTCCCTCTCTCCTGGCCACTCGTTTACCGTGGCTACCATCTATCGGTCACCTGGTCAGATCACCTCCTTCCTCTCTTAGTGGGTGGATCTCTCCTCCACCCTCCTGGCTCAAACACTCAACTCCTCCTTCTTGGAGACCTCAACATCCATCTGGATGCTCCCTGCTCCTCCACTGGACTCTTTCGTGACCTCTGCGATTCCTTCTCTCTTTCTATTCTCCCCTCTGGCCTGACTCACTCTGCAGGGCACACGCTGGATGTTTTGATCTCCTCTGACCCAGGGGTCAAGTCCTAAAAATAAAAGTGAGGGGACTCATCAACAAACGCAATGGAATGTGACATCACCAGCAATTAGCATAGCCAGGTGAAATATACAAATTTCATGACATTTTCTTTGTATAACCACCCAAATTACACAGGACGGATGTCATTAGCCTTTCATAAATTCACCACACACAAAATCAGGAGAGGATATTTTCTTCTAATAGTGTTTTTGAAAGCGTTAAACAGTGTTTATGTTTTAAACTCCAAGAACCAATACAAATGCTTTCCCTGGAACATGCAGTACCGAAGTTAGACATTTCACATTTAGTTGTGTGATTTTTTTCATCAGATTATATAGTGCAGCGTTGAAGTGTCTGGCTTGCAAACCTGACGATTGCGGTTTGATTCCTGAAGTTGTCTTGAATAAAAAAATTCAAGGAAGACTTTCAATGTTTCTCATTTTAGTTGGGGGGGGACTGAGTCCACCCTTCAAAAAAAGTGGGTGGACTCCATCCGCCCGCGTGTACCCTCCACTTTGGCCATCCTCTGACCTCCCCCTCTCCATCCCTCTGACCACTCCTCTCTCCTGGAGTGATCACCCATCCTTTTCTCCCATCTCTCCCTCTCTACCCCTCAGGCGAAGCCAACTCCAACACTTCCAACTACCTTCTCGGTCATCTGACCCATGAAGCGCGTGTCAGTTGTGTCATGATTCCTGCCCCTCATGTCCCCAGTCCTCCAAGATGTCAGGCTGGAGCCAGTCCACGATCACCTACATGGCCCTCAAGGGCCTCTCCATCCCTTGTGGCACCAGACTCCCTCACTCCCATAGGATAACATTGGGGATTGGACCTCTAGTGCATTGATGGGGACAAGATGGATGCCCCCACATATTTCGGTTCCCAGAACTGCATGTGCAGTCTAGTCCTTTGGGTGTGGTTCAGCCCAGAGACACCTGGGATACCCAGAGACTATCTAAGCCACGCCCAGGCTGAGAAACATGCTTTGTGTTTTCTGCACATGCAGCGTGACACTCACCGTGTTCGGATCGGTCTCCAGCAGGCCTGCATCTTTCTTCTGTGCTCAGCTCCTGCAAGAACAAGAACACTGTTAGGAACAGCCTTACCTTGCGGCACTTCTGCCCATCATTCATCGCTCCTTCTGTTCTGCGGGCATCTTCGGCGGTGTCATTCCCATCCCGGCACGCCGCTTCCTAAGGAAAAGGGAAAAGAACAGAAAAAGGCATTAGTAAGCATTCAGCAAATCTTCGCTTATTTTTAAAGACTGTCCGAGCTTCAAACGCTTACCTGAATCCCAGCCGCTCTGGGGGAACTCTGTCTCCGGAACTTCTCATCCATCTGCAAGAGGGAAAAGACACTCCAGGTTAGCGTGGAAACATCTAGAGGCGCTGCATACCGTGCTTACTCACTGCATTTCTTCTTCATAAACGGCATCCATGCTGAAAACGTTGCAGCACCTAAAAGACACAGAAAAATAACTCAGTTCAATACAAATACGAAAGGGTCGCATCGCGCATCACACTCTCACTCACCTTCAGCGCTACTCATCTCAGCAGCACGTCGCATCCCCGGACGCCGACCATCATCTAAGGAAGGAAAGGAACGAAGTTAGAGAACTGTTCAAAAGACTCATTATACTTACCTGTTGGACTCTTGCCAGTGAAGTACCTAGGTAGCAACAAGCCTGCATCAATCAACGCGCCCCTGCGCTGAAAGCAGGACGGAGAGCATAGTTTCCAAGAAAACAAGGTGAGCTGTGGATCAAAGGGAAAGGTTGGACCCCAGGGAAGAAGGGGTTCAAGCACACAGAGACAATAGGGAGTTAAACTCTACCAATCCTGTGTTTCATGCCCAGTCTCCAGTTGAGTAGACTCCAGGGAAGGATTCAAGGTCGTAAGAGGTCAGAACAGGCTGAGTGACGTCCCAGTGGATACCAGGTGAGTGTTACAGTTGAGGCTTTCGCCGCCACTTTCTCTCTCCCTCCTCCTCCTCTGGCTGACACACATCCCGATGCAGCCCTTTCCTTGCTCTACTCGCCTATCTCTGATACTCTTGATGTCTTGCTACCATTAAATATGAGTGTAAGGTGGCTGAGAGGAAATGGTGGGCCTCTTGTACATCCTCTGACAAACTGGCCTGTCGCCTGCTCCAAAGGCAATACCGCCTCCTTGCCCTAACTAAGAATAGAGCCAATAGCCAAGCCTGCTTCTCTGCGGCATCTAACAACTCGGCCAAACTCTTTAAAATCTGCAAGGAGCTGGCCAACCCTGCTACAGTCTCTACCTCTTTTGTCGCCTCCCAGGCCCTTTGCACGACCCTTGCCTCTCATTTCATCTCTAAAACCCAGGACATCCTGTTCACGCTTGCGTCCTCTCCTCCTCTTCCCCCGTTCTCTCTCTGCTACCTATTCCCCTCCTGCAGCCGCCGCCTCCCTCTTGTTCTTCCTTTCTTCTGTTCTCCCCTGACGAGATTTCCAGACAAGTCCGATCTATGAAAGTCTCGTCAAAACAGGTTCTAACCTGTTCATCCAAAACCATCAAGGACACCTTTGCTCCAGCTCTGGCTGACTTCTGCAACCTCTCCTTCACCTCCAAAAGCCTTCCCCTCTCCTCTGAAACACTCTCATGTGCGCCCTCTTCTCAAGAAATCTGAGCAAACTCCTGGAAAAGCTGGCCATCTCCCAGCTTAATCTTCACACAGATTATGTTGGTTGTCTCCATGACCATCAGTCTGGCTTCAGAGCTGCCAGAAGCATGGAAACTGCTCTCCTGAACATCCATGAAGACCTGCTCTCTAAACTCGACTCTAACATCCCATTTGTCCTCATCCTACTCAATCCCTCTTCTGCCTTTGATACCGTCAACCATACCATTTTGCTCAACCGCCACCGTGATAACCTGGGTATCACCGATCAGGTCCTTGCCTGGCTGACCTCTTTCCTATCTGATCGACCCTCCCAGGTCCAACTTGGGTCCTTCCTTTCCTCTATCTCACTCTCTACCTCTGGTGTTCCCCAGGGTTCTAACCTCTCTCTCTGGCTCTTCAATCAATACCTGGCACCTCTCGCCCACCGCATTGCCGCTCTCTGTTCCAAATTTCAGTGTCATGCTGATAACACCCAGCTCATTTTCAGGCTTCCCTCTGCCACCTACTCTCCTTCTCTCATCTACGACTGTCTGTCTGCTATCCATGAGTGGCTTGCCACCAATAATCTCTGCCTTAATGCCATTAAGATGGAGATTCTCCTCATCGGCACACCTGCACCCTCCTTTCATGTCACTCTCTGAGCGGCCTCCCTTTGCCTTCTTCCTGCTGCCACCTGTGAGGCTAAGAACCTTAGGGTCATCTTCGACTCCACACTCTCATTTTCTCCTCACATCTTGTCATCTCTAAGAAGTCAAACTACCAACTTCACCTCCTCAGAGGTATTCTTCCTTTCCTCTCCTTCCCTCAAAAGCTCACTGTCTCTAAATCTCTGGTTCTCTCTAGGCTGGACTACTGCAACATCCTCTTTCTTAATCTTCCTGCTTCTACTCTCCGCCCTCTGCAACTCATTCAGAACAGGACTACGAGACTTATCCGTGGCCTCAAGCCCTGGGATCGTATCTCTCCAGCCCTGTAATCTCTTCACTGGCTCCCAGTGGCTGCAAGGATTAAAGCAAAAGACCCTTTGCATTGTCCACAAGGCTTTCTGGTGCCTGGGTCCACAATAACTTCAACTCTCCCTCCTTAAATACCTTCCTACTCGAGCTCTTCGCTCCTCCACCTCCAACTCCATCAGGATCAGTCGCTTCTCCAAGCAACGAGTTGTGGGTAGATCTCTTTCCTCGGCTGGGTTCTCCCTCTGGAACAGCCTCTTGAGGAGAACCATCTTTGGTTCCGGAACCATCTCAAGACCTTCCTCTTTGCTTCTGCCTTTGCTCTTCCTCTCCCCTGCTGATGTGCCTGTTTCAGCACTGGGCACCTGGTTACCATCTGATTTTCGGGCCCAGGTCCCTGCCCATCAGCCACTCAACAGCACTGACTCCTGGAAACCCTTGCACTTAGGGTGTATCTGCAACCCTACAATCCCCTTACCTGCACTTATTAGACACCCCTTGTCTGCGCTTTAACCTTGCACTTGCCACCTGCTGGCTGCACTACCTGTTGTTGTTTTTATCCCATGTTCAGCCCTTTCCACTTCTCCCCGCCCCCTTTGCACTTTCCCCCTTCCCTCTCCCCTGCACTTGTGCATTCTCAATGTAACTGGGCCTAGTAAGATCGTTGTTTTGTCCTCTCTTTTTCCCGTCCCTTGGTTCGTCGCACTCTGAAACACTTGTGTATGCGCGATACAAATAAAATATCATATCATACTGCCACTTTTTTGCTGCACTACCAGTCTTTAAATGAGGCTCATGCACTGGCTCCCAGTGGCTGCGAGGATTAAGATCAACACCCTCTGCATTGTCCACAAGGCCTTCTGGGGACGCAATACCTTCAACTCTCTCTTGCCAAATATCTTCCTTCTCGAGCTCTTTGCTCATCCTCCTCCAACTCCCTCAGGGTCCGTCGCTTCTCCAAGCAACAAGTTGGTGGGAGATCTCTCTCTTCAGCAGGGGCTTCCCTCTGGAACAGCCTTCCCGCCTCCCTGAAACTTGAGGAGAACCATCTCTGGTTCCAGAAGCACCTCAAAACCCTCCTCTTTACTTCTGCCTGCTCTCCCCCTCTCCCCTGTTGACTTCCTGGCTGAAACTGCACTGGCTACCTGGCCACCCTTGCTGATCTCGGGCCCAGGCCCCACCAATTGCATGCCTGCACTGCCTCTGTGGCAACCCCCGCACCTGGGGACTGTTATTCTGTATCCCTACAGTCCACTTACCAGCACTTATGCTTGCTCTTACCTGCACTTGCCACCATCTGGCCGTTTATTTATCTTATTATTCTACTATCCCATGTACTGCACTTTCCCCCACCCTTCCCCTCACACTTTTCCCTTTCCCCCTGCCCATGCATTTGCACGATCCGAATGACACCTGGCCTAGTAAGATCGTTGTCTGTCTTCCCACTGTTTCCCCCTTCCTTGCCTCGTCACGCCTCGAAACACTTGTGTATAGGCGCGTTATAAATGTCATATCATATAGCCCAACCCCTTGTCAGCAATGTCAGCCCGAAATGTCTTTATTCCAGACAACCAGCGGGATGCATCACAAGTGGAAGCCCCTTTTAACTGCTACTTCTTTAACTATGACTTCTGTATCTGGTAATGTAATCTGTGTAATTTCTCATTATATATTGTACTTACTCTTTTATCAACAATTCTTCCTCATAGTGGACATGACTGTTGGCAAACACTTCCTGTTACGCAAACGTACACACTTCCTCCCCTGCTTCTCGTCCCTGTACTGTTGTCAGATAAATATACGGTTCAAGAAAACCGCAACAATAAATAAGTGTTGCCGCCCTCTGGTAGAATTGTTCTTTTGCATTTGTTCCTTGACGAACGTCGCATTAACTGCGCAATAGACCTAAATCCTGTGGATTTACTAACGGGTGGAAACGCTAAACTGTCTAATCTTACCCGTGACGTCTTCTCTTATCCGTTTCAATCCTGTTCGTTGTCACTGTCTATTGGGCGCGCACACACAGACATGGCACCTGCAAGCGCCTGACAGACTTGACTATACACCCGCAGACAAGAATGAGGGTATACCGTATATAGGAAATCTGCCATTTTCTGTTGGTTTTTGTTTCTGATGCGGCATAATTTGTGTTAACTTTAAGAAATGTTTCTTAAAAAGTGAAAATCTGACAAGCAGTACCAATCTAACAATACCTGGTCACGATCTGGACAGCGCCAGGACAACTCCAACAGTATACATGACAGCACCATACAACTAAAAGAAGGCTTTCCATTAGTTTGTAATAACGCGTTTTCTCTGTATTTATTCGCGATAACATTTCTCACGGAAATGACCCACAGAGGAATCAATACAGTGAAGATTGGTTGTCCTTTCGTTGGATGCCTTTACAACAAGCATTGGTAAAGCAAGTACATCTCGCTTGTTTTGATCAGTATTAGAGTGGGTGTATGAATGGATATCAGGATGAATGGATGTGTTTCTCTGGATAAAAGATGGATGATTGGCACTACTGTAAAAAAGGAAAGGACCAGAAAATAAGCCTTCTCTGCCTACACCACTTCTTCAAGGAGACTCTCCTCAACACCTAGGCCATCACGTCGACCCTTGCGCCTCCTGACTAGCTAGACGCTGCCCGCCCCCTATCCGCCCAGACACCCGGAACAGCTGTACCCCTCTTATGTGCCTCTCTGTATCCTACATCTGCTGTATATCTGTTCTGTTGTTACCTCTGAAAAGCGATCCGTTATGCATCTGTTCTGTTGTATATCTCTGTAAAGCGCCCCATTATGTATCTGCATTGTTGTATGCCTCTGTAAAGCGCTCTGTTGCTTCTCGGATCTAGGTCACACTCAATAAATACCATAATAATACTAATAATAATGATTGTTTAGCTAGATGCCTGATGTTTCTGTGAATGTATGTTATGGGGGATGTGAGGGTGTATTGCGCTGCAGACAAAAGGGCCATCAGGATTTGCTAGGGTTTGAACATGTCACAAATGGATGCGGTGGGTGGGGTGGGGAGGAGGGTAGTTAGACTGGGCCACAATTTGGTTTCTAGTGAAACACAACCAGGGTTTTACAACTTTTTACAACTTTTTATGATGCTGCACCCACTATCATGATGCAAAACACTATACAAATATTTTGTGATTTAAATTTGTTAGCTCAATTAGGTGTGACAAGGCTGTCTCACATCCCCATTTGTACAGGCCCACTCCACAATTCTGTGAAATGAAGTGTTGAATTCAAAAATCAAAATTAATTTAAAAGAAAAATGTAACGTCCACTAAGTTGCTCTCCAACTTTACGTCATGAAGATTAACACTATACTATAGCAAAACCAATAATCAACCAAAAAAACAGAAAGAAATGAACTACATATCTAAATATAAAGGTCTTTCTACCTCCAAAAGTGGCTTCACCTGGCTGGGAGCAACATGGAGCTCACCCCAACGCCACCAGAAGCACTCTTTCCATCTGCCTGAGGCTGCCTGCAGGGGTCAGGGGACCTACAAGAATCATTCATCGTTGATTTAGGGATTACAGCTGGGACCTCTGATCAAAAACCACCATCTTTGAATGGTATTTTCACCTCTAAATGTGGCTTCAACTGAGCTGGGAGGAACATGGAGCTCACCCCAACGCCACCAGAAGCACTCTTTGCATGACATCTGATCCCAAAACTGCCATCTCTTAAAGTTCTTTCCACCTCCAAAAGGGTCTTCACCTGGGCAGGGAGCAACATGGAGCTCACCCCAATACCACCAGAAGCACTCTTTCCACCTGCCTGGGGCTGCCTGCGGAGGTCAGGGGACCGACAAGAAGCATCCATCATTGATCCAGAGACTACCGCTGGGACCTCAGACTCAAAAACCACCATCTTTGAATGGTGTTTTCACCTCTAAAAGGGGCTTCAACAGAGCTGGGAGCAACATGGAGCTCACCCCAACGTCACCAGAAGCATTCTTTACATCTGCCTGAGGCTGCCTGCAGAGGTCAGGGGACCTACAAGAAGCATCCAAGATAGATCTAGGGATATGTACTTTGACAATGTTACTTCTGGGTTTCTTTGGGTATATCAGCACTGTCCTTTGGGTGTCCATTTGCCCGGGCAGCCAGAGCAAAGGGAAGGTAGAGCTAAGGGTTGCGGCTATATCCATCTCTATTTCATTCTGTTACCTTTTAGCCACTGAGTGCCACAAAAATGCCTCACATACAGCACACAAACAACCTCCAAATATAACTCCAACACAACACTCCATTAAAACATATTTCTGCACTCTTCTTAACAGATATTCTGCACCTGCTTACACACATAAAATGAATGAACTCATTAGCACACACTCCCCAAATATACTGTTCCTTACAGAAACATGGTTCAAAACCAACAACGTAACTATTATCCCTGACATGCTTCACCTGCGCTATCCACAACATTTCCCGCCCATGCAAACAAGGTGGTTCATTGCCATCATATATAAAATCACACTCACACTTAGTAATCCCACACACACCCCATGCACATCAGTTGAAGCACTCCCTCTCTATCATGCCCACACCCCACCTTTCTCCACCTCATTTATCACCCACCTACACACAATCCCACCTTCAACACCGACTGGACTGACTTCACCACTACCAACCACATCTCCCCCTGAAACATCTACCTTGGCGACTTCAACCGGTAGTTCTCTTCCAGGCACCAATCCCATACTAAAGACTATGCTCGCTCCACTCACCACTTATAAACTCACACAACTCATCACCTATCCCACACACATTGCTAGCAACACCCATTGACATTTTGATTGCAAGCAAATACCATGTCTCTGTGGATAATGGAACCTGGTTATTGTGGTCTGATCACTTTACTGTCCACTTCACACACACACAATCACACAAAATCCCACCACCTGCCAGACATCTCCCCTGGCCCCAGCCAGACAAACCAAACTTTACAGGCATAGCACAAAAGAACCAACACACCAGACTCAACGAAAGCATTCAATGATGCTAATAAAATCTACAAAGCTGACATAATCACCCAAAAAGCCAACGCCCTCCATCTACGCATCGCCAATGCTTCTTCTAATTCTAAGGCATTGTTCTCCATGCTTAGAGAATTAGAGAATCCATGCCAAGTCACATCACCCATTATCGCCAGCAAAGAGTGGTGTACCACAATTCAAGATGCCCTATCAGCCAAAATTCTACTTCTACAAAATAAAATTGCCAGCAAAAAACAACTTGTAGCTGGCAAATCCCCACCTACCATCCTAGAGGACTCGCCTCACACTAATTCCAGCAAGCCATTCTTATTCACCCCGTCTCATAAAAAGAGGTGCTAGACACCATAGCCAAACTTATAGCTTCCAAATGCAAAGAAGACCAATTCCCCTGGTCCCACCTTGTCAAGCTCTGCGCTCCAACTCTAACCCCCATTATCACAGAATTCATCAATGCCTCCTTTTAATCCAACATGGTCCCAGAAGCTTCAAATTAGCATGGGTAACAACCTCTTGAAGAAGCCTACACTAGATCCATCCATTCCCACAAATTAACAGCCAATAACTACGGTCCTTTTGTGTCACGGTCTTGGTCTTGCGCGGAGGTAGCACGCACTCCTATCTCCCCGTTGGGTCTTGGGGCCTGGAGTGTTTGAAACACAGGCTTTCTTGACCCTTTGGGGAAAGAGGTTTAGGGTCCGTTAGTTGGATAGGAAGGAGGGTTTAAGGAAAACCAGGAAAAACAGGTAGGGAAGGGGAGTGGAGGAAAAGGGAAAGGTTTGGAAGGTTTTCACTGTAATGCCCCTCCAGGGGTTCCTTGAAGCAGTTGAAACTCCGCCCACTCATTCACACACTCTCGTGCTGCTTGCCGACACTTGGGTGGCTTGACCTAAGTAATTACTTCTAGTTCTTGGGTGCTGATTGTTAGTCTCCACAATCTGTGCTATTCTACATGACCTTTAGATATCATACATTATGCATTACCCTGTTGCAACAGAACCATACAAATGTACTTACACTTGACACTGTAAGGAATCAAAACAAATGAAAGCACTTAGCTTCGGTCGTGCAGCGGGTGTTGCTGTCCTATACGACCCGTGTCCTAGCCGCACTGTGCGAACGACCGATGGCCGCTAAAAAGAAATCAAAACATGAATGAGCGTGAGTCTATAAATCAAGTTACAACTGGCTTTCACAATCATGCGACAAGAAATGTTAAGTCTGCCGGAGCCCCGATTAGCGTTAGTTTCATGCAGACCCAAGGGTTAATGGTGCCGGTGCCCCGCCTTGAGTTAGTATCCCTGCAGAAAGTTATGCGACATCAAGAATTAACAGTGCTGGTGCCCCGACTTAAAAGTCTGCCATGGTGTCTTGCATGCTTTTCCCCAAACACGCTTTGAACACTACTGAGGTTTGCGCTTTCTACTAGTAATCCCCCAGAGTTTATCTGCACTTATCTGAAGTGGTGAGCGGGGCCTGCAGAGTTCGCAGGCGGGGTGTGGCCCTGCTGATGACAGCCTGCAGGAGCCCGCCAAGACACGTCTTCACTCTCTGAGGTTCCGTAGCGCAAGCGGAGCTCTTCGTTCTTGCCGCGCGCATGCGCATTCGATCGGGCGTTGTCCTGATGCTTCCCAGAAGCTTGTGAGCATGCGAGCCTTCTGGGAAGTGTAGTCTTCTTGCTCCTTTTAACGTTCCTGAGGGCAGAGAAGCTAGTCTGACCATGCCAAGTCTTTTGCCTACAAGTAACACAGAGTAAGGTCCTAAAATAAAGGTGCTTAACCCTTGGTCCAATATTATTATACACTTGCCTCATGCTTTTTGAAGGCACCTGATACTGCATGCTACCTCCCACTACCTGTGGATCACTGACAGCACTCCCCCACCTCAACAGGTCCTGGTTTAGAGGGGTGATTTAAATGAAAACTGAGTATCAGGTGAGAAGCATGAACATTTATGGCTGGCTCCCATGAGCATTCTTCTGGACCATACCCCAACCAATCCACCAGATAGTACAACACCCCATGTCGAATACGTGAATCAAGTATACCTTTTACCTCAAACTCTGGGATTCCATCTACCAATATGGGCGGGGGCCTTTTAAGACGAATGGATACTGGAGCTGGTTTTAACAATGATACATGAAAGACTGGATGCACTCGCATTTGTGGTGATAGGGTTAAGCCAATTGCTACTGGGTTTATGACCCTTTCTATGGGAAAAGGTCCTATAAACCTTGGCTGGAATTTCCTAGGGCCTTGCAAATGGAGGTTTTGTGTGGCTAAACATAACTTGTCACCAACCTTATATTGCGGACTCTCCCGCCTTTTAGCGTCAGCATATGTCTTGTAAGCCTGCTTAGCCTTTTCTAGGTTTGTAAGGATATTCAGCCATACTTTTAGTAAATGTTTTCTGAGCATCTGAGCAGCAGGTACTGTGTCTGTAACTACATGACATACTGGTTGGAATCGCGGATGAAACCCATAAGTGCCATAGAACGTTGATATTTTAGTAGACAAGTGCACAGAATTATTGTATGCTAACTCGGCCGACCAAAGTGTATCTGCCCACGAGGAATCATTGTCATAGGTCATGCACCGTAGGTACTGTTCTAGCGTTTGGTTAACTCGTTCAGTTTGTCCATCTGTTTCGGGATGGTAACTAGTGGACAACCGCATTCTGATACCCATTGAAACACAGAAGGCCTGCCAGAAGCGAGATGTAAATTGCGAGCGACGGTCTGACACTATGTGTTGCGGGATTCCATGGAGACGCACTATGCTTTGAAGGAAGAGCTCTACAAGTTCTGTAGCCATGGGAACGCCTTTACTAGGTATGAAATGTGCTAATTTGCTCAAGAAATCCACCACTACTACTATGGTAGTGAAATTACGACTTGCGGGTAAATCTACTATCAAGTCTAAAGAAATAGTATGCCAGGGCATTGGGGTATAGGCAAGGGTTGTAGCATGCCAGCAGGTCTCTGGTGATCTGATTTGTTTCTTGAACAGCATTCACATGTTTGTACATACTGTTGAATGTCTTGTCATTCTAGGACACCAAAAATGGCGCATTGTAAATTCTTGGGTCTTGGCTACTCCTGGATGACCCACGAAGGGGGAATTGTGGCACCACCTTATTACTTGCTGGCGAATTGCTGTGGTTGGAAGATACAAGGCTGATCCATGAAAGGGTAATCCATTCTTTACTGTTTGCTTTTTCTTTGGATCATTCCATTGTGCTAGTTCCTGGGCAGTCATTGCTTTACGGATGTTATAGAACATGTCATCCACAGTAACACTACCTATGATGCGTGTAGGCGGTACTTTTGGCTTTGGTTCCTCTACCTTGATTACCCCTGGATCAGGTTCTGGATAACGAGACAACGTGTTGGCCTTCCTGTTTTCTGTGCCAGGGCGATAGGTCACCACAAAGTCATATTCGGCAAAATGCATTGTCCATCGCAGTTGTTGAGGACTCAAGGCTTTGGCTGATTTGAGGAATTGTAGATTCCTGTGGTCCGTGAGTATTGTTATAGTATGTAGTGCTCCCATCAAATAGTGGTGCCACTCGTCGAACGCCACTTTGATGGCCGGGAGCTCCCTGTCGGCAATCACATAATTCCGTTCGGCTGGTAACAGGGAACGTGAATAAAATGCCACAGGGTGTAATTGTCCGTAATCATCTCTTTGGGATAAAATTGCTCCTAGGGCGTAGCTAGAGGCATCCGTTTCCACAATGTTGGGGCACGTAGGATCCGGATGAAGAAGTACATGAGCTGTAGTAAATGTGGTTTTCAAGGGTTGGAAGCTTAATTCTGCTGCTGCATCCCATCAGAAGGCTACCCCTTTCTTGAGCAAGCATGTAATTGGCTGCACCTTGGTTGCAAATCCCTTAATGAATCGGCGATAGAAATTGGCAAAACCCAACACCGTTTGTACCTCTTTCACTGACGTTGGGGACAGCCACTCTGTAACGGCCTGTACCTTTCTCGGGTCCATAGTAACCCCTTCAGGGGAAAGAATGAAACCTAGGAATTCTATCGTGGTTTGGTGAAATGTGCACTTCTCTAGCTTGGCATAGAGGTGATGTTCCCGTAGGCGTTGTAGAACCACTTTTACATGCGCATAGTGTTCCTCCAAGTTACGAGAATAAATGAGGATGTCATCGATATAGACCATGGCAAAAACATCCAGATATCCACGTAAAACTTCATCCAGAAAATGCTGAAAGGCGGCGGGTGCATTGCAGAGTCCGAATGGCATGACCTGATATTCATAAAGACCGAATTTAGTTCGGAAAGCAGTCTTCCACTCGTCCCCTTCCCACACCCACACCAGATGGTAGGCTCCCCTCAGGTCCAGTTTTGTGTAAATCTTGGCATGTCGCACCTGGTCTAACAAAGTGGGTATTAATGGCAAGGGGTAGCGATTCTTCACGGTAATGCGATTAATGGCCCTGTAATCAATACATGTTCGTAGGTCCCCGGTCTTCTTTAGGACAAAGAACAAAGGCGATGACACAGGAGACTTGGAATGGCGGATGAAACCATTGGCTAGGTTTGTTTCTATGTAGGTCTTCAAATGCTCATTCTATGCTTCTGTTAGGGCGTAAATCCTACTACAAGGCAGGGCCGCTCCGGGTTCCAGATCAATTCTACAATCGAATGTCCGATGAGGGGGCAGCGTTTCTGCTGCAGCCTTACTGAAAACATCTCTAAACCCCTGGTAGATAGTTGACAAGGTAGTCTCAGTGCTCCCTCTGACATGACCTTCATACGGGATTGAATCGTCTATGTTAGTGAGTCGACAAAACTCATTGCAATGGTTACAGGAAAGCACAATGAGCCTTGAGTCCAATTGATTTTGGGGATGTGAATCCCAAGCCATAGCAGTCCCAGGATCATCCCAAACTGAGGTGCTGCTATGACATCAAACCTGATGTCCTCATAGGGTTGTGGGTTACATTCTAGATGTACCCACCGAGTTTGCCTAGTAATGAGACCTGAGATCAATGGGGACCCATCCACAGACTTTACTTCCTCTTTCTTTTCCTTGATTATCAAAGGGATACCTATTTTATTCGCCAAAGCTTCATCGATAAAATTCCCAGTGGCTCCCGAATCTACCATCAACGACACGGGTACTCGCCGATCTTGCCAACTGATGTAACCCGAGACTGTCACACGTGCCACTCTTGTTTGTAAAGTGTTTGCTAGGGAATTAGGGGTGTCTTCAGGTTTGCCCACCAATGCCACCCTCACTGGCGCGCTTTCGCGTTTCCCGACTGCTCACCTTTTGGCTTGGCAGAGCACTCTCGAACAAAATGCCAAGCCTAGTCGCAGTATAGGCAGAGCTTCTCTCGGCGTCGCTTGTCCTTTTCATCTTTGGTCAGTGGGCCTCGCACCGTTTCAATTTGCATAGATTCATCTAAGGGCCTTTCACTCTTACCAGATTTCAGTTGATAATGAAGCCGAACCACAGTTTTTGTGTCCCACTTCCGCCGATCCTGTCTTCTCTCACTCTGCCTTTGATCCAACCGTAAGGCAAGATCAATCATGGAGGAACATGTATCCGGCTGTCGATCCACTTGGGCGATCAAGTCCTTCACTTCATCCCTCAACCCTTGGTAGAAAAAGGCTAAACGTTTCACCTGGGGCCAGTCTGTCTCCACTGCTAACCGGTTGAAGGTAGTGACATAGGTTACAATATCCTTACCCCCTTGGCACAAGGTGAGCAATTCCCTGTCCTTAATAAGAGTAGCAGCCCTTCGATTGAAGATTTTACCGAATTCCTCCAAAAATGTATTCCATTGATAGAGGAGTGGATCGTCTTTGGTTACTAGTGGAGTGGGCCGGGATGCTGCATCCCCCCCCAGATACGAAATCATAAAGGCTGTGCAGGCGTGGGCAGTGCGGAATATATTCGGTTTCATAATGAAATGCAACTGGCATTGCATTACAAACTGATTATATTTTTGCGGTTCTCCTTGGTAACATTCCGGGGCTGCCAAGGGTAGCGGGGGCTCTTTGGATACCTGTACTTGCACTGGAGTGGGTGGTACGTGGTCTGTGGGCAAGGGGGTGGCTTGGGCATTGGCCTGTACTATGAGCGTATGTACTTGACCCGCCAGGGTGGTATAGTCTTGTCTAGTGGCTTGAAGTTCAGTTTTTAGTTCTCTTAAGGCTTGCAAGACTTCCTCCATGGTTACGTGCTACCCGGGCGCTTGACAATCCGTGGGCTTGCGCTCTTGTCACGGTCTTGGTCTTGCGCGGAGGTAGCACGTACTCCTATCTCCCCGTTGGGTCTTGGGGCCTGGAGTGTTCAAAATACAGGCTTCCTTAATCCTTTGGGGAAAGAGGGTTAGGGTCCATTGGTTGGATAGGAAGGGGGGTTTAAGGAAAACTGGGAAAAACAGGTTAGGAAGGGGAGTGGAGGAAAAGGGAAAGGTTTGGGAGGTTTTCACTGTGATGCCCCTCCAGCGGTTCCTTGAAGCAGTTGAAACTCCACCCACTCACTCAGACACACTCATGCTGCTTGCTGACACTTGGGCGCTTGACCTAAGTAATTATTTCTAGTTCATGGGTGCTGATTATTCGTCTCCACAATCTGTGCTATTCTACATGACCTTCAGGTATCATACATTATGCATTACCCTGTTGCAACACAACCATACAAATGTATTTACACTTGACATGTAAGGAATCAAAACAAATGAAAGCACTTAGCTTCGGTCGTGCAGCGGGTGTTGCTGTCCTATACGACCCGTGTCCTAGCCGCATTGTGCGAACGACTGATGGCCGCTAAAAAGAAATCAAAACATGAATGAGCGTGAGTCTATAAATCACGTAACTACTGTCTTGGCTTTCACAATCATGCGACAAGAAAGGTTAAGTCTGCCGGAGCCCCGATTAGCGTTAGTTTCATGCAGACCCAAGGGTTAATGGTGCTGGTGCCCCGCCTTGAGTTAGTATCACTGCAGAAAGTTATGCGATATCAAGAATTAACGGTGCCGGTACACTGACTTAAAAGTCTGCCATGGAGTCTTGCATGCTTTTCCCCCAACACGCTTTGAACACTACTGAGTTTTGCGCTAATTGCGCTTTCTACTAGTAATCCCCCACAGTTTATCTGCACTTATCTGAAGTGGTGAGGGGGGCCTGCAGAGTTCGCAGGCGGGGTGTGGCCCCGCTGATGACAGCCTGCAGGAGCCCGCCGAAACACGTCTTCACTCTCTGAGGTTCCGTAGCGCAAGCGGAGCTCTTCGCTCTTGCCGCGCGCATGCACATTCGATCGGGTGTTGTCCTGATGCTTCCCAGAGGCTCATGAGCACGCGAGCCTTCTGGGAAGTGTAGTCTTCTTGCTCCTTTTCACATTCTTGAGGACAGAGAAGCTAGTCTGCCCATGCCAAGTCTTTTGCATACAAGTAACACAGAGTAAGGTCCTAAAATAAAGGTGCTTAACCCTTGGTCCAATGTTATTATACACTTGCCTCATGCAAGGCACCTGATACTGCATGCTTCCTCCCATTACCTGTGGATCCCTGACAGCTTGTTTTTGAAAATAATAGACAAAATAGCTTACACACAAATACAAAACCACCTAGAACAGCACCGTTTACTGGGGGCCCAACAATCGGGTTTACGCCCAAACCACAGCACTGAAACTGCACTTCTCGATTTGAAAATCCAAATGGATGCCTCCAGGGAAGCAGGCAAACTCTGTCTTCTAATGCTGATAGATATATCAGCGGCTTTTGATTTAGTCGACCACGACAAACTCTGCGCCACACTAGCTAACAACTTCAACTTCTCCAAGGATGCCACCAAGTGGATCAAATCCTTCCTTGCAGACAGGACCTCAAGAGTCTCCATTGGTAAAGAGTCAGCTGACCCCATACGAGTCCCCATAGGCATTCCCCAAGGATCCTGCCTATCACCCACCCTCTACAATGTGTATTCCAAGCTGTTATTTGTATCCCTGTATGCCATGGGGGTCATCTACACCAACTTTGCAGATGATACCCAGATCCTCATTCCCTTATCTGGTAACCACGAGCAGGACTCACTTCTCATCCACCAAATGTATGCACTTATCCAAAACTGGATGGCCCACAACAGCCTCTGCCTCAATGACAACAAAACACAGCTGCTCATAGTCGGATCACCCTCCAGAATTAACTCACTACAACCTGCCTATGCTTCATTCAGCATAGACGTCACCACAATCCCAACTCTCAAACAGGTAAAAACCCTTGGTGTCTACCTAGATGCCAATCTAACCATGACTAAACAAATCAACGCACTCTCCTCAGCCACCTCCTACACCGCCAATCTCATCTCCCTAAGCCGTAAATTCCTCACGCCCAACAACTGTGTCACATTAGCGAGAGCCCTTATACTCTCAAAACTCGACTGCTGCAATTTACTCCTTCTAGGCACCTCCAACAACAATCTGATCAAACTCCAGCTCATGCAGAATAAAGCCCTCCGAGCAGCATTAGGCTTAAAAAAGAATGAACACATCTCCAGCATCAGAAGAGACAATCACTGGCTACCCATAAAGGCGAGGATTATATTCACAACCTCATGCATTACATACAAATGCATTGCCAACAAAGCCCCCAAAATACCTGAACAACATAATCATGAAATAATCTTCCACCAGACTCCTTAGGTCCAGCAACAACCCTCTCCTTGAAATCCCCTGATACAAAAGCGTAAGCACCGGGGCAGTAGCTTCAAAGTCCTAGCACCAAAACACTGGAATGCTCTCCCAACTAACATCAAGAATGAAGAATTGCACGAGCTCTTAAAAAAATCACTGAAAATCTGGCTATTCGACCAATACTAATCATATACCGGCACCCCAACCCAACCCATCTATGCTATCATAGATACTTTAGGTTCCATGACATGACTATGTACTGCATTAATGTGTAACCAATTTGTAACCTGTTTATAACTGTAAAGATTGTATTCACCAAGTTGTCTGTAACTACGCCATGATACCTCTGGGTCCTGTCGTATAACAAATGTAATAATAATAAATAAAATAGCCTTAGCACCACTCATACCACTCCCACAACCCACATGCACATCCCTTCATCCTACTCGACAAAAACACCATCCTCACACAGGCACACAAGAAATGTGCACCCCTCAAATTACAAAACCTCCACAGCAACCATGGTTCAACAGATCCCTCCTCTCTATCAAACAGGAAGCCAGACACATAGAAAGAGACTGCCAAAAAACCCATACCCCCTCAACCAGGACGCCACTCAGACACTGGGCAACAAATATAAAACAGCCGTACACAATGCCAAAGCCACCAATTACTTCCAAGAACTCTAATCCACCACCAATCGTACCCAGAAACTATTCAACCCTCTCTAAACCACCGTCCACACCTTCAACACCCCCAGCCACTGCTGTATGCACCTCCCTCATGAACTACTTCAACTCCAAAATGCACAGTATCAGGACAGCCCTCCCCTCGGCTATCCCACTCACATGTTATGTTATGTTTATTTATGCCACGCACCGCTACCACCCAACGGCAGTCTCCAGGCGCATCTCCCACTCCCAAACATTCCAACACATGGGACACGGTTCACTCCATTGAAACCGACACTCTCACCACCCTCACTGCCAAACCAAAATCTGCACACTGGGATGATGCATGTTACCTCAAACTGCATTTAAGTGCATCAACACCTGAGCTCCCCAATGGCTCAACATCATGAACTCCTGTCTCTCACATGGTACTATCCCCACTGCACTCAAAATTGACAAACCTCACCCCTCCTCAAAAAACATCTTTAGACTCCACGCTTTCTGAAATATACCGCACCATTACTATCCTTACATACCTTGCTAGAATAATGGAACACTTTGTATCTACCCAACTGCAACAACATATTACCACAAACAACCTAAACAACCTCTTCCAATCTGGATTTTGAGACAGCACTGGGACCGCTACTCTATACATCCTCGATGACCTTCACAGCATCAGAGCCAAAGGACACAAAGCACTACACATACTCCTCGACCTCTCTGCAGTCTTGAACACCATCGACCACATCATTCCACTAGAATTCCTAGCCCACAGGATGAATCCCTCTGGCACCGTACTTGACGGGTTCATCTCCTTTCTCACTGACAGGACACACATTGTTTTCATGCCTCTTTATCAAACAGTCCCCACCCATGTCAAGTATGGGGTCCCACAAGGCTCCACCCTATGTCCATTCCTCTTCAACCTATATGTTGAATCCCTTGGGTAGCCTGTAGCAAACACTAGGTTAATTTCCACCAATACACAGATGACACACAAATATACTTTCAATTGTCATTACCTTCACCACTCCACACCCTCAAAACCTTTCTCTTCACCATCACCAACTGCACGGCCATCCACTTCCTCAAACTCAACCCTTCCAAAACAGAATACTTTCTCATCTGCCCTCCATGGCACAAACCCGACCTCAACCCCTGGATTCAAGAACTCACCATGGACAACCCACACATATCCCTCTCCACACCTGTTAAATCCCTTGGCTTCACCATCGACCCCCACTTTTCCTTCACACACCACATAGCCGCTGTCACCACTGCATGCAATCTACAACTACAACTTCTATGCAAAATCAGACATATCCTTCCTCCTGATGACTCCTGCACCGCAATCCACGCACTGGTACTCTCTAAACTGGACCATGGAAATGCTCTCCTTACTGCGCCCCCCAACAACAGCCTTGCCCCCCTACAAGCCATACAAAACATAGCAGCCAGACCCATCCTCTACCTACCCAATATATTTACACATCACCCCTGCCCTTTCCTATCTCCACTGGCTCCAAATACCCCAGAGGATTAACTTCAAAGGACTCTGCATTGTATTCAAAGCCATCCACTTCAAACCCCATCTTACCTTCACAACAAAATCAAACCCAGCACCCACACAAACACCTGACAAGCCAGCCAACAACTTCTACACATTCCCCTCTGCAAATTCACAAGCCCACAAAAATGAGCATTTATTCACTGGTTACCTTGCGTGTAGAATCTCTCCACATATGCACTGCATCCTCCAAAACTACTTTAAGAAAGATACTCAAAACATACATCTTTCCCCAAACATAACCTTGCCCTCCTCCACCACCTCCATTTGTCTATCATAATCTTCCTGTCATTTCCTGAAAAAAGATTCTAACTTTTTTTTCAACTCCCACTGTTTCAATATTTGAATCATGTAAGGAGCAGCGCTAAACAAAATGTAAATAAAATTAATAAATATATACATATCACTGTTATCCAACCATACAACCATTCATTCAACCAGTCTTCATATAGATATACTGTATTCTGAAAGATACAAGATACTTTACATTTCTATTCTACATTTGCTTCATTCTAAACCACATATTTTAACTCAATGATAGCAGTTCAACACAAGGCCAATGTGTTTAAAACATTTGATTTTCTCCAGATCAAAACAAGTATGGTTTTGGAGAAAGTCATTTGAACAATTAATATTTAGAATACATAAACAATCACATTATCTCCTCCGTATATTTGTGAGGTAATGAATGTATAAACTATGTGTAAATCACTTAAATGTAGTCAACGCCAGACTACACTACCACCCTAACTGCCAAAATCAGCTCATCGGCTCAGACTTACCTACGCATCCCTCTTCCTCGTCTCAGTACTTCCCAATGCAGAACCATGCCTCATAGGGAAGTACTGGGATGAGGAATAGTGGGATTAGGAGTAATGACGATAACAGGTAACTAATACCGGCATTAAATCCACATACCTCTACCTCGTCCCAGTACATGTGTATGTGGCAATGTGCCACATACGCAAGTACTGGGATGACGAAGCGCAGGACTAGGCGTAATGAATATTACCAATAAATAACCCAGGCATCAAATACAAGCGCACACCGTTACCTCCACGATCTTCCTCCTGGCTCAGTTCTTACCTATGAGGTGCTTTGCCTCATAGGTAAGTACTGGGAATAGGAAGAGTGGGATTAGGAGTAAGGAAGACTATAGGTAACTAAGCCAGGACATACATCCACGTTCCTCTACCTTGTCCCAGTAATTGTGTTTAAGGCAATGTGCCATGCAAGTACTATGACGAGGAAGAGTAGGACTAGGATTAATGAAGATTACCTGTAAGTAATCAGAGCATTCACCAAACACTCATACACGCACACCCAGTCACTGATACATTTACATATGCCTCCTTTCAGCATACAGTCACACACGCACACCCAGACAGCCACCCATACATCATGCACTCACTCACTCATTCACATATACACACTTACATGCACGCTCACACATTTACACAAAATACATTTTCTTACCTTCTTACCTTTGAACCCGTTTATCCAGGACAGGGAATGAGACCTCCAGTCCAGCAAGAACGCTTCTTCCTATCATGAAGCGGAGGACTCCATGTCACAGTGTGCGGGGGACACCTATGACTTCAAATTAAATAGGTTCTTTTTGAAGTCACTCTGCCTTCATAAAGACATTATTTCCATTACGGGACAATTACCATAACGGAAATGACATCTTTATGCAGATGGACTTCATAAATAAAACATTTCTTTTTGAAGTCATAGGGCAACCACCACCCCGTGACATGGAAGCCTTCATGACATGGGGAAGAGGAGGCCTATGACTTTAAAAAAAATAGTTTCTTGTTGAAGTCATTATTTCCATTACAGGACCATATCCGAAATAATTTCTTTATGAGTCAAAGTGACTTAAAAGTGTACCTATCTCACTTTCAATGGGAAACTTTAAACAGTGAGAGAATGGGTAGCAAATAATCACCCTCTCCCTTTGGTCTGGAACAACTTAGCTTTAACAACAGTATTCTACTTGATGGTGTATCCAGGAAGTGACTTTAATTGATTTATTTGTCTACGTATTGTGAGAAACCAGAAGGTGTCTCACCAACTAGTTCCTGGAGATCTGTCATCCAGGTTGCCAGGACAGGGCCATCGCCATGGGCGCCAGGCTCATTATTGATAACTCACCTGAGGCAGACCATGCTGCATGAAGACTCAAGCCAAATGAGGCTTAGGAGGGACTATTTTACTGAAGGGACTAGTTTGTTACTTGGGTGGGGCTGTGGAAGAATACTTACCTGGATCTTCTTCCAAGGCTATTTAAACCACGCCCGGACAGCCACACGTGCTTCGCGTTATTCTGCTTGCTGCAGCGTAACGCCCACCGTGTTTTCAGCAGCTCCAGTCTTCAGCCACGCCCGCTTCAGTCCTGGGACTCGTGAAACAAGAAGAAAAGAAGGATAAAGGTTAGAACAGGAGTTTTAACTTTAATCCTTACCTGAATCCTGATCCATTTCGCCACGGAGCTGAAAGACAGAAGTCTTTGAAGCATCGCTTCGCATTCCTGCGGCGCCGCGCTGAACTCACCTGCTTGGCAGTACTTCAGCATTGCATCACGCTCTCTCCATCTCGCGGCCGCCCTCCGACACCTAAGGAGACAAAGACATCAAGGTGAGCAAGGGGACTCTCTAAGGCTATACAAGCTACCCCCAAGGACTTACCTGATTTACCACGGGGGGTACTCACCACATCTCGGGTCGGCGCAGTCAACTCTGCTTCATCGCCGTACCCCGGCCCCTAAGGGGAAAACCACAATAGACTTACCTGAATCTTACCAATTGCCATTTGGAAATCTTCGAGTGGATTAACCGGCAACCTGCAAGGAATCGGACAGAGTGAAGATCAGACATTTGAACTCTTATGAACAATTGGACTTTAGAGTCAATACTGGAACTCACCAATTCCTCTACGCCAGTGAAGTAACTGGTCATCAACGCGCCCCTGCGGTCGACGCAAGATGGAGAGCTCATCCTTCCAAACCATCAGGTGAGACTAAGGAGGGGACATCAAGAGTGATCTGTGGGAAGACAACGGGAGTGGGGAAGGTGGGTTGCCACTCAATTCCACGGGTGGTTAATTCCTCTTCTCCTTTGCAGAAGAATATTCCTGCGAGCCAGACAAACTAGGCTGAGCGGGCCAGTCCAGTCAGTCATCTCGGCGCTACACGTCACGCTGGTGGAAACATCAGCGGCCCAGTTCCGGTCGACGCCCCCGTGGGAACCAGGTGAGCGCAACAGTATCCCACTTCCTTACAACACCTTTACCCCAACCTACCAAGTATGATATTTAGGAACTCCAACCCCCAAACTTTAGAACACAAACACTTTCTCACGGACAGCTTTCTATAAGAGAAAAGCGACTAACTCCTGAGCCATTTACCTGACGTGTCCCAATACAATGGTCAGGCAAGGTCAAGCAATTACTGAACATCACACACACCAGACTTCCATTAAGCTTATTGATCGGATAAAAGGCTGACCACAAGAGTATGCTCTGAGGGAGACAAAGCACATGAGGAAACAGCAGTTGCAAGATGGCAGTTTAATAAGAGGAGAAAGACGGCGAAACAAAAGGGGATTGCATGGATGAAAGTTCCATTGACCTTTTCGAAAGGAATTTTTGCTTTCATGAGCCCTCGAGGTTGGAAAGCATAAGACCAGGAAAACAGGCTGAAGAATCCTGTGTTGTGTGTTGGAGTTATCCGGGGCCCTCCTGCGTCAGGAATCAAGGCAGGGAGCATTACCAGCCGTGATACTGTTCTTGGCTCCAAGAACAAAGCAGCATGAGTTAAATCAACACAGCCGGCGTGTTGGGGAGACCGATACAGGACCGGTCTGTGTTGAAGCCAAGGTTCCAAACAGCACCATTGTATGGCGAAAACTGGAACAAACATTGTTTGAAATACGTGTGATAAAAGACGCAAGTAAAGTTGAACTGCTGGTGAGTGATTGAACTTTGAAACAAAGATACGATACCTTTGACAGAGTGGTCCA
This sequence comes from Ambystoma mexicanum, assembly GCF_040938575.1. Lineage (NCBI taxonomy): Eukaryota > Metazoa > Chordata > Amphibia > Caudata > Ambystomatidae > Ambystoma > Ambystoma mexicanum. Next base: position 1,526,058,379 of record NC_090937.1, read on the forward strand.
GCACCATGTGGGTGCTCAATTGGTCTCTGTAAGGTACCCAGTTGAAAAGTGAAAGAGTTGTAGAGAGTTGTGAATCGAAGTGGTCCTGCGACGGGAAAAGCGAAATCCTGCTTACAATCAAAAGTCTTCGATGTTGATACAGTAAAGGAAATTTGTGGAAAAGTTGATAAAGTTGGTTCGAGCCAAGCAGAGGGAGATCAATTGAAAGCTTTTTGTTAAAGTGGGTCTGAGCCCAAAGGAAAGGGATCGGGGGGTGAATCGAAAATAACCCAAATAGGTTTTGTGTTGAAGTGTGTCTGAGCCTGGCAGAGGGTGACCCAGGGTGAACAGAAAATCACCCAAGAATTTGTGCGTGTGAAACCTTAAGGAGAAAAGGAACTTTGATGCTTGTCGTGCTGCATCAGGCCCTTTGGAAAAGAGACTTTAAATGGCAAAGAGACTTTGACACAGATGGTCATTATGTTGAAGTTTTGAACTGCACCCCTGTGCTAGAGAAAGCAGAGACTGTTCTAAACTTGAGTGTGATGCCTTGTCCCATGCTGAAAAAATGGGGAAGGGAAACCAACGGCTTGAATATCCTGACATATTTCTTAAACAATTTCCTTTTGCATAACATTGTTTCCCACATTATTTGTATTTAGAAGTAAGGATTGGTAGTAGGTTTAGTATAGACTCTGTTATTTTGACAAGACACCACTAGGACTGCATTATTATTAAATGATGGTCGTGACATGCTCCCATCTTTAGATTTAGGTATAGATAGATGTTTTTCAAACCCAATTGAAGTTCAATAAACACCCGTGAACTGTGATCACTTGTGTCTGTCTTAATGTTTGTTACCATGCCTTCCTTATAGTATGAACACAGTGAGATGTCCTATGCTTTCTGTGCTTGTGCAATGCACAGAGAAAGAGCTAGGGGATTTTACTATGTCCAAATCATGGAACCAGTCTATCAATTATATATATTTTTCCAGAAGCACAAACACTTCATAATGTTCCCTAAATTCTTGGGAGGCACATTTAATTTAGATATTCCCTCCTGTCAGCACTAACAAAGAACAGAGCCAGGATTTAATCTAATTCCTCTTTTAGTATCTCTCATCTCAGGATCATTTCCCCTTTAGATCATAATCACATATGAATTTCTTTTGGCTTTATCACAGACAGGTGGGCACTCTCTTATGGACTAGTTAATTTCTCCTCCTTTAGAAACAGGTGGGCATCAGTCAGCAAGATGGGATCATTTTTACTCCAGAACCTGTCTGTTGTCTCTTCCACTGAAGAAGGGCTGGGGATTTAACTCCTGGTAGGCCTCACTTTCAGTCTTTACCAGCAATCCATCAATGAGAACAAAGGTAGAGCAATGTATTCCTTCTCCTTCCTGTTGTTAACAATTCTTCTTTCTCTCCATCAGTCAGTGATTGAGGGAGTAAGCCTGTTTTTGTCCTCCTCACAGAGTGTGTGTTGAATCTTAAATAGAACAGTGACTGCATACTTTCCCCAATCTAATTAGTAAAAATATGTGATTGTAAGTGTTCTTAAAGTGACATCACAGTAGACATACGCCTCTGCAGGCATTGGGCATATTAATGAAGGAGCAGTCTGAACTTATAAACCCAGCTAACCCCCATTAAATGTGATTAAATGTGATGTGCCCTGCCATTTGATAATCACATTTAGCCTATCTGTGCCCTGCCTTTTGATAATTGCATTTAGCCTATCTGTGTCCTGCGCTCTCTGCCAATTTTCTGCCTGATCCAACCCACTGTCTAATCGTGGCTGAAAAAGTTAGTCTAGCCCCGCCTCACCACATTATACTGGATACAGCTATGATAGGCTGGATATTGATCATCATGTTCCCGTTCTGCCTTGTCCAAGTAGACACACCCTGACACCCAAATTGGCTTGCCCGAGACATTACCCACTCCCATGCCCAACTCCCTTCCTCCCACTTACGCCTCCATTCCCGCCCTTTCCCAGCCAGACTCTCAGCCCTAATGACCGTAATACAACAGGTGAGGAAGTTACTGTCATATATTAATAAATGAGACAAGTTATATGCATATCCAATCAATCAATTGGCAGGTTATCCCAAGGACTCACCGTTACCTCTTCCTCCGACAGACCCCCTTTCGGTAGTGGAAGGCTCTTCTTGTTCCAAATGGAGAGAAGATAATGAAAGCCTCCCAAGTACCTCTTCCCCCTCCCGGATAAACCAGGTAGAAGAAGAAGTCCCAGGGAAACCCTCTGGGGAAGAAAACCCTGTTCCGAAGGTAGCGGTGTGTTGTCCTCCGTTGCAGTCGGGGATTTCGGCGAAGTCAGGAGGGCGTTCGTCTTTGAGAAGAAGAAAGAGACTGGTAAGTATCAGAGTGTAACAGAGGGATAGAATGTAAGGTAAGAGGAATGTGGATTACCCTTAAACCGGAACAATAGGGGGAAGATGATGGTAGTCAGAATCTTCCGAAAACCTCTGAGAAGCAATCGAGGCGGAGCTAAGATCTGTTTTGATGGTGCAGAGTCTTGCCAGTGTGTTTGAAATGCCGGTGCGTGATGTGCCTGTTACTAAGCGAAGAAGAGGATAATAGTGAGTTGTGAATGTTAGAATAAGCGGGATTGGAGGTAATTGGTTATATGGGATTGGGATGAGGCTTACCACGGTCCGGAATGGGACCGGATGGCAAACTTGGTTGATGAAGAGGAGGAGACCGCGAACTCGGAAAACAAAGAGGTAGTTGGAGAGACGCTAGAATTTGAAAACAGGAAGTTTAGAAGCTGAAGACAGTATTTCGCAAGTCAAATTCTAAGACCTAGGAACGAACTTACGTAGCGTTGTTAATGAGGAGTAGCAACGCAATGCCGTGTTGATCTCCGGGACTGATATACCCACCCTCGGGTAGGGAGGCAGTACTTCCGGGAAATCAAGGTGTGCTGAGGCTAGACTCGCAACTCCAGTTACGGCGGCCATCTTGGTAGTAGAAATGGCTGACACCCGCCGTCCTATGGTCCATCGATGCCACAAAGCCCAGCGTCTCCGAAGGGGCGTGACAGTATGCCCCCTCAAATGCCCCGGGCCTCCCGGTTTGGACGGATGGGACAAAAAGAACCGGCGGACCAAAGTAGGAGCATGAACCGCCGATGCCGGTTCCCAAGAGCGATCCGCCGGAGAATAACCCTTCCAGTCAATCAAGAACTGTAGACGACCCCGGAAAATGCGTGAATCGCAAATTCCCGCCACTTCATACTCGGGACCTGTCGGGGTGATGACAGGAGAGGGTAATCCTTTCCGTGCACGGGAGAAACGATCCGCCACGTCTTTCTTCAACTGCGAGACATGAAACACAGGATGAATCCTGGACCAGGATGAAGGGAGATTGAGCTTGAAAGCTGATGACCCTATACGCTTCAAAACGCAGAAAGGGCCGAAATATTTCGGGGACAATTTGGATGGTACCAGATGACGAGGCAGAAATCGAGATGCCAACCAAACCAAGTCTCCTGGTACCAACCGCGGAGCCGGAGTACGATGTCTGTCAGCAGAGCGTTTGACCCGGATCTGGGCCTCCCGAAGAGAGGTCTTGGCTGTTCGATGTCCCAACTGGATGGCATCAACGAGAAGATCCACATCGGGAAATTTTGAAGTGGAGACCGGTCCGCTGGGAAAACACTGAGGATGGTATCCGTAGGAGCAAAAAAAAGGGCTGAATCTCAAGGCTGAATGTCGAGAGTTATTATACGCGAATTCAGCCAAAGGCAACAAGGAACACCAGTTATCTTGTGAGGAGGAGATGTAACAACGCAAATATCCCTCAAGGGTCTGATTTAGGCGTTCCGTCTGACCATTTGTCTGCGGATGGAAACCTGAACTCAATGCCCGGGAGATATGCAAACTCTTGCAGACTTGCTGCCAATAGCGAGATGTATATTGTGAACCTCGATCAGAAACAATGGTCTCAGGTAATCCATGAAGGGAAAAAATCCGTGAAAGAAAAACTCTTGCCATCTGAGCTGCGGTGGGAATCCGCGGAAGTGGAACGAAATGTGCCAATTTTGTGAAGTAATCGATTGTGACCATGATTACTGTACAACCGTCTGATGGTGGCAAATCGACTATGAAATCAGTGGAAATCATTTGCCAAGGACGGTCCGGGATCGGCATTACTGAGAGGAGTCCTGAAGGGGCGTTTCGAGGGCATTTTGACTGCAAACAGATAGCACAAGCGGACACATAGTCTATGATGTCTTGAGTCATTTCCGGCCACCAGAAGTTACGTTGGATCAACTCTTTAGTATTAGCCACCCCTCGGTGACCCGCTAGGTATGAGTCGTGACAGAGATTTAGAACTGTCTTTTGCAGTTCACTCGAAGGGAGGAAGAGCTTCTTGTCCTTATAAGCACATCCTTGGACCAAGTTGAGTTTCCAGGTCGCCAGTAACTGTGGATTCAACTGAATAAATTGCAAAGTGGAGTTAGCCACGTTCTGTAAAAACGTGGTAACTACTTGCACGAATGTGGCTCTGGGAAACAGAGGTTCCGATCGAAAAGGCGTAGAAGAGGTATAATCCTTTCTGGACAATGCATCAGCCTTGAGATTGACTCTCCCGGGAATGAAGGTGAAAACAATCTCATACGGTGAAAAGAAGTGTGCCCAACGTGCCTGCCTGCTATTTCGGGTCTGAGCATACTGTAGGACGCGTAAATTACTGTGATCAGTCCTGACCTCAACTGGGTGTCTTGCCCCCAGGAGAAGATGTCTCCACTCTTCGAATGCCTTTTTTATAGCTAATAGTTCTTTTTCTAGCACTGAATAATTGATTTCAGAGGGAGACAGTGTTTTAGAAAGGTAAGCTATAGGACATTCTATTCCTTGATCATTTTCTTGAAGCAAAACGGCCCCAAGGGCCTGATGAGACGCATCCGATTCCACAATGAACTTCTTGGTTTGATCTGGAGTAATCAGTATGGGTCCTGTGAGAAAATGTTTCTTCAGGTTCTCAAAGGCAATGTGTGCCTCCCCGGACCAAAGGAATTTTACATTCTTTTTAAGAAGTGTCGTCAGTGGAAGTATCTCTTGCGAATAGTGTGGGATGAAACGTCTGTAGAAATTGGAGAACCCCAGAAATCTCTGCAGATCCTTAATGCAGATTGGTATAGGCCAATCTGTAATAGCTGATACTTTTTTAGGGTCCATGGATACCCCATTTGCAGAGATTATGTACCCTAGGTAGGCAACCTGGTTTCTGTGAAACTCACATTTCTCTAGTTTGCAATAAAGGTGGTTGTTGAATAGTCTCCGTAGTACTTCTTTCACGTGCTGACAGTGTTCTGATGGTGATGAAGAAAAGACCAGAATATCATCTAAATAGACAATAACGGTGTGAAGAAGAATGTCTGAAAAGAGGTGGTCCATAAAGCGTTGGAAGACTGCGGGGGCGTTGGATAGGCCGAAAGGCATTACTTTATATTCATAGTGTCCCAAAGGAGTACGGAAAGCTGTCTTCCATTCATCGCCAGCTCGTATACGAATGAGATGATAAGCCCCGCGGAGGTCCAGTTTTGTAAAGATGGTAGCTCCTTTAACGGCTTCTAGTATATCTGGGATGAGAGGCATAGGATAGCGATCCGGGATGGTGATCTTATTTAAGCCTCGGTAATCTATACACGGTCTGAGTTCCGTAGAGTCTTTCTTTGGGATGAAGAACAAAGAAGCCCCCGCTGGTGAGGTGGATTCTTGAATAAGTCCATTGCAAAGATTCTTTTGAAGATATTCTTTAAGAACTTCACGTTCCCGTCCAGATAGGACATACATGCGACCGAAAGGAATCGGTGCATCTGGAACTAGTTCCAGGGCGCAGTCGTCTCTCCGATGTGGGGGTAGTTCAGCATATTGAGATTCGGAGAACACTGTCTGATACTGTTTGTATTCAATGGGTAATTCCTGGATATGGTTCAATACAGAGATGGAACCCGGATTTTCCAACATGGAGATAGTGGGACGAAACCCAACCGCACCGTCCGAAAGACAGTGCGTCAAACAATGTTCAGATCCCAGAAAAACCGTGCCCGCCTTCCAATTGATGTATGGGTTATGAGCACGAAGCCAGGGTAGTCCTAGAATAACTGGATAGTGGGCTGTACGGATTACATCAAAGATAATGGATTCTTGATGGGAGGAGATATTCATCCGCAAAGGTATAGTTTGTTCCTTTATGGGACCTGATGTTAACGGACTACCATCCACGGACTCAACTGGGATTGCCATTGTCTTGACTGAACATGGTATATTATGAGCGGTCTTCCAGAGGGTATCAACAAAGTTCCCTGCGGCCCCACAATCTATTAAGGCCGTGACCGGAATGGGGTCTGTATCTCCCCATTTGATCTGGACATGTAAGGCCAACATAGTAAGATCGGGGATCTCCGTAACTTGGGAAGGTATCAGATAAGATGAGGAACCGTTTACTGACTCCCTAGCCGCGGTTCCCCTGGCGGTTGGGAGATGGCGTTTCCCTGACTTTTGGCTGGGATGAGAGGACAATCTCGAATTGCGTGTTCTTTGGAACCACAATACATACACAGGCCCTTGACTCGACGTCTATGACGCTCCTCTGGAGTAAGGCGACCTCTGGTAGTCCCTATCTGCATAGGTTCATCTGTTTGTGATCTTCCTACACTAGGAGGGTATGTCATAGGTGGTCTCATGGAGCGGCCACGACGACGTTCCTTCACTCTTTCTTGCAGTCGGTAATCCATCTGCATAACCATGGTGATCATCTCTGCCAAATTCGGAGGTCTGGGTACTCGGGAGATCTCATCCTTTAGCTCTTCGTTTAATCCTCTGCGGAATATTGTGATTAGAGCATCGTCCGCCCATGACGTACCAGCTGCTAACTGCTTGAAATTGGTGATATAAGACAATAGATCTTGAGATCCTTGTTTGTAATCTAATAACTGCTCTTGGGCTGAAATCGTGATCTCCTGACGGCTGAACATGGCTCGAAGACTATTCAAAAAGGCAGGATAAGAATCTAATAAGACATTATTGGTAGTAACAAGAGGCGTGGCCCATGCTAACGCGGACCCCGTCAAGTTTGCAATCATGTGTCCTACCTTATCACGGTCGCTTTGAAAAAAGGCTGTCTTGAAAGAGAACTGAACGGTACAAGCCTCGATAAAAGTCTTGAGTTTATGAGGATTACCATCGTATAAACCTCCTGGGATAGGGCCAGGAGGCACTTCGGACCAGCTAGGGACTCTGCCTGCCTGTTGTCGGAGGTAAGCATTCTCTTGTTTTAAAGAATGCACTTCATCTGTCAGAGCCTGTACTGCAGTGACTAATCGCTGTTGTTGTGAGGCGTCCATGTTTCTTAGTAACCCTGAATCCCTGAGACAACCTGCTCAGATATACTTTATATTTTTAGGCGTTGCTAACTGTCATATATTAATAAATGAGACAAGTTATATGCATATCCAATCAATCAATTGGCAGGTTATCCCAAGGACTCACCGTTACCTCTTCCTCCGACAGACCCCCTTTCGGTAGTGGAAGGCTCTTCTTGTTCCAAATGGAGAGAAGATAATGAAAGCCTCCCAAGTACCTCTTCCCCCTCCCGGATAAACCAGGTAGAAGAAGAAGTCCCAGGGAAACCCTCTGGGGAAGAAAACCCTGTTCCGAAGGTAGCGGTGTGTTGTCCTCCGTTGCAGTCGGGGATTTCGGCGAAGTCAGGAGGGCGTTCGTCTTTGAGAAGAAGAAAGAGACTGGTAAGTATCAGAGTGTAACAGAGGGATAGAATGTAAGGTAAGAGGAATGTGGATTACCCTTAAACCGGAACAATAGGGGGAAGATGATGGTAGTCAGAATCTTCCGAAAACCTCTGAGAAGCAATCGAGGCGGAGCTAAGATCTGTTTTGATGGTGCAGAGTCTTGCCAGTGTGTTTGAAATGCCGGTGCGTGATGTGCCTGTTACTAAGCGAAGAAGAGGATAATAGTGAGTTGTGAATGTTAGAATAAGCGGGATTGGAGGTAATTGGTTATATGGGATTGGGATGAGGCTTACCACGGTCCGGAATGGGACCGGATGGCAAACTTGGTTGATGAAGAGGAGGAGACCGCGAACTCGGAAAACAAAGAGGTAGTTGGAGAGACGCTAGAATTTGAAAACAGGAAGTTTAGAAGCTGAAGACAGTATTTCGCAAGTCAAATTCTAAGACCTAGGAACGAACTTACGTAGCGTTGTTAATGAGGAGTAGCAACGCAATGCCGTGTTGATCTCCGGGACTGATATACCCACCCTCGGGTAGGGAGGCAGTACTTCCGGGAAATCAAGGTGTGCTGAGGCTAGACTCGCAACTCCAGTTACGGCGGCCATCTTGGTAGTAGAAATGGCTGACACCCGCCGTCCTATGGTCCATCGATGCCACAAAGCCCAGCGTCTCCGAAGGGGCGTGACAGTTCCTTCTACCTCAACTCACCCAGAGTACGTGTTCTCACTCCCCAAACTCACAGCTAACGATAAAACATATCCCATTCTAGGGAATGAGAGAATGCCTAGCTTAAGAGCATGTACTAAAGCACCCTACCGCAGTTCTACTCCCTCCATCTTGCCTTCTAGACCACCCAAACACGTGGATCTCAGGAAAAACAAAACGTTAGCACATCCTACAGTAACAAATACCAAAAGAATTCCTAACGCTCCCGCCGTTCGAACAAACAAGCACGGTCCCATAAAGGACCCCAAACCTCCCATCAGTCTCAAAAATGCACTCATTAACGCCCAATCGTTAGGAGCCCACGCTGTCGAAATACATGATCTTATCATCGAACAAAACCTGGATTTGCTAGTAATCACAGAAACCCAAGCTTCAGGTCCGTTGTTAGCATTGGCCATCCCACCAGACTACACCATTCTCAGAACCGACAGAACCATCTACACAGGAGGGGGTGTTGCCATCATAGCGAAAAATACCCTCCAAATTAGTTCAAGCTCTATCGAAATAATCGCAGGATATGACCGACAACTACTACTACGAAAACACTGCAATCAATATTGTGGTTATCTACAGAATCCCTAGCACTAATAGCCACCCAGAAACAGACATCCCACTAATACTCGTGCCCATCCTAAAACCTAAAACTAAATGTATCATCATTGGGGACTTGAATCTTGGATTCAATGATTACCAAGACCCTAAAGCAGCCTCCCTTTTCCTTGCACTTAAAGATATGAACTTCAGCCAACACATTAATGCCCTCACCCACATTAAGGGCAGAACCCTTGATTGGATCCTCACCCTCAACACTAAAATTACTATAGACCTGATTACTCCACTTAGCTGGACAGACCATTTATGCGTAGAATTCACCCTCATGAGTGATGATCCTTTCCCTCCTAAGGCCAAAATAATGGACACCATTGAAAGTAGAAATCCCAGGAAGCTTACTGTAGAGAATTTTGACCCACCTTGAACAAAATACTAGAAACTCACTCAATCCTCTGTAACGATCCCACTGCCATTGCTGAGTATTACCATAAATGTCTCTCCACTGCTATTGACGTAGTAGCTCCTGTCACTACTAAATTGCGACATGTCAACAAAAAATCCAATTTCTGGTTTAACGAAGAACTAGTCGCCCTAAGAAGGAAGAAACGCTCTCTTGAACACGCCCATAGTAAACACCCCTCCCTTGACTCGGCCAAAGCGTTCAAAGACGCCAACAAAACCTACAAAACAACCATCATCGCCCACAAAGCTAATTCCTACAACGCCCGCATCAGCGATGCGGCATCAGACTCTAAAGAGCTCTTCTCTATCCTTAGAGAACTAGAAAACCCCCTACCAGCCGAAACGTCCATCAACGCCAGTAAAGAATGGTGTACTACCATACAAGATGCACTTGCCTCCAACATTGCTGTGCTCCAGAACAAAATAACCACCAAAAGACTATTTCTAGCAGATAAAAATACTCCCACACCCGGCCCCCTCCCCACCACCAGCGATAACCCCAACCCCCCATTCCATTTCACACCTGTCACCCAAGAACTTGTACTCAACACTATCTCCAAATTAAAAGCTTCCAATTGCCAATGAGACACCGTCCCAGCCAAACTAATCAAAGCTTGTGCCTCCACCTTGACCCCTACCATTAACTCATTTGTCAACTCCTCCTTCAATTCCAATACAGTTCCAGCCTGCATCAAAGAAGCCTGGGTTACCCCGCTTCTAAGAAAACCAAACATAGACCCCACCATCCCGACTAATTATCGTCCCATAACCATGTACCCATTCCTGCTTAAAATCATTGACAAACTAGCTTACAACCAAATCCAAACCCACTTGGAATCGCAACAGCTCCTCGGCACCAGACAATCAGGCTTTAGGCCTAACCATAGTACAGAAACAGCACTCCTGGACCTCAAAATACAGATGGATGCCATTAGAGACTCTGGGAAACTCTGCATACTCCTGCTGTTGGACCTCTCTGCAACATTTTATCCGGTGGACCATGATACATTTTGCACCTCACTCGCTCGAGACTTCAACTTCTCCAGTTAAGCCACTGCATGGGTGAAATCCTTCTTAACCCATCGTACCTCCAGAGTGTCTATAGTCAAAGAAGCGGCCAACCCCATACCAGTCCCCATAGGAGTGCCCCAAGGATCTTGTCTCTCCCCCATGCTGTATAAAGCTTACACCAAACTCCTTTTTTCAGCATTATATGATATGGGTGTCATCTACAAAAAATTTGCGGATAACACCCAGATCCTCATACCACTCACAGGCAACTATGACCAGGATACCGTAACCTGCAAAAAATGTACGTCATCATTCAAAACTGGATGGCACTAAATAGTCTTTGTCTCAACAACGAGAAGACAGAAGTTCTCATCGTAGGATCCCCAGCCAAAATAGCGACCCTCCACCCAGATTATTCAGCCATTAAAATCGATGGCACCGTTATTCCTGTGCTGAAACAAGTGAAAACATTAGGAATTTACATTGACACTTGACTTACCATGACTAAACATATTAACATGCTCGCCTCTTCCACAGCCTACACCTCCAAACTCATTGCCCTCTGCCGACAATTTCTGACCACAGCCTATTGCCTCACCTTAGCTAGAGCGTTAGTATTATCGAAATTGGATTACTGCAATGTATCACTACTAGGCACATCCAATACCAATCTCTCCAAAATGCGACTACTGCAAAACAAAGTCCTAAGAGCAGCCTTAGGTATAAAAAAATCAGACCACATCTCCAAGACAAGGAAGGACGTTCACTGGCTTCCTATCAAAGCTAGAATTATCTTTGAAACACTATGTATTGCACACAAACGCCAGACCAAAAAAGGCTCAATCTATCTGAACAACACTCTACAACTAAAAGAATACAGGAGATCACTAAGATCTAACGATAACCTCCTACTGGTACCCACTCGCTTCAAATCTACCAGAGCAGGGGGCAGCATCTTCACCGTTCTAGCCCCTAAACACTGGAACACCCTCCCCATCAATATCAAAAAAGAATCCTCCTTCCCTGGATACAAGAAATTGTAAAAAAAATCTGGTTATTTAATCAATATTAGCACCAAGGGACAGGTCGCCGCATAATTGTAACATGCCAGTGAAAACTGTACACTGTAAATATGATCTATCCTGTTGTACCAGCCCGCCAGCGATGCTTATATCTGTACTCTGTAGCAATGTATTACTAATTCCTAAGCTGTCTTGTAACCACGCCGTGATACCCGAGGGTCTGGGTGTGTAACAAACAAAAAAATAAATAACAAAAATAAATGTCATATCAAGGATTGATAGAATTAAATATTACCACCGTCTAATCTAATATATTCCACCCATTTTAGCAGTTTACTAATTTGTTCCCAAGATTCTGACACAAATCAATTAATGCAATTCTCACCATAATAGCATGCATAATTATTGCTTTATAGATTTTTGTACTTATTTAACTCACTTCTACATTTATATTCAACTTATTTACCCATCTCAAAGCGACCAGCTAATCCGTACGAATGCTATGAGATATAATTCCCTGGTAGGTGCCATTTCTATGCTTCAAAAAAGAAATTTGTCTAATTTGCAAAATTAAAACTCACATTAACATTAATTAGTAGCCATAAATAGTGTATCTCACACTGAACATGTCACTAAAAGAATTATGTTTCTACCAGGTCGTGCTCAAGAATTATCGGCAAAGTAGTGAATACCTTGTTGTATTCTTTAGCATCTTTGGTTTTTCTGTATTTATGACAGGGGCATGGTAGCATCCCTTCGAGTTTGCAGTCCCTGTTTTTTTTTCCGACATCTGACCTGCCCCCTCAGGCAGGTCAGATGCCCCTGCCCCTGGGTCTGTTAGACAGTTCTGGGTCAGATCAACTTTCATTTTCAGTGTCAAGATTCCTTCATTCAAGCGAGGCCTGGGAGATCAGATTAGGCACCACAGATCTGCACAACTCTCATTAGTTCATTATCTTGCACCCCCTGACACAGGTGCAACCCATAAAAACAGGCTTACGATTTACAGTCAGCTCCCACACACCAGTCCATCTCTGTGAAACAGCAAGGAATATATGTTCACATCTCATTTTGGGGAAGGGCAACACACATGTCAAGAGTTCAGTTCTGGCTTCCTTTAATGGGGTCGCATTCACAAAATCAGTTTTTAAAATTCACATTTTCCTGATGCCCCAGACTTTATATTTTTCCCCAAAAACACAGCTGCATAAACTATTCATTTATCCTTTCTCTAAACTGAAATTCTCCTTCTCCTCAGGTTAAACAGTTCCCCATTTTAACACAAGTTGCAGGTTCATGTCTGGTACTTGAAATGTTAATCTCAGGCCTTGTCAGTTAGGGTTTTGAGTGGTGGCAAAACAATTTACAATTAGTTTGAGAATGTGTTTCCCAAATGCTGGGCGCAGGCTGCAGCTTCGATATTGTTTTTAAAATGACGTTGTGCTCTGCATCTCTTCTCATGAATCAGACTTCCCAACAATGCACTCACAAAAACACACACATATACACACATTCAAACTCTCTTACACACACACATATTACGCAACTTTCAAAACACGCACTCACACATACAGAAAGATATTTTCATTAACCATACATATCCATGTGGCCCAGTGATCTTGTTATCTCGAGTCTCCTCTTCAGTGCTCAGGTGCTCCATGGGCTTCAGGACAGCTGGTGGCATAAGGGAACATATATATAGGACTGGGCTGGGATCATACCTTGGTTGCCTAGCAACTCTGATGCAGTAGACACCTGTTACCTGCCTGACGCCAATCACCTCCTCCAGTTGGTAATACACAATGACTGTGTGCAATTTTGAACAACTCACTGGGGCTCCTTAGGCAGACCACAGAATAACTGCACACATCCGCAGGTCACAGTTATAGAAATATCTAATTTGAAAACATGCACAGTGATAGCCAAAAGTAACAAAACTACAAGCACAATGTAATGCAGTACTAAAGTGGAGAACACGAAGCAGCAGTCAAATAAAACATTTTCTTGAAGGCCCAATTTACAAAGAATTCCCCTACTTAAACAGCTCTTCTCACTTTCCTGCTGCTTGAGCAGAGCTTTCACTGAATGTCTTTGAATGTATGTGATAGGGTGGATGTGTGGTTGTATTGTGCTGCACGTAACAGAGGCATCAGTCATGGCTAGGCATTGGACACGCCACAAATGTGAGCGTGTGGGGTAGAGAGACACATGCCATAGGGTGTTGGCATTGGGGAAATAATGCAAGTAGTAAGATGTGTAGGTAATGGCATGCTGGTGGGGTGTGCAGAAAGTATTTAACAGTTATAAAGGTAGATAGCTTCATCAACAGTGACTTTTTCCCCATTAATGGAAACCTTCAAGTGTTAGTAAAGTTTGAAAGTTCGAAAGATGGAAAGTTTGAAAAGTTTGAAAAATTAAAGAAAAATAGATAAGTAGGAAAAAAAGAACACTAATTATCATCAGGTAATTATATATCTGATATTAGTCATATTGAGACTTTTAATAATAATTAAAGAAATTATAGCTCACATTATTATGTTTTCTTTTATAAACAGTTCACAAGAATCAAAGCTAAAATAGCACCAAAAATGGAAGAGACAACTGGATCGTCGCTATAGTCATTGTGACCACACAATTTTTTCCGTCTGATGAATGTTCTGTAGTTTTATAGTGAACAGAAACATGTTAAGCTAGAACCTGGACAATTTATTGTACTAGGTTTAGAGTAGAACAGATCTCAATATATGGTATTGCTGATGATAATTAGAGTTATTTTTTCCTACTTATCTATTTTTCTTTAATTTTTCAAATGTTACTATCACTTGAAGGTTTCCATTAATGGGGAAAAAAAGTCACAGACTATTGTTATAGTTTTTATGAGTGGTTATACATGAATTTGTCATGATTTAATGTTGTTTTTATACATTGTTTATAAATAAATTGACTTGAATTAGAGTATGATTCCTGTTGAACTGTTGACAAATCCATCTACCTTTATGATTGCTAAATACTTTCAATACCCGGAAAAAGGTAGGGATATCACTATCTATATAGTGTGATTTGGGACTCCGCCTACAATTTTGAGGGATGTGCAGAAAGCCATGCAATGTGCAATTGTTTCTGTTAGGTAACACGTGAAAAACTCAAAGAGTTGCCAGGTCTCCAACAATACACAGGAGCATTTTTATATTTTATTTATTATTTGGAGCTTTGAATAATCTCCTAATGACACTTTATAAGATCAAGCGCAGCTCATTATTAATTAAAATGCTGACTGATCCAGGGATTACATTGTTAACCATTATTGGGAACTACATCAAAGCCAAGAAATTCCAAGATACATGACTACTGCACACATTTGTCAATCCCTGCATTGCTTCCCATGATGAAATTAAGTGGAATGGCGACCTGATGTGTATTTACTGGAAGGCTAAAAAAGGGATTACCGGTAAAGTTTACACCGGGTCAAAAACATTCACCATAAAAGTCCCATTTGTTTTTCCAAGTCTTGTTTCATCATTAACGTAAGGGACACACCTTGTACATTCCCAAAATAATTACCGCCACAATGAATTAGTTTGATGTCTGGGTACCCTGTACTTTTCAGACTGACCAATTGTGGAAAAACATGGAACCAACGCATTCCCCACAATCCAAACCTTTTAATTGTAAAATCTCTCAAACCTAGGTCCATGTTAATGTTTAGTTTCTCGCAAAAAGCCAGTAACCAAAACAGCCAATTTTCGCTGATCAGTCACATAGTTTTCAAAGCAGCCATGATATCTGCAGTCTTACTCTGTTTCCAGGAAAATTATTCCTAGTTTGAATTTCTAGTAATTTGTATGAGTAGGGTGTGTACGATATGTGTGTTTTGGTGTTAGTAATTGGTTTATGTTACTGTTGTAAGTCTGTGTTTGTCTGCGATAGGTTACACTCAAAATGTGTCAGCCTTTTATTGTATTTTGGTCAGTGAATATAGTCCTCTTTTTGTTATTTTGATTTTGGAAAGTATAAAAGCTAACACTGCAGTTTTGTCATTCTGATTGTAGAACTCTCTATTCACTATACACTGATTGTTTGTGTCCAATCCAATCTGAACTGTACCCACCCTACCTAACCCCAATCTTGTATATCCCAACTACTATGTATACTTTATCATCATCCACTTTAAATAACTTCATGAGCAGTCATTTATTGTATTGACTCCTTTTAAGGACCATTGTATTAGTACTGTCTCTTTTGTCATTTATATTGCATGCTCAGATAAAAAAAAGAAAAATTCTGATAGCTGCGGCTATACAAAAAGGGGGGTGATTGGTGTATTAAGGATCGCGCCCAGCAACAACAACGACTGGAGTATTTAACCACAGCTATCAGGCACTCATTCAGTTTGCGGCATTCCTAACCGTGGTTAAATGTGGCACCCTGTGCAGCCGCGGCTATATTCTGACAATTGGCTTGTCATGTGTCTGTGGACATGTGGTAGCCGTGGTTATCCAACATTTTGGGTGGAGTAGCATCACAGATGCATAGGGTGTTTTGAAGGATTGGGAGAGATAAAGGGAGTGGAGGATGACCATGGGGAGTGGAGGAGGGCTGGTAGACGTGTTTGGGACCCTTGTTTGGGTTTTGGGGGAGTCGAAATACATTTGTTGTAATTATAATGCACTTTCAGCTATGCAGTACTCTTAGCTGTTTTGAGTTTTCTTTGAGGTAGTCCAATTGATGGTGTTTTGCAAGTACATTTTAGTCATTTTTTCTTTTTGTATTTTGTTGTAGCTGCATCATTCTCATCATGCCAGTTGACTTGCACCAGATGTTGTACAATTAATTAAGGCCAATCTATATTCAAAACATAGTGGTACTGCTGAAGATGGGAGCAGCACATCTGTAGACAGTTCATGAAAAACCTTCTTTGTGAACCTCTGTAGCATTTCTGATGATTCTTCAAATTCTTGAAACACCTCCAGCTCCTGAGCTGGAGGTGTTTCAAGTCTCTGGCTGTTGGTGACAGCAACTTTAATGTGTGGAGTTTGATTCTGCACAACCACCGCTCAAATCTAGCTTTTTGTATGGAGGTAAAGCTTAAGCCACTCACAGCAGCTCAGATTCCAAGTTTAATATCCCACCCTATATTATCTTGCTGTCCAAATTTACTTACCCTACCTCATCTGTTCTGTTGTAACTATCTAGTATAATTTCCCCTGTTTATTTTTACTCACTTCATATATTGTTGTTCTATTCCTTGTTATACAAGGAATAGAACAACAATATATTTTGTATTTTGTTGTAGCTGCATCATTCTCATCATGCCAGTGGACTTGCACCAGATGTTGTACAATTAACTCCCGTGAAAGGCCAATCTATATTCAAAACATAGTGGTACTGCTGTAGACAGTTCATGAAAAACCTTCTTTGTGATCCTCTGTAACATTTCTGATGATTCTTTAAATGGAGTGCTCCTGGGCTGGAGGTGTTTCAAGTCTCTGGATGTTGGTGACAGCAACTTTAATCTGTGGAGTTTGATTCGGCACAACCACCTCTCACATCTAGCTTTTTTATGGAGGTAAAGCTTAAGCCACTCACAGCAGCTCAGATTCCAAGTTTAATATCCCACCCTATATTATCTTGCTGTCCACGTTTACTTGCCCTACCTCATCTGTTCTGTTGTAACTACCTAGTATAATTTCCCCTGTTTATTTTTACTCAGTTCATATATTGGTTTTCTATTCCTTGTTCTCCAAGTTTACTTATCCCACCCTATTCTCTCTTGTTCTCCAAGTTTACTTAACCTTCTCCATCTTCTGTCCTGCAAACACCGAGTATAACATCCTTTGTTTATTCTCATCCAGTTTATATAGCCCTGATGCAACTGAATACAAGATGTGATGGCCATAGAAACGTGTGTATTAAATTGTGTTTCTTAAACTGTGTGTAATGATGTTTACTTTTTTACAGATAGAAGGATATTTTTGTTTTAAACATAGATGAATAACCGTGGCTATAGTATCACCCAATGGGGTGTTAAATTTCAGAGAGGCAGTTGACCAGAGCAATGACTGGGAAAGGTCAGAGCCGCAGGTTCATTGGATCATTCCCGCGGCTATATGTCTCAATGCCCAAAAAAGTATGCTGTTTGTACCCGAGAGAGTCCTTGGTAAGAATGATCTATTATATATATATATGTATCTTACCCACAAAAGTTTCATATTGTAACCATGGCTAGGAAAATAGTGAATGAACTCTAGCCGCAGTTATGAGTGATGAGTTATTTTAGAAAACCTTTTTGGATGTTATTTCATTGTATTTGTGTATTTAAATGTGAAGGATGTTATTTTATTGCATTTGTATATTTATATGTGACGGATGTTATTTAAGAAAAAGACACAATCCTGTAGCCACGGCTACATAAAATGTGGCATCATTGGTTTATTCATGATCGCGCCTAGGAGTTGCAATGACTGGGGTGTTTGTCTGCGGCTATCCCAAACCCACCCTGTATATTGTGCAGGCGCAGGAAGGAAACAGCCACTAGTTTGTCATGCATTGTGTAGCTGCAGTTATACAAATCTATTGAAACATTTTTTACATGTGTGTCGGTAGTCGTCTCTGAAAGTTTTTTTACGATGTATAGAGTGTGGTATTTGTAAACAGTTATTGTAACATTTGTAATAATTTTTATTCATTAATAATACATATAAGTGTACATACTTGAAAAATGTAAATAAATATGCAAACAAAGTTTGTTGAAAACACATCTATTTGGGGGGGTGTGGTTGTGGGTTTTGATTTTCATTTAGTTTGAACACATGATACATCTTCTTTAGCCCAATTATCTGTATTCCTTCTGTCCATGATTTCTCTTAAATACATTTTCAATGTCCTTTTTCAACTGTTGTACTTTTTTAAAAACATTTATTAATAGTTGTTTTAATTCTGTTAAGGAATCAATGATTAGTTTTGTGGGTAATTCTTGATCTGCTTCTTGTTTAATTCTTTGTGATCCTTGAATGACTCTATCTGTTTGAAAATATTTGATATATTTCAAACAATTGAAGATATACACTTTAAAAATATTGGTGTTTTTTATATAGATATTTAATACTAGTGAGATCAACTAAATCTGTTTGGTGACCTATATTTGTTCCTTAAAATATTATTGTTAGCCTCATTTTACATAACTATAAAGAATGTACTCACAAAATCCTGAACGTGGTGCATTTTCTTCTGGTTCCTTTTCTTCAGCATCTTCTTTTTTAATTTCTTCCTCCTTAGGAGAATTGTCCTCCAGCCATTCCATGTAGTTTTCCATGTTACTGTCGTAGAACGAAATACTGCTTGTCATTTCAGATATTAGAATAAGCAGTGGAGGAAGAGTACATTAGGAGAGAAGGTATTTACGTTCTGATTGGTTGTTCATTGTGTGTGTGTGTGGCGGCTAGGATGTTAAGTACCTCAGATGTTGGTCAACTGTTGAACCTATCAGAGAATGTCCTTTTTTTGAGTGATGTTTATATATGCCAATAAAACTATAGATCATATTCTTTCATTATATTAAGCGTTTTTATACATATTACATTTTTATTGCTTGAGAGTGAGGTGTAATTTTAGGAGATTGTGCTATTTTTGGAGTATATTTATTGTTTAACTGGATATTTCAAACATGGAGCCAAATTCCGAAAGAGAGGAATTTCATTGTTCAGAATACTGTGGAGAATTTGAGAATGGAGTTAATAGTGATGTTGAGGACATAGGTGATGTATTCTCAAAGCATGAGTTACAACATTGTTTTGGTTCTATAATATTATTTTAGACAGAGGGCCTCATTACACGGTAGGAGGTAACCATGCCGCTATTAGCGACATGGCTACTCCCTTACCACATACCAGTTCCGGGTAGGCGGTATGGGGACTTACCGGGTCATTCCGACCCTGAAGGACCCGGTAAGTCCCCATTTCAAATACCATTCCCCATTTCCATTTGAGCCCCCATAGGGGTAGGAGCAAATAACGGTACAGCAATTTGCGGTACCATTATTAGCTCTGAAGTCCCTCAGCAGGTCCCGTCCTTAACGTCTGGTCAGACCAGATGTTAAGGACGGGACCCGCTGAGGGACCTCGTAGTAGGGCGCTAAGGGATTACCGGCACTGGTGACCTTACCGGAGCCGGTAATCCCTTAGCGCCTACCGTGTAATGAGGCCCAGTGTCTTTGAAATGAGAGGTTTATGGTGCAATTGTGGTGAAATATTTTTGACACAGAGCACAGTTTTTTTTTCTCATCAGGAAAAGAAAAATGTATTAATCATGTAAATTGTAATAGAGGTGAATATTATTTCTCTGATTGAAAATATATTTTTGGGTTATATATTGGTAAAAGAACCCAAAGGCTCTACAGAAATGTATATTGGAAAAGGAAAATAGCCTCGATGCCTTTTTTCAAATAGCAGCTGTTATTACAGCAGCCAATGAACATTGCTCCCTGTGAGAAGGGTTATAGCAACGGGTACCACTGAGCAAATGGGTCATCATGTATTGTCGGCGGTTGCAGCCGCGGCTGTAACTATCCCCTTAACAGAAGGTACAATGGTACCAAATCTTGTGCATTGGTCATGATATTTCGGTATTTTACAGTACACAATTCTGCATGTGTTTTTGTTTCTATGCCCTCATGTGTACCATTGTGTTGTTTACATTTTCACACCTTGTTACTATGTCTTTTTGAATCTTAAAAAATGTTACGGGTAGCCGTGGCTACTGGCGATTGATCAGACCCACGGCTACCTATGCTCTTTTCAGCGGGCTTTGGTAGCCATGGGTATGAACCCATTGATTGTACCCCAGTTATAGCTGTTTGTATTTTGGTGCAGTGATCATATTATTTTACAGATGTTTTAGCACAGCTTTTTAAATGTCTTTCTGTTTGGCTGTTCTCACCTCAAGGCATGTGTGATTTAATCAAGTTTATAAGGATTATTTGGAAAGTAGGGTTTTCCATATTTTACTTCTGTGTTTTCCAGAGTGTAAACAAGCAGTAGCACATGTTATGCTATGGTTATGTGTGAGAAAAAATATATTTCCAATTAAAGGTTGTTTCCCACTGACATTGGAAAATGTGAAACAAATGGGGGTGCATAATAAACCCTAGTGTCAACCAAGCAGCATAACTCTACCCTTGACAAATATAGAAGCTGTGCATGTGCTTTGTAGTTGGATATCAAGGTGTTTCCTGTGACCCTGTATTTGTGACTTTATACTGTGTTAGAGTTGTCAAAGTGTTAAAATGTGGCTTCAAATTTGCGAAGTCTTACTAGGTAGTGCACCTGATGAATGCTAACTTGGTTATGATGTTCGCCAATGTTCATTTTTTACTTATTTGTGGAGATTTCTGGATTCTGCCAGCTTACAGGGAAAGTTAATTTCAACTGGTAAGTGTGCAGTGAACATCTCTTCTCTTGAGAATTGGTTTGGGAATTGTACTCGGAAGTTATGGCTAGAGTATTGCAGGTATTACTAAAGTCTGGTGTTTCAGGAAAAATACACCAGGTAAATAGTTTCTTAGAAATTATGAAGCAAAGTGAAGAAGGTGAATTCATAGTGGCTGACTGGGTAAGGCCTCATAGTTTGCATTTCAGGTTTTCTGCAGTAATCAATCAAATGTGTTTGCCTCTTTTTATATAGGAATGACCTTGCACAGCACATGGTTTATGCATATCTTTCTCTTAATATGTGAATGCTTTATCATGAATTGTTAGGTTATGAAAGAATTGGTTCCTGTGGAGTATACGATTACCTCACTTTTCTTTTCGTTTAGCCTTATCATCCAAAAAATGTACAGTCCCAACCACAGATATATCACAACCCAACAAACGCAGTGCCCACCTAGTGAAACTCTACTTTGCTCATCTTATTTACGCTATATGAGCTGCTCAATACCATCCTACATTACTCAAGCACTGAGAGCAGAGGTGTACATGGGGCTTTTTTTATACTGCACTATTTCTACTCTCATCTAATTGTTGCATCAAGTAGCTCAGCCATCTATGTACAGTTTTTCACTAACCATATATGTGAAATTTAGTCTACCATTTCGGTCACAGTTTTGAAAGTAGATTTCATCACTGTATTGTATGTAGAACAGGGTATTGTAATGTTCTGCACCAATGCCTGCACAAGTCTAAACCTTGTGGTAGACAAAACCAAATGTCAGTAGTAATTAATAAATAATAATCAGCAACCATATTTGGTAGTTTCACAATTTGCTTGGAAATTATGTGCTTTGGAAGGGCAGGAACCTATTTGGTTTTCATGCTATGTAATCACATATTTTGTTAAACAATGCACAAAGATAAGAAGATGTAAAATGAATAGGGTGCATAGTAATTTGTATCATTAAACAAGCAGCATACCTCTACCCTTAAGAAATATTGCAGCTGTTTTTCTTTTTCGAAGTTTCATATCTAGCTCTTCACTATGACCCCATATTTGTGACTCAATTTATGTCAGAATTTTGGACAATTTTGAATGTGGCCTTAAATATGACAAGTCTTAAGGTGGAGTGCAGCTGATAAATGATAACTTGGTTTTGATGTTGGCAAATGTTCATTTTCTTATTTGTGGTAATTCGTGGATTCTGCCATCTTACAGGAAAAGTGTGTTTCAATTGGTAAGTTTCCAGTAAACATTTCTTCTCTTTAGAAGTGGTTTGGGAATTGTACTCTGAACGTATGGTTGCTGTATGCCAGGTATTACTGAATAAATGTTCACGGAAATGAGGGCAAGGGCATTATTGATGAGGTTTGCAAGGGTAGCTTTCTGGGGCTACCCATGGTACTTGGCCATTCAAACACAAGTGAGAGTGGGGATGGGCAGTGGAGGGAGGACATGCATGGCAATATGTTTTGTTGAGTAGCATTAGTAGTGATTAGTTTGTGGCTTAAATGCAGGGTAGTGGGCCAGGCCATTGATCCTGTGATGCCTTAACAGGTGCAAAGAGCTGAGGTGCTTATCTTTGCACGTCCTTTGATGAGGACGTGTAAGGAGGATTGATTAAATGGGTTGTGGCAGGAGCAAGTGGGTGGCAGGGCCCAGTCATGTGTCCAGTAGTCAACTCAATGCTGTGTGCCTGGAGCTGGCCTACAGTCCTTAGGTAGAGACTTGTAAGGCATAAAAACTGGAGCAGAGTGGAGAAACTGAGTGGCAGTGCATTACCTTCAGGCTCTCTGCTCCCTCATCAACTTCCTCATGAATTGAGGACACACCAGAGATGCATGAATGGTGGGTTGGTACATCAAACCAAAGATGTGTAACAGATTATCTTGCACCACCTTTATGAATGCAAATTAACAAGCTATGCCAATGTATGCCATGTTTACTGTTCTCAGGACATAGAATCCCACTTTGCACCTTTAGTATATATTGATCAATGAATGTAGAGAGAGAAGACCATGTGCCCTTCTTTCACATTTCTGGAGACGGAATGCCTTTAGTCTAATAGGCTGACATATCTCTTGTATATTAGCCTCATATGATTGGAGAAAGTGTGTGAAGGATTGTATGTAGTGTAAATAAGATGAACAAATTATAGTTTCAATGGGTGGCAACTGAGTTTCTCAGTTTGAGGTGTATTTGTGTTTTGCATAGTACATTTTCAAGATGCTATGCGTGAATGAAACCTGAGCTAATTGTGTAGATCATAATGACCTTTTGTTTCGCAGCCTTACAATTCAAGATAGGGGATGCATTTATGAAGTGAAAGATATGCACCAACTATGGGATTTGCCAGGTCATATGTATAGAAAAAGAAGCAAGGACATTTAATATGGGAAATTTATTTTTCTCACACATAACCATAGCATAACTTGTACTACTGCTTGAACCATCTTCAGAAAACACTGAAATAAAATATGGAAATCCCTTCTTTTCAAGTAATACCTATAAACTGTACTAAATTATAAACTTAAATATACTGAATATACTGAATACATTCAATATAAACAAAATGTATGTTATATATTGAAAATATAAAAAAACGCAATCACTGACCTTCACCATCCCACATTTTTTCTTCACAGCTTTTTTCTAAGATGCCATCAAGCAACAACAACATGCCAGAAGGAAGAATCTTGTGCAAGGCAGTAAAGTTTTACAATATAATATTTTAAAAAGTAGTGTTCTCAAATCTGTAGATACAAATACTGTAGATAATACAATACCTCTTATTGATAATACTTTTGAAAATCTGCAATTTCAAGTAGGAGATGTGCCAACTGAACAAACAATGGAACCCATAATGTTTTTAGTGAAAGTAATAAAAGAAAACATTTATCAAATCTGTTAGTTGCTATTAAAAAGCAAAGGTGTTTAGAAGAAAGGATGACAATTGTACTATCAATTTGAAACTCTTGTGTACAGGCGCGTTATAAATGACTTATATCAAACAGAGGAATACAGATATATATATATAGGAAAATGTACCACTCCTGTGTTTTTACAAATCTTTGGAGATGTTTGAAATCAAAATCTAGATAGGTTGTAAAGTGATTTTTGCAAAAGAAAAACGTAGAAGTAATAATTAGAAAAGCTTTTCATATGAAAAGAAAATTGTTCATTTTCATATTGAATAAACTTAAGAATTTACTTAAGGGGACTACACTATTCCATAGAAATATAGAAACAGTTCCTGTACTTACACGTGACAACCTTTGTGACTTGTTTGGTGGTGAGTAAAAACACACTTCTCATACAGAAAGATTTTTTAATGAGGAGAGTTACATTCAAGGAAAGAATGTGCCCCTTGCTATTGATGATAGTGGATGTAGCAAAGAAGTCGAAAATGGTGTGATTTCTAAAAAAGAAGAAATCCTAAGGTCTGATAATACAGAAATGGAAAGTTTAAGTCAGTCTTGAATAAAACCTAAAATGGAACTTGAGCTATGGACGTGCAATTTTTTCTGCAATATTGATACGATTTCTTGTAAAGTCTTAAAGAGATTTGTGCAGGTTTTGCACAAAAATGAGAATGTTCAAAGACAGATCAAGGTGCTACAAAGAATAGATGACTGTGAAGTTTGTGAAAAATATTCTAGGTCACTCTCTAGCTTGTCTTGATCAAAGTAGATGTAACAGGCATTTTCATCATATATGGTGTTATGCCTTGAGTAGATTTGCCAAATAGCCATACATGAATTAGCAAACAAGATATATGCAACTACTGACCTGTTCCAGACTGCGCTGCTAGATGAGAAGAGAATTGACCTAGTCAGCTCTCTGCGCTCCTACCTAACTGTAGGAACAGAGAGAGGTTTCCAGGGAAAGTGTGAGAAAAGACCTAGGCAAACTTGCCTGCGGTGTGGGCTGCACACCCTTAAATCCCAATTGGGTTTCAAAAACAGTTCAGTGCTCTGTTAGTCAACATTAATGAGTCGATTCTTGAGTTTGGTGGTTTATTTAAAGTGCCAGTAAGCAATCATTTTTGTGATGGGCAACATTACCCAGAAAATGGCCAATGCATTTCGGACTCAACAGTCCTTCATCGGGGCCTATCTAATCAACATTTTTTGGCCAAACATAAGACATAAGTGTCAGTTAAATCAATCGTACAAAAGCCAGCATAGTCCAAAATTAACCACGTTATAACACATACAATGAAAAATCAACAGAGTCTCACATACACAGAAACATATAAAGAAAAACAGAAAAACAGAAGAGAGAGTCAGCAATATAATACATAAACATTTTCACATAAACATCGTGTTGTGCATCTTCACTTTTTACAATGTTTCATGCGATTTTCTGTTATGCCAGTACCCAAATGTCTGACATTTGGGTACTGGCATAACAGAAAATCGCATGAAACATTGTAAAAAGTGAAGATGCACAACACAATGTTTTCTGTTATGTCCGACATTTGGGTACTGGCATAACAGAAAATCGCATGAAACATTGTAAAAAGTGAAGATGCACAAAATGATGTTTATGTGAAAATGTTCATGTATTATATTGCTGACTCTCTCTTCTGTTTTTCTGTTTTTCTTTATATGTTTCTGTGTATGTGCCCTGTTGATTTTTCATTGTATGTGTTATAACGTGGTTAATTTTGGACTATGCTGGCTTTTGTACGAGTGATTTAACTGACACTTATGTCTTATGTTTGGCCAAATAATCTTGATTAGATAGGCCCCGATGAAGGAGTGTTGAGTCCGAAATGCATTGGCCATTTTCTGGGTAATGTTGCCCATCACAAAAATGATTGCTTACTGGCACTTTAAATAAACCACTAAACTCAAGAATCAACGACTCATTAATGTTGACTAACAGAGCACTGAACTCTTTTTGAAACCAAATTGGGATTTAAGGGTGTGCGGCCCACACCGCAGGCAAGTTTGCCTAGGTCTTTTCTCACACTGTTCACTCTTATAGCGCTGACGCATGGTAGCATGATTTAGTGGGCTACACCCCAAAATACAGCAGTATCTGGAAACAATTTTTGAAGAAACAAGAAGCAATAGCGGTGCCCGCTCCAGTTCATTGTCTCTCTCCTTGTAGGTTTCCAGGGAAACCCTCGTGCTGAAGAAAACCCTGCGCTGCTTGAGAATGAAGGTTCCGGGCGAATGGAATGGATCAATCATCCGGTGAAGAGGTCCTTCACCAAGTTCTATGGTTGTTACTACAAAACAAGATACAAGGTAAATTGAGAGCTTAAGTCTTCTGATTCCTTGTTTGAAAATGGTGGATCTTACCCTAATGTTGATGTTTTCTCTCTCACTCTTCTGAATGAAGGGGCAGAACTGCGGTACAACCCAGCGCCGTGTCTGTACTGTACACACTAAGCGAAAAAGGGTAAGTATGAAGGACAGGTTCAAGAGGGATGGAGAGAGGAGAGAATGCTAAAAACCTACCATGTAAGAAACTCGAAAATCGTGGGTCAAGAGGCTGTTGAGGACTGCAGTGGAAGCTTCTGGGAAATGTAGTCCAGAAGAAAAGAGTACAGACTCTGTATGCTACTTCGAAGAAATGGAGAGGGGTAAGTGTTGAACTGTTGTCGGGTCAAAGAAAGGTGTTTCTACCCTGGACTTCTGGGAAAGCCTGTATACGATGGTCCAATGATCGTGTGAAATTGCTCCATACGTATGAGAAAAGAATCAGAAGACATGTGTGAATGCAACAGGAAGGAAACAAGAGTAGCAATTAAGGTTTCTGGAAATAAGCACAAACGAACCTACGGAGCATGGCCACACGTAGAGAGTAGCAACGCAATGCTGTTATGTCCAAAGGGTCTGAAGTACTGTCCTCGGCGTCAGGGATGGAGTCTGGAGAACGGGGTCCTGCTGGAAGCCTGAAACACTGCAGAGCGAAAACGGCGCCATCTTAGGATGACACCTGCTCAACCCAGGCACATGTCGCCAACGGTGCCACAGCGACCAGCGGCAGTGCCGAGGCATCACATATGGATGCTGATTGCACATCATAGTTAAATGAGATACCTTCTGGTTAAACTGTATCAGCGCAAAAACAAAGAGGTGATGGCTGGAAGGTTTAGAATGAATCTTAGCCACTGGCAATGCTCTGGGAAACCCTCCAGACCACCGTTCTTCGCCTGCCAAGCCATTACAGGAGGGGAAGACCATAGGCAAATCAGGCTTAGTCCCACCCCAAAATGGGCAGTCCAGCCTGAACTTATAGGCCACATCCCTAAACTGTATCAGTTCAACATATCAAGTATGTCTGATGCACTTTTAGATCTAACACTTTTGACTGAAACTCCAGAAAGTTTAGTTTCTACAGTGCAAATGATCAATATCATCCATTTAAAAGAGTATGTGTACGTAGATGAAACACTTACACGAAGTGGAAAAGACGATCCTATGCTTCAAAGGGTCTAATTGTTCAACAGTATAAAAAAAGTATTCCAATGTTTGTTTTCTACTGAAAGACCTGACATTTTTTGCATATCTTGATGCACTTTTTATAAGACTCAAGTGCAACTAGTGTACATTGAGGAGAAAATTAAACACAGTCTAGAAGATGTTTGGAAAGAACTTTATCTATATTTGTAGAAGAACAATTTGACACAAGTAAGGCACTTTCAGGCCGATTCATGGAATTAATGTGCGCCGAAAATTCCGGCGCAGAGGTGCCAAAACGTGCGAATCGCAGTGCAAGTGCGAAAATCGCAGGGAAACCAGCGCACATCGATTCATGGAAGTCTGTGCGTGAGAAAAATATTGATTGTGCGCTGAAAAAGTGCATGGCGCACGCCGGCGCACAGGTCATCCAACGGCGTGCGCCATGGCCACAGCGAAATCACACATAGCGCGGCGCACATAACAAAAGTAGGCGGAACACGGGGCGTAACACTCGGAATGGGGAACAACGCGTGAAAATATGGGCATCACGGGGGAAGTACAGGAGGCAAGTGCGCAGAACGCCCACACGCTCGCCTACAACTCGTATTCATGGAATCGAATCGGGCAAACCAGCGCACGGTCAAAGACGCGCACAGGGCCAAACAAGTCCGCCACAAGAAAGCAGGCGGTAGCGTCCCTGCGCCTGAAATAAATGTGCGCCAAAATGTGCGCTTACAAAAAGCACCTATATACAGCTATGATGAATGATCCATACTGTGGCCCGCTAGGACAAATGAGGTGCAAAGGTGTACCGACAAACACGGACACCCGCTGTTTGAAAAATAGCATGTGCGTGTATTTCGGGGTGCGCGGGAAGTTCCACATGCGATTGGCCTGGGTACGTGTATTTCGGGGTGCGCGGGAAGTTCCACACGCGATAGTCCGTGGTACGTGTATTTCGGGGTGCGCGTGAAGTTTCACATGCGATTTCAGCAGGGTACGTGTATTTCGGTGTGCGCGTGAAGTTCCACATGCGATTCCAGCAGAGTACGTGTATTCCGGGTGCGCGGGAAATTCCACACGCGTATCCAGCAGCCTACGTGTATTTCGGGGGTGCCGGGGAGTTCTACACGTGAATTGGCCGTGTGGGTCCTCCCAGCTGTTCCCTCTACACCCTCCACGGCCCCTGCAGGTAGCCCACACCACAAGGGACTACCCTGCACCCCTGCACATGTCCCGCAGGCAGCCCATCCACCTTGGCCATGCCCCCCAGCCAACCCACATGGCACCTTCCACTACTGCCCACCAAAGCATGTCTCCCAGCACCCCCACCCCCCAGCATCCAGGGGCACCCTCCACCAGGCCCCCACTCATGTCTCCCAGCACCCCCACCCCCCAGCAGTCAGGGGCACACTCCACCAGGCCCCCACTCATGTCCAACTCACGTCCCCCTGCACCCCTACCCCCCAGCAGTCAGGGGCACCCTCCACCAGGCCCCCACTCATGTCTCCCAGCACCCCCACCCCTCAGCATCCAGGGGCACCCTCCACCAGGCCCCACTCATGTCTCCCAGCACCCCCACCCCCCAGCATCCAGGGGCACCCTCCACCAGGCCCCCACTCATGTCCAACTCATGTCCCCCTGCAACCCCACCCCCCAGCATCCAGGGGCACCCCCCACCAGGCCCCCACTCATGTCTCCCACCCCCCAGCAGTCAGGGGCAGCCTCCACCAGGCCCCCACTCATGTTTCCCAGCACCCCCACCCCCCAGCATCCAGGGGCACCCTCCACCAGGCCCCCACTCATGTCTCCCACCCCCCAGCAGTCAGGGGCACCCTCCACCAGGCCCCACTCATGTCCAACTCATGTCCCCCTGCACCCCCACCCCCCATCAGTCAGGGGCACCCTCCACCAGGCCTCACTCATGTCCAACTCATGTCCCCCTGAACCCCCACCCCCCAGCATCCAGGGGCACCCTCCATCAGGCCCCCACTCATGTCTCCCAGCACCCCCACCCCCCAGCATCCAGGGGCACCCTCCACCAGGCCCCACTCATGTCTCCCTGCACCCCCACCCCCCAGCAGTCATGGGCACCCTCCACCAGGCCCCCACTCATGTCTCCCTGCACCCCCACCCCCAGCAGTGTGATTTTCCTGGGTACGTGTATTTCAGGGGTGCGCGGGTAGTCTTATACGCGATTTCATCAGGGTACGTGTATTATGAGTCCGCGTGAACTTCCACACGCGATATCCGCAGGGTACGTGTATTACGGGGTTCGCGTGAACTTCCACACGCGATATCAGCAGGGTACGTGTATTACGGGGTTCGCGTTAACTTCCACACACGATATCAGCAGGGTACGTGTATTACGGGGTTCGCGTTAACTTCCACACGCGATATCAGCAGGGTATGTGTATAACGGGGTTCGCGTTAACTTCCACACGCGATATCAGCAGGGTACGTGTATTACGGGGATCGCGTTAACTTCCACACGCGATATCAGCAGGGTACGTGTATTACGTGGTTCGCGTTAACTTCCACACACGATATCAGCAGGGTACGTGTAATACGGGTTCGCGTGAACTTCCACACGCGACTGGGCCTGGGAGAGCGTGTTACGTGTATTCCTGGGGTGGGCGGGTATATTCACTCGCGACTGGGCCTGGGAGAGCGTGTTAGGTGTATTCCTGGGGTGGGCGGGAAGATTTACACGGTCACCTACAACGCGCCAAAAAAAAGGTCCAATCCGGAAACACGTACGCCAGCATGAAGCAGGCGCACGTCCCGCGCAGCATAAAAGTGTGCGCAAACAACAAACAAGCTCAGACGCCAGGATGAATATACCGTTCCTAGCAGCAGTGGCCATGGGATACCACAGGAGGAGGAGGAGGATAGTCAGGGCCAGAATCTTCACACCCAAAACCAGCCTTTTTGGTATGCCTGATGACCAGGTGTATGGGAGGTACAGGTTTCCACCTCACATAATACTCGACCTGGTCAGTGAGTGGGAGGATGACCTCACATTGCTCCCAAGCACTGAGCCCCCTGGAGAAGATCCTCAATGTGCTGCACTTCTTGGCTACCGGATCATTTCAGTGGACAAGTGCCATAGCGGGGGGGGTGTTACAGGCCACTCAGTCACAGTGCCTACACCAGGTGTTGGCCATCATCACTGTACGCCCATCAGTCTGCAGGCACATATACCTGCCCAGAATACCTGCAGAAAGGCAGGCTGTCAGCCAGGATTTCTACAGGGTGGCACAATTCCCCAAAGTGCTAGGGGCCATTGATTGCACCCATGTGGCTCTACGTCCCCCCAGGGCATCTGAGCACATCTATCGAAACCGCAAGCACTGGCATTCCATCAACGTCCAGGTAGGATGTGATGCCAAGGGAATCATCACCTCAGTATATGCCAACTATCCCGGGTCCACCCACGACAGCTTCATTTACAGGATGTCAACCCTAAACCGGGACATGGAAGCTGGGCGGCATGGCGATGCATGGCTGCTTGGTGAGTTTAAATGCCCGAGCACACGCATGCATGACAGATACAGAGTAATGTCAATACCCCACTAATGATCCCCATCACCACCTCCCCAGGGGACAGTGCCGACCCTCTGAGCACCCACATGATGACGCCAATTCAGAACCCCATCACGTCTCCCGAGGTAAGATACAACACAGCCCATATTGCAACCCGGGGCCTAGTGGAGCGCACATTCGGAATGCTCAAGTCACGCTTTCGCTCCCTTGACCGTTCTGGCGGGCAGCTGTTATACGCTCCCCCAGTAGTGTGCAGGATCATAGTGGCAGCATGTGTCCTGCACAATGTTGTAACACGCCGGGGCCTGGCTGTGGACATGGTGGTGCCCCCACATCCCCAACCACATGCACGCCCGCTGCGCATGGGAGGGGAAAGGGCACGGGGTGAGGCAGCCCGTACGCAGCTGGTGGCTAATTACTTCACGTAGAAATCACACCCCTGTGGAGTGCACACAGCCCTGGCACATACCATCTGACAATCATTGATGACTCAATCTGACAATTCTGATGAATTAAGGGACAGTCAACTGTCAGAACCATAGCAGCCTGAGATTTTTCACCTGGAAGTGTCACAATGTGTGCATCCCTACCTACACAAACACCACCAATGCAGTGTCATCAAAAGACACACTTCTATGCAGCAAAAATGAATACCCACTTGCTAAATACAACATGAGAACAGTGCCATGTCACCCAACCCCTCCCCGGCACCGCCACACAACACACCATGGCATGTCATGCTATGTGAGAGCAAACAAATTAATCCCCACAACATGACACAAGTGTCACAAACTACAGTGTCCCTAATGGAAACTGGCCACACATGAAATGCTCACAGTAATGCAGGACCAACAACACACATTACCAAATATTTACCAATAATACTAATCACCTACACAACCTCCAACCTACCATAAACATGACAGTACGGATTAAAAAAATTGGTAGTCTCACTACCTGATAATGCCAGCACTTCGAACACGTCCAACTGTACAGTGCTAGCGCCACGCAAAAGTGTAGGTGCACTGCTTACAACATGGACTCCATTTCCAAAGTAGACCGCCTTGTGAAGACATGAGAAATGGACCTGCAAATTAGGAGGATGAGATGGATGCAGAGGCACATATCAATACACCATGCAGTGTACAATACTGTCAGGGCTGGGATGATTGGCAGTGTTTTGGGGCTTGTTGGGGGTGTTGGGAGGCATGTTCTCCTTCCCTTTTGCAGAGTAAAGGCCCAAGGAAGGAGAACCGCCAAGAGACTACATTACCCAGCAGGCCGTGCGCATCACGGGCCTGCTGGAAGGAAAAGGAACACACGCGCGCTACTGCGCATGCGCGTGCCGCGCCCTGAAAGCAACGCTCGCAATCCTGGCCATCGGCGAGAGAGGACGTGTTCGCCTCGATCTCCTGCAGGCACGCCTACGCGGGGCACCGCCCGCCAGCTCAACCCCCGGCCCCGCATACACGAAAAGCTAAGTACACGACTCTTTCATAAACAGCTGATTTATCCCGTGGGAGGGAAACGCATTACGCGCTGAGGAAATTATTCTGTTGACATTTTCGGAAGCACGAAAAGACGAGTTACACATGTTTGCATGCAGAGCATGATACTAACCCCGAGTTGGAGTTAGCTTGGCGGTGAAGCAACCGCACCTTTAACGAATCTTTAACCCTTTAGGGAACGTTCCTTTGGAACGGCAATTTCGCACGCACGTGCACTGACTTTGTTTTGCTATTTTCAGCTCATTGTTCGATCGGATTGGTGAGACATATCACGCCCATCAACACGAAAAGGCCGAAGGACCTAGGATCCCACAGAACACTGAGCTAAGTGCTTTAGCACCTCGTGTGCATGTATATGTTTGTTGTTACTGTTGCACAGGGTGAGGTGGAGAACATGTAATCTGCATATTTATGTTTGAGTAGGCAGTGTGAAACCAAGCCAGCACTAGAGAACACTGATCTAGGTGTAAATTGGTTAGAGGCTCCAATACAAAGGCCTCCAAGGAGAATTTCTGTGAGTGATGGTAGTGTGAAAGTGTGTGTGAGCAAGGTCAATGCCAACAACCATCAGCAGGAGGAGCATTGGAGCCGAGGAGCATGTTTCCCTAAAACCCCCTTTCCCATCCATTGTGATTCCCTAAACCTCTTTCCGGTGATCCCGAACTCCCTCTACCCATCCATCAACGAACCCTAACCCTCTTTCCCCAGAGTGTTGCGGTGGCCTGCAGTGTTCATTTCCCAGGTGCCAAGACCCAATGGGGAGGGAGGAGTTTGTGCTGCCTCTGTGCCTGTCAAGAGGAGTGAGGATCTGACAGAATTGCGAGCCCACGTATTCTTTCGGCGCCTGGGCAGCACAATCATGGCAGACGTAGTAGCCCTTCTCCAGGACCTCAAGGCTGAATTGACAGCAACCAGGCAGGATTATCAGAACTTAGCAGGTCAAGTCCATACCCTGACTATCCAGACTCAGGCCAAAGCAACGCCCTTGCCCAGACAACCCCCGCCAGCACCAGTACAAGTGCAGGTAGGCACTGAACCATCCCTGCCTTTAGCTGCCCCAGAAAGGTACCATGGGGACCCACAGAATTTTAACCAATTCATTATGCAGTGTCAGTTGCACTTCTTGACCAAGCCAGGAGTTTTTAGGACCGCACAAGCGCGCACTGCATTCGTAATATCCTATCTCACGGGGGATGCAGCTTCTTGGGCAACACCACTGGTTCGCAAGGATGATGCCGTATTGTACGACTGGGATACCTTCTTGGACGAATTCGGTAAAATATTTAACCGTAGGGCAGCAACTTTGATTAAAGATCGAGCACTGCTAACGCTGAGGCAAGGAAGCAGAGATTTTGTTTCGTATGTCACAGCTTTTAACCGGTTGGCAGTAGAAACCGATTGGCCCCAGGAAAAGAGAATGGCCCTATTCTACCAGGGTTTAAGGGAGGAGTTGAAAGATTTAGTAGCGCAAGTAGACACCCAGCCAGAGAACTGCTCCACCATGATTGACCTGGCACTACGTCTCGATCAGTGACAAAGTGAACGTCGCCAAGACCGCAGAAAATGGGACAATAAGCCTATGGTCCGGCTGGATCAACAGAGAAACACCAAGTTAACCGAGAAGGGAACCGAGGAACCAGTGCAGATTGGGACCATACGAGGCCCCTTGACGAAAGAGGAAAAAGAGAGAAGAAGGAGAGAGAAGTTGTGTCTATATTGCGGAAAGTCGGGCCACTTTGTCCGAGAATGCACCAATAAACCATCCGCCAAAGGAACCCCCTTGGGAAACGCCCCAGCTCGCCCCTGAGGGGGGTGAGGGCGAGCGAATCTGAAGACACCCCAAAGATGCTAGCAAATATACATCACACTCCGTCCGCTCATGTCATGCTGGCTGGTCATCTGGATGTTCAAGGAAGGCGTATACCAGTGTCGCTTATGGTCGACTCAGGGGCCACAGGTAATTTCGTAGATGATCAAGTAGCTAAAAGACTAGGTCTTTCCTTGGTGACTAAAGAACAGCCAGAACAAGTGTAATCGGTGGACAAATCACTGTTAGTTTTAGGCCCGATCACCCAGCATACGCAGCCCATGCAGCTAGAGTGTGGGAAGGGACATCAAGAAGTTATTGAGTTCGATGTGATTTCTGCACCACAATTTGGATGTATTCTGGGCTTAACTTGGCTAAGACTACACAATCCAGCGGTGGATTGGGCCGCCGGTACACTACAGTTTTCATCAAAGCATTGCCAGACTAATTGTAGTACGGGGAAGTGTTGTCCCCACTTCATCGGAGGCAGTACAGATGTGGTTTTACCTGAAGAGTATGAGGAATATCGGGATGTCTTCAGTAAGGTGGCCGCCGAGACCCTACCCCAACACAGGCCTTTTGACTGTCGCATAGACCTGGAAGCGGGCGCTGTGCTACCTTGTAGCAGGATATGCGCACTCACTGAAGCCGAGAATGAACACTTGAGGGAATACATCGAAACCAATTTGGAAACGGCTTCATACGGCATTCTACGTCTCCAGTTTCCTCCCCTTTATTCTTCATACCAAAAAAAACGGGAGACTTGAGAACTTGTATCGATTATAGGGCGATTAATCGCATTACCATCAAGAATCGTTACCCGTTGCCCTTAATCCCAGTGTTGTTGGACCAAGTACGAGGATCCACTGTTTACACGAAGTTAGACCTGCGAGGCGCGTATCATTTGGTACGCGTCAGAGAAGGCGACGAGTGGAAAACGGCCTTTCGGACCAAGTTTGGCCTGTACGAATATCAGGTCATGCCTTTTGGGCTGTGTAACGCCCCCGCAGCATTCCAGCACTTTTTAGATGAGGTGTTACGAGGTTACCTAGATGTTTTTGCCATCGTATACATCGATGATATCTTAATCTATTCTCGCAATGCTGCAGAACATCAGGGCCATGTGAAAGCTGTTTTACAAAGATTGCGGGAACATAAGTTGTATGCCAAACTAGAGAAGTGTCAATTTCACCAAACCACAGTTGAGTTCTTAGGATTCATCTTGTCACCTCAAGGCATCACAATGGATCAAAAAAAAGTGCAGGCCATAGCCAACTGGCCCTCTCCAAGTTCTGTGAAGGATGTTCAAACAGTGTTGGGATTCGCCAATTTCTACCGCCGGTTTATTGACGGTTTTGCCAAGAAGGTCCAACCCATTACTCACCATTACTCACCTACTACGAAAAGGAGTTTCATTTCAGTGGAATGAGAAGGCTGAAACTAGCTTTCAAACTTTGAAGGAAGCATTTGTAACAGCACCAGTGTTGCAACATCCAGACCCTTCTAAGCCTTACATTGTAGAAACCGATGCATCAAGTTATGCGGTGGGTGCTATCCTGTCACAGCGTGATGACAACGGACAACTACATCCAGTCGCCTATTACTCACGAACATTGTTACCGGCAGAACAAAATTATGTAATTGCAGACAAGGAACTGTTAGCTATTAAGGTGGCCTTCGACGAGTGGCGTCATCACCTCATGGGAGCCCATCATACTATCACAATCTATACCGACCATCGTAATTTGCAGTTCTTGAAGTCGGCTAGGGCGCTTAGTCCGAGACAACTCAGGTGGGCCATGCAGTTCTCAGAATATGACTTTATCGTCACATATCGACCTGGAGTGGAAAACCGAAAGGCAGACATACTCTCTAGGTACCCAGAGACACCTTCAGCCCTGTCAAAACCCATAGACGAACCCAAGCCCATTGTGGATTCAGCACGAATAATTGGTAGTGTGGTAGTAGACGCCATATTTGAAAAAATCCGGAAAGCCATGTCAGCACAAGATCTGGTGCTATGGGCTAGCAGGGGTCAAGAACAAACAATCAAGGAGGGATTGCCATTCTACAAATCAGCACTTTACTTACCTACTATACCGCTTCGACAACAAGCCATCAGATGGTGCCACGACTCCCCTTTCGTGGGCCACCCTGGAACACTGAAAACCAAGGAGCTAATCATGCGTCATTTCTGGTGGCCTAGTGTACAAAAAGATGTGAAACAATATGTATCAAGATGTGAAACCTGTTTAAGGAACAAAACTGAACACAGAAAACCTGCAGGTCAGCTGCAACCACTTCCAACTCCTCCGACACCTTGGCACACAGTATCGTTGGATTTAATTGTCGAACTACCACCAAGTCAGGGATTTTCAGCCATACTGGTTGTTGTGGACTACTTAACTAAGATGGCTCATTTCATACCTTGCAAGGGCACACCAACAGCCAGCATGCTAGCAAATCTGTTTTTACAAAACGTGGTACGGCTTCACGGTATACCGTATGGAATAGTTTCAGATCGAGGGCCTCAATTTACTTCACGTTTCTGGCAGGCCTTTTGCAAGACAGCAGGGATTGACATTCGCTTGTCCACCGGTTACCATCTGGAAACAGATGGTCAAACCGAGAGACTAAATCAGACTTTAGAACAATATTTGCGTTGTCTGACTCAAGGAAAAGAACACGAATGGGCAGAAGTAATCTGGTTAGCCGAACTGGCTTACAACAACGCCCTAGATGCATCAACCAAGGTCACCCCATTTTATTGTGCCTACGGCTATCACCCACGATTTCAGCCGGTGCCACATGACCCAGTGCCCGAAGTTCCGGCAGTCAAAGAAAGACAGAAACATCTGGAGAGAATCTGGCAAGCTGCGCAGTGCAATTTAAATCTTGCTAAAGCTACTTATAAACATCATGCGGACAAGAAGAGGAGACCAAGTCCTCAATACCAGGTGGGGGATCAAGTGTGGCTTTCGACACGCAATCTACAACTACAGGGCTCCCGCAAATTTGGCCCCCGCTTCATTGGTCCATTTCAGATTAAAGCTCTGGTCGGCCCTGTGGCAGTAAAGTTAATCCTACCCCCATCCATGAAAATACACCCCGTGTTTCACATCTCATTACTAAAACCAGCCCCAGCTTCCATAAGAACTAAGAAACCCCCACCGGTCTTGAGAGATGGCGTCCCTGAATATGAAGTCCACAACATCCTAGATTCACGCCGTAGACGAGGTTCCCTTTGGTATTTGGTGGACTGGAAGGGATATGGCCCAGAAGACCGATCGTGGGAGCCCGCATGTAATATTCATGCTCCTCGGCTCCTCCGCCAATTTCATGCATTAAACCCCACTAAACCAGGACCTGCTGGAGGGAGGGGGAGTACTGTCAGGGCTGGGACGATTGGCAGTGTTTTGGGGCTTATTGGGGGTGTTGGGAGGGCCCACCTTGCACAGGCATGTTCTCCTTCCCTTTTGCAGAGTAAAGGCCCAAGGAAGGAGAACCGCCAAGAGACTACATTACCCAGCAGGCCGTGCGCATCACGGGCCTGCTGGAAGGAAAAGGAACACACGCGCGCTACTGCGCATGCGCGAGCCGCGCCCTGAAAGCAACGCTCGCAATCCTGGCCATCGGCGAGAGAGG
Organism: Ambystoma mexicanum; assembly: GCF_040938575.1. Classification (NCBI taxonomy): domain Eukaryota; kingdom Metazoa; phylum Chordata; class Amphibia; order Caudata; family Ambystomatidae; genus Ambystoma; species Ambystoma mexicanum. The sequence goes on from NC_090937.1 coordinate 1,526,096,266, forward strand.
ACGTGTTCGCCTCGAGCTCCTGCAGGCACGCCTACGCGGGGCACCGCCCGCCAGCTCAACCCCCGGCCCCGCGTACACGAAAAGCTAAGTACACGACTCTTTCATAAACAGCTGATTTATCCCGTGGGAGGGAAACGCATTACGCGCTGAGGAAATTATTCTGTTGACATTTTCGGAAGCACGAAAAGACGAGTTACACATGTTTGCATGCAGAGCATGATACTAACCCCGAGTTGGAGTTAGCTTGGCGGTGAAGCAACCGCACCTTTAACGAATCTTTAACCCTTTAGGGAACGTTCCTTTGGAACGGCAATTTCGCACGCACGTGCACTGACTTTGTTTTGCTATTTTCAGCTCATTGTTCGATCGGATTGGTGAGACATATCACGCCCATCAACACGAAAAGGCCGAAGGACCTAGGATCCCACAGAACACTGAGCTAAGTGCTTTAGCACCTCGTGTGCATGTATATGTTTGTTGTTACTGTTGCACAGGGTGAGGTGGGGAACATGTAATCTGCATATTTATGTTTGAGTAGGCAGTGTGAAACCAAGCCAGCACTAGAGAACACTGATCTAGGTGTAAGTTGGTTAGAGGCTCCAATACAAAGGCCTCCAAGGAGAATTTCTGTGAGTGATGGTAGTGTGAAAGTGTGTGTGAGCAAGGTCAATGCCAACAACCATCAGCAGGAGGAGCATTGGATCCGAGGAGCATGTTTCCCTAAAACCCCCTTTCCCATCCATTGTGATTCCCTAAACCTCTTTCCGGTGATCCCGAACTCCCTCTACCCATCCATCAACGAACCCTAACCCTCTTTCCCCAGAGTGTTGCGGTGGCCTGCGGTGTTCATTTCCCAGGTGCCAAGACCCAATGGGGAGGGAGGAGTTTGTGCTGCCTCTGCGCCTGTCAAGAGGAGTGAGGATCTGACAGAAACAACAATATGCACTAGGAATGTATACACAGTATTTTGGATGTATTAGGTTAGCTCTCACCGAGAACTTTTTTCTATACAAAGATCGGTTTTTCAATCAACTGAAAGGAACAAGTATGGGAGCCACTTTTGCTCCAGACCTGGCAAATCTGTACATGGATAATTTAGAACAACAATCCATCTACAGCTCTCGCAACCCTTTTCAAAATCTCATTAAAAATTGGCTACGATACATTGACGATATCTGCCAAATATGGAGTGGCACCCTAGAGCAACTAACCTTGTTTCATCAGTGGTTGAACCTTCAAAATTCTCACATTCAATTTACAATTCACATTGATCCAAACAAAATACCATTTCTAGTTTTGGAAATTCAAAAAACCACAGGAGGCTCTATTGAAACAGTTCTCTATAGAAAACCCACTGACAAAAATACTCTGTTAAACTACACTAGCTTTCATCCGCTTAGCTTGAAAGAGGGTTTACCCTATGGTCAGTTCCTGCGCATCCGCAGAAACTGTACAGATGTACAACAATACAAAATACATGCCAAAAGTCTGAAGTCGAGACTTAAAGAGAGAGGCTACCCCCACAAAACGATACAACAAGCATACAAACGTGTGTTGCACACAAATCGCTCGAGTACGTTAGAACCTGCACCAAAACACCAAGAAGATAAGATCACCTGTGTAAGTACCTATAGTCCGATTAGCAACACCTTCAGAAAGATCATACGTAAACATTGGAAGGTGATCTACACAGAAGACTTTACCCCTTCAGCTCCAAGGTTTGCCTTTAAAAGGCAATCCAACATTAAAGACAATTTGGTACACTCGTACCTACCCGTTAAATCCAAGAAATTTGCACAAACAACATTGTGGGGCCTACCGCCTTTAACTGGCCATCATCGGTGCGGACACTGTTCAGTTTGTGCACAGACAACCACTCTGAAACAAATCACTTTATGTCACCATACTATCCAGCTGAAAGAGTTAACTAACTGTCTGACACCATGGGTGGTATATGCCATTATATGTCCATGTGAGATGGTATATATAGGCAAAACCAAACGACCAGTCCGCCAACGGATAAATGAGCACAAATCCTGCATTCGTAACGCAGTTGAAAATAAACCACTAGTGGCCCATTTTGCCAAAAAACAACACAAATGCACAGATTTTCTCTGGTGTGTCATCCAAGTTATACAAATCTCTCGCCGCAATGGGGACAAAGATAAAATCCTGACCCAAGCGGAACAAAAATGGATCTACAATCTGAAAACAGTCCAAAATGGATTAAATATAGCCATTGAATGGAGTGCTTTTCTCTGAATAGCTCCAATTTTGAGCCCACTATTTCCACAGCAGTGCGAGGGGATATACTCATAATATATTATCATGACACTTATACCAAAGGGCATTGGGACCCTGGTTTTCATTCCGTAATATGTGGTGATACATCAGCAAATAAAATAAACCTATACGGCTTATTTTACATTATACCGTGCTGTCGTTCTTCTGACAATTGTAACCACAAAACACTCTTGTCTGTGATCTTACACAACTACGATGCACTTATTTGTCATAAGTGAGAATATTGCGAAGTCGATTCATTATCACAAAGACACTGCGTAGCTCCTGCTATTTAAAATTAAGACACCTGTTTAAAGACAAGTTTCATTGAAGTCCCCGTAAGCGTCCATGGTTCGTTCCAGGCTTGCTGGGAAACGTAACCTACAAATAACTCGCCTTGTCAGCACCGCTTAGTTGCACGTTTTCTTTGGCAACATGTGATCTTTAAATAGCCTCAGCCCCTCCCCTTCTCTAACGCGACTCACTCACAAGTCAGTAGACGCTGCTCGAGCAACCTCGCTGCTTCGTCCCAACTAACTATAAAGGTGAGGAACAGCGCTCGCTCATAAAGCTGCGAACAGAAGTCCATGCAACTCACTCACAAGTCAGCAGACGCCGCCCGAGCTACTTTGCTGCTTCGTTCCAATGAACCATAAAAGTGAGGAACAGTACTCTCTTACAGAGTCGCGATTAGAAGTCCATGCACAGACTCCGCTATGCAGCAAAGAAAACCGCCCGGTGTGTGCGCCAGCACTACTAGTTACATCACACGTAGCGTCCAAGTTAATCCGCGTTTTCCAACAGGTAACTGATGCTCTAGGCTGCCTTGTGATAGATAGACACAAATACAAACATGTCTTTCTCCTGATTTAGATCTTAATTCTGATAGAGAGTGTAGCCCCGCGACTAGCCCATGCTTTCCCACCACATTTAAATGAGAAATTCTTTTCAACGTAATGTGGTTGAAATTAGACTTGAGTAAGGTAATTTATTGAACACCTCTCTTTTACAGACACTACGTGTTCAAGTGTCGAAGGAAGCAACTCCCTCTTGAAACTCGCCCATGAAATGAGATGGAGATAAAGAGATTTGAAGCTCCACCCACTTGCAAAAAGGTATCTGTTAGGTTGCTCTGCAATGCCAATTTAAAATAAAATGCTCTGCAGCTATATAGCAATATATTAAACTTACAAGGGAGTAATTTGCCGCGTTGTCTTTTCTCCTTTCGTTAGGGTCATAGACTAGGGTAATACAGAAAATACCCTCCAATTTCTTATTTCTTCTCCGTGGTCCACAACTACGTTCTCGGCCACAGGTAGGTGCATATTCTCTGGCATAGCTATCTAGCCATCACCGTGAGACCAATTAAAAGAGACCAGACCGGTATACATTGTAATTTGTTTTTAACTTATGTTTGTAGATTTGGCTTTTCATATGGAAAAAGGGTGAAGACGTTAAGCTTTTACTAAATCATCACTGTCCTGAAGATGGCCCAACACTGACTATCTAGACCACCGTAGACAACGATGGGACTATTGAAAAGGGGCCGAAACATATGTCAACCTATAGAAAATCCAATTGTGTGTTTTCCAATTGTCATACATATTAATAATAACTAATATGTGCTAAGAAAATGTTAACTGCCGAACCCGGATGTCACAGAACGAGTGAATTGGTATGAATGGAATGAGTGAGATATGATAAAGCCTATTAAGTGTATATTTTTCTACTAAATTTTATTTTTAACTATTAAAGAGATTTATTGATATATGTATTACGGTTTCTGTATACCAACTGTCTCTCTTAAAAGACAATAGCTGTAGATTCATATGCCAGCTTCTCAGCACCTGTACCTGTTGTGTTGCCAGACCTAGAGAGAGGGGTAGTCAGTCTGCCTCTTGTGTTTCTATACACAGTATTGACTACAGACTGCCCACACATCAAATGGGAGTCCAACGTCACTGTGTAAGTCAATGTCACTTGGGAACTCTCTTTGCAAGCCCATGGAAACGGGAAGCAGGAGGGGTGTGTGTCACACAAACCCAAGCATCTAACCCAAATTCAGGAAAAGTCTGCATGTGCCCAGCCACAATACAGCGTATGCCCACCGGAGCCACACAAGGCAACACACTGTCAAAAAAATCCAAAATCCAAAATCAAAAATCAAAAATGGCCATGAATGGGCCAGGGGGTGTGGGGGAGGCCACCCAGGAGGTCCGAGGACAGGGTGCACACCAAAGCCCACCTGTGTGGATCTTGAGAGAAAAAAAACACCTCCATGGGCTCATGGCCTGCACGGCTACCCTATTGTGAGAGATTCACTGCTGTCGCTCTCCTCACCCACTGCAGCTGCATCAGGAGGTGGTGGCACTATGGGAGGCAGCCCACACAAAGCCCTAGTCTGGTCCACCATGGCAGCAAGCATGCGGGTGTGGAAGGTCTGGTTCTGGAGGATAATCGTGCCGAGGTCCCCATGCAACAGCTCACGGGATGCCCGGACCTCCTCCCTAGTTGCCTGCATCTCAGCTGAGAGCATACGTGTGAGCCGCTCCAGCTGATGTTCTGTCCTCGTGTCAGTTGAAGCCTCAAGCTCAACAAGAGTCACCCTGAGCTGATGGAGTTCCACCCTCAGGGCTTCCCTGTGGCCCTGGGACTCAATAGAAATGGCTTCCCGCAGAGTCTCCAGTGCCGCCCGCCTGTCCCTGTTGGACGCCAACATGTCCTCCCTGTGTTACTGGCAAATGGAGTCTGTTGTCTGCTGTAGTTGTTCCATCAGCCTTTCTTGGGGGACAATGGAAGTGGCCACCCTATCCATGGCCTGAGCCATCATCTCAGATGATGCTGCCTGTTGGTTTGCCATACCGTATATGGATTGCTCCCATGCGGTATTGCCAGGTGGCATACGGCCACCGCGTCGGCGGGCACCACACCTGTCTGGGGCAAGGCGAACTGCGCCTTGCTGTGCCGGCACTGCCTGAGGCTGCAGGACTGCATTCCCCCTCTGATCTGCTGCCCCAGGAACAGGATCAGATGTTGCGGAGTGTGACCCTGCATCCCTAACCACCAAAGGCGGACCTACCAACACTGACATCCCCATTGAGGGTTCTACCCCTGGTGCAGGTGGGTTGGACAGTACAGAATCCCTCCCAGAAACACTTACCTGCGACGGCACATAGGTCTCATCATCCGAATCGACACCTGAATAGAGCTCGGGGGAGGTGCACCCAGAGACACCCCTTGAGATGATGGTCTGCAGCAAGTGTGGGTTCTCACCCACCACCACACCACATCCCTCACTGGTGCCTGGTTGGGCCTGAGACCCCTCCTGGGTCTGCACCATCTCCACAACCCCAGCAGTATCAAGTGCATCATCCCCTGCAAAGACATGAAAGAAAAGAAATGGGAACAGGCATTAGCACCATGGCACACAATTAGGGCTGAGAAGCAACAGAAACAGGTCTTCATTGACACATGTCCCACATGACTATAAACCTCCCATGCATGCACCATCTCTGCGTATGAAGGGGAGGCAAATGGCACACATTGATGACACCAAGATGGAAGACCAACACATTTGCTGCATGCTGGCTAGCAGTGCCATCACACATTGGCCTGTGATTGGCATGTCCAATACACATACATGACACATGCCATCACACAGATGGCATGTAACATAGCCATGTCAAGCATGTGACAATAGGACTGAGAAATGCCTAGTGAAAGTGGTGGAATGCAAACAATCAGCCTGAATGAACACAGAATAATATGCAGCTATGTTGTGGCAAGATGACACTTCAAGGGCAACTGGCGTGCGGTTGGGCTGAATGTCTACTGTTGCCAGAAGGGATACTGCAATACCCAAATGCTGGTGCGCAGAATGTATTGGATAAAGCACATGGGTGACCCAAACCACTCAGGCACACACACCCTCACCTGGCACTCAATCAGAAGCCCTCACACACACACCATGCACATGGATGACACACACATGCATGTGCACTCACCGGACAATGCCTCGTAATCTGGCAGGTCTCCCACGCCTTGGATCTGTTCCTCCGTGACGTAGGTCCCAGCAACATACTCATGTGGAGTGAGTTCTATGTCCTCTGCTGGAGACCCACCTCCACTCACTAGAGTTGCGGCATGACTTGAGGCCAGCTTTTTCTTTGCCCTGCGCTTCAGGTCATTCCAGCGCTTATAGCAATCATTAGCTGTGCGCCTCACAAATCCAAGGGCACTTATGATGTCCGCGATGGTCTGCCAGTGTGCCTGACGTTGTGCAGGTGTGGTCTTGCGTCCTGTAGTAATCACCATTTCGCTGTCATGTGCGGACACATACTCCACAAGTGCATCAAGTTCAGCCTGATTGAAGCTGGGCTTCCTTGGTGGGCCGGACTGTGTAGCCGTGTCTGGGGCATCAGCCTGTACTGGACGAGCACTCTTCCTCTTCCACTTGGAAGGTGGTGGGGATCCTGAGTGTCCTACGCCGCTCTGGACACTAGGGGCAGGAGCCCCGGTGGACTGTGGACTAGGAGTGTGGGAATGAACACTCACCATGGCACTTGGTGCAGGCATTAGCTGAAGTGTGATGTAGTCAGGGGGAACGTCAGCAGGATGGACTGGGACCGACACTGTCCTGGCTGGGAGACTCAGAGTTGGGGTGGATGGAGATGCAACTGCCCCTGCAGCCTCCCCACCCTGCCTACTTGGGGCAGCACATGACATAGCTGCCCCTGATCCACGTGGCCTGGTGACACCAACGTGCACTGCCACACGTGGCCTAGACCTGCTGACCTGGAAGTCAGCCATGGAGTCACCCTGTGCCAGGTCTGGTGCCACAATGGGCTGGTCCAACAAGGGCTGAGCAGGGATGGTGTCAGCCACGTTACCCTCACACATGGGAGGCTAGGGGCACCCTGTATCCACCACGGCCACCTCTTGTGGCTCGGCCACCTTTGCCACCCTTACCGCGTGCTCGCCTCCCAACCATGGCACTGATGTTGTTGTGCGTATGGGAGTTGCAGTAAACTATTGTCCTGGGCAATTGGGGGTCAAAGGGGTAGGGTACTAGATGGAATTCATACCCTAGTGCTCTAGCAAGGCTGTATGTGACCCCTGGGGGAAGATGACGGGTCACGCAACTCACAGGCACCCCATAAAAGGGAGATAATGTGCACGCAACCCCTCCTAGAACACGTGCGTGGAAAAATAAACCTGCACTACGCTGTGGCACCCAGAAACACAAAAATGAACGTATGCGTGTCTCACGCAGCCTAGACTGACCTCTGAAGGGGTACGCAACACACGGGGCAAGCACAGATGTTAAATACGTGCGCGACTCACCGTCTGCCAGGAAAAATCGTGTGAAAGATACGCACATGTGCGCGTTGGCAAAACTCCTGCCAAAAGAAGAATTGTACGCTGTCTGAGGAGACAGGACAACAGAAAAAGTGAACGCTGTTTGAGGAAACAGGCCCAGGAAAAAGACAAAAAGACAAAAAGCTGTCAGAGGTAACAGGGAGTACGAACTTGGAACGCCGTGAAGTAAATCGCGTGTGAACCGACAAGAAGTAGAGATTTCACCCACTCGCTCTCCACGAAAAGCACGTACAAGGAAATGGCGTTCTACACGTACCTTTTAAACATGCCCACACGTCCAGCGTCACTTCCGCGTGTACGCGCTAAGGCCCTATCCTCCAATTACACGAGCTGACACTCTGACGTGCAGTCATAGGGAAACGCCCGCGCACGCACGTCACAGACGCGCATACGCACTGAGGCCCTTTCCACCGATTGCACGCTATGACACTCTGACGTGCTTATTTTTTCTACGCACCATGGAAAACGCACGTGCATGTAACGTCATAGACGCGCCTACACGCTGGGGGCCTTTGGGCCAATGAATTCGTGTACGTGTGCTGACGCGCTTACGCGCTAAGGCCCTTTCCTCGAATTACAAGCAGACGTGCTTGATTTTTACGTGCCAAATCACTCCGTATCAAGCTGGCCACGCGTAAGCACACGGAAGACCACGCTCCTGCCCAGAAGGCCGAATTACTGCCCCCCAGAGCCCAGAGCACGCTCCCACCTGCCATCTGCTGCTGCCTGATTGCCTACTGCCCACGTGCCCTGCCATTTGCTGCCTACACATCAGCCAGGGGTGCTGTTGCTGTTACCACCCCTGCTGGAACCGAAGACTCCCGAAAGGGATTCCATCACTCCACAGACCAGCCCCAGGACCCAGTTGCCCACCCACTCTTGCCTTTGGGGTTGTCATGTCGGGCACTGCAACATCTGGCACCACTGGCAACCCCTGACCAGAGAGGCAGAGGGGCACCAGCTTCACTGCCACCGAAGTTGGTGTCCTGGTGGAGCAAGTCCTGGGGCAGTATGATGCCCTCTTCGAAAGTTTGTGCGCCGACAAGGAAGGACGGACTCGGATCTGGACGGACATCGTGACTGCCATCAACGCGGAGGGGGTGGCAGTCCGATTATTCCATCATGTCAAGAAGCGCTGGGAGGACTTCAGGTCCAGGACCCTCAACAAGGCCCAGCGCCTCTTGAAGGCAGCGGATGCTAAGTGGCGCCGGGGCCACTTGTCGGAAGATCAGATGAGGGTCCTGGAACGCATATCCCCAGCGCTCCACATCCACGTCCTTGAGAGGCAGACCTGTCTGGAGTCGAGCAGTAAGTGGCCAAGCATTGCTGTGTGAGATAGGGCATGTTGCAGTGTGCTGGGTGTCTGATACTTGCCTGTATGTGTGACATAGGCCATGTACGCGTGTGTGTGTGTGTGCAGGGACATCATGGTCATGCATTTGAGAACAGTAATGTGTGAAGCACACGGTTGGTGTATGTGTTTAAATGCAACATGGGGAGCCCTATGCGGAATGGACACATGAGAGCATGCCAGTCTCTGTTCCTGGACATGGGTGGGGGTGAGGGATGGGTGCTGATGCCATATGCATGTATGGTGTCCATGTCTGTGTGTCTGAACTGCGTGTCTGTGACTTGTGAATGCCATGGATGCATGACACATGTCTGTGACAATGTTCAGAATGACTGATGCAGCCTAGTTATCCTTGCATCCACTGTGTCTGGGGTGTACGAGTCCAGATGGATGAAAGTACGGTGAAGTGTGTGCATGTGATAGGCATGACCCATGATGCATGTGAGTTCATAAACAACATTGTTTGTTTCAAGAGTCCCTTGGACATGTTTGCTAATGTCCATAGAATGCGCCATGCCTGTTACTGCAAGTGTTTTGCCTGCACTGACCCATGTGTTGTGGAGGGACATGATGCAAGGGATCTTTGACAGTGCCACTCATCTGCTATTGCTTCCTGTCTAGGGGACCATTGTACAGTACCCTGATGCTTGTGTTCTATGTCTCCCTCTACACAGCGCAAATCAGAGCGACATGATCAGAGCGATGATGGTAAGTGTTTTGTTGGCGAACGACAGGAACGGTAGGATCCTTTTTGCTACTCGCAGGAGTAAGAAACATTTCTTGAGTGGGGAGTTTACTTGTGGCTCTAGAGTGAGGTTGTTATGCATCAGGACCCCTAGGTTTTATACAGATGATGATGCTTCTGGTGTGGTGCTGAGCTCTCTTGGCCAGGGAATGTAGCTGATGTCTCCTCCCTTTTTTGAAACAATCTTTATCTCTGTTTTGCCTGGGCTGATTTTGAGGTGGTTAAGGTTCATCCAGTTGAATATCTCACAAAGGCAATTCTCTAGTGTAGTGTTTTCTTCTCGGGTGTCTTGTATGTTGAAGATTATTTGAGTATAGTCGGCGTAGTTGTAGCATGTGAGGCCATGTTTTTTGATGAGTTTGATTAATAGGTGCATGTAGATATTGAATAGAAGCGGCTAGAAGGATGATCCTTGTGGTACTCCGCACGTGGAGTTTCTAGGTTTGGATTTAAAAGGTTTCATCCATACGGTTTCAGTTCTGTTTGTTAGGAAGGATTTGATCCATAGTAGGGCTGTGTCTGTTATCCCTAGCCCTTCTAATCTCTTTATGAGGATGTCGTGGTTGACAGTGTCGAAAGCTGCGGACAGATCAAGGAGAATCAGGGCTGTTGTCCGAGTCTGCGTTCATTTTTAGGTCGTCCCATATTGAGAGGAGAGCTGATTCTGTTCCTCTCATTGGTCTGAAACCAACTTGTGCCTGGTCTAGTAGGCAATGCTCTTCTATGAATTCTTGGGTTATTTTGTAGATGTACGTTTCTAGCAGTTTGGCTATGTAGGGTATATTGGAGATGGGTCTGTATTTTGGATAAATCCTCTACGTTTCCTGTTGTGTCTTTGAGCAGCGGCTTGATGTAAGCTGATTTGAAGGCCTGTGGTACTTTACCTGTTGAGATTGAGAGGTTGAGGAGATTCCTGTGGTATTCCATGGGGGTTCCTTGTTTGAGAATTGTTTTGTATATGTCCGGGGGGCAAGGGTCTTCAGGAGAGCCTGATTTGTTGCTTTGGTTTACCAGTTTGACGAAAGCCTCAACTGATATTTTTGGGAAGCTTTGTAGCTTGTTTGGGTGTTCCTCGTCGGTGTCACTGGGGTTTGAGCTGTGATTGCTCGGTCTGCTTTTTATACTGTGTTGGATGGAAATTATTTTGTTTTTGAAGTGGTCTCCTAGGTCATCGCAAAGTTTCATCGATGGAATTGGCGTGTTGTTGCAGCCCGGTGGATTTTTTATTTGGTTTAGGATTTTGAAGAGTTCTTTTTGTGCGTTTGGTGCTCTGAAGATTCGGTTGTCGTAATGTTTCCTCTTCGCTTTTTGTATTTCCTTTTTATATGAGCAGATCTGTTGCAAGAATTGCAATTTGTTTGCAGTGGTGTTGTTGGTCCTCCATTCAGATTCTAGTTTTTGTTTTTCTCTTTTCATGGCGCTGAGTAGTGGGGTAAACCATTTTGCTGTTGTTTTCTTACGTGATGGGGTGAAGAGCTTTTCTTTGGCGATGTTGTCTAGAGTTGTTGCGATCCAGTTGTGGAGCAGGGCAACTTTTTTGTCTAGGTCTGCTTCTTCCATGGTTGCTGCTTGTGGTTTGCTGAGTTCTAGGAGCTCGGTTAGGTTGGAGTTTTTTTTATGGTTCTCCAGTTTCTTTTCATCATGATCGGCGGTTTTTCTAGTTGCTTTTTTGTTGGAGCGGCCGTTGTGATTATGAATGGAATGATGAGGTGGTCGCTCCAGAGTATTTTAATTGGGGGTGCCGTGGTGATGAGATCCTTGTTGGCGAAGATTGCGTCAAGTGTGGGCCCTGCTGAGTGTGTTGCTCCTTTGACTAGTTGTTGTAGGTTCATGGTTGCTAGTTGGGCGGTTAAGGATTTTTGTGTGGTTGTGGTTTCTTCGTCGAACCAAATGTTGGAGTCTAAGAGGATGATCAGATGATTGTATTTGATGGCTAGGATGGTGATTGCTTCCGTGAATGCATCTATGAAAGTCGCATTGTAGGTTGGCGGTCTGTATATCAGTATGAATTTCAGGTTAGTTTTGGGGTTTACTGATGTTTAGAGGATCTTCCAATTTGATGGCCAGTTGTTCCTCGTGGGTGATCACTAGTCCCCCCCCTCTTTTGGATTTCCTGTTTACTTGGATGCATTTGAAGTCTTCAGGCAGGCAGTTGTTGAGGGTGATGTTGTAGTTGTCATCTAGCCATGTTTCGGTTACAAATAGGATGTCTATGCCTCCTTCTGATAGGAAGTTGTATATTTCCGTTGAGTGTTTGGACATTGACCTTGCGTTTATTAAGTTGCAGTGGGTTCTCTGGGTGAGATTTTGTTTTGTGGTTATTCGTTGTTCAGGTTTGTAGTTGTCTGGTCGTGGTGTTTCTGCATTGGAGTTGGTAGGATGAAGAACGGCGACGGCTGCTTCTTCATTGAAGCGGTCCAATAGGTTGATGATAGGGCTGATCAGTCGTGGTGTTTCTGCTGTGATGCTGCTCGGAAGAAGATTAGCGATGGCTTCTTCATTGAGTCCGATTGTGGGGTCGGAGGGAGGTAGCATTGTTGGTTGTCAGGGCTTTGCCGTATTGTGTGGGATGTTGTGGAAATCGATGGTGCCCCTCTTTTCTTGTGATGTAAGGGGTGATGGGGTTGGTGCCCTCCCACTCTCTTGTTGAGCGCTCCCATCTTTTTTCTGGGTGTTTCCGTGTTGAGGCGTCGGTGTTCTGCGGTTGTCGCAAGGGAAGGTGTGAGGTATAAGGATTTTTCTCTTACGGATTTTGTTCCTGTTATGGTTGCGTTGGGCGAGTTTCCTTCCAATGGGGTTGCTTCGTCTGGGTTCTGTCTGTTTTGTGTGTTCGCGTCTCTTGTTGCACGATCTTGTTCTCTTTCTCGGCGTCCTTTTCTGGGTCGGGCCATTTTTCAGTTTAAGGTCCAGGCGTAGTAGGGTAGTTGGTCCTCTATGCTGTGTTGTGCAGCCACAGTGATCTTGGTATTTCCTTCTTTGGATACGTTTGGTGCTTTCTAGCTCAGTCTGTTGTTTCTGTCGGTGGGTAGGGTGTGTTTCCTAAGGGTGCACTGTCGGGGAAGTTTAGGTATTAAACGGTCTGGTGGAATGGGACTTGATTACTCTAGGTAGTGATGGGTTTCTGGGATTATTAGAGTACTGAACTAAGCACAGTTAGATTAGGGGCCCTGTATAATGGGAGAAAGGCTTACCCTTAGGAAGGTGACAGGGTTCTGGACCTAGCACAGCTAGATTTGAGGGTCAGCCGAAACAGCGGAGCACGTTACCAAGCACAAATAGACTTGAGAGTCCTGCACCGTAGGGAGGAGGCCCACACCTAGGAGAGCAACAGGGTATCAGACTGAGCAACTGTATTTGAGGGTCAGTTGAAGTAGTACTGTCTGATACCAAGCACAGCTAGATCTGAGGATCAGTAGAAGCAGTGGAGCACGATACCAGACACAGCTAGATCTAGGAGTCCTGCACAGTGGACGTCTCCCTTGGGTTTACCTTGGTGAGCTAGCCATGTAGGTTCAGGGGGGGCATGTACTGGTTGAGGAGTGAGTTTGAGGGCACAGCTAAATATCCTACCATGCAATCTGGACACAAAAGCCCAACTAAATTTGAGAGACCTGTATAGTGGGAGAGAGGCCTATCAATGCAATCTAAACATCATACAATGCAGTTTGGAGAAAGATCCCCTGCTAGATTTGAGAGACCTGTATGGTGGGAGAGAGGCCTATCAATGCAATCTAAACGTCATACAATGCAATTTTGAGACAGATCCCCTGCTAAATTTGAGAGACCTGTATAGTGGGAGAGAGACCTAACCGTGCAATCTAAACATCATACAATGCAATTTGGAGACACAACCCCTGCTAGACTTGAGAGACCTGTATAGTGGGAGAGAGGCCTATCAATGCAATCTGAAAGTCATACCATGCAATTTGGAGACAGAACCCCTGCTAAATTTGCGAGACCTGTGTAGTGGGAGAAAGGCCTAACCATGCAATCCAAACATCATACAATGCAATTTGTAGACACAACCCCTGCTAGACTTGAGAGACCTGTATAGTGGGAGAGAGGCCTATCAATGCAATCTGAAAGTCTTACCATGCAATTTGGAGACAGAACCCCTGCTAAATTTGCGAGACCTTTGTAGTCTGAGAAAGGCCTAACCATGCAATCTAAATGTCATATAATGTAATTTGGAGACAGAACCCCTGCTAAATTTGAGAGACCTGTATAGTGGGAGAGAGGCATGCAATCTAAACACCGTACAATGCAATTTGGAGACAGAACCCCTGCTAAATTTGAGAGACCTGTATAGTGGGAGAGAGGCCTACCAATGCAATCTAAACATCATATAATGCAATTTTGGAGACAGAACCCTTGCTAGATTTGAGGGATCTGTATAGTGGGAGAGAGGCCTATCAAAGCAATCTAAACTTCATACAATGCAATTTGAGGACAGAACCCCTGCTAGACTTGAGGGATCTGTATAGTGGGAGAGAGGCCTATTAATGCAATCTAAACGTCATACAATGCAATTTGGAGACAGAACCCCTGCTGGATTTGAGTGATTTGTATAGTGGGAGAGAGGCCTATCAATGTAATCTAAGCATCATACAGTGCAATTTGGGGACAGAACCCCTGCTGGATTTGAGTGATTTGTATAGTGGGAGAGAGGCCTATCAATGTAATCTAAGCATCATACAGTGCAATTTGAGGACAGAACTCCTGCTAAATCTGAGAGACCTGTATAGTGGGAGGGAGGCCTATCAATGCAATCTAAACGTTATACAATGCAATTTGGAGACAAAACCCCTGCTAAATTTGAGAGACCTGTATAGTGGGAGAGTGGCCTAACCATGCAATCTAAACATCAAACAATGCAATTTGGAGACAGAGCCCCTGGTGGACTGGAGAGACCTGTATAGGTCTATACAGAGGAAAGGCGCCTGTGCCTGGCTAGATTGGTACAGTATTAAATAATGATTAAGTTTGAGGGTGAGGGAACGAGATGCAGAGGGGGCTGATTACCTTCTTTACTTTGCGTTTGGTAAGTGGCTCGGAATCTAGGGTAGAGTAGTTGCTCTACTCCTGACCCAGGCCATTCCTACCTTACTGGTCCTTGTAGACGATGGTTGACGGCTAGCCACTGCTACCCCTGCAGACACCGGCTGATACTTCTTGGACCCGCCTCTGTTGAAGCAGCCCTTGGCCTTAGGGCCCTTAGCCGCAGGGTTGAACGGGCAAGAGGCTGCCCTGGGAGGAGTGGTGATGAGGGCCGAGAGGAGCAATGGGTGCAGGGGGGCGGGAGGGGGAGAGAGACCAGGAAGAGGGTGCGGGGTGGGAGAGGGGCGCTTCTGGAGCCTGGGGGCCTAGTTTGGGTAGGAGATGGACACTGAGTGGTCAGGGATGGGCAAGCTCACCTCATGCCGGTTTCCTCGCTGTTGGTGGTGGAGCCGGTGTGAGCTGGGTCACTAGACCCCGGCAGCCACGGGCTCTAGGCCCAATAGGAGCGTGGATGGGCGGGACGGGAAAGAGACCAGGAAGAGGGTGCGGGGTGGGAGAGGGGCACTTTTGGAGTCTGGGGGCCTAGTTTCGGCAGGAGATGGACACACGAAAATAAGAAGGAAGGCCCAAAGGGTCTTCAGGGGGGCCTCCGCTCACCTGCCTCGCACGATAGAAAGTGCAGGCGGGAGGGCAGGACGGCGTAGGGCCTACAATGCTCTGGGAGGCAGAGCCAATCACTGGAGGGGGGGGCTAGGGAGGCGGGAATAGGGAAGTTAGCTGGAGGGAAGGGAGCATGGTACATGGGCCGGTGACGGGGCTCACAGGGACCAAATAAATCAAAGGAAGGCCCGGAGGGTCTTCAGAGGGGCCTCTGCTCACCTGCCTCGCACAATGGAAAGTGCAGTCAGGGGGGGCAGGACGGCATAGGGCCTACAATGCTCTGGGAGGCAGAGCCAATCACTGGAGGAGCAGGGATAGGGAGGCGGGAATAGGGAAGTCAGCTGGAGGGAAGGGAGCGTGGTACACGGGCCGGGGACGGGGCTCAAAGGGGCCAAATAAATCAAAGGAAGGCCGGAGGGTGTTCAGAGGGGCCTCCACACACCTGCCTCGCACGATGGAAAGTGCAGGCAGGGGGGGCAGGACAGCGTAGGGCCTACAATGCTCTAGGAGGCAGAGCCAATCACCGGAGGGGGAGGGCTAGGGAGGCGGGAATAGGGAAGTCAGCTGGAGGGAAGGGAGCGTAGTACACGGGCAGGGGACGGGGCTGACAGGGACCAAATAAATCAAAGGAAGGCCCGGAGGGTCTTCAGAGGGGCCTCCGCACACCTGCCTCGCACAATGGAAAGTGCAGGCGGGGGGCAGGACGGCATAGGGCCTGCAATGCTCTGGGAGGCAGAGCCAATCACCGGAGGAGGAGGGATAGGGAGGTGGGAATAGGGAAGTCAGCTGGAGGGAAGGGAGCGTGGTACACGGGCCGGGGAGGGGGCTCACAGGGACCAAATAAATCAAAGGAAAGCCCGGAGGGTCTTCTGAGGGGCCTCCTCTCACCTGCCTCGCACGATGGAAAGTGCAGGCAGGGGGGGCAGGACGGCGTAGGGCCTACAATGCTCTCGGAGGCAGAGCCAATCAGCGGAGGGGGAGGGTTAGGAGGCAGGAATAGGGAAGTCAGCTGGAGAGAAGGGAGCGTGGTACACGGGCAGGGGAGGGGGCTGACAGGGACCAAATAAATCAAAGGAAGGCCCGGAGGGTCTTCCGAGGTGCCTCTGCTCACCTGCCTCACACGATGGAAAGTCTAAAATAAAGAAAAAAAAATATGTACAAGTTTTCCCTATAAGTGCTATGCTACATAAATGGTTACATGTACATTATTTTGAGTGCAAAGGAGTATAGAAGGTCATGGCTATTTCAATATGAAACTAGTAAACAGTAGGATGTAGATAAAAAAAAAGTGCAATGTTTATAAAATAAGTGACATTTAACTACTAATAAGAGTTTCATGGAAGGATTTAGATATACTGTGTTTACTTGTTCTATGTGTAGGTGGTCAAAATAAGGATGCACACAAAGTTTTAAAAAAGTATTCCAGTTCAATTAAAAAATGAAAGCCACATATTTGTTCAATGTTTAAAGATGTTCTATTTGCAGTGTGGACATTTTCAGAAAACCCGTACAATGTATTGAGTAATTGTACCGTGGACATTTATAGTTTTGTTTATAGGAGTTTATACAAAATTGTCATTAGCTTCTTAAGTGTGTAGGTGGCCAAAAAAGGACGAACACCAATTTAAAAAATAAGTATTGTAATGGCAACATACACGTAATTTTTACATTTTAAAATGAAGTTTGATTTCATTAAAAAAAAGTATTCCACACTGCACACATCTATGTGTGCAAATAGAAGTTTAAATCACAATTCCTAGTCTTAAAACATTTCAAATATGATGTGTACATTTTGAAATGTCATTATTAACTTCTCATGTGTGTACGTGGCCAAACAAAGGGCGTACACAGATTTTACAAGAAGTATGAACATTACATTTGTTGGGTTCTTAGTGTAGCTTTTGCTAAGCGTTAAGTACGTTTACATACAAGGTTTTTATTGTTTACCTATTATTTGAAATATTTAGATTTATACTTAAAATAATGTTACAATGTTGGCATGTCTTCATACATTTATTTGTAAAACTAAAGACACAGTTAGGTTATATGTCTTGGTTTCCTGGTTAAGGTTGCAGAAATAAATCTGCAAATTTGGCATAATTTAATATTAAATAATGTTTGTATAGTATTGTAACATATCTTCATTGTAGTCAAAGGCATTTAAAGTTGCATAACCTATTGACATTGTTAGCAATTCTATTTAGAATTTGCTGATGCAAAACCAAGTTCATAGTTACCTAAATGAATAGTCTAGTTGAGGTAATCATACAGCATACCTTTGTTCTATACTACACTGCAGATACACCTTCTCTTTGAAAGTGTTATTCTTTTAAGACACAATGTTTATTTTATACAATTGTTCAAATTTGTATTTAACCTGTTATATAGATACACTTGTAGAAAGTGAGATAGTATGTATTTTGTATATATGTACATATTTATTGTTAAATATTCTAAAGAAGTGAACAGAGGTTTTTCTTTCTCTCCAACAAGAAGTTGTATTCCTTTTTTCATGATTGATGAATACAACCTTTTATTGGTTGTGTACTAGGAATACATTCAGTATTCTTGTTTTGATTTTATTATGAAATATGTTTCATTCCATTTCAGAGTAGCTAATATTCAATAAAGAAGACGACACATTTAAAGGTATTAGGTAAGACATTTGATAAATATGATATATATGTACAATGCACATATGTATACACAGATTTGTATATTTTCTTAATATTATTACTTCTATCCACGGCTACAGCATCAGCAAATGAGATGCAGGTGTATGCAGGTGTGTAAGGCGAGCAACGACTGGAGTGGTTCTATCCGTGGCTACATGCCCCCTGTAAACATTGTAACTGCGGTTACAAGCAAATATATGTAATATATTTTTGTAGTCTGTGTTCAATTTTGTCTATTTGTGTAACTCAAAAGATCCATTTTGGGAGACGGAAAGAGGGGGGTGGAAAACACATAAGGTTGAAAAATATAACAAAGCGAATTAAAATAAAAAGGAGCATATATTTCTGGGGGTATTTTCTTTCCTTTTATAAAAGAAAAATCAAAAAAGGAGGAAAAGAATTGCTACTTAAAAAAAAGTAAGGACGACAGTTAATCTGGTGTTGTGATATTAACTTTTCCCAATCCTTAGTTGTGGCACCTCCCATGGTACCCATTTGTGGCATCGTTCACACAGGACTCTCATCAGTGAGAAATTGGGAGCCGGTGAAATTGCAGCAAGTGTAGTTGACACTGCTGCAGAAGTTGAGGCTTCATTCAGTGTCGGTGATGTCCCACTGGTGGATGCAGGTGCTCGAGGTGGTGCTGATTTCCATGCATGTAATGCATGAGCCCCATGCATTTTTAGTTTGTGGTGTTCATCGATTACCGATACGCATCAGCCACATCATCCAAGTGGACTCACACCAGATGATTTATCATGATCGATGTTCTCAGGCTTTGTGACTGAAGATTAGAAATGCCACATCTTAGTATTTTCTTGCACAATATGAATAGTACATCGTCCACCTCTTTTTTAGAACAATGTTCTTTTTCCTTGAACTATCGCCAACTGTCTGCGATGGTCTTCATTCCAGTTGCTTTCTTCGTGGGTGGTGATAGATTGGGGACGCAGTTTATATCTTCATTGCTGCTGCTGCTATCATGGTTAGACATGTTGGAATATCCAACTTGGGAGGAAGATGTCAAACAACAAAAATGACAACACTAAAAAGACAATGCCACAAAAAACAAGGTTTTTTAAAAAAAAAGAAGAAATAAAAGTCAAACAAAAAATAGACACACTGAACAAATCACAAGACAAGGGAAAAGAGGATTAGGTGAAAAGTGGGTAAAAAGGAAGAAGAATTATAGGGTTAAAGTGCCAAAAGTTCTTGCAGTTAGGATAACCGTTCACTAACAAGCACTGATATCAATGATCAATATTAACTGATGTTTTTGTGGGTGGGGTGATTATTCAGGGCTACACACTGCCACGTGCACTGATTGGACACTTTCTAACATGCAGATGTCCTCATATGGCATTGGTATAGCCCCATCAATACATCACAACTCGTGATTGGACCGTTCGCTGACGTGGATAGGAGTCACGTGTAGGCATGAAGCCCAGGCGCGTAATATGATTGGCTGGCGCATCATGCACGCAGATGCGTATCAGCATTGAAGGAGCTCGACGTCCTATTGGGTGATTTGGCAGGCATGGATTTCATCAAAGGGCATGGGCGTCGCTACCTCAATACATCACAACTTGTGATTAGACTGTTGGCTGATGCAGATAAGAGTCATGTGTATGTGCGGAGGCACAGCACATGATTTTATTGCATGGTGCATCGGGTGCAAAGATGCAGAGCTGCATTGAAGGAGCCTGACATCCTATTGGGTCATTTCGGACACACTCATTTCATCAAACAGCATGGGCGTAGTCGCATCAATGCACCGCAGTGTGTCATTGGCTCATTGGGTGATGCGGCTAAAAGGGTACCCCAGTCCATGATCCTATTGGCTGTTAGAAACGTAGCTTTCAAAGTGATTGAGCCTTCCATTGACCCGACTAGTGCCATGTGGAGGAGGGACTCCTCATTGGGCCATGCGATTGGTCAATAATTTAGTTGCAAACATGTCATTGCGCTTGGGCGTACCCACACATACCGAAAACACATTCCGGTTGGGTATATTGAAAAACTGAAGTTATACCCCTCTCCCAAACCCCTTTTTCATATTTTCTGTTATTGCTTTTTTGCCTCTTGGTGGGTGAACTTCATTGTAAGCCTTCAGGAACGTTTTCCCATCCTTTTTCCATAGACCTGATTAAATCTCAGCAGTTAAGCAGTACCTTGATTTATCCATTCCTTTTTTTACCTTCCTTCTTCCTATACCTTTGTCCTTTGTTAGTTTTTGTAATTTTAGCTTTTTATATCTTTTTTTAAAAACTTTTTTGTATATTAAATGGCAGAGTCTTTTTTGTGTTGTGTATTTTTACCAACACAGCAAAAAAGGAGATCGAGGAGTTAATGTGCAATTTCTGTGGTAAAGTTTTGCAGAGGGGACCTTTACACAAGCCGTCACAAAGCTTGGGGACATTCAAGTTAATTCAACATCTTGTCCATGTTTATTGGGATGAAGTGGATGAATCCTATAGGAAGGCTCATGTGAAACATAAGGTCAAAGCACATGGAGCAAGATCAGCACACCATTATTTGTCATCTATGCCAAATACATAGTATTGTGCTAAAGTCCATTGCTAGTGCCCGGCCAGTGTATATAATATACAGTGGACACAGGGAAAGCTGTATCGTCTGGTAAAGGCCAAAATCTATGGTTGTTAGCCTGTTAGTGTTTTTATTCAGTGAACATGGGTGAAGGTTGTGACCACTGTCCATAACTGAAGGCCATGACCAGTACTGTGAGAAACCTGAAGGTGTTTCACCCGCTAATCTCTAGGGATCTGCCATCCAGGAGGCCAGGACACGGCCATCGCTTTTGGATCCAGTTCATCGGGGTAGACCAGTGCGTAAGGATCACCGGAGAGTGGGAGTGGGACACCAGATAGCGAGATGCGGTATCCCCTTCCTTGTAATACCTTTACCCCATCCTACAAAGTAGGATACTTAGGTACTCAAGCCCCCCCCTTTCCCAACATGAACACTTTGTCATGGACAGCTCACTACGAGAGAAAATGGACTAACACCCGAGCCGTATAGCTCACATGTCCCAATACAATGGTCAGGCAGGGTCAGGCAATTACTGACCATTACACACACCTGACTTCCATTACAATTCCACTCACGGATAAAAGGCAGAGTACGAGAGTACGTGAGCACACTCTGAGCAAGGCAAAGTACACAAAGAAGCAGAAGTTCCAAGATGGCAATTTAATAAAAAGCAAAATACAGAACAACCTTAGAGGATTGGAAGGAGGGAAGTGCCCTTGACCTTTTCAACGAAAGCCTGTTACATGAACCTTTGAGAATATGAAATGTAAGAACAGGAATCAAGGCTGAAGAATTCTGCATTGTGTGTCGGAGGTACCCAGGGCTTTCACGCATAGTTAGTCAAGGTGGGGAGAATAATTTGCCGCCATGGTACTGTCCTTGGCTCCTACAACAAAGCAGTGCCAGTGAAGTCAGCACATCCAGAGAGTGGGGAAACTGACACCAGACCGGTCTGTGTTGAAGCCAAGGTTGCAAGCAGCAACATTATATAGTGAGAGCTGAAGAGAACAGTGTATGAAGCGTATGTGGCAAGTGACGTGAACAGAATTAAATAACAGATGAGTGATTGAACTTTGAAGCCAAGATACATCAATGGAAGGCCAAAAGTTCCTTTGACATAGCTACGGAGCATCACCACTCTTTCTACTGGCCAGTCGCATATCAAGCTCCCATGTTGCATAGCCGCATCAACATATGAGCGAATGGCACACAGAGATGCATTGACGTGACTACGCCCATGCCATCCCACGACATCCGTGTGTGCAAAATCTTATGTTACATACTCGCGTCAACAAACGATCCAATGACACACCGAAATGTGTTGACGTGACCATGTCCATGCCGCCGCGTGACAAATGCGCATGCAAAATCAATTACATCGACATGACTTCGCATCCATGTCAGTCAGCCTACAGCCAATCATATATGCACTGTGGCTTTGCACCTACGCATCTGATAGCTGCGTGCAAAGTCCATCCAATCGCACACTCAGATTCATTGACGTGGATACGCTCATGCCGTATCACGAAATCCGCGCGTGCAATAACATCCAATCAGCGGGCGCGGCCGTCTGTAGACGTGAATAGTCACCATACCCACAAAAAAAGAAGTTCACATTTATCATTGCTTTCTGTGCTTGCTAGGGAGAGGGTTTCTGAGTAACTGCAAGCACTTTTGCCACTTGACCCCTTAAATTCTTCATCCTTTTTACCCAGTTTTCCCCTAATCATATTTTCCTTTGTCTTGTGGTTTGTTTAGTTTGTCTATCTTTTGTTTTACTTTATTTAGTTTTATTTTGTTACCTTTTCATATTTAGAGTCATTAGGCCTCATTAGGACTGTGCCAGTCTGGTAACAACAGTGCTTACCGGAACAGTTGTTACCGAACCGGCACAGTACGACCCTGCAGGCGGGTGCCCGCCAGGGTCAGACCTGGTGGGCAGAACGGCACCGGCCCGCAGAGTTTCACAAAAGCACTGGCATCATTATTAACGGTGCCAGTGCTTCCGTGGACCCCATTCCCATTGAGTCCAAATGGAATCAATGGGAATGATGATTTACAAAATTACCGGCGTCTGACTTCCTGGCTGCCGGGGTTGTAATACCCCGATGTTACCAGCAGACCCGTAATGAGGCCCATTGTATTTTTTGTGTTGTTATTTTTATAATTTTACATGTTTCTCCCAGGTTGGACATTCCAACATACAACATGTCCAACCCCGAAAGTAGCAGCAGTGATGATGATGTTATCGTTTGGGTTCTGAATACACCCCCACAGAGGAAGAAGTCAACTGGATTGAAAACCACTGCAGACAGTTGGTGCTTCTTTCCAGTCAAGAAACACTGTTCCCAAAAAGAGGCAAAGGAGGTACTTTGCACAATCTGCAACAAAACTCTACGCTGTGGGCCTTCCAATGTTCCTTCTGAAAGCCTGAGAACATCTATTATGATTAATCATTTAGTACAAATCCACTGGGATAATGTTGATGATGAGTATGGAAAAGCACACGAACATCATAAATGAAAAATGCATGGGTCACATTCCTTAAGTCAACAGACACCAGCACCACCTGCAGTACCTTCTTCCACCAGTGCAACAACATCACCAACTGGAAAGGAAGCCTCAACTTCAACAGCAGTGTCAACTGCACAGACTCTTGTTTTACAGACCCATGATCTTTCCATGATGTACTTACAATGCCTCAAATGTGTAGTCAAGGGAAATGCCACAACTGAGCAATGGCAGAGGTTAATCACTGAACATCAGATTACCTGTCATGCTTAGTTTTGTTTTTGAAGTGGCAATATTTGTTTCAACTTTTTTCTAAAAAAAAATATAAAATACAAAAACAAATATATGTTACTTTTTATTTTAATTCCCTTTGTTATAGGTTTCATCCTTATGTGTGTTCCTCCCCTATTCCACCCCCCACTTCCCATCCCCCAAAACGGTCCTTTTAAGGGCCACCTTTTCAGTTATAAATATAGATAAAATTGAACACAAACTGCACAAATATATTACAATATCTATTATCATTTATTTTATGCAGTTGCAGTAATCAAAAACCACCAATTGTTTATTTGTAGCCACGCTTACACTGCTAACAGGTAAAGCAGTTTAGCTGCAAATAAAAGCACCCCTGTCGTTGCTTGCATTAGCCGCATAAGCAAAATCCTGCAATTCATTAGCTGAGGCTGTAGCTGCGGCTATAAAAAATGATATAACAAAATATAGAACTCTGTGCTCTGTGTCTGTACATATTTACATTATAGATTTAAATATCATATTGATCAAATAATTTATCAAGTAGTTTTATTCATGTTCTCTTCTTTCTTCCATATTAGTAACAAAATGAAATGTAGTTTATAACAAAATAAAAACAAAATTATTTATGTTTTCATAATGGTACCAAGTGAATACTGATTGTATTCCGAGTACACAACCATTACCAGGTTGTATTAATTTATCATACTATAGATGGGAAAAAATGTCTTGTTGGAGTTAAAAAAAAACCTCTCTTCACTTATTTTAACTATGTAACAATAATGATATATACATATAAAATGATACACTATCTCACTTTCTACAAGTATATGTATATAAGAACATATAAAATAAACCCTATAAACAACAAAAAAAACACCATTCAGAAAATAACACTTTCAAAAACTAAGAGCTGCTACAGTGCAGTATAGGAAGAAAATGCAGTATTATCACTTCAACTATACTATTTATGTAAATACGAACTGGGCTTTGCATCAGCAAATTCTAAAAAGAATTTCCCACAACATCAACAGTTCGTACACCAATAAAGCCAGTTCACTACAATTAGGATATGTTAATATACTGTACAAACATTATTTAATATTAAATGATGACATATTCAAAGATTAATTTATGCAACCTTAACCAGGAAACCAAGAAGTACAACCAAAATATGTCTTCAGTTTTACAAATAAATAAATGAAGACATGCTAACAGTGTAACATTATTTTGAGTATTAATCTTTTTAAAGTATACTCATATCTATATTTCTCATAGACAATAGAAACGTGTGTGTGTAAACCTATTAACACTTAGCAAAATCTAAACTATTACCTAAAAAGTGTTTTTTCCATACTTCTTATCATTTGGTGTGTGTCCTTTGTTTGGCCACTTACACATATGAGAAGTAAATAATGACATTGTATTTATTTTATTTATTTAATTTTGATATAGATTAAAACAAACTTTTCACACAACAGAATAATTTCAGGTACGAATCAAGAAAAGCAGGCCGTACAACCATAAAGTGAGGCCTTGGTATAAAGTACATATTGATATAAAATAAGGAGAAAGACTGGTCATTTATCCAGTGATATCGGTCAGTTCAACTACACATTTCCAGACTAGTTGTGATCTTCCTCCACAGGAGTGTAAAGTAAAAAATACTCGCTTCACTCTTCTCGCTTAGGAACAATTCCCATCCTCCATTCATTCCCTCTGCATCATGACATTTTATAATGTACCCATCATATTTAAATTCATTAAAAACTAAGAATTGTTATTTAACCTTCTTTTGGCATTCATAGTTGTACGCAGTGTGCAATACTTTTTTTTACTATAGGAGTATGCACTCTTAATTATAAAAATGATATCTACATTGCCATTTGATAACTTCTTTCATAATTTGGTGTGTGTCCATTTTTACCACCTGTACACCTAAGAAACTAAAGACAATTTTCTTAAACTACCATACAAAATAGAAAAACATGCACAGTTTAATGACTGGATAGATTGGACAACTTTTCTGAACACTTCATACTACATACAGAAGTTATTTATACATTTAACAAACTAACCCATTCAGTAAGGTATTTAATTATTTTTTTTCATTTAATATACTTTTAAAAAACATTGTCTACATACTTATTTTCACCACATACGCCCATTATAAGTAAACACAGTATAACTAAAGTTTTCCCTAAAACTCTTATCAGTATTTACATATTATTTATTTTTCAAACATTCTACTATATGGTTTTGTATCTACAACCTACTGTTTACTTGTTTCATATGTAAACAGTCATGCCTTTCTACACTCCCTCACACTCAAAATAATGTACCATGTATGTAACCTAGCACTTATAGGGAACACTTGTACATATTAAAATATACAGTGCTCTATGCAATAAAGAGAAGTCAAAGATTGCAGAATGCTGTTTTCTCTTCAGGTTTAAATACTCTTCAGAATATTACCTCTACATTTATTTCATACACTTTTTAAAGTACATCCTAGTAACAATCAAACTCCAACTTTATAAAAAGCTCATTACCCTATTCTTCCATTTGAAACTTTTATTTTGCATGTTCATATTCACAAAGCATATTACACATATATTTCACACTTTGGTTCTAACTATATTAAGTAAGCATTCTTTAAACCCTTTGGCAGTTTAGTTTGATGTGTGACTATAGATTCATTGCAAACAAGCCAATCTACTTCTGTACGCACCCATGTCATGAAAAGTCTGCATTCAATGGATGCCCCTTCATGAAAAGTAATTCCACACATTTTAAAAGTTTCTTACTAACAGAAACATGACCACATTTTACATTAATTATTGAAGTGTTAATGTTCCAACCATCTACACTGTATCTTTGAAACATAATCCATACATAGTTATTAAAAATGATATTTTGCAGTGTCGATTGTAAATTACAGCCACTGCATTCCATGTCATGGAATGCTTTAGTTACAATGTCAGATACAATATCTGATCAGGGATATGCGCATACAGAAATCTTTAGTAGAATAACCTTTCTTACATTTTGGACACGTATGATTCCACTCCTATCTACACCAACAGTTTCCTTCACTAATAAATCAAAGACAGTTATTAAAAATTCTTGACTATCTTCCTGTGTATTTTGAGAAAATTGTTGATTTCCACATTGCCGAATGTAAACTGTGTGGTTTTTCATCTACAGAACTTCTAAGAAAGGAAAGTACTACAAATAGCTGCTTCTGTGCTGCGGAAGCAATTTTTTGCAACAACAGAGTCATTTGAAACAACATACACAAAGCTGCATTTCAATAGCATTCAACTCCTGTTTCATTACTAAATCTGCAATAAGAGTATGTTATAGTTGAACAACTCTCCAACCCCATTAAATTCTTTTGTTTTTTAGTGTGACAGGGACTGATTTAATTTGAATGTGCTTTCTCTTACTCCTTATGTTTCCTCGATGAGTGTTTCGCAGGTACAGGTATAAGGTTCAGCTGAGGGGCATACAGTACACGCAACCTATTATATTTTTCGATGCAAGACATGTCAGCTGTCACTTTTCTTTCATCAAAGTTTATTAAAAACTAAACCTTCTATATTTGTCACACGTGACAAATCTACATATGACATTCCTTCTTTAAGCACTGTATGACCAATGTCAATAAGAAAAACAATGAGGGTTCTGGTAGTCCCTCTACCAGCACGAACACGGCCCATTTACCTGTTCTTGGGTGGATGGCCCCCGGGAGAGTCTCAACCAAGTCTTAAGCTCACTGTCCCTTTCACAGAGGAGAAATATCCCTGCATATCAGTCTTTGTCCTGCCCAGGGGCAGTCCAGCACCGAAATGCTAGTCAATTATCGTCTGAACAAGAGTACCAACTGCAACCACAGACGTGTGTGGTCGGGCCTCATCTGTGAGGAGGAGCTGTGCCTCTCTAAGAACAGTGAGCAAGGGGTCCATGTCTGGTTTCCCGTGGTAACTTAGGGTGAAACACAAAGTTCACTAATATGCAAAACAAGGGGGTCCTGGGAGTCACTCTACCGGCACAAACATGGCCCATCGACCTGTTCTTCTGTGTCTTTAGCTTTTAGTCTTAGGTTTCACCCTAAATTACCAGAGGAATCCAGACATTAACCCCTTGCCCACAGTTCTTAAAGAGGCACCATGAACCCGTAGGGCCTTTAAGTGAGGTAGCGCTATCTGGGATGGATGGGGATGCACAATTAACTCTTGCACCAATAATAAGACCAACTCAGGAAGTTGGCAATACATAACTGTTTTATTTGAAATTACCTAAAACAGGGAGTACACTGGACATCAACTGACATTCGCCCAAGTCTCTCCGACTCACTCCATGCATTTCATAAAACACACAGGGCCTCCTTACGAGGTTGGAGGTAGCCATGGTTCTATTAGCACCATGGCTACCCCCTTACCGCATTGCGGGCCCGGGTTCTCGAAATAGGGACTTAACGGGTCATTCCAACCTTGGAGGACCCGGTAAGTCCCCATTCCGAGAACCATTCCCCATTCCCATTCGAGCCCTCATAGGGCTCAATGGGAATGGGGATGAAGCTAATAAAGGACCCGCTAATAGCGGGCCCGTTATTAGCTCCCTGGTCCCTTAGCGGCTCCCGCTAAGGGACCTCGGAATATGGAGTTAAGGGATTATAGGCACCGGCTCCCTTACCGGTGCCAGTATTCCCTTACCTCCAACCTCATAATGAGGCCCACAGACTTTATACTAAAAGTTTGTCATAGGTGACATCATAATACATGGCAAAATATGAAAACCTAACTGGAATTGTGGTTGGTCTACAGGGAACATCTAGGTATATTCTCTACAAGGGATAGGATTCTGATTCGGTCAACTATGCCCACCCTAGTGCAAGTCATCTTCACTGTCATAAAATACACATTTCATTGGCTTTCAATCTACAGGACTCCTTAATACGTGGCCCTCTACAATTGGTTGGCACGCTGGTACCCTTCTGGAATATTCCACACGCTAGCAGCACACAAAGCTGTTACCCCAGGTGCTTGGAGGGATGGCTTGATCATGCCTACCCACCCAATTAGCCCATCATTCATCATCACTCCTACTGTCTGCCATTCGAATTGTCTTTGAACTCGGCCTTGCAAAGTTTCACTTCTCCTGAGAATAGAAGGGAGTGTGAGCACAGCCTTATCTTCAAGTCTCGGTGTAGCTCGCCCACAGTCTATTTGCATCTACACCATGTTACAGGAGACCGTGTTTCCTTCTTATTCAATACTATTAAATGAATAAAACCTGGCACTCGTAGTGTTTTTCCATTGCACCTCAACAAGAGCTTGTCTCGCTTCACATGTTCATTGTATCTTCTCAAATAGATAACCAGTTTCTTGGCTGCCCCAACCCTTGACACTGGGCCAGACAAGCCGTCTCGATTCTCCCTTTATTGTCAGCTTTTCTTCTACTGCGTAACACTTTCAGACCTCCTGTTCATGGAGTCCTAGTTTGCTTAAAACATGACGTGGAACATATATATATATATATATATATATATATATATATATATATATATATATATCAGTGAAAAAGGGACGTTATGGTTAAGTTGCGCTACTAAAAACCTATGAAATTCAGTGAAAAAACTTTGTTAAAGGGACGTTATGGTTCCAAGTAAAACCGAAAAACCCTTGAAATTCGCCAGTTTGGTAAGCTAAGCAACCATAACTCGCGCCACCACCGTGCACTGCTAAGACTAACACCCAGGACATCAAAGATGACATCACAAATGTCATTGATGACATCACTGATGACATCACATGTGTATGTACTTCTCATGAAATATGTGTAGAAGGGATTCTTATTATGTTGCGAAAAAAGTGTCAAGAATCATTGCAAGAAATATACCCTAATAAGTGCATTGAACGATGCATTGATATAAATAGCATCCTATTATGGGGTTCTATCTAGTATACTAAGCTACTCATACAGAAACATAACATTGTGTGTAGCGTACAAGATGAAGGTATGATATTCGTAATGTTAATATGTTGAATAATTAAATGATAATTGTTTTCTTAATAGATTTGTGTGTACTGTGAAATATGTAATAAGTAGCTAATAAAACCATGTATTACATAATTGCATTACTATAGACAAAACACAAAGACACAAGAACACATACCAATATGGGTATATACAGGGAAAGTGAAGTTAGCAAAAAAGCACAAGTAGTAGCAGAAACAATTCATAACTTAACTGATTAGTTTCATGCAAATAAATGATTGCTCTGTTTCAAAGCTGCTATTTACCCTATGTATATGTATCACTTGATGTGATTGGACCCACAGGGAAAGTACAGCCATAAAAAAAAACAACAGAACTATCAGAAAGTGCTCATAAGTCTAGTGATTTTCTTTATGCACAAAAAGGATTGCTGTCTTTCAAGCTTGTGTTGTCCCATATGTATATGTTTCATATGATGTGACTGTACTCTAAGGGAATTACTGTAAGAACCTACTAGAAGGATACGTCTACAAATAAAATAAAATTCTTAGTTTCTGACTGTTACTGAAGAAAACCATGTGGCCTAGATATGTCAGCAAAAGAAAAAATAGTGAGCCAGACATGTGATGTCATCAGTGATGTCATCAATGACATTTGTGATGTCATCTTTGATGTCCTGGGTGTTAGTCTTAGCAGTGCACGGTGGTGGCACGAGTTATGGTTACTTATCTTACCATAACTTGCGAATTTCAAGGGTTTTTCGGTTTTACTTGGAACCATAACGTCCCTTTAACAAAGTTTTTTCACTGAATTTCATAGGTTTTTAGTAGCGCAACTTAACCATAACGTCCCTTTAACAACGTTTTTTTCACTGAATTTCATAGGTTTTTAGTAGCGCAACTTAACCATAACGTCCCTTTAACAATGTTTTTTCACTGAATTTCATAGTTTTTTAGTAGCACAATTTAACAATAATGACTTTGACTTTATATACATGTCATATGGAACTGACTAGATCTCTTCTTATGAACTTGATGTCCGCAAACTTATTTAATGTTCGCAGACATGTTCGGAGAACAGTACCACTACCTAAAAACTGTGGGGGGGGGTGGGGGGTATGTTTGATTGTTATATCATAATATAGGAACATTTAACAAATTCAAAAAGCAGCACACAAACACATTATATATAGTAATACATAAGAAATGTAACCCATATATGTAACACACTAACCATTCATTTAAATACAATATGTTCTGAAATGGAATATACCACAAGAAGATAAATTGGCTTCCAACATAATTACCTCACAGACACAACAGAACTGAGAACAAGACCAGACCCACTGAATACATAGGACGTATCTTACCAGAAATAGTAAGTGTACTTCATTTTACTCATATATTTATAAACTTTCTGTATTAGATTAAAAAATATATTATCTTTTTTTTTTTTTTCTCACAGAAATGTCTAGTACTCTGGAATGGACAATTTCCCACATGAAGAAATGTCACAAGATAGTGAAACTAATGCTAAACACTTTATAATATAAACCATTTAAATATTATTATTTTGTATACATTTAACATATATATATTTTTTTTGTACAGAGCATAACAAAATAGGAACTACCTCTGAAGAAGCTGTTATGGAAAACACGCTTGACAACATAAAAGAAAACATTGATTTATTGTTGACCAATTTTAATAATTTGAAAACTTTTGTTGAAGATCATTTTAAAACAAGAACGTCATACCATTGCCCCAAATGTACTTGTCCCTCCTCACCATATCCCAGTCAATTATCCCCAAACCCTCTCCATAAACCAAAACGTTTTGATGAGATTTCCATCCCTTCTTCACCTAATACCAATCATGTTGAAACCCCAAATTCTCCTGTTTTTGTTTCTGTTTCTGCCTCACCTTCTCTGTCATAAATTATTAATATATGTTAAATAAAGTTTAATTTTTATATTGTATTGTGAATAGTTTCCGTTTTTTTTAAAAAAAACAATAAAAGTGTCCGCGGACAGTGCGAGTGTTCTGAAATGTTCGTACATAAACGAAAATGGAGGTGTCCTGAAGAACACCACACCTGTTCGTACTGTTCGCTAGCAAGTTGAAACTGTTCTAAGAACACACGTGGTGTCCTGAAATGTTTTAAAGAAACAAAAATTAAAGTGTTCTAAAGCACACTATATCTGTCCGTAATGTTCGCTATGAACTTAAAACTGTCCTAAGAACACAATTGCTGTCCTGAAATGTTCGTAAATAAACAAAAATGATGTGTCCTGAATAACAGTACAACTGTTCGTAGTGTTCGCTAGCAACATGAAACTGTACTAAGAACACACGCGGTGTCCTGAATTGTTCGTAAACAAACAAAAATTAAAGTGTCGTAAAGAACACAATACCTGTCCGGTACTGTTCGCTAGCAAGTTCAAACTGTTCTAAGAACGCTATTGGTGTCCTGAAATGTTCGTACATAAACGAAAATGGAGGTGTCCTGAATAACACTATACCTGTGCGTAGTGTTCGCTACCCAATTGAAACTGTTCTAAGAACACAATTGGTGTCCTGAAATGTTCGTACATAAACTAAATTACACGTGTCCTGAAGAACACTATATCTGTCCTTTCTGTTCGCTACCAAGTTTAAACTGTTCTAAGAACACACGCAGTGTCCTGAAATATTAGTTTCACGTGTGACGCACTTTTAATTACTTCAGAACCCGAACAGTGTCCGTAGGACATCAATGCGCATGTGCTAACCAATCTCCGTGCACTTGGTGTCCTGCGGACAGGCGCTTCCTTCGCAGACTAGTTCGCAAACAGATCATATGACTGCGCCCACGCTCATCGTGTGTCCTGAAATGCGGACACTGTTCGTGTCCCCGAACAATTTAAAAGTACATTTTCAGTTAATCCATAATATTTTTCAATAAAATCTCACCATGGCACAAGTCCCACATAGCAATCTTGAGTTTCTATATACCTTTTGAAACTTTCCGATCCTTTTTTTGTGTTCGATCTGTCCGCGCACAGTGTGCATGTCCGCGGGCCGCGCACAAGCACCCCTATAAAAGACCACGCCCAAGAGCTTATTCCCATTGTGTTTCTGGCTATTCTTCAGAACACAGTGATTTTTGCTGCCACCTGCAGACTACAGCATCATCAAGATGGCATCCTTGGCTGCTGAACTGCCACTTGGTGCTGCACCTGCTTCAGCACCACCACCACACCCTCCACCACCACCACCTCCCCAAGGGCCTGAAGAGGGCAACAGGACTGAGGATGCGGAGGAGGAAGAAGAGGATGATGAGAATGAGGTAGAGGAAATCCCTACTACCCGCACTAGGCGTGAGTCTTGGGTGTGGCGGTTATTTACCATTCATGGGAATGGTCCTAAGGCTCGTGCGAACCATGTTACCTGCAATGAGTGCAAAATGATACTCAGTCGCGGGAAGCACGGTAACTACAGCTTTTGGACCACTACTATGAAGCGACAACTGAGGTCATTTCACTCTGGGGCTATTCGCAGGGTTGTACCTTGCGAAGAACGTAGCAGGTTGATTTCCTCTACTTCATCCTCTGTTTCTGATCCTGTCACCACAAGGACCACCTCTGTGGGACAGCGTCTTTCTCAAGCTGCCTCACAGGCCATACAGAATGCTGATGACCCTTACCTTTCAAGGGTCACAGTTGTATGTATGTACTGTGACACAGTACTCTGCAGGGGGGAGCGACTTCGGAGTGCTTTTGAGACTATAGTCTCAGAGCACGAGAAGACCTGCTCACTACCCAAATAAAACCCACTCTACATCTTCCTCTCTCAGCTCGCCCTTTCTTATCCCTGTGGTTGGTGTCCCCCCCTTTACCCTCCTTTACCCTCCTCTCCTAGTGGGTCGTGTCTGAAAAACCAAAAAAAATACAAAATTACAAAAATCAAAAAAAAATAAGGCTCTTTTCAGAGCCGCCTTTCCCAGTTAAAAAATAGAACTGAAAATAAATGAAGCAGGGCTCTTTGTATTTTTTAGAAGTCCGCGGACAGTTCGCGAACATTAAAAAAATTGGGTTGCTACTCCACAAACATTGTAATTTTCTCTGGAAAGAAGTGGTGGCTCTGAAAAGAGCCTTTGGGTGGTGTTTGTAAGTCAAAAATTGTAAATGCTTAACATCTACTTCAAAATTGTTGTTGTAATTCCAAAAAAGGTCGCAATGCATTTTGTACATTTCTCAGAAAAATCTGATTGCCAGCATAAGTAAGATGGACTCCATCTCTGCGAAAAATGTATGTAGTACAAAACATAATATTTTCATTGTGAAAAGAAGACATGCCAAAATCTCTTAGAAAGCCACAAACAGCCTTATTAACATTGCGCCT
Organism: Ambystoma mexicanum; assembly: GCF_040938575.1. NCBI lineage: Eukaryota > Metazoa > Chordata > Amphibia > Caudata > Ambystomatidae > Ambystoma > Ambystoma mexicanum. The sequence goes on from NC_090937.1 coordinate 1,526,130,055, forward strand.
TGCTTTTTCCATTTGTGGACCAAATGAAGAAGAACGAAGCCACATTTGTCTCTGCGCAATCCGTGAAAATATCACTTGAGAATTAGGAAACATGTCTATAACCTTCCTAAATCCTTCTTTCATAGCAAATTGCAAAACAATTCAAGTCACATGTCCTAAACTGTTCCCTCCACAATGAATTACAATTATATCTGGATGTTGCTCTGTCTCCAAAGTAGCACAGAGAGGTAGCAAGTCCAACCACTTCATTCCACGTACTCCATGCCAGTGTACTTCCACATGTGGGAATCCAAGATCTACAGCTACTCCACAGCTTTCTGCATGCACCTTCAACCAATGTATCCACGAATCTCCTAAAATCCAAACAATCTGTTTTCTGAAACACACAGCCATAGCTATCTTTTGTTCTCTCAGCAAAAAGAGTATCTGAGAAAATCTCTCCTGGCACAACACACCCACCAAACTTTCCTGACCAATCCCTTTCAGTACTTATTCTCATTTGCATGACTTCTGAACCCAAAAATCCCCGGATGTAACTCCCGATGTCCGCGAACTACCGCCATGTCCGCGGACATATCGTAACATGAACAGCCCTTCTACCATTTCCACTACACTCTCTCTGCCATTCCCTCATTGGATGTACCTCAAAAATCACATGACCATGCACCAATCACATTCAAGACCTCTACATCTAACTGCATCATCATAGATCAGCACTGCAAATGTACTCTGAATCTCTCTGAGTACAAGTGTCATATCATTGGCAAGCAGCATCTACCAGAAATACTGTACAAGTCTTCAAGATTTCTACTTGCAGCTCCATGCATATCCATATGCATCAACACAAACTTCAGGTATGCATATTTTCTGTATAGTAGATGACATAGCTCTCAACCATTTTTGTTTTACAGGCGGGTTAAATCACCCGATTTTGTTTTTGGCAGGTGAGACGCCCATTGGAATGAATGGGCGTGCAGGAGGCTTGGGGGTGAGTCTACCCTTTACAAGGCGTGTGACACCCGCCAAAAGCGTGTGAGTTGAGAGCTATGAGATGAACACATTTTCAAACAGACTTTTACCTTGTAAAATCTGTAAAATGAATTTTCAGTACTTTTTTCAATTTCCTAAAATCAACTATCACTTATAAACCTTTATACTTTTTACTTTCTTTATACACACACACTCAAATCATGTTAAACTAACATTTTTTAAATGAAATATATAGACTACATATATTCAAACAAAATTGCATGCAAACACAATCTATGTTTAAACCTTTATAAAAATACTTATACAATTTCATATTTTTTGTTTGTATTTATTTATTTACTTAATTACTTTAAATTAGACATGACATTGAGGCGCTATTACCTAGAACAGTTTACTTACAGAAATAGTGGTATTCACTAATATATTATAAATTTCACAAGACATAGTAAAGATATTTTTTTTTGCTACAGTTAGTCATTCAATACAATTTGTTCATTAAGAACATATCATATGTACTGAATTGATGCAATGTATCTTATGTAAATAAATTAGTTTAATGGTTTTACAGAAGGCACTGAAGATTTCAATTAAAAAAATCAATATCTAAATTAAAAACAGTGCTATATACAAACAAAGTTACTAATTTGAAGCTTTTACAATTGCAGTGAAGACCAGTTTCCTGAAAAGAAGCAGCCGAATTCGAAGAAGAAAGAAAAACTAAGAAGTTACCCGTTAATTTAAAAAAAAAGTAAGTAAAATATCACCATAATATTTGTATTATTAATCAAATATACTATACTATATCAAATATACTATAACATTAATACAAGCTATTTTGGTTTCTTAAAATAGAGATTTTGTACCATTTTGTCCAAAAATTTCCATGTCTTAAACAGCGATTTACAGCCAGAATGGCCCACAAATTTCTATTTTTGGACACACAAATTAGCCAACTGAACCACTACAATTTTCATATTATAGAACAAACAACTGTTTTAATTGTATACATTAGATTTACTATTTGTACTTTTCCACACCACTAGCTTACTTTTTTTTGTCATCTGAACCCCAGTTTAGTAACACATGAATTCAAGAATACCTATCCCTACTAGTTTTAGTCCCCAATGCACAATCACACACCATTACATACATCTTTATCATCTTACTCAAACACTCATGCACACAGCACACATACATTCCAGAACACCACAACCCATATCTTTTTTTATTTTTTTCAACAGACCCTAAAGAATGCCTACCAAAAGACAAGTCCGTAGAAAGCAACACAAAAGTAGAGCAAATGAAAATAAAGGTGTCCAACATAAGCATCCATCTCTAGCAGAATTTGTAAAAAAAGTTGAAACAAAACAGCTAATACAATCATTTAGTGAAACACAAGAAGTTTCAAGTACAACAACTTCGCTTCCTCTATCAAAATGTAAAACAAACCAAAAAACAATTAACAGAAAATCAGCTATCAGTACAGATAAAACTACTTCTTCAAATTTTAATATAGTGCAAAGTAAGCATAGCAAGAAAAGTATTTTAGCCAAAATATACCGTCACAAAGTCCTTCAAAATCTTATAAAAACAGGAGAGAAATCAGATTCAAAGCTTAAAACCTATCGTAGGAAATTAATCTTAGAAACATTGATGGACAGTGCAATTCTTCTCAAAAGAAATTTATTTATTTTACTGTTAAACAAAATGAAACCACTAACAAAACTAATAACTAAATTACAAAAAAGACTTCTCAATAAGCGAAATGTCAACAGAAAGAACTTCTTAAGTATCTGCGGAGGTGAATGGAATCACACTACGAGCACAGAACCATATTTTAATGAAGAGGCGTACAAACAAAAGCAAACGAATACAATTGCCATAAATAGCAGTGGTCGAGGTTATGAAAAAGTGAATAATACCATAATGGAACAAGAAGTACTCCTTACAAAAATATGCCCTGAAAACTTAGAATTACCCCTCCATTCAACTGAATCAGAACGTCTAGTGTACAAATGGCCATGCACGTCAATGTGTAACATTCCCAAACAATGTTTCAAATCTTTACACCAATTCCTCAATAAATATGTAAAAAGCAAAGACAAAATCAAAATTAAATTACTGCAAAATATAGATACCTGTCCAGTGCGCAAGTACACAGGACTACAAGGACATTGGCCGGCATTACAGGACCTACTTGTAAAACCACTTTCCATGATATCAAAAGGATATCAACACATCATTCAACTATAAGAAATCTAGTCTATAAACTGTACTATGCTAAAAGTCCTGCTTTAGCACTAGCAAAGTTAAATAACATCCTTCTACATGGTACAGCAAAAGACCTACTTGAAGAAATTCACTATATCCAGAAAAAATATTTTGGAAGTGAAAGCCATTTACAGAATGAAATAGCTTCAAACCAATTAAGCAACAATTCTACACATGGCAACCTTTTGCTAAACACATACAAAAAAGAAATACTAAAATTTAAAAGTACATCAGCTGAAGTACCAAACCATGTATGTGTATGTTGCCGTAGAATTTTTTATAAAAGTAACACAAAAACTGTGCACCTATCATACAAAATAGAAGACAATGAAGATTCTAAATGGTTTGAATTAGCTCTCTATCTTCTAGCAGAAAACAAATATGAAATAACTGAGCCCTTAATACTTTGCAGTTATTGCACTACAAAACTTGACAACAACCAAACTCCTTCACGTTCTATCACAAATAATTTGGAATTATACCCAGTACCAAAACCTCTACAACAACTTAATTTATATGAGAGCATCATAATTCAAACAGTACACCCATTTCAAGCAATAATACGCCTTCAACCAAAAACAGCAAAATTACCTCCCTCTGAATTGGTAAAAGGCATTTGTGGAAAAGTAGTTTATTTACCATTAAATCTAAAAGAAAATGTGCATACTCTAGGAGTGCAACGTCCAATGCAGCAATCTTTAATTATATTAGTAAATGGAGTACATACAAAAGACAAAAAAATATGGCAACAACTGGTAGATTTACATAAAGTTAGAGAAACCCTGCAATATCTTAAAGAGAATAATGAATATTACAAAGAAATTAATATTGAAGAAAACTTGAAAGATACAACTGAAATAATTCACGAAACACAAGAAGCTGGTCAATTTGAGCTACTAGATCCTGCTACAATATCAAATACTTTAGACCATTATACAATTCATCCTTTACACTGTAATGACACCGTACAAGATGTACTAGAAACTTACCAAATGCGTCAAACAAAAGGATCGCCAATCAGTATATGGGAAAAAAGTATAGAAGCACGTGCTTTTCCTCTACTCTTTCCTACTGGCAAAGGAGGAAGGTATGATGATAGACCTATTCAAATATCAGCTTCAGAATACCACTCATTACGGATGTATTTTGAAGATCCCAGATTTAGACAAAATGTGGAATACATATTCCACCTACTCTTTGAAAGTGAACTAGCAACTTTATGTTACGGAGTTGCACACATATTAAAATCAGGATCACACTTTCAAAATATGACAGCTACACAATTATTAGAGAAAGTGCAACAAAAGGATGAGGTTTTACAATCAAATATTACAAATCGATTAGCAAATATGCGTGGTACTAAAGAGTACTGGTTTCAACGTCATGGAGATGTACGTCGTATGATCAGAAACCTTGGCCCACCCACTTGGTTTGTTACATTAAGTTGTGCAGAATATGCATGGGAAGATTTACATGATTTCCTACGCATATCAAATAAAAACAAAACAAACATAGATATTCTAACACCTGGAGAACTTTGTTCTTTGGATCCTGTTAATGTTTCAAGATATTTTCACCATCGCTTCATTGCTATGCTACATTTTATTTGTAATAAAACTGTTCCTCCCCTTGGAGAAGTGCAACAGTTCTTTTGGAGAAAAGAATACCAAGCCAGAGGAGCACCACATATCCACATGCTTTTATGGATTAAAGGTGCTCCTAAATTTGGTCAAGACAGTGATGCCACTGTTTTACAGTTTATTGAAAAATATGTCACTTGTGAAATTCCATCAGAAGCCACAAATAGTGATCTTCGTGCACAAATTTTACAATTTCAAAGACACAAATGTGGAAAATATTGTTGTCGCAAATACAAAAACAAAGGCAAATACTACACCAAATGCCGATTTGGTTTCTCCAGACCAGTTACAAATACAGGTCAAGTAAACAACCTCATGTCTTCAGTTAGACATAGTGTTAAAGGTAAGTCACCTAAAAATACATATTACATAAAAAGAAAAGAAGAAGAAAAATATATCAATGATTATAATGCAATCATTGCCCACTTATGGAATGCCAACATAGATGTGCAGTACATTGCAGACAATTCTACTGCAGTTGCACAATATGTCACAGCATACTTAACTAAAGCAGAAAAGACAGAGCTCCAAGACCTCTGGAATGACCTGTCATCAGATAAAACAGTATATCAGAAATTATACATCTTGGGCATAAAAATGCTCACCCATAGAGAATGTGGATCTTATGAAGCAGCTGATCGTTTAACTGGTACTTCATTGTATGGTAAATCTGAAAATATAGTATGGCTAAGTCTTGGTCCAGCTAAATCTAGAAAAAGAGTTCTAAAATCATATGAAGATATAGAAACAATAGCCAAACATGATCCCAACAGCCAAGACATTTTAAAAAACAATTTATTGGACACATACTACCCAAACAGAAGTAATACTTTGGAAAACATGTGTCTATACCAAATAGCCCAAAACTACACATACAAAAATAATATGAAACCTGATGAAAAAAAAGGTAAATATAGAGTGACAGACTGTGAAGGCAGCTTAGTTAAACTCACTAAACCAAATTTAATTAATCATATCAAATTGTCATTGAAGACTCCTCAACATAAAGAAGTATATTACATGTCCCTGCTACAACTCTTCAAACCATGGAGAAAAGAAGAACAATTACTAGATAACTATGACTCAAATGAGGATGCTTTCAAAGCAAATGAAAGCACTATAACTGATGTAAACTTTACACAGTACAAAACAATGTTGCACAATGAACAGCAACATGAAGAAGAACTCCAAGCCCAACTAGATAAGGATACTCCTGACAGTAGTCAACCTTCTGTAACAGGAAGCCAAGAACCACTGGGAGAACCACTAATAACAAATGAGGCAGAATTAGCTATGATATAAGTAGAAAACACCATGTGTCAGTATGAAGATAAGGAAGACTTAACTATACTACAATCAAAACTAAACAATGAGCAAAGTAGCATTTTTCAAGAAGTGACAAAACAAATTGCACATGGTGTAAAACATGAAAATAAAGAATGTTCCTGCCATAATTATAAACCTATACTACTGTACGTCAGTGGTGAAGCTGGTTCTGGCAAAACATTCCTAATCAAAATCATTAGTAAGTTCCTTCAACAATTGACAAACAACAAACTGTCAGCTGTTGTCACTGCCCCCACAGGTTTATCTGCCTACAACATAGGTGGTGTTACATTACACCGATTACTACTATTACCAGTAGAACACCAGAACAAATTAGACTATTACAAACTTTCTGCAGAAGCTGCAATGGAATTACGCAGAGTATTGAAACAAATGAAAATGCTACTAATAGATGAAGTGAGCATGGTCTCCAACCTGATGTTAGCTTTGATTCACCTCAGATTACAAGAAGTACTCAAAACAGACTATGAAGAGCTCTTTGCAGGAAAACACATTATTGTTTTTGGAGATCTGCTTCAATTAACACCAGTAAAAGGTGAACCTATTTTTAAAACATTAGGGCACAAACTCTGCCGTAAAACTGTTGGCAGCATTGGAAATGTCAACCTTTGGCAACATTTCCAATACAGAGAATTAACAGAAAACATGCGCCAATCTGCAGATCTCACTTATGCCAACATTTTAAAAAGTTTGAGAGTTGGTATACTTTCTAAAGAAGCAGAAGCAACATTGAAAACCCGGCACATTAATGCACTTTATGGCGATAATGCATGTGCTACAGATGTTATGGAACAATTAGCCCACAAAAATGACAATTGTATGGCCTTAATGCCAACTCTTGCAAGCTGTCTCAAATTCAATGAAATAATGTTGAGTAAAGAAATGCAACCAATAATGGAAATTAGCACCACAGACAAACTAGATGTACATGGTATGACACTACCCATGTGTGACCAAGCCACAACAAGACTAAATCATTTAGAAAAATCAATCTCAAACACAGAAGGCTTAGAAAAGATGTTAAAATTATCCTTAAATTGCAGAGTAATGCTTAAATGTAACCTTGACGTGGACCAAGGACTAGTTAATGCAGCATTGGGTACAGTTGTTGGCTTTCAAACATACCCATGTGACAACAAAATTCAGTTTGTCAATATACTCTTTGACAAACTTTCAGAAGTAAAACGGTTAGGACGCTCAACAGCTAGATTCCTTCTCTTCAAAGATATGTATGTATGCAGAGAACAATTTTCTCTAACTCTTGCATACGCAGTCACGATTCATAAATCACAAGGTCTTACCCTAGACAAAGCAATGATAGATATTGGTAACACAGTCTTTAAAGAAGGCATGAGCTACGTAGCACTATCACGCTTACGTACACTTGACGGTCTATTTCTAATCAACTTTGATGCAAGTAAAGTAAACGCTGATATTCCTTGCATTTTAGAATATAATAGACTTCGCCCACTATACACTCCCCATCTAAACACATATTCTGTTCCACAAAAACTAAAACATTATAAAAGAAAACTAAATCAAACAGAAATGCAACAGGACGTCACTGCAAATCCTCCAAAGAGAGTAAAAGAAACTAATACTTCATCAAGTACCACAAACAAAAAACAATCAATTAGAGAAAGTAAACCAGGTACTTCTTTAAAGAAGGAAGACAAACTCCAAAAAAAGCAGTTAGATACAGAACTACCTGGACCATTTAAATTCTCAAATATAGTTGGTGTAAGTTGCTATGCAAATGTAGCAATGAATATTCTATTTCAATTACCACCAATTGTTGACAACATTTACTTACACAGTACAGACCCATTGTGTTTGCAAATGTTAGTACTTCACAGAAATGCAGCAAACAATCCTGACAACACATATAGTGTTTTTGGAATAAGACGACAATTGGACTACTGTGCTGGAATGGTGAAATTCACTATAAACTCACAGGAAGATCCACAAGAATTTCTAATGTACTTACTACAAGTACTGGAAAACAAAAACATACCTATAAATGAAATCTTTCAGACTTCATACATGTACAAACATACATGCACTCTCTGCAACAATGTGACACAAGAAGAAATCCCCAATGAACGCTTCATATATATATCAATACCAAATTGTGAATCCATTCCATTTCAGCAACTTGTACAAAATGCAAACCATGGTACATTATGCTCTACCTGCAATTCAGATAATCGCTCCACGTTAGTAATACAAACACATAGTAAATACGTAATACTAATGCTTCTACGTTACAATGCAGATGGTACCAAAAACAACTGCAAGCTGACTGGATTCACACATGGTCAAATATCACTTGGTAAGAAAACCTTCACAACAATAGGTATAATCTACCACGCAGCAGCCACAACCAATTCAGGGCACTACACTCCATATATAAAAAAGAAATGTGGATGGTTTGAATGTAATGATAGTACCATTACTCTATAGCAGAGATTACCAGCAAATCTTACAAATGCTTATTTGATGTTCTTAAAACCAAAATTTGATAAATAAACTGTATTTAAACCTTTAAATAAATTTGTGTTAAAAAAATATAAACTGTTAGAATACTCCAAAAGCTATGTAACTGCTCAAAGATTCTACAACAACTAATCAGATAAATGAATACCACTAAATTAGACCAAAAATACACAGTTAGAATACGCCAATTGGTATCTAACTGTCCCAAAATTATAAATTTGTGTTAAAATAATATAAACTGTTAGAATACTCCAAAAGCTATGTAACTGCTCAAAGATTCTACAACAACTAATCAGATAAATGAATACCACTGAATTAGGCCAAAAAATACACAGAATACGCCAATTGGTATCTAACTGTCCCAATATTTAACAATATCCAAATGGATAAATCAAAACCACTAAAATATATTAAAAAAATAGACAGTTAGAATACGGCAATTGGTATCTAACTGCTCCAAAATTTTATAATATCAAAACAAATGAAGAATCTGTTACTGCTCCAAAAAAAATACAACAAAGCAAAGTATAAAGCATTAGCCAGAAACAACAAGTGAACACTGAAAACAAACAAACAAATAAACTGTAGCATAACAGAAAAAGGTTTTATTTTAATCCAACATGGATTTTTTTTTCTCCCACAGACCCAATGATTTTAGCAACAAATACAGAAACTGAGCAAATTGCACAGTACTCTGATTTGTACTCTACTAAATATGAGGGTCGAAAAAAAATAAATGTATATTGCTTATACAATGTAATAAGTCATTACAAAATACTAATACTAACATGCTATTTTCTTTTATCACAGAAATGAAGAAGAAAAACATGGACTCCCATTACTAGACCAAACAGTAAGTATACAATAATAAGGACAACCATAGCAGCATATCACATCCATAGTATCTAATACCTTTGTTCCTTATACATTTGTTTTTCACCCAAAGTTATAAGCAAATATGAATGTGATATGCAGCGGTGGTTGTTGCCAGGGCATAGAGTCTTGGGTGCATGGCCAAATGGCCATGCACTCTATGCCCTGGCAACAACCACCGCAGCATATCACATCTATAGAGTCAAACATTTCAACTATGATCTATGGGAAACTTACAATGTCCGCGAACAATGTGAGTGTTCTTAGAACACTTTGAATTTACCAGCGAACAATACGTACACCGTTTTCAGGACACCCCCTACGAACATTTCAGAACAACGCGATAGTTCTTAGAACACTTTCAACTTAACAACGAACAATACGGACAGCGTCCTAAGGACACCCCCTACGAACATTCCAGGACACCGGGAGTGTTCTCAAAAACGTCTTCAGAACACCCCCATCTTGTTTATTTGCGAACATTTCAGGACACCGCGAATGTTCTTAGGACACATTCAACTTGACAGAGAACAATACGGACAGCGTCCTCAGGACACCCCCTACGAACATTCCAGGACACCGGGAGTGTTCTTAGAAGCGTCTTCAGAACACCACCATCTTGTTTATTTGTGAACATTTCAGGACACCGCGAGTGTTCTTAGGACATATTCAACTTGACAGAGAACAATACGGACAGCCTCCTCAGGACACCCCCTACGAACACTCCCCGGACACCGCGAGTGTTCTTAGAAGCGTCTTCAGAACACCCCCATTTTGTTTATTTGCGAACATTCCAGGACACCACGGGGGTTCTTAGAACACATTCAACTTGACCGAGAACAATACGGACAGCGTCCTCAGGACACCCCCTATGAACACTCCCCGGACACCGCGAGTGTTCTTAGAACAGTTTCACTTTGCTTGCGAACAAAACGGACACATATTGACTCCTTAGAACACCCCCTAGTCAGTTTATTTAGAACATTTCAGAACACCTGTGATGTCCGCAAACAAATCGAACACAAAAAAAACGTCTAACACATAAAAAACACAACTTTCATCCTATCTCATACACTCCCACCCTCCCCAAACACTCCTACACACCAACACACTCTACAAAATACACATTTTGAACAAAGTTTCACCGCGCTGTCCGGGGACGTCCGCGAATTCAAGATGGCGGGCGCTACTGAAAAATCTGACGCGCTTCACGCTCCACGCCGTCCAATCAGCGAACACGTTGCATGTCCGCGAACATCACGCAAGACGATTGGCCAATCAGGACACTGTCCACGGAGCGAACAGGGAAGTGTGTCCGCGAACCGAACACAGATATCACTAATTTTTTTTTACCTACTTTTTGGTCATTTTAAAAAAAACTACTGGACGGATTTTCACCAAATTTGCAAAAGCACGCTTTCGGGACCAAGCCGCTGCTCCTGGTCTAAATTTGGTGGAAATCCGTCCAGCGGTTTGGGCTGTAGGCACGAGCAAAATATTTTTCCCATTCACTCTATGGAGAGTGAGTATAATGTATACAAATATGAGCATATAGAGGGAAGGTAGAGTAATAAAAATAAAACTATGAGAAAGTGCTCATAACCATAATGATTATCTTCATGCACAGAAAGGATTGCTCTCTTTCAAGCCTGTATCTTCCGCTATGTATATGTTTCATATGATGTGACTGGACCCTAAGTCTACAAATATAGTACCTTTTCAATTTTTACTTCCTGACTGTTACTGAAGAAAACCATGTGGCTTCGATATGTCAGTAAAGGATAAAAAGGGAGAGCCAGCCATGTGATGTCATCAGTGATGTCATCAATGACATTTGTGATGTCATCTTTGATGTCCTGGGTGTTAGTGTTAGCAGTGCACGGTGGCGCGAGTTATGGTTGCTTATGTTACCATAACTGCCGAATTTCAGGGGTTTTTCGGATTTACTTTGAGCCATAACGTCACTTTAACAAAGTTTTTTCACTGAATTTCATAGGTTTTTAGTAGCGCAACTTAATCATAACGTCCCTTTAACAAAGTTTTTTTTACTGAATTTCACAGGTTTTTAGTAGCACAACTTAACCATAATATCCCTGACTTCATATACATGTAACATAGAACATACTAACCCCCATATAGTGATTTTCATGTCCGCGGACTACCGCCATGTCCGCGGACACATCAAAAATCTGAGCATGGTGAATGTAAATTTAAATAGTGTGCCCCATTTCTCCTTTGAAGTTGGCTCTGAAAAGAGCCGTTTTTTTTTGTTTTTTTTACAGATGCTTGACAGACACCTGTTATTTTGTATTTTTTCTCTTGTTTTTTTTTCTTACTTTACTCCTAAAATCTTCACATAACCTTCTCCAAAGCAACCCTTACATTTCAAAATAGAAAGGCATTTCCCGTAAAAGATAAAGAAATGCCATCTTCTTTAAAATTAACAACATTACTGGCATCAATATTCTCATTATTACAAAAGAACATACCAGCTCTAAGCATGAAGGCACACATGCCTCGGTTGATGACACACCTAGCAATATTTTGCTGAGGACAAAAAACTGAACTATTGTCCCATATTGCTCTAGGTAGTAATCCAGAAAAAATTACTTTTGCATTTGGAAGGATCTTCATTACTGCTTGAACCAAGCGTTCCAAATCAGCCAACAAAGTAGGGGCACTGACGTTGCCCAAATGGAAAGCACCATAGTGCAAAACTACCACATGCGGACTGTTCATCGTGGCCATATCCTCACAAACTTGTACAATTCCCTGTACATTGCAATCAGGCACACTGCTCCACACCACCTCCACTCCTTTCACATCAAAGTTCTTTGAAACATGCCTGCACCAACACCCTGACTTTCTCCACTTCTGCCATCTTCACCACACACAGTCTCTTGCAACACAAATCCACAACCTCGACATCTGATTTGCTGATCCGTACAGTCTTCTTTCCATGTTGGATTTCCTGGAAAAACCTGAATGTAGCACGCCCTGTCCACGAACAGCCGCGGTGTCCGCGGACGGCGTCCACTTTACTCTCTGTGCCATTCCCTCATTGCATACAGCTAAGCAATCACACAATATGAATAACGTCCTCAGAACAACCCCATTTTGTGAATTTTCGAACATTTCAGGACAATTATTATTTCATTATTCAATATATTAACATTACAAATATTATACTTTCATCTTGTACTCTGCACACAATGCTATGTTTCTCCATTAGTATCTCAGTATACTAGATAGAATCCCATAATACAATGCTATTTATTTCAATGCATCGTTCAAAGCACTAATAACGGTATGATATTTATTGCAATATCCTTGACACTTTTTTCGCAACATTATAATAAAAATCCCTAGTACACAAATTCCATGAAAAGTACATACACATGTGATGTCATCAGTGATTTCATCAATGACATTTGCGATGTCATCTTTGATGTCCTGGGTGTTAGTCTTAGCAGTGCACGGTGGTGGCACCAGTTATTTTTCATAGCTTACCATCACTTGCGATTTTCAGGGGTCTTTCGGCTGTACTTAGAACCATAACGTCCTTTAAACAAACTTTTTTTAATATCACGCAAACAATATACAAACATGGCGTGCAAAAACCAACTTCTACAGATGTCTTTACACAGAATGTTGCAAAATAAGAATTTATGCTTGTTCACAGTGAAGATCAGCTGCTTCCACAACTTCGACAGATGGCTTTACACAGAATGTTGCAAAGTAAGAATGTATGCTCGTTCACAGTGAAGGTCAGCTGCTTCCATTTTTTTCTCGGGCCCCGGAGAGGCTCACGAAGCGGACTATAAGGTTGTATTGTGTTTTGACCTTGACAGACAGAGATTGTGATGAAAGACTTCTCTTGAAGGAGTGTTGCTAAAACGAAAGAGAAGATAAAGATGAAATTTCTGAAACAAAACCACTTTTATATATTATATCACTATGCGAAAGATCGTTGGCACACGCGGAGTCATATTTTGGGACTGCACCACTCGTAGACAATGGAAATTGCAATTGTAGTGTAAGTAACCCTTTAGATTATTTTATACCAAATATAATTACAATAGCGTAGCATTAAAGACCGCTCAAGTTGAACTTGTTCGTTGAAAGTGGCATAATGTTTTCTACTGCGCACTATCACCGCCGAATTGATCCCCTGTCGTTTAGAGGGCTCTGAAAAAGGCAGACGACACAGGGTGGGTTAATAGAAATAATGTAACCGGTCTATAGGCGGTCAAGCGCTCTACTCGCTGTGCCACTTCACTGTAGCCTGTCAAGTGGCACAGCGAGTACAGCGCTCGCTTTGACATCGGTGCACAGCTTGCTAACGCAAGTTTGAATCCCGGCAAGGCCAAACTCAGCCTTTCATCATTCCGTGGTCGATAAATGAGCACCACACACCGTGGTTAATAATAAGCACCGCTTAGATACCTCACGGTTCTTAGCGCTATATGAATGGGAAAATATTATTATTTTATTATTAACATACTCTGTTCCACTATCTTCGATAGCAAATAGTTTCACGCCCTAATAAATAAAATGATGATTTTTAATGAAGATCGGCTGGTGAGACTAATTTATGTTTTTTAAAACAGGTATGTGGCTCCACTTTGCCTATGTCACGATTTACAGACTCCAGCGGATGGGGTCTTCAACTGCCAGGTGCAGGTCCAAATATGCAACTTCATGACCCTCACCATTTTATGGGACAATCGCCAAGGACCAATATGCCCTTACGCAGTACTAGCGGCTACAAACAACATACCAACCAATAGGGTGGTCTAATGGCTCGTTGTTGGAGCAACCTTCTGATTATCAGAGCGACCATTTACTGCTTTTATCATAAACCAACAGCCTATCTACCTGCTCCAAATAAACTTTTGCTGATCGACAGCAGAGACAATAGCAAATCGCTGAATATTCACTAAACATTTCATGTGAAATAAATGTACTTTACCAAATGTACAATCCTGCTGTTTACTTTTAAACCACAGTTTCATATTCCGAATTGTGGCGCACTGAGTTGTAAGCTGATCTAACACCCTCTGTACCGCAAAGGAACATCGCGTGCCTCAACATGAACTTTTGCGGATCGACAACAAAGACAAATGCAAATTGCTGAATATTCTCTAAACATTTGATGTCAAATAAATGTACTTTACAACATTTACAATCTTGCTGTTTGCTTTTAAATCACTGTTTCATATTCCGAATTGTGGCGCACTGTGTTGTGACATAATATGTGTTGTCTTCCGGGTTCTGTGTAAAGTCACTTAGGACTGCAGAGAACTGGGCGTGTTTGATTACACACCCTGTAACGTCACGGAGAGAGGCGGGGAATATGAATGCTTTGATAATATCAGGCTTAGGGGCGGGAGATATGATTTAGTGTCGCAAAAGCAAGTCAGCCAGGTCAATAGCACCAGTCATAGGATTATCACATAATGTCGGCGCACACCAGCCGGATTTATCGTTTCTTTAGTGGACAAAAAGTCGGTTGACGCCCCTAGGAAATTGTACTATTAGCGGACAAAAGGAGTGGTCTTAAAACACTTTCACCCTGACAACGAACAATACAAACAACGTTCTCAGAATACCCCCATTTTGTGTAATTGCAACCATTTCGGGACACTGCAAGTGTTCTTAGAACACATTCAACTAGACAGATTACAATACGGACAGCGTCCTGAGGACACCCCCAGTTTGTGTATTTACGAACAATTAAGTACACCACGAGAGTTCATAGCTCATTTTTACCTTCCTTGCGAACAAAAATGACACATACTCCGTCCTCTAAACACCCCACCATTTAGTTTATTTACAAAATGTCAGAACAGACGTATTCTCCGCGGACAAATCGAACGCACCAAAAACGTCTAGCACATAAAAAAACAAAACATTGAACCTATCTCATACTCCCCCACCCTCCCCAAACACTCTTACACACCAACACACGGCACTAAATACAATTTTTTATCCACGTTTCACTGCGCTGTACGCGGTCGACTGCGAATACAAGATGGCGGGCGCCACTGAAAATCTGACGCGCTCCACGCCCCTCGCCGTCCAATCAGTGAACATGTCGCATGTCCGCGGACATGAGGCAAGGCCATGGGCCAATCGGGGTGCTGTCCACGGAGCGAACAGGGAAGTCCGTCCGCGAAGCGAACACAGATATCACTAAATTTTTTGCCTTACATTTTGGTCATTTTTTTAAAAACTACTGGACAGATTTACACCAAATTTACAAAAGCACGCTTTTGGGATCAGGCCGCCGCTCCTGCCGCAAATTTGGTGTAAATCCGTCCAGCGGTTCGGGCTGTAGCCGTGCGCAAAGTTTTTTCCCATTCAGTCTATGGGAAAAAAAAAAGTTTTGGGACCCCCCCTATAACTTTTCCCCCCCTGGACGAATCCTCACCAAACTTTGCAAAAAAATTCAGAGTGACCCAACTACTTTTTTTGCTGAGGATCCGTCCAGGGAGAGCGAAGTTATAAGCCACCCAAAAAGTGCTCTTCCTATGGAAACAGCAACTTAACCATAACTACATGGCCACTACTGTGGCCATGTAATATATATATATATATATATATATATATATATATTTATATATATTGGCGGCACCGCCTGCATCTATTCACTACGTATAGCCAGCCTTCATGATTACTTAGTCTGCTTGCGTTTCAGCATCTGTACATTTATAAAACAGCTTGCATTTTCTTCAGTGCTTTTCACACGTGCAATCTTCGTCCCGTACATAATATGTCACTCAATTGTTTACTTCGTCATCAGGATCTATATAAGGTCTATATACTTTCTTCTTTGGCATCTCCTCTTGGTGAGTCATCTTTGCTTCATTTGACGTCACCAGGCTCTTACCTTCACTGCTTCACACTTCTTCAAGAACCTCCCTCAAGAGGCTGTCATTTCTTTGTGGGTACATTATGTAAGGCTTTCTTAATCGATACTTTGCTTCAAGGATTCTTCGCGGGATAGGTACTAATACTGGTGTTGTGCATGTTGCAATTTACGGAGGGAGAGTTGAAGGTATTGTGGACCCAGGCCCCAGAAAGCCTTGTGGACAATGCAAGGGGTCTTGAAAGTAATCATTGCAGCCACTGGGAGCCAATGAAGAGATTTCAGGGCTGCAGAGATACGATCCCAGGGCTTGAGACCAAAGACAAGTCTTGCAGTCCTGTTGTAGATGGGTTGCAGAGGGCAGAGAGTAGAAGCAGGCAGATATGCAGACAATGTCAGGGCTTTCAGTAAAAGACAACATAGACATTGCAATACTTCTTTTATACTGTTGAACAATCTGATCCTTTCAAAGCATAGGATCATCATTTCCACTTCCTGTAAGTGTTTCATCCATATACACTTACTCTTTCAAATGCATGATAGTTATAATTTCCACAGTAGAAACACAACTTTCTACAATTCTAGTCAAAAGTGTTTGATGTAAAACTGCAAGAGACATACTTGGTGTTTTGCACTCATACAGTTTGTATAGAATGGTGTAGTCACCATAAGTTTATTCAATGCAAAAATGAACAATTTTCTTTTCATATCAAAAGCTTTTTGAACAATTTTCTTTTCATATCAAAAGCTTTTTTAATTATTACTTCTACCTTTTTCTTTTGCAAAAAATGCTTTACCACATATGTAGATTTTGGTTTCACACTTGATATGATATGATATGATAGGTTATTTATAACGCGCTTAATACCCGGGGTTTTCTAAGTGGATTTTACCAATATTCTCCTAAGATTGGTAAAAACCTGAGAGTGATACATTTTCCTATATATCTGTATTCCTCTGTTTCAAATTGATAGCACATTGGCTACCTTTTCTTCTAAAAATCTTTCTTTTTTTACTAGCTACTAACACATTTGTTACATTTTTTCTTTTCTTACTTTCAAGAAATACATTCTCGGTTTCATGACTTTTTTCAGTTTGCACAGCTCCTTTTTGAAATTGCACATTTTCAAAATTATAATCAATAACAGGTATTGCTGCATTATCTACAGGATTTGTATCTACATATTTAACAATATCATGTATCTACGTATTTAACAACACCAATGTTTGAAATCTTACACTCTAGAAATGTACTTCCCTGCATATGATCCTTTCTTATGGCTTGCAGTTGTTGCTTTTTTGATAGCATCTTACACAAAAGCGTTATAAATAAATTGGGATAGTGAAGATCACGCATTGTGTTTCTTTATATTTTTAATATATAATATAACTTCCATGCCTAGGCAAGACTGCGGGTCGTAAAACCATATGGCCACCCGTCAGCCCAGGTGTAATAGTTATTCGCAACTCGGAATTTGCCTGAGATGCAAATCATTTTCTTTTTCTTAATTCCTGATAGGAGATGTGCTCAATTGAAGCATATCTTTCATCAGAAAGAAAAGAAAATTGCCCCTGCCATTTAAATCAAAAAGAGACTAGGTCTCTTTTCGTATGACAGCAACCATGAAAAACCTGTTTCAAATTAGTCACTGCGAATCAAAACGGGATCTTCAAACTAATCATTACAACTACAACACAACAAAACATATCAGCATGTACACCCACCATCCACTACCCATCTCCACTATTGCTAGAGTTTGAATGGCCAAGTCCCATGGACAGCCCATACATCTACCTACTAAACCTAATCAATAATATTGTAATCCCATATCACTATACATGTCTCAATTAATACCTCACATACTCTACACATAACTTCAGAGTGTGATTCCCAATCAACTTCTAATTAGAAGAAATGTTCCCTGTAAATAACATGACAAAAATTGCTGTCATTTCTTCATTCACATCCATAAAGGTGTTCCAAAACAATATGTAACACATATTTGCTTTCATATACCAACCAACTATTCATTCATGTCTGGTGTGTCCTCAATTTCTGAGAAAGGAAACAAAAGAATGTACTGGCACTTAATTACTCTGCCCAGCTCCAGTTTTCACACCTTACAAGCCTTTCCTTAAGAACGGTAGGCCAACTCCATACAAACAGCATTCAATCTACTGCTAGTCACCTAACTGTACTTTGTAACAACCTTACTCCTCCTACCACCCATTTAATCAGTCGTTCTTACTCATCCTTATCAAATAAAATCTAAAGTCAAGCGCCTTACCTGTTTCTACCTATTCAACCATCATATGGCCAACAGCCTGACCCACTAGCCTACAAACTAATAGTTACTACAACTACTCAACAAATGATGTCAGCATGTATGTCCTCCTTTCACTGCCCATCCCCACTCTACTAGGGTATCAATGGCCAAGTACACTGGGCAGCCCCAGAAAACTAGCTTAGCAAACCTCATCAATAATACTGTTTCTCTCAACCCACGATGCACCCCCATTCAGTTTACATCTCCCTATGTCAGTGCATTGTGTAACAACATATTGCATTACATACCATGAATCCCAAACAGATTCCTGTCCTTCCAAACCAAACCATTTCCAAGAATTAAGTTTGCTAAGTTGTAATATATCTGTGCTGGAACCAGTACATTTTTTAATAATAGGCCTAAATAAAAAGTGACCTAATCTTATACACCACAGTACCAATTTCTTATATAACATAGCAATTGATAATAAAGCATAAACATATTTAAAGAAGTAGATGCATAAACCATGCCATTTGCAACTTCATACCTATATACAAAGGTTCAGATACATTTTACTGCACAAAAGCCGAAATATAAATTACCAAAGCCTACCCACTTATCCACTATGAATTCACCTTCTTCATTTTACTTCATAATTTCTCAGAAACCATTTACCTGGAGTACTTTCCCTAAAACACCAAAAGACGTTCATAATACCTCGCATACTATACACATAACTTCAGACTATGATTCCCAAACAACTTCTAAATAGAACAAATGTTTACAGGAAACAACATGACAAATATTACCAGTATTTCTTCATTCACATTCATAAAGGTGTTGCAAAATAATATGTAACAAATCTTTACTTGCATATACCAACCAACTATTCATTAAACTCTGCTCTGTCCTCAATTCATAAGCAGCGTGAAAAGAGTACATAGCTCCAAGATAATGCACTGCCACTTAGTTGCTCCACTCAGCACCAGTTTTCACACCCTCGTAGCCTCTACTCAACTGGTGGTCAACTCCAGGCACACACCATTCAGTATACTGTTAGTCACATAACTGAGCCCTGCCACACCTTTGCTTCTCCCACCACCCATTTAATCAGTCCTCCTTAGCCATAATCGTCAATAAACATGCAAAATGAACCACCTCACTTGTTTCCACATAATAAACCAATGCACTGACTCACTATCCTGCCTTTCACCTACAAATGAATCACTCCTACTGCTACTCAACAAAACATATCACCATGTATATCAGCCTTCCACTACACATCCCCACTCTCACTAGAGTTTGAATGGCCAAATCCACTAGGCAGCCCTTAAAAGCTACCTTAGCAAACCTAATCAATAAACTGTTACCCCATACCACTATACATTTCTTTAATAATATCTCACATAACTTCAGAGTACAATTCCCAAACAACTTCTATATCGAAGAACTGTTCACTGTAAACAACATGACAAAAATGACCAACATTTCTTCATTCACATTCGTAAAGGTGTTGCAAAATAATATGTAACACATCTTGACTTCATATACCGACAAAATCTTCATTCATCTCTGGTGTGTCCTTAATTCAAAAGTAACGTGATAAGACAACATAGCTCCAACATAACGCACTGCCACTTAGCACCTCCACCCAGCTCCAGTTTTCACAATTTAAAAGCCTCTACTTAACAACTGTAGGCCAACTCCACGCACACACTATACTCCTGGCCGCATACCTGGGACCTACCACACCGTTGCTTCTCCCAATACCCATTTAATTAGTCCTCCTTAGCCATCCTCATCAAGAAACATGCAAAATGAACCACCTCACCTGTTTCCACCTATTTAAGCATCATAAGCCAATGGCCTGATGTACTATCCGCCTTTCACCTACAAATGAATTACTACTACTGCTACTCAACATAACATATCAGCATGTATATCCTCTCTCCACTGCCCATCCCCACTCTGGCTAGGGTTTTCTTGGCCAAGTGCCCTGACAGACCCACACATCTACCCTAGTAAACCTCATCAATAATACAGTGTGCCCCATACCACTATACATTTCTTCAGTAACACCACATACTCTAACCATAACTTCAGACTACAATTCCCAAACAACTTCTAAAGAGAGGAAATGTTCACTTAAACTATATGATATAAATTTGCATAATTTCTTCATTCACATTCATAAAGGTGTTGCAAGATAATATCTAACACATCTTTGCTATGATATTCCAACCAACCATTCATGCATCTCTAGTGTGTCCTCAATTCATGAGAAAGGTAATAACATAAACGAGCTGCAAGATAATGCACTGCCACTTATTTGCTCCACCCAGCTCCAGTTTTCTCACCTTGCAAGCCTCTCCTTAAGAACTGAACACCAACTCCAGACAGAAAGCATTAACTCTACAGCTAGTCACATAACTTTGCCCTCTCACAACCATCCTCCTCATACCACCCATTTAATCAGTTCTTCTTAGTCAACCTCATCAAATAACATGTAAAGTCAAGCACCTCACCTGTTTTCACCTATTCAACCATAGGTACAACAAAATAACCCACTATCCTACATTTCAGCTACAAACTAATCACTACCACTCAACATAAGATATCAGCAGTATGTCCTCCCTTCACTGCCCATCGCCGCTCCACTAGGGTTTCAATATCCAAGTGCCCTGGCCAAACCCAGAAAGCTATTTTACCAAACCTGTTTCCCCCATCCCATTATGCACCCCCGTTCATTTTACATCTCCCTATGTCAATGCATTGTGTAACAATATATTGTATTATTTAGCATGAAACCAAAATAGAATCCTGTCTTTCCAAAACACACCATTTCCAAGCAAATTGTGAAACTGACAAATATAGTTGTTGATCAGAGAGGCGTTGCTAGGGGGTCGCTAAGGGGGCTATAGCCCCGGGTCTTTTGGTGTAGCCCCGGATAGAAGCTCAAGGGATACAATCAAAAGACTAGCTAGCTTCGAATCCCGACAGTCCTAACATTAGCCTAGCCCCCAATCCTTTCCAGAGCTAGCAACACCCCTGTTATTGATTATTATTTCTAAAAAGACTAGCAAGTTTGTATTCACCAGGTGCACTGCCTCATAAAACTTCTCAATTTTAAAGCCACATTCAAACACTTCCACAATTTGAAGAAAGTACAAAATCAACAATATAGTGTCACAGAAAAACAGCTTAAAATCCAACTACAAATCAGACACTTAGCCACAATATTGGTCAAGGGTAGAGATAGCTTCCATGTTTCACACTAAGGTTTCCTATGCACCCACATTCATATCACATCTTCCAATGTCAATGAGAAACAACCTTTAGTAGGAAATATATTATTTATCACACATAAGCATAGCATAACATATCATACGGCTTCATCACTCTCCTAAAGACACTGAAGTAAAATATGGAAAAGCCTACTTGCCAAACAACATTTATAAACATGACTAAATCAAACACCTAAACATACTTCACTTATCTTAGAAATACAACAGTTCAAAATGTACATAACAGATATAAGCACACACTATCACTCACCTTCAGCTACTCCAATTAATAAATAGATCTTCACAAAAGCCAAGCACAGAACATGTGCTCACTCTCACTTCTGGAACCAGACTGTGACGAGTTCACCAAAAGATCACTTTCATATCTTTCATAAATCAATAGCACAAAAGGAGGACTGTAGCAAGCAAACAAGTAAAATGCCCAACACATTTTTATTACAACCCCTATCAATCAATAAACCCCAACACAATCCTTCCAAATAATACTATATACAACAGTCACACACTATATAAAAAAAACATTTCCCACCCCTAATTTGTCAAATTCCATAACCGCGGCTATAACCCCGGTTACATGACTAAAACCCACCAATAGACACAGTTACATGTACATTTTTAAAATGTGCTGAAAAACACACAGTTCCAAGTTTTAAAAATCAACTCACACTAGCATTTAGGTAAAAACATCCAAACAGAAACACGTGTACAAATCTGTCTTGAAACATTCATGATATAATATGATCACTGCACCAAAATACGGACAGATATAACCGCGGGTACAGCCAACGGGTTCATACCCACAGCTACCAAAGCCCACCACAAAGTACGATGTATGATTGGAGCATTCATAAACGCACCATTCTTACAGATTTGAAAAGACATATTGACAAGGTTTATCAATTGAAACAACATAAAGGTACACATGAAGGAATAGAATCAGAAACACGTGAAATTGAGTAGGTTGAAATCAATACAACAACATGATCAATGCACAGAAATTTTAATCGCCATACCTGCGGCTAATGTGATAGTCATAGACCTGGCTACACCCGCCAAAAATATACTAAACAGAGAGGATGCCCTATGTGCTGAAAAATTCAATAAATGTCTTTCAGAAAGCGCATGCTGAGGACCAGAGAGTGTGTTCTTATTAACAATATATCATTTTATTCTGTTACAATTTCATAAAATACATCATTTTTGAACAATTATAAGACAACAATTCATTTCCAATCAACATATATTTGTGAACAAAAGGTTTTCTGTGCAAATAGCACATTTTTGTGTAAACATTTCTCCTATGTGTATATCACTAACACACCATTCTACCATTCATCTTCACAATCAAATCTAGTTTGTATAGAGACATTCTAAATAACTTTTACAGTAGTAATATTCCTACTTTGACAGTCCACCATTATGTATCAACTATAAGTATCCAAGATTATTCTAGTAGTATTCCTCTCATCATTGGATTTCCTTTTGTATAGTATTCAAAGGCTTTATAGTGAAGGCCTATTTATTCAAAGGCCTTCACTTTGTCAGGGGTTCGGGGACCAGAATGTTTTACCCCGAACCCCTGACAAAGTGAAAAATGTGTTTTTTTGGGCACATTTCAGACCTTGCCAGGGCTCCTTGGTAAAAAATTCTGGGCCGATTTGCGCAAGTCATATGTCTGCGGATTTCGACGGGTGTCCTCTTTTCGAAAATACATGGGGTTCCCCGTTTTCCTTGGTGGCTTGGACACCCAAGGCCGATATCTGTATGGTGTGCCCATCTGCAGAGAGTGTGAAATTGGGGTTACTTGTGTTTTAGGCTTTTCCCTTGGTGCCCAGGTAGGTGCACCCACACATGTGAGGTACTGTTTTCATCGGGACACCTGTGGGAACGCGGGACGGTAGGCCATGTGTTGTTGGCAGCGTATTTCGATGGGTGAGCCAAGTGAAATGTGCGGAAAATTGATTTTTTTCCAACATTTCGGACTTTGCAGGGGTGTCTGGGTAATAAATTCTGGGCGGATTTACGCAAATCATACCTCTGTGGATTCCCACGGGTGTCCTCTTTTCAGAAATGCATGGGGTTCCCTGTTTTCCTTGGTGGCTTGGACACCCGAGGCCCATATCTGTATAATGTGCCCGTCTGCAGAGAGTGTGAAATTCAGGTGTGAAAACAGACTTGGGATTACTTGTGTTTTAGGCTTTCCGCTTGGCGCCCAGGTAGGTGCACCCATACATGTGAGGTACGGTTTTCATCGGGACACCTGTGGGAATGCGGGACAGTAGGCCATGTGTTGTTGGTGGCGTGTTTCGATGGGTGAGCCGAGTGAAATGTGCGGAAAATTCATTTTTTCTCCACATTTCAGACTTTGCGGGGGTGTCTGGGTAATACATTCTGGGCCGATTTGCGCAAATCATGCCTCTATTGATCCACGGGTGTCCTCTTTTCGGAAATGCATGGGGATCCCTGTTTTCCTTGGTGGCTTGGACACCCGAGGCCCATTTCTGTATGACGTGCCCGTCTGCAGAGAGTGTGAAATTCAGGTGTGAAAACAGACTTGGTGTTACTTGTGTTTTAGGCTTTCCGCTTGGCGCCCAGGTAGGTGCACCCCCACATGTGAGGTGCGGTTTTCATCGGGACACCTGTGGAAATGCGGGACAGTAGGCCATGTGTTGTTGGTGGCGTGTTTCGATGGGTGAGCCGAGTGAAATATGCGGAAAATTATTTTTTTTCCCACATTTCAGACTTTGCGGGGGTGTCTGGGTAATTCATTCTGGGCCGATTTGCGCAAATCATGCCTCTACGGTGTCACGCTTACCGGGAGACCGGGGTTCGCTGCTCGCGCTCTTCCCTCCTGGCGCCTCTATTCGCGCTTTCGCGCTTGGGGAGGCGCCGGGGGGAGAGTTCCGGGGACATGGACTGCAGCTCCTCGGCGCGTGCGCGGGAGACCGCGGTCACGGTTCTGCGCATGCGCCGTGGAGCGGTTGCCCAGGATTGGAGCAGCTTGCTGCTCAAGCCTCGCTCTGGGTCCATAAAGGCCCATAAAGGGCCCATAAAGGGAGAGAGAGGATCGGGAGCAGATCGCGTCTCAACGCGTTCTGTTCCGGATCGTGTACTCGCTCTCCCTTGTTTTGCTCAGCGTTGCCTTGGCCCTTTACTTCTGCCTCTGGCTTCCCTTCACCTCCTGCCTGCTACCTTTTAGGGTTTCCCCCCGGGCTCGTTGTGGTGCCCTCCCAGCCTCTCTCCTACCCCTGGTCCCAGTCAGTTTTCCCTTCTCTTCCTGGTTTCTCTTCCTTGCCAGCCCAGTGCTCCTGCCTGTTTGCTCCCTCCTCTCCTCCCTGGTCAAGCCTGTACCTAGTGGTTCCCACCAGTGCCTTTCTTGGGACTGTCCTCTCTCCTTTGGACTCTCATCATCACAGCATCCAGTGCCAGCTACAGGAGTACGGCTCCCACTCCTTTGGACTCTCATCACCACAGCTTCCAGTGCCAGCTACGGGAGTAGGGCTCCCACTCCTTTGGACTCTCATCACCACAGCTTCCAGTGCCAGCTACGGGAGTACGGCTCCCACACCATTGGACTCTCATCACCACAGCATCCAGCGCCAGCTACGGGAGTACGGCTCCCACTCTTTGGAACTCTCAACTTCTACAACACCCAGTGCCAGCTTCTGGAGTACTGCTCTCTCTTTTTGGACTCTCAACCACCATAGCATCTTGCGCCATTCTTTTGGGGTTATCCCCTGACTTCTTTGAACTCTGGAGCCTCGCCACCTCAAGGATTCGCTCCTTCAAATTCTCCTGTCTGTGCTCGCACAGTCCTGACGTCACTTAAACCAGGAGAGAGCAGCTTGTGGCGTTGGGGATCAGTCCATCTTCTACCCAGTACCCATTCTGGGTGGAGGAGAGGCTGGTTCCTAGCGTCACCAATTCTTCTCGTCAGTCTGGCTGCCCCGTCGAGATCAACCAGGAATCCAGGTACGCAACTCTCCCGTGATACTCACCTTAACAGATTGAGACGCCTACCTTCCGATCTGGAAATGGAAGACACATAGGACCTGAGGAGTGAGTTGCAAGCCCTCAGAGCGGAGATGACTGCCTTACATCAAGAAAACCAAGTCTTACGCCAGATGGTTACTCAGGGGACAGGAAGTGCTCCGCAGGCTGAAAGTTCTTTGGCCCATACTGCTCCAATCAGGTTCGATGGAGACCCACGTCGAGTGGCGGAATTCTGCAACCACTGTCGAATCCATTTTCTCTTCAGGTCGACCTATTTCAATAATGATAAGGCCAAGATCGGGTATATTTTGGGAAACTTAACTGGGAATGCCCTGGCCTGGGCGACACCTTTTGTGGCTACTAATAGCCCCATTTTGAATGATTTTGCTGCTTTTGAGAAGGCATTCCTGGAGGTCTTTCAGACACCCAACCTGGCTGCCGCTGTGCAGAATCAGTTAATGGACATCAAGCAGGGCAGTTCCGACATAATAACGTACATCAGTCGCTTCCGCCTGCTGGCTACAGATTCATAATGGCCTGAAATCACGCAAAAGACCCTGTTTCGCCGGGGGCTGAGGGAGGAATACAAAGATGAACTACTTCACATCCCCGAACCTGAGAGTCTCCAACTCTTAATCAATCAGGTGCTTCGTATTGACCAGAGATTAGCTGAACGAAAGGCTGAGAGACGTCGGCTGGAGAAAGTCGGTCCCAGAACAGCCAGTCTTCCCGCCGGGGCTTTTGGTTCGACAGAATCTGGACCCAAACCTATGCAGTTGGGAGCTGTGAGAGGGCCGTTATCTGACGAGGAAAGGAGGTGAAAAAGAACTTTACGCCTATGTCTTTACTGTGGTGCTGCCGGGCACTACTTGGGAACGTGTCCTTTACGACCACAGAAGAAGAAGTTGGGAAACTAAAGGACCTGTCGTGTGGAGGAGAGGCAACGACAGGTCTCACCCCTTTTTCAGACCTTTCCACCTTTTGCTCGATTCTTCTTCCCATGCAACCTGCTATTTTACTAACCTTGAAGGTCCAGATTCAACTGCCCGGTCGGACGCTTGAGGTTTTTGGGCTGTTGGATAGTGGAGCGTCTGGCAATTACATCGACGAAGATTTTGCTAACAGCCACAAGATTCCCCTTCTGCCCAGACACTCTGCCCTTCCTGTGGAGGTTATCGACGGTACTCCTTTATCTTCTGGACCGGTTCGTTTGCACACTGTAGGATTAAGTCTTCGGATCGCCGATCACGTGGAGAAGCTTGCTCTGGACGTTATCAGGTCACCCACCTACAAGTTGGTCTTGGGGTTACCTTGGCTCCAGCATCACAACCCGGTTATTGATTGGAGGACGCACACCTTGACCTTCTCCTCCACATCTTGTACCCCGAAATGTAGCTTTTCAGTCCAGACTCTGGTTTCTTCGACTAACTTGGAACTTCGTGACAAAGGGACCAGCCTTTGTTCCGCATTACTGATTCCCTCTGAATATGCCGACTTTGAACAGGTTTTTGCCGAACCAGGTAACATACCCCTGCCACCTCATCGGTCGTTCGATTGTGCCATAGAACTGTCTCCTGGTGTTGAGATTCCCCATGGCAGACTGTACGCTTTGTCCCGGGAGGAGAGACGAGTGCTGCAGGATTACTTATCGGACTGTTTGAGTAAGGGATACATCGTACCATCCAAGTCACCCGCTGGATTTCCTCTATTTTTTGTAAAAAAGAAAGAAGGCACTTTGAGACCCTGTGTGGATTACCGGCAATTAAACGATATTACCATCAAAGACCGGTACCCACTACCTTTGATTCGTAGCTGTCATGATCTCTGCTTCCAAAAGATCAGGACTTGCCCGACTCCCTTGGAAGCAGACCCATAACCCCGGTTCCGAGTGCCAGCCAGTCCCAATTGGGACCTTTTGGACCCTGTCCTGGCGCCAGTGGCACCAGGCTCATAAAGATGCCCAGTCCCAGCGCTGGAAGCGCCGGGCTCATAATGCTTGGGTGGACTTACCTGCAGCAGACCATGCTGCTTACTTACCTGCCAGTTGAACCCCTGATCCTCTTCTGTTTGGGACTACTTTTCCTGTTGGGTGGGGCAGGAGCCACTCCCTAGGTTCAGAACACTGGAACTCTTCTGGAAAGCAGGAACTCTTTTCTTACCTAGGCGTGGCTGTGGAAGGAGACACCTAAGCACTACAGGAGGCTATTTAAACCACACCCGATGGATGAATCTTGCATTGTGTTATTCTGCATTCTCTGCAGCAGAACGCTCATCGTGTCTTCTGCTTCTGATCCTGGGCCTAAGGAAACAAAGGCATACCATCCTGGAATCCAGTCTTCAGCAGCACCTGTAAAGACAAAGAAAGAACAGGTTAGCACTACGGTCTTCAGTGGCAGCGCATCTCTTACCTGGTCCATCGGCTGTCACCAACGCCTTGCGCTGCATTCCGGCATCTGAAAGACAAAGGCTTACCTACTCTTCGCATGTTCCGGAGGTCTTCGCACTGCATTCCGGCATCTGAAAGACAAAAGCTTACCAGCTCTTCGCACGCTCCGGAGGCCTTCGGCGCTGCATCCCGCATCTGAAAGACAAAAGAAGGTGCGTTTAAAGACATTGGGCAACTTTATTACTCACGTGCCATTACTCCTTCCCACGCCGAATCCAGTTGGTATTCCAGCACCCTTCAGCTTCTCTAAAGCTCCGAACTTGTACCTGCAAGATAAAAGGGACAGTTAGTGCGCATCGTGAAGCAGGCTACAAGCGCTTACCTACGTGCTTCCAGGCGCTTCTATTCCTCACGCGGGTTCGATCCTCAACTCTCATCAGCCCGCCATCCGCCATCGCCGGAACTCTGCAAAACAAGAGATATCATTACAAAAGACTTTTAAGACATTTGAAGCGCCCAGAACTTAACGTTCGTGCAGTTAACGACGGACAGCAGTCCTCTGAGGTCAAGAGGCCTGCACCCTTATCCAGTGAAGGAACTGGTTACGGCACCCTGCCCCGAGGCAGATGGAGAGCTCGGCGTTCACTTACCTAAGACATCTTACTCTTCGAGTCAGACATACAGTGCACAGAGGTCCAGCCCAAAGAGCCAACCGTGTGTTACACATCACCTTTGAAGATACGGCATTCACCCAGTCAAGACCGGCCCCTCTGCGGGAATCAGGTGAGCGTTACAGTAGTATCCTTGAGGCCCTACATCAGGCTCCGATTTTTACTAAGCTAGATCTTCGAGGGGCCTATCATTTGGTTTGCATCAAGAGCGGAGATGAATGGAAGACAGCATTTAAGACACCATTTGGGCACTTTGAATACAGGGTGATGCCTTTTGGCCTGTGCAATTCCCCTGCGGTTTTCCAACGACTCATGGATCACATCTTTGGATACGTAATTGGAATCTCTGTCTGGATTTATCTGGATGACATATTAATCTTTTCCAGATCGAGGGAGGAACACATAAGTCATGTACGAGAGGTCCTCAATCGGCTTTTCCGTAATCATCTGTTTGTCAAGGCGGAGAAGTGTTCCTTTCATCAATCAAGGTTAGAGTTCCTAGGATTCGTGATAAGTCAGGCTGGTATTGAGATGGATTCTAAGAAGGTCCAGGCTATTCAAGAGTGGAAGCAGCCTCATGATGTAAGGTCCTTACAACGTTTTTTGGGATTCGCTAACTTTTACAGGCAATTTATTCCTCGTTTCTCTGAGATCTCTGCACCTCTCACTAGACTGACGAGCAGCAAGACTGCTTTCCTGTGGGACTCTTCTGCCACACAAGCTTTTGACACCTTGAAGTCAGCCTTTATGGCCGCTCCGATCCTACGCCACCCTCAGGACGACTTGCCCTTCATCGTTGAAGCGTACGCTTCGGACTTTGCTGTTGGGGCTGTACTTTTGCAGAAGGATCCCGCTACGTCAGTTGAACATCCCGTGGCCTACTTCTCTCGCAAGCTGAATCCAAGTGAAAGGAACTATGCAGTTATTGAGAAGGAACTGTTGGCTATCAAGACCGCGTTTGAGGAATGGAGACATCACCTGTTGGGAGCCCGCTTCTCTATTGAGGTCCGTACTGATCACCGAAACCTGCAGAACTTGCGCTCCTTGCAATGTCGGACACCACGGCAGGCTCGGTGGGCCTTCTTCTTTTCTCCGTTTGTGTTTCATATTACTTACATCCCGGATCTTCGAATTTAAGAGCTGATGCCTTGTCTCGGTCCTTGGAGATAGAGAAGAAAGGGGACAACTCCAGTCAGATTCAACCACTGATCTCTTCTCATCATTTTTTATCGACTTTATCACCACTCTTACAGTCAATATCAGACGCTACCCGGACTGATTCTTGGAGGTCAGTTTTGCTCCAAAGGCCCTCAATATCTGAAAATCATGGTCTTTTATTCTTTCGGAGAAGACTGTACATCCCCGAAGGGGAGATTCGTGATGGCATTTTGCACGGTGTCCATGATTCCCCCATTGGAGGCCATCGAGGGATTCGAGCAACACAAGAGTTACCATCACGACAATTTTGGTGGCCTGGCTGGGCTGGGGAGGTTCGGAAATATGTACAGGCCTGTCCGATCTGTGCTCAATCCAAGGTTCCCAGACAACATCCTTTGGGGTTGCTTTCTCCTACTGAATTGCCGCCATACCCTTGGCACACAATTGCCACCGACTTTATTGTCGACCTTCCTCCCTCTGAAGGGCACACTTGTATTATGGTCATTGTGGACTGTTTACGAAGTATGCCCATTTCATTCCTTTCAAGAAGATACCTACTGCTGTCCAGATGGCCACAGCTTTTGTACACGAAGTCTATCGTTTACATGGTCTTCCTGAGAAGATCATCTCTGACCGAGGGGCTCAGTTTCTCTATTCCTTCTGGAGTAAAGTTTGTGGCCAACTTGGTATTCGTAGAGCCCTAAGCTCAGGTTATCATCCGCAATCCAATGGTCTCACTGAGAGAACGAATCAGACACTGGAAACATACCTCCGTAGTTTTGCAAACGCCACACAGACCAATTGGAGTACCTATCTAGATCTAGCTGAGGTGTCCTACAATAATTCCTTCCATTCTTCCATCAGGACCAGTCCTTTTCATTGCTCTATGGGACAACATCCAAAATGAATACCTTTCCACCCTGTACCAACCAGTACGGTTCCTTCCGCTGATGCCTTGATTTCAGCTATCCAACGGCAGCATGAACTGGCACGTAACTCTTTGAAGGCTGCTCGAGACCATATGAAGGCTCAGGCTGACCGTGGGAGGCGGGTGGAACCTGATTTCCAGGTTGGGGATAGGATTTGGCTGTCCTCTAAGAATCTGCCTCTTCGCAACTTGCCTGTTAAATTGGCTCCCCGGTACTTTGGCCCATTTAGAATTATCAAACGCCTGTCCTCTGTGGCTTTTCGTCTCCAGCTGCCCCATTCATGGCATATTCATCCTGTTTTTCATGTTTCCCTTTTGAAGCCCTATATGGTGGATCCCTATGGTCGTGCCGGTGCTTGTCCAGCCCCTGTTCTGGTACAGGGGGTTCCAGAATTCGAGGTTCAGGAGATCTGTGATGCCCGCTATCGCAGGGGGGTGCTCCATTTCTTAGTGGATTGGAAGGGGTACCCGGCCTGTGATCGCACTTGGGAACCTTCTCAGCATGTGCATGCTCCGCGCCTTGTGCGCGAGTTCTATCGCCGGTTTCCTTGGAAACCTGGGGCTCCGGGCCTTCCTGGGAGGGGGTATAGTGTCACGCTTACCGAGAGACCGGGGTTCGCTGCTCGCGCTCTTCCCTCCTGGCGCCTCTATTCACGCTTTCGCGCTTGGGGAGGCGCCGGGGGGAGAGTTCCGGGGACATGGGCTGCAGCTCCTCGGCGCGTGCGCGGGAGACCGCGGTCACGGTTCCGCGCATGCGCCGTGGAGCGGTTGCCCAGGATTGGATCAGCTTGCTGCTCAAGCCTCGCTCTGGGTCCGCCGGCGCCTGGCGACAATCAGGCTTGCGTTCCAGGCCTCGCGGGCGCCGGCGGCCCATAAAGGGAGAGAGAGGATCGGGAGCAGATCGCGTCTCAACGCGTTCTGTTCCGGATCGTTTATTCGCTCTCCCTTGTTTTGCTCAGCGTTGCCTTGGCCCTTTACTTCTGCCTCTGGCTTCCCTTCACCTCCTGCCTGCTACCTTTTAGGGTTTCCCCCCGGGCTCGTTGTGGTGCCCTCCCAGCCTCTCTCCTACCCCTGGTCCCAGTCAGTTTTCCCTTCTCTTCCTGGTTTCTCTTCCTTGCCAGCCCAGTGCTCCTGCCTGTTTGCTCCCTCCTCTCCTCCCTGGCCAAGCCTGTACCTAGTGGTTCCCACCAGTGCCTTTCTTGGGACTGTCCTCTCTCCTTTGGACTCTCATCATCACAGCATCCAGTGCCAGCTACGGGAGTACGGCTCCCACTCCTTTGGACTCTCATCACCACAGCTTCCAGTGCCAGCTACGGGAGTACGGCTCCCACTCCTTTGTACTCTCATCACCACAGCTTCCAGTGCCAGCGACGGGAGTACGGCTCCCACACCATTGGACTCTCATCACCACAGCATCCAGCGCCAGCTACGGGAGTACGGCTCCCACTCTTTGGAACTCTCAACTTCTACAACACCCAGTGCCAGCTTCTGGAGTACTGCTCTCTCTTCTTTGGACTCTCAACCACCATAGCATCTTGCGCCATTCTTTTGGGGTTATCCCCTGACTTCTTTGAACTCTGGAGCCTCGCCACCTCAAGGATTCGCTCCTTCAAATTCTCCTGTATGTGCTCGCACAGTCCTGACATCACTAAAACCAGGAGAGAGCAGCTTGTGGCGTTGGGGATCAGTCCATCTTCTACCCAGTACCCATTCTGGGTGGAGGAGAGGCTGGTTGCTAGCGTCACCAATTCTTCTCGTCAGTCTGGCTGCCCCGTCGAGATCAACCAGGAATCCAGGTACGCAACTCTCCCATGATACTCACCTTAACATACGGATTCCACTGGTGTCCTCTTTTCAGAAATGCATGGGGGTCCCTGTTTTCCTTGGTGGCTTGGACACCCGAGGCCCATATCTGTATGACGTGCCCGTCTGCAGAGAGTGTGAAATTCAGGTGTGAAAACAGACTTGGTGTTACTTGTGTTTTAGGCTTTCCCCTTGGCGCCCAGGTAGGTGCACCCACACGTGTGAGGTACTGCTTTCATCGGGACACCTGTGGGAATGTGGGACAGTAGGCCACGTGTTGTTGGCAGCGTGTTTCGATGGTGGAGCTGAGTGAATGTGCAGAAAATGCGTTTTTTTTCCACATTTAGGACTTTGCTGGGGTGGTTGGGTAATACATTCTGGGCCGATTTGCGCAAATCATACCTCTGCAGATTACCACGTATGTCCTCTTTTCGGAAATGCATGGGGTTCCCTGTTTTCCTTGGTGGCTTGGACACCCAAGGCCCATATCTCTATGGTGTGCCCATCTGCAGAGAGTGTGAAATTCAGGTGTGAAAACAGACTTGGGGTTACTTGTCTTTTAGGCTTTCCCCTTAGCACCCAGGTAGGTGCACCCACACATGTGAGGCACACATTTCGGACTTTGCGGGGGTGTCTGGGTAATAAATTCTGGGCCGATTTGCGCAAATCATACCTCTGCGGATTCCCACGGGTGTCCTCTTTTTGGAAATGCATGGGGTTCCCAGTTTTCCTTGGTGGCTTGGACACCCAAGTCCCATATCTGTATGATGTGCCCATCTGCAGAGAGTGTGAAATTCAGGTGTGAAAACAGACACCTGTGGGAACGCGGGACGGTAGGCCATGTGTTTTTGGCAGCTTGTTTCGATGGGTGGGCCGAGTGAAATGTGCGGAAAATGCGTTTTTTTCCCACATTTCGGATTTTGCGGGGGTGTCTGGGTAATAAATTCTGGGCCGATTTGCACAAATCATACCTGTGCGGATTCCCACGGGTGTCCTCTTTTCGGAAATGCATGGGGTTCCCTGTTTTCCTTGGTGGCTTTGACACCCAAGGCCTATATCTGTATGGAGTGCCCATCTGCAGAGAGTGTGAAATTCAGGTGTGAAAACAGACTTGGGGTTACTTGTGTTTTAGGCTTTCCCCTTGGCTCCCAGGTAGATGCACGCACACATGTGAGGTATCACTTTCATCAGGACACCTGTGGGAACGTGGGACGGTAGGCCATGTGTTGTTGGCGGCGTGTTTCGATTAGTGAGCCGAGTGAAATGTGCGGAAAATGCATTTTTTACCACATTTCGGAATTTCGGGGGTGCCTATGTTAGGGAGAATTCTCTGTAAGGCTAATTTCCCAAACCTAGTGAGTCCCCCAGAAGCTTTTCTGGATTTTTCTGGTTTATTTTTTTCTCTCCTGCTAAGAGTGAGATTCTTTTGCTCCCACTCTTAGACATGATTTGAGGTGTTCCTTTACCTTTCCGTGTGTTTTATGGGCTATGGGGTCTTTTACTCCATAGGGTCTCATGTGTTTTTTTGATGTGGGTTACACAGCACCCTCTGTGCCCTAACCCAGGGGTGTCGTAGCGACCCCCCAACATAGACTCCATACCCTGGGACTGACTACTGTCTCCCAGGGCATGTAAAGTCACCATTGGCTTTGCTAGTCCCAAATTATGAACAGAAACCAGTACAAACCATCATATTGTGGACGTACTGGTCGGGGCAATTCGATTGCCCCGGGGTCTGTTGTTCGAGGGGGCACGTCTCCGTCCCCCCTGATCGAGTTTTGGCTGGTGGCAGTGGATAGAACTTTTTATATTCGACCGCGAATATATCTCTATGGGATTTTCTCATTGTTCGAGGCTACCAACTTTAATTATTTAATTCTTATAGCCTCGAACATATCGCCGGTTTATTTATTTAATATGAATTCACCTGTTGGTATTTTCTGCCAGAACTCGATTCTAAAATGGCGTTTGTGTTCTCTTCTGTGACTCCAACCCAAGTCGAGCCCTTTGTTCCACGTTTTGGCGGGCTTCTCCACAGAAGCCTCCAAAAGTGGTGCCACTCTGTCTGGGTACCACAGGGGTGCGGGAGGGGGTTTAGGCACCCTGGACTGAGGTACCTTGGTAACTCAAGTCACACCACTTATCATGTTTGATTGACAGCTAGGCTGAGTGAATGGGGGTTTGCTGCATAAAAGCAGGGCTTTGGGGACTGGCACTTCAGAAGTTGCCACAGGACCTAAGAATCCAAGGAGGGAGAAGCTGAGCCGAACTGCAATGACGACACCACCGGTGGAGCCCTGCTGAACCGTCACACCACTTTTCCCGACGACAGAGGAGATCTCCAGTCCGGAGAGTCTTCTTCCTTTGACTGGTGGGGATAACCAGTTTTGCCTTCTTTTCACCTTCCTGGAGCATCTCATTGCCGCCTTGCCTGTGCCAAGCACCCCAGCAACCAGAATACCACGGTTTACCACTACCACGAAGAGAAGGGTAGTACCTTTTAACCGGAGGACTCCTCGGCTGGATTCTTCCCTGGCAGTGCAACGACCTTCATCTTTCCTCCACGAGGAAACCTCTTCTTCCTCTGGACGAAACACTGACTTGCACCTGCTGCCAGGAAGAACTGCCCCCACTGGAGCTCCCTTCCCACTTAAGGTAGTGTGTCCCGTCTGGATTCCCTTGCGACAGATCGTTCGGGGTGACAGTAAAGCCTCGACTTTCTAACCTGGGCTAGCCTGGGAAAACCTAGCCAACTTTGCCTGACTTGAATTTCATCCTTTTTGTGTGAACTATCTACAAGAATCTTTGGGCATAACCCCACTGTGTGAACCTGGACCCCTTCTGCTTGCTCTCTCCAAGAGTGGGCCTGGCAATTGACTTCCTTGCTCTCCAGTAGAACGCTGCCTATCCTGCCTTACTGTGGTTCTTTGTAAAAGTATTGAAACTTGTGTGCTTCTTTAACTCTGCCTTTTTCCCTCCCTTTCTTTACAACTTATTAGAGTGTCATCTTATGTTAAGCGCTCACCTCTGTCTGAAAATAAGTGGTGTTTCTCACTAAGATTTGTCTATTAAGTGAATAGGGTTGTATATATATGATAGTGACTGTGTGTTGAATTTACTTACCTCGTTTTTGCTAGTGTAAACTACAAGTGTGTTTTTAAATAAATAATTATATACTTTTACACCAAAGCTCTGGTCAGTGTTTGTTTGTACTACTGTGTCTCTGTACCTATTGTGTATACTCTACATACTGCCTAACTCTTCTTGATGGAAGTCTGACTGCTCAGCCACATCTACCAAGTGAATCTGTGTGGTACAGACTGCTTCCAAGTGGGTTTACTGCCAAACCCCTGTAATCTTAAATCTTTTGCAGTGGTCCCTAAGGTAACTGCACAGGTTTCTTCCTAACAGTCTGGGTAATACATTCTGGGCCGATTTGCACAAATCATACCTCTGCGGATTCCCACGGGAGTCCTCTTTTCGGAAATGCATGGGGTTACTGTTTTCCTTGGTGGCTTGGACACCTGAGGCCCATATCTGTATGATGTGCCCGTCTGCAGAGAGTGTGAAATTGAGGTGTGAAAACAGACTTGGGGTTACTTGTGTTTTAGGCATTCCCCTTGGTGCCCAGGTTGGTGCACCCACACATGTGAGGTACAGTTTTCATCGGGACACCTGTGGGAATGCAGGACAGTAGGCCATGTGTTGTTGGTAGCGTGTTTCGATGGGTGAGCCGTGTGAAATATGCGGAAAATGCGTTTTTTCCCACATTTCGGACTTTGCGGGGGTGTCTGGGTAATAAATTCTGGGCCGATTTACGCAAATCATACCTCTGCGGATTCCCACGGGTGTCCTCTTTTTGGAAATGCATGGGGTTCCCAGTTTTCCTTGGTGGCTTGGACACCCAAGTCCCATATCTGTATGATGTGCCCATCTGCAGAGAGTGTGAAATTCAGGTGTGAAAACAGACTTGGGGTTATTTGTGTTTTAGGCTTTCCCCTTGGCGCCCAGGTAGGTGCACCCACACATGTCAGGTACTGTTTTCATCGGGACACCTGTGGGAACGTGGGACGATAGGCCATGTGTTGTTGGAGGCGTGTTTCTATGGGTGAGCCGAGTGAAATGTGCGGAAAATGCATTTTTTACCACATTTTGGAATTTGTGGGGGTGTCTGGGTAATACATTCTGGGCCGATTTGTACAAATCATACCTCTGCGGATTCCCACGGGTGTCCTCTTTTCGGAAATGCATGGGGTTACTGTTTTCCTTGGTGGCTTGGACACCCGAGGCCCATATCTGTATGATGTGCCCATTTGCAGAGAGTGTGAAATAATTCAGGTGTGAAAACAGACTTGGGGTTACTTGTGTTTTAGGCTTTCCCCTTGGAGCCCAGGTAGGTGCACCCACACATGTGAGTTACCGTTTTCATCAGGACACCTGTGGGAATGAGGGACGGTAGGCCATGTGTTGTTGGCAGTGTGTTTCGATGGAGGAGCCGAGGGAAATGTGCGGAAAATGTGTTTTTTCCCCACATTTCGGACTTTGCGGGGGTGCCTGGGTAATAAATTCTGGGCCGATTTGCGAAAATCATACCTCTGCGAATTTCCACGGGTGTCCTCTTTTCGGAAATGCATGGGGTTCCCTGTTTTCCTTGGTGGCTTGGACACCCGAGGCCCATATCTGTATGATGTGCCCATCTGCAGAGAGTGTGAAATTCAGGTGTGAAAACAGACTTCGGGTTACTTGTGTTTTAGGCTTTTCCCTTGGAGCCCAGGTAGGTACACCCACACATGTGAGTTACCGTTTTCATCAGGACACCTGTGGGAATGAGGGACGGTAGGCCATGTGTTGTTGGCAGTGTGTTTCGATGGAGGAGCCGAGGGAAATGTGCGGAAAATGCGTTTTTTTCCCCACATTTCGGACTTCGCTGGGGTGTCTGGGTAATAAATACTGGTCCGATTTGCGCAAATCATACCTCTGC
The DNA here is from genome assembly GCF_040938575.1 of Ambystoma mexicanum. Classification (NCBI taxonomy): domain Eukaryota; kingdom Metazoa; phylum Chordata; class Amphibia; order Caudata; family Ambystomatidae; genus Ambystoma; species Ambystoma mexicanum. The sequence continues at coordinate 1,526,168,035 of NC_090937.1, forward strand.
CGATTCCTACTGGTGTCTTCTTTTCGGAAATGCATGGGGATCCCTGTTTTGCTTGGTGGCTTGGACACCTGAGGCCCATACCTGTATGACGTGCCCATCTGCAGAGAGTGTGAAATTCAGGTATGATAACAGACTTGGGGTTACTTGTGTTTTAGGCTTTCCCCTTGGCGCCCAGGTAGGTGCACCCACACATGTGAGGTACCGTTTTCATCAGGACACCTGTGGGAACATGGGACAGTAGGCCATGTGTTGTTGGAGGCGTGTTTCGATGGGTGAGCCGAGTGAAATATGCAGAAAATGCATTTTTTACCACATTTCAGAATTTGCGGGGGTGTCTGGGTAATAAATTCTGGGCCGATTTGAGCAAATCATACCTCTGTGGATTCCCACGGGTGTCTTCTTTTCGGAAATGGATGGTGTTCCCTGTTTTCCTTGGTGGCTTGGACACCCGAGGCCCATATCTCTATGATGTGCCGGTATGCAGAGTGTGTGACATTCAGATGTGAAAACAGACTTGGGGTTACTTGTGTTTTAGGCTTTCCCCTTGGCTCCCAGGTAGGTGCACCCACACATGTGAGGTACCGTTTTCATCGAGACACCTGTGGGAACGTGGGACGGTAGGCCATGTGTTGTTGGCGGCGTGTTTCGATGGGTGAGCCGAGTGAAATGTGTGGAAAATGCTTTTTTTCCCCACATTTCAGAATTTGCGGGGGTGTCTGGGTAATACATTCTGGGCCGATTTGAACAAATTATACCTCTGCGGATTCCCACGGGTGTCGTCTTTTCGGAAATGCATGGGGTTCCCTATTTTCTATGGTAGCTTGGACACCCGAGGCCCATATCTGTATGATGTGCCCGTCTGCAGAGAGTGTGAAATTCAGGTGTGAAAACAGACTTGGGGTTACTTCTGTTTTAGGCTTTCCCCTTGGCGCCCCGGTAGGTGCACCCACATATGTGAGGTACCGTTTTCATCAGGACACCTGTGGGAACGTGGGACGGTAGGCCATGTGTTGTTGGCGGCGTGCTTCGATGGGTGAGCCGAGTTAAATGTGCGGAAAATGCTTTTTTTCCCCACATTTCAGAATTTGCGGGGGTGTCTGGGTAATAAATTCTGGGGCGATTTGCGCAAATCATACCTCCGTGGATTTCCTCAGGTGTCCTCTTTTCGGAAATGCATGGGGTTCCCAGTTTTTCTTGGTGGCTTGGACACCCGAGGCCCATTCTGTATGATGTACCCATCTGCAGAGAGTGTGAAATTCAGGTGTGAAAACAGACTTCGGGTTACTTGTGTTTTAGGTTTCCCCTTGGCTCCCAGGTAGGTGCACCCACACATGTGAGGTATCGCTTTCATCAGGACACCTGTGGGAACGTGGGACGGTAGGCCATGTGTTGTTGGAGGCGTGTTTCTATGGGTGAGCCGAGTGAAATGTGCGGAAAATGCATTTTTTACCACATTTTGGAATTTGTGGGGGTGTCTGGGTAATACATTCTGGGCCGATTTGTACAAATCATACCTCTGCGGATTCCCACGGGTGTCCTCTTTTCGGAAATGCATGGGGTTACTGTTTTCCTTGGTGGCTTGGACACCCGAGGCCCATATCTGTATGATGTGCCCATTTGCAGAGAGTGTGAAATAATTCAGGTGTGAAAACAGACTTGGGGTTACTTGTGTTTTAGGCTTTCCCCTTGGAGCCCAGGTAGGTGCACCCACACATGTGAGTTACCGTTTTCATCAGGACACCTGTGGGAATGAGGGACGGTAGGCCATGTGTTATTGGCAGTGTGTTTCGATGGAGGAGCCGAGGGAAATGTGCGGAAAATGTGTTTTTTCCCCACATTTCGGACTTTGCGGGGGTGCCTGGGTAATAAATTCTGGGCCGATTTGCGAAAATCATACCTCTGCGAATTTCCACGGGTGTCCTCTTTTCGGAAATGCATGGGGTTCCCTGTTTTCCTTGGTGGCTTGGACACCCGAGGCCCATATCTGTATGATGTGCCCATCTGCAGAGAGTGTGAAATTCAGGTGTGAAAACAGACTTCGGGTTACTTGTGTTTTAGGCTTTCCCCTTGGAGCCCAGGTAGGTACACCCACACATGTGAGTTACCGTTTTCATCAGGACACCTGTGGGAATGAGGGACGGTAGGCCATGTGTTGTTGGCAGTGTGTTTCGATGGAGGAGCCGAGGGAAATGTGCGGAAAATGCGTTTTTTTCCCCACATTTCGGACTTCGCTGGGGTGTCTGGGTAATAAATACTGGTCCGATTTGCGCAAATCATACCTCTGCCGATTCCTACTGGTGTCTTCTTTTCGGAAATGCATGGGGATCCCTGTTTTGCTTGGTGGCTTGGACACCTGAGGCCCATACCTGTATGACGTGCCCATCTGCAGAGAGTGTGAAATTCAGGTATGATAACAGACTTGGGGTTACTTGTGTTTTAGGCTTTCCCCTTGGCGCCCAGGTAGGTGCACCCACACATGTGAGGTACCGTTTTCATCAGGACACCTGTGGGAACATGGGACAGTAGGCCATGTGTTGTTGGCAGTGTGTTTCGATGGAATGGGCGAAGGGAAATGTTCTGAAAATGCGTTTTTTTCCCCACATTTCGGACTTTGCGTGGGTGTCTGGGTAATAAATACTGGTCCGATTTGTGCAAATCATACCTCTGCGGATTCCCACGGTGTCTTCTTTTCGGAAATGCATGGGGATCCCTGTTTTCCTTGGTGGCTTGGACACCCGACGCCCATATATCTTTATGACGTGCCCATCTGCAGAGAGTGTGAAATTCAGGTATGATAACAGACTTGGGGTCACTTGTGTTTTAGGATTTCCCCTTGGCGCCCAGGTAGATGCACCCGCACATGTGAGGTACCGTTTTCATCGGGACACCTCTGGGAACGCGGGACGGTAGGCCATTTGTTGTTGGCGGCATGTTTCGATGGGTGATCTGAGTGAAATGTACAGAAAATGTGTTTTTTTTCCGACATTTCAGATTTTGCAGGGGTGTCTGGGTAATACATTCTGTGCCGATTTGCGCAAATCATACCTCTGCGGATTCCCACGGGTGTCCCCTTTTCGGAACTGGATGGTGTTCCCTGTTTTCCTTGGTGGCTTGGACTCCCGAGGCCCATATCTGTATGATGTGCCGGTATGCAGAGTGTGTGAAATTCAGGTGTGAAAACAGACTTGGGGTTACTTGTGTTTTAGGCTTTCCCCTTGGTGCCTAGGTAGGTGCACCCACACATGTGAGGTACCTTTTTCATCGGGACACCTGTGGAAACGTGGAACGGTAGGCCATGTGTTGTTGGCGGCGTGCTTCGATGGGTGAGCCGAGTGAAATGTGCGGAAAATGTGTTTTTTTCCCACATTTCAGAATTTGTGGGGGTGTCTGGGTAATACATTCTGGGCCGATTTGCACAAATCATACCTCTGCGGATTCCCACAGGTGTCCTCTTTTCAGAAAGGCATGGGGTTCCCTGTTTTCCTTGGTGGCTTTGACACCCAAGGCCTATATCTGTATGGTGTGCCCATCTGCAGAGAGTGTGAAATTCAGGTGTGAAAACAGACTTGGGGTTACTTGTGTTTTAGGCTTTCCCCTTGGTGCCTAGGTAGGTGCACCCACACATGTGAGGTACCGTTTTCATCGGGACACCTGTGGGAACGCGGTACGGTAGGCCATGTGTTGTTGGCAGTGTGTTTCGATGGGTGAGCCGAGTGAAATGTGCGGAAAATGTGTTTTTTTCCCACATTTCGGACATTGCAGGGGTGTCTGGGTAATACATTCTGGGCCGATTTGCACAAATTATACCTCTGCGGATTCCCACGGGTGTCGTCTTTTCGGAAATGCATGGGGTTCCCTATTTTCCATGGTAGCTTGGACACCCGAGGCCCATATCTGTATGATGCGCCCGTCTGCAGAGAGTGTGAAATTCAGGTGTGAAAACAGACTTGGGATTACTTGTGTTTTAGGCTTTCCCCTTAGCGCCTAGGTAGGTGCACCCACACATGTGAGGTACCGTTTTCATCGGGACACCTGTGGGAACGCGGGACGGTAGGCCATGTGTTGTTGGCAGCGTGTTTCGATGGATTTGCCGTGTGAAATGTGCGGAAAATGTGTTTTTCCCCCACATTTCGGACTTTGCGGGTGTGTATGGGTAATAAATACTGGTCCGATTTGTGCAAATCATACCTCTGCGGATTCCCATGGGTGTCTTCTTTTCGGAAATGCATGGGGATCCCTGTTTTCCTTGGTGGCTTGGACACCCGACGCCCATATCTGTATGACGTGCCCATCTGCAGAGAGTGTGAAATTCAGGTATGATAACAGACTTGGGGTCACTTGTGTTTTAGGATTTCCCCTTGGCGCACAGGTAGATGCACCCACACATGTGAGGTACCGTTTTCATCGGGACACCTCTGGGAATGCGGGACGGTAGGCCATGTGTTGTTGGCGGCGTGTTTCGATGGGTGATCCAAGTGAAATGTCCAGAAAATGTGTTTTTTTTCCGACATTTCAGATTTTGCAGGGGTGTCTGGGTAATACATTCTGGGCTGATTTGCGCAAATCATACCTCTGCGGATTCCCACGGGTGTCCCCTTTTCGGAAATGGATGGTGTTCCCTGTTTTCCTTGGTGGCTTGGACACCCGAGGCCCATATCTGTATGATGTGCCGGTATGCAGAGTGTGTGAAATTCACGTGTGAAAACAGACTTGGGGTTACTTGTGTTTTAGGCTTTCCCCTTGGTGCCTAGGTAGGTGCACCCACACATGTGAGGTACCTTTTTCATCGGGACACCTGTGGAAACGTGGAACGGTAGGCCATGTGTTGTTGGTGGCGTGCTTCGATGGGTGAGCTGAGTGAAATGTGCGGAAAATGTGTTTTTTTCCCACATTTCAGAATTTGTGGGGGTGTCTGGGTAATACATTCTGGGCCGATTTGCACAAATCATACCTCCATGGATTTCCTCAGGTGTCCTCTTTTCGGAAATGCATGGGGTTCCCAGTTTTTCTTGGTGGCTTGGACACCCGAGGCCCATTCTGTATGATGTACCCATCTGCAGAGAGTGTGAAATTCAGGTGTGAAAACAGACTTCGGGTTACTTGTGTTTTAGGCTTTCCCCTTGGCTCCCAGGTAGGTGCACCCACACATGTGAGGTATCGCTTTCATCAGGACACCTGTGGGAACGTGGGACGGTAGGCCATGTGTTGTTGGAGGCGTGTTTCTATGGGTGAGCCGAGTGAAATGTGCGGAAAATGCATTTTTTACCACATTTCGGAATTTGTGGGGGTGTCTGGGTAATACATTCTGGGCCGATTTGTACAAATCATACCTCTGCGGATTCCCACGGGTGTCCTCTTTTTGGAAATGCATGGGGTTACTGTTTTCCTTGGTGGCTTGGACACCCGAGGCCCATATCTGTATGATGTGCCCATCTGCAGAGAGTGTGAAATAATTCAGGTGTGAAAACAGACTTGGGGTTACTTGTGTTTTAGGCATTCCCCTTGGTGCCCAGGTTGGTGCACCCACACATGTGAGTTACCGTTTTCATCAGGACACCTGTGGGAATGAGGGACGGTAGGCCATGTGTTGTTGGCAGTGTGTTTCGATGGAGGAGCCGAGGGAAATGTGCGGAAAATGCGTTTTTTTCCCCACATTTCGGACTTTGCGGGGGTGCCTGGGTAATTAATTCTGGGCCGATTTGCGAATATCATACCTCTGCGAATTTCCACGGGTGTCCTCTTTTCGGAAATGCATGGGGTTCCCTGTTTTCCTTGGTGGCTTGGACACCCGAGGCCCATATCTGTATGATGTGCCCATCTGCAGAGAGCGTGAAATTCAGGTGTGAAAACAGACTTCGGGTTACTTGTGTTTTAGGCTTTCCCCTTGGAGCCCAGGTAGGTGCACCCACACATGTGAGTTACCGTTTTCATCAGGACACCTGTGGGAATGAGGGACGGTAGGCCATGTGTTGTTGGCAGTGTGTTTCGATGGAGGAGCCGAGGGAAATGTGCGGAAAATGCGTTTTTTCCCCCACATTTCGGACTTTGCGGGGGTGTCTGGGTAATAAATACTGGTCCGATTTGCGCAAATCATACCTCTGCGGATTCCTACTGGTGTCTTCTTTTCGGAAATGCATGGGGATCCCTGTTTTGCTTGGTGGCTTGGACACCCGAGGCCCATACCTGTATGACGTGCCCATCTGCAGAGAGTGTGAAATTCAGGTGTGAAAACAGACTTGGGGTTACTTGTGTTTTAGGCTTTCCCCTTGGCGCCCAGGTAGGTGCACCCACACATGTGAGGTACCGTTTTCATCAGGACACCTGTGGGAACGTGGGACGGTAGGCCATGTGTTGTTGGAGGCGTGTTTCGATGGGTGAGCCGAGTGAAATGTGCAGAAAATGCATTTTTTACCACATTTCAGAATTTGCGGGGGTGTCTGGGTAATAAATTCTGGGGCGATTTGCGCAAAACATACCTCTGCGGATTTCCACAGGTGTCCTCTTTTCGGAAATGCATGGGGTTCCCTGTTTTTCTTGGTGGCTTGGACACCCGAGTCCCATATCTGTATGATGTACCCATCTGCAGAGAGTGTGAAATTCAGGTGTGAAAACAGACTTGGGGTTACTTGTGTTTTAGGCTTTCCCCTTGGCTCCCAGGTAGGTGCACCCACACATGTGAGGTATCGCTTTCATCAGGACACCTGTGGGAACGTGGGACGGTAGGCCATGTGTTGTTGGAGGCGTGTTTCGATGGGTGAGCCGAGTGAAATGTGCAGAAAATGCATTTTTTACCACATTTCGGAATTTGCGGGGGTGTCTGGGTAATACATTCTGGGCCGATTTGCACAAATCATACCTCTGTGGATTCCCACGGCTATCCTCTTTTCGGAAATGCATGGCGTTACTGTTTTCCTTGGTGGCTTGGACACCCGAGGCCCATATCTGTATGATATGCCCGTCTGCAGAGAGTGTGACATTTTTCAGGTGTGAAAACAGACTTGGGGTTACTTGTGTTTTAGGCATTCCCCTTGGTGCTCAGGTTGGTGCACCCACACATGTGAGGTACCGTTTTCATCAGGACACCTGTGGGAACGCGGGACGGTAGGCCATGTGTTGTTGGCAGTGTGTTTCGATGGGTGAGCTGAGTGAAATGTGTGGAAAATGTGTTTCTTTTCCCACATTTCGGACTTTGCGGGGGTGACTGGGTAATAAATTCAGGGCCGATTTGCGCAAATAACACCTCTGAGGATTTCCACGGGTGTCCTCTTTTCGGAAATGCATGGGGTTCTCTGTTTTCCTTGGTGGCTTGGACACCCGAGGCCCATATCTGTATGATGTGCTCGTCTGCAGAGAGTGTGAAATTCAGGTGTGAAAACAGACTTGGGGTTATTTGTGTTTTAGGCTTTCCCCTTGGCGCCCTGGTAGGTTCACCCACACAAGTGAGGTACCATTTTCATCGGGACACCTCTGGGAACGCGGGACGGTAGGCCATGTGCTGTTGGCGGCGTGTTTCTATGGGTGATCCGAGTGAAATGTCCAGAAAATGTGTTTTTTTTTACGACATTTCAGATTTTGCAGGGGTGTCTGGGTAATAAATTCTGGGCCGAATTTGCGCAAATCATACCTCTGCGGATTCCCACGGGTGTCCTCTTTTTGGAAATGCATGGGGTTCCCAGTTTTCCTTGGTGGCTTGGACACCCAAGTCCCATATCTGTATGATGTGCCCATCTGCAGAGAGGGTGAAATTCAGGTGTGTAAACAGTCTTGGGGTTACTTGTGTTTTAGGCTTTCCCCTTGGTGCCCAGGTAGGTGCATCCACACATGTCAGGTACTGTTTTCATCGGGACACCTGTGGGAACGTGGGACGGTAGGCCATGTGTTGTTGGCAGCGTGTTTCGAAGGGTGAGCTGAGTGAAATGTGCGAAAAATGCATTTTCTTTTCTACATTTCAGAATTTGCGGGGGTGTGTGGGTAATACATTCTGGGCCGATTTGCGCAAATCTTACCTGTGCGGATTCCCACAGTTGTCCTCTTTTCGGAAATGGATGGTGTTCCCTGTTTTCCCTGGTGGCTTGGACACCCGAGGCCCATATATGCATGATGTGCCCGTATGCACAGAGTGTGAAATTCAGGTGTGAAAACAGACTTGGGGTTACTTGTGTTTTAGGCTTTCCCCTTGATGCCTAGGTAGGTGCACCCACACATGTGAGGTACTGTTTTCATCGGGACACCTGTGGGAACGCGGGACGGTAGGCCATGTGTTGTTGGCTTCATGCTTCGATGGGTGAGCCGAGTGAAATATGCAGAAAATGCATTTTTTTCCCCACATTTCGGACTTTGCGGGGATGTCTGGGTAATACATTCTGGGCCGATTTGCGCAAATCATACCTCTGCGGATTCCCACGGGTGTCCTCTTTTCGGAAATGCATGGGGTTCCCTGTTTTCCTGGGTGGCCTGGACACCCATGGCCCATATCTGTATGATGTGCTCGTCTGCAGAGAGTGTGAAATTCAGGTGTGTAAAGAGTCTTGGGGTTACTTGTGTTTTAGGCTTTCCCCTTGGCACCCAGGTAGGTGCATCCACACATGTCAGGTACCGTTTTCATCGGGACACCTGTGGGAACGTGGGACGGTAGGCCATGTGTTGTTGGCGGCGTGTTTCGAAGGGTGAGCTGAGTGAAATGTGCGAAAAATGCATTTTTTTTCCTACATTTCGGAATTTGCGGGTTCCCAGTCCACCCCTGGGTGTCTGGGTAATACGTTCTGGGCCGATTTGCGCAAATCTTACCTCTGCGGATTCCCACAGTTGTCCTCTTTTCGGAAATGGATGGTGTTCCCTGTTTTCCCTGGTGGCTTGGACACCCGAGGCCCATATCTGTATGATGTGCCCGTATGCAGAGAGTGTGAAATTCAGGTGTGAAAACAGACTTGGGGTTACTTGTGTTTTAGGCTTTCCCCTTAGTGCCTAGGTAGGTGCACCCACACATGTGAGGTACCGTTTTCATCGGGACACCTGTGGGAACGCAGGACAGTAGGCCATGTGTTGTTGGCGGCATGCTTCAATGGGTGAGCCGAGTGAAATGTGCGGAAAATGCATTTATTTTCCCACATTTCGGACTTTGCGGGGGTGTCTGGGTAATACATTCTGGGCCGATTTGCGCAAATCATACCTCCGCGGATTCCCACAGGTGTCCTCTTTTCGGAAAGGCATGGGGTTCCCTGTTTTCCTTGGTGGCTTTGACACCCGAGGCCCATATCTGTATGGTGTGCCCGTCTGCATAGGGTGTGAAATTCAGGTGTGAAAACAGACTTGGGGGTTACTTGTGTTTTCGGCTTTCCCCTTGGCGCACAGCTAGGTGCACCCACACATGTGAAGTACCGTTTTCATCAGGAGACCTGTGGGAACACGGGACAGTAGGCCATGTGTTGTTGGCGGCATGTTTCGATGGGTGAGCCGAGTGAAATGTGCGGAAAATGCTTTTTTTCCCCACATTTCGGACTTTGCAGGGGTATCTGGGTAATACATTCTGGGCCGCTTTGCGCAAATCATACCTCTGAGGATTCCACGGGTGTCCTCTTTTCGGAAATGCATGGGGATCCCTGTTTTCCTTGGTGGCTTGGACACCCGAGGCCCATATCTGTATGACGTGCCCGTCTGCAGAGAGTGTGAAATTCATGTGTGAAAACAGACTTCGGGTTACTTGTGTTTTAGGCTTTCCCCTTGGCACCCAGGTAGGTGCACCCACACATGTGAGTTACCGTTTTCATCGAGACACCTGTGGGAACGCGGGACAGTAGGCCATGTGTTGTTGGCGGCGTGTTTCGATGGTGGAGCCGAGGGAAATGTGCGGAAAATGCATTTTTTTCCCCACATTTCAGACTTTGCGGGGGTGTCTGGGTAACAAAAACTGGTCCGATTTGCGCAACTCATACCTTTGCGGATTCCCACGGGAGTCTTCTTTTCAGAAAGGCATGGGGTTCCCTGTTTTCCTTGGTGTCTTTGACACCCAAGGCCTATATCTCTATGACATGCCCGTCTGCACAAAGTGTGAAATTCAGGTGTGAAAACAGACTTGGAGTTACTTGTGTTTTAGGCTTTCCCCTTGGCGCCCAGGTAGGTGCACCCACACATGTGAGGTACTGTTTTCATCAGGACACCTGTGGGAACGCGGGACGGTAGGCCATGTGTTGTTGGCGGCGTGTTTCGATCGGTGAGCCGAGTTAAATATTCAGAAAATGCATTTTTTTCCCCACATTTCGGACTTTGCGGGGATGTCTGGGTAATACATTCTGGGCCGATTTGCGCAAATCATACCTCTGCGGATTCCCACAGTTGTCCTCTTTTCGGAAATGGATGGTGTTCCCTGTTTTCCCTGGTGGCTTGGACACCCGAGGCCCATATCTGTATGATGTGCCCGTATGCAGAGAGTGTGAAATTCAGGTGTGAAAACAGTCTTGGGGTTACTTCTGTTTTAGGCTTTCCCCTTGGCGCCCCGGTAGGTGCACCCACATATGTGAGGTACCGTTTTCATCAGGACACCTGTGGGAACGTGGGACGGTAGGCCATGTGTTGTTGGCGGCGTGCTTCGATGGGTGAGCCGAGTTAAATGTGCGGAAAATGCTTTTTTTCCCCACATTTCAGAATTTGCGGGGGTGTCTGGGTAAGAAATTCTGGGGCGATTTGCGCAAATCATACCTCCGTGGATTTCCTCAGGTGTCCTCTTTTCGGAAATGCATGGGGTTCCCAGTTTTTCTTGGTGGCTTGGACACCCGATGCCCATTCTGTATGATGTACCCATCTGCAGAGAGTGTGAAATTCAGGTGTGAAAACAGACTTCGGGTTACTTGTGTTTTAGGCTTTCCCCTTGGCTCCCAGGTAGGTGCACCCACACATGTGAGGTATCGCTTTCATCAGGACACCTGTGGGAACGTGGGACGGTAGGCCATGTGTTGTTGGAGGCGTGTTTCTATGGGTGAGCCGAGTGAAATGTGCGGAAAATGCATTTTTTACCACATTCTGGAATTTGTGGGGGTGTCTGGGTAATACATTCTGGGCCGATTTGTACAAATCATACCTCTGCGGATTCCCACGGGTGTCCTCTTTTCGGAAATGCATGGGGTTACTGTTTTCCTTGGTGGCTTGGACACCCGAGGCCCATATCTGTATGATGTGCCCATTTGCAGAGAGTGTGAAATAATTTAGGTGTGAAAACAGACGTGGGGTTACTTGTGTTTTAGGCTTTCCCCTTGGAGCCCAGGTAGGTGCACCCACACATGTGAGTTACCGTTTTCATCAGGACACCTGTGGGAATGAGGGACGGTAGGCAATGTGTTGTTGGCAGTGTGTTTCTATGGGTGATCTGAGTCAAATGTCCAGAGAATGGTTTTCTTTCCGACATTTCAGATTTTGCAGGGGTGTCTGGGTAATACATTCTGGGCCGATTTGTGCAAATCATACCTCTGCAGATTCCCGAGGGTGTCCTCTTTTCAGAAATGCATGGGGTTCCCTATTTTCCTTTGTGGCTTGGACACCCGAGGCCCATATCTGTATTATGTGCCCATCTGCAAAGAGTGTGAAATTCAGGTGTGAAAACAGACTTGGCTTACTTGTGTTTTAGGCTTTCCCCTTGGCGCCTAGGTAGGTACACCCACACATGTGAGGTACCGCTTTCATCAGAACATGTGTGGGAATACAGGACGGTATGGCATGTGTTGTTGGCGGCGTGTTCCGATGGGTGTGCCGAGAGAAATGTGCAGAAAATGCTTTTTTTTCCCCACATTTCAGACTTTGCGGGGGGTGTCTGGGTAATTAATTCTGGGCCGATTTGCCCAAATCATACCTTTGCGGATTCCCACGCGTGTCTTATTTTTGGAAATGCATGGGGTTCCCTGTTTTCCTTGGAGGCTTGGACACCTGAGGCCCATATCTGTATGATGCGCCCGTCTGCAGAGAGTGTGAAATTCAGGTGTCAAAACAGACTTGGGGTTACTTGTGTTTTAGGCTTTCCCCTTGGCGCCCAGGTAGGTGCACCCACACAGGTGAGGTACTGTTTTCATCGGGACACCAGTGGGAATGCGGGACGGTAGGCCATGCGTTGTTGGCGGGGTTTTCAATGGGTAGGCCGAGTGAAATGTGCAGAAAATGTGTTTTTTTCCCACATTTCGGACTTTGCAGGGTTGTCTGGGTAATACATTCTGGGCCGATTTGGCCAAATCATACCTCTGCAGATTCCCACGGGTGTCCTCTCTTCGGAAATGCATGGGGTTCCCTATTTTCCTTGGTGCCTTGGACACCCGAGGCCCATATCTGTATGATGTGCTCGTCTGCAGAGAGTGTGAAATTCAGGTGTCAAAACAGACTTGGGGTTACTTTTGTTTTAGGCTTTCCCCTTGGCGCCCAGGTAGGTGCACCCACACATGTGAGGTACTGTTTTCATCGGGACACCGGTGGGAATGCGCGACGGTAGGCCATGTGTTGTTGGCAGCGTGTTTCGATGGGTGAGCTGAGTGAAATTTGCGGAAAATGCATTTTTTACCACATTTCGGAATTTGCGGGGGTGTCTAGGTAATACATTCTGGGCCGATTTGCACAAATCATACCTATGCGGATTCCCACGGGTGTCCTCTTTTCGGAAATGCATGGGGTTTCTGTTTTCCTTGGTGGCTTGGACACCCGAGGCCCATATCTGTATGACGTGCCCATCTGCAGAGAGTGTGAAATTCAGGTATGATAACAGACTTGGGGTCACTTGTGTTTTAGGCTTTCCCCTTGGCGCCCAGGTAGGTGCACCCACACATGTGAGTTACCGTTTTCATCAGGACACCTGTGGGAACGAGGGAATGGTAGGCCATGTGTTGTTGGCAGTGTGTTTCGATGGAATGGGCGAAGGGAAATGTTCTGAAAATGCGTTTTTTTCCCCACATTTCGGACTTTGCGTGGGTGTCTGGGTAATAAATACTGGTCCGATTGGTGCAAATCATACCTCTGCGGATTCCCACGGTGTCTTCTTTTCGGAAATGCATGGGGATCCCTGTTTTCCTTGGTGGCTTGGACACCCGACGCCCATATATCTTTATGACGTGCCCATCTGCAGAGAGTGTGAAATTCAGGTATGATAACAGACTTGGGGTCACTTGTGTTTTAGGATTTCCCCTTGGCGCCCAGGTAGATGCACCCGCACATGTGAGGTACCGTTTTCATCGGGACACCTCTGGGAACGCGGGACGGTAGGCCATGTGTTGTTGGCGGCATGTTTCGATGGGTGATCTGAGTGAAATGTACAGAAAATGTGTTTTTTTTCCGACATTTCAGATTTTGCAGGGGTGTCTGGGTAATACATTCTGTGCCGATTTGCGCAAATCATACCTCTGCGGATTCCCACGGGTGTCCCCTTTTCGGAACTGGATGGTGTTCCCTGTTTTCCTTGGTGGCTTGGACTCCCGAGGCCCATATCTGTATGATGTGCCGGTATGCAGAGTGTGTGAAATTCAGGTGTGAAAACAGACTTGGGGTTACTTGTGTTTTAGGCTTTCCCCTTGGTGCCTAGGTAGGTGCACCCACACATGTGAGGTACCTTTTTCATCGGGACACCTGTGGAAACGTGGAACGGTAGGCCATGTGTTGTTGGCGGCGTGCTTCGATGGGTGAGCCGAGTGAAATGTGCGGAAAATGTGTTTTTTTCCCACATTTCAGAATTTGTGGGGGTGTCTGGGTAATACATTCTGGGCCGATTTGCACAAATCATACCTCTGCGGATTCCCACAGGTGTCCTCTTTTCAGAAAGGCATGGGGTTCCCTGTTTTCCTTGGTGGCTTTGACACCCAAGGCCTATATCTGTATGGTGTGCCCATCTGCAGAGAGTGTGAAATTCAGGTGTGAAAACAGACTTGGGGTTACTTGTGTTTTAGGCTTTCCCCTTGTTTGTTTGTTTGTTTGTTTGGTATTTATTATGCGCACCGGACCCTGGGGTATAAGGGCGCAGGAAGTAAGAAGATGTACAGCTTAGAGCATAAATTACAGGTTACAGTTACATGTTACAGATAATTACAAGTTACAGATGCAGGTTTACAATACAAGTTTACAATCATATGGTATAGATGCTGTGTAGCAAAACAGGCGTGAGCATTATCATAATTTCAATTAGCAATAGCTGTCGTCAGCCAGTTAATTACAATTTGCCTGAATTTGGAAGGAGAATGTTCTAGCCTCGCGGTAGTGGGTAATTCGTTCCACAATTGAGCAGCTTTGACTGGGAAGCTAGCTCCGCCTATGGTGGTCAGTTTAAAGCGAGGTACTTGGAGGCGATTGGTGTAGGCAAGTCTGGTTTGTCTTGTGGAGTGTGATCTGGTGAATCTGTCCTTAAGGTATTGAGGGGCTTTGTTGTGTAGAGATTTGTATGTGAGAGATGCAGTTTTAAGTTTGATTTTCTCATGGGTGGAGAGCCATTTGTGTTTCCTTCTTGTTTCTGTAATGTGTTCTCTCCTGGGGATGTCCAAAGCCGCTCGGAGGGCCTTGTTTTGCTGTATCTGGATTTTGTTGATGATGGATTTAGTGGCTCCTATGTACAGTGCGTTACAATAATCTAGTTTAGAGATGATAAGGGCTCTGGCTAGTGTTAGACAACTGTGCTGGGATAGGAATTGTTTTCCTGCTCTAATGAGCTTACATGTGTAGGCTGTTGAGGAAGCTAGGGAATTTACCTGTTTGGAAAATGATAAGGTAGAATCAAGGTAGATCCCTAATGTTTTAACTTCTTTAGCAACTTGTATGCAGTTCCCATCTATGATAAAGGAAGAGTAATTTGTGCTTAGTTTATTGATGAGGGGTGTGGTGCCTAGGATGAGAAGCTCAGTTTTATCATCGTTCAGGCATAAGCCGTGGGTTGCCATCCATGCCTGAACGATGCTGTATATTTTGTTCACCAGTGCTAGATCTTTTTCGTAAACCCCCGTGAGTGGGAGGAGGATCTGGGTATCGTCAGCGTAGTTAGTATACGTGATACCCAGATGGTCCAAATCATCAAACAGGGGCTTAGTGAATATGTTATATAGCGTTGGTGAAACGCACGATCCCTGTGGCACACCGCAGGTAATAGGGATGGGGTCTGCGGCTGCTGTAGGTGAGAAAACCCTCATGGTGCGGTCACTAAGGAAGGATTGTATCCATGCTATGGCCTCAGTGGAGAAGTGTGCTGCTGAATCTAGGTGGTTACATAGGACTTTATGGTCCACTAAATCAAAAGCGGCCGATAGGTCTAGTAGCAGGAGGAGTGCTGGTTTTCCAGAATCTCGTACTTTGTCTATTTGGGCTTTAAGGTCAATCAGTGCAGTTTCTGTGCCGTGAAGAGGGCGGAAGCCAGATTGTCGGGAGCCTAATAGTTGGTTTTGTTCCAGGAAATTCTGGATTTGGATATATGCCACCTTGTCCAGTATCTTCAAAAGGAACGGTACCGTAGTGATGGGTCTATAATTGGTGGGTATAGTGGGGTCTAAAGTAGCCTTTTTTAAGAGTGGGAGCACCCAAGACTCTTTTAAGTTACTGGGGATAATGCCTGTGGTAAAGGAGGCATTAATTAACTTAGTGATAAATGGTGCTAGATCTCGTGCGGCATCTTTGATGAGTTGTGCTGGACATGGGTCTCCTTTGCAGTTGGACGGTTTTAGGCCGAGTATTACTTTTTCTACTTCTAGTATGGAGACTTTGGAGAAGTGGAATTGCGTAGTGGGTTTGAAGTTAGCAAGTGTCTTAGTAGGCGGTAATATATTGGATGCTAAGGTCTCGCGTTTTAGTTCTATTTTCTTTTGAAGGTTTCGGACTTTGTTAGAGAGAGCTTGCTGGATTTCAGAGCACCACTTTTTGTCTTTAAGACAGTTATCTTGAGGTGTTATTGGGTTTTCCAGTTCTCTGAGTATGGCGAACAGTTCTTTTGTGCTTGATTTAGCTTGTGTAATTCTGTTATTGTAGGTCTCTTGTTTAGCTAAGATGATTTCTTTTTTATAATGAGAGGAGATATTAACTAGTTTTAGTTTATTTTCTGGAGTGGGGCTAATTTTCCACGTATTTTCCCATTTCCTTTTTTCTAATCTCAGATTTTTTAGGAGAGGGGTGAACCAGTTGTTCAGGTGGCTCTGTGGTTTGCTGTTTCTGAGCTTGAGTGGTGCGATGTCATCAAGGGTTTTGTTCATGATGTTGTTAAATTCTTCCACTAGGCTGTTAGGGTTAAGGTTATCAGGTAAAGCGTCCAAGGTGGGCATGATGCCAGGGAGTAGTTTGTCTAGTGTCATGTTTTTTTTGTTTCTGGTAAGTGCGGGTGGTGCACACAGTTGTTGTAGTTTAGGGGTGACGGTGTCCAAGGAGAATGAGATAAGATGGTGATCTGACCAGATTTGGGGTGAGATGGTGAGAGTAGATATATTGCAGTTGTGGTCAGCAATCCAATCAAGGGTTCTCCCTTTGATATGGGTGGGCTCAAACACTCTTTGGGTGTATCCCAGTTCTGTTAGGGTGTTGGATGCTGCTGTGGCTTGTGAGTCGTTGATGTCATTGAAGCCAATATTGAGGTCACCTAGTAGTATTGATTGAGTAGTATCTTTGAGGTTTTCTGATAGGATGGTAGTTAAGTCTTCTATGAAATTCTTGATAGGACCTGGAGGTCTGTATATCAAGTGAAGGTTAAGAGTTTGAGAGTTAGCTGTTGATGTCTTGGTGGACATTATCTCACAAGATTCAATGGTTGGTGAGGGGGTGAGTCTCATCCCAAGTATAGTTTTGACGATGATGGCTAGTCCGCCACCTCGAGCTCCGCACCTATCCGTTCTGAGGATAGTATAATTGTTGGGCACAGCTAGGGATAGTGCTGGGCCTGATGCCTCATGCAGCCAAGTTTCTGTAATGGCTAGGAAGTCGTAGTCTTCTGTCGAGATGACTTCAGATATTTCTATGGCATGGGCGACTAAGGATCTAGCGTTTATTAAGGCTCCTTTAAGTTTAGGTGTGCGGTTAGGGTGTGTAACAGTATTTATTGCTGCATTAGGAGTGGCATTTGTTTCTTTGTTTGTTTGGTAATTGTTGTGCTTAATGTAGTTGTGGGTGAAAGGTTTGCGAGTGGGTTCCTTTTTGGCTCGAATGGTGTTAGTTTCGTATTTGATGAGCGGATCAAAGATTCTGGGTAGTCTTGCTCGTAGTCTTAGGTTTCTGTCGGCTATGTTACATTGTATGGTGGATTGTTGTATTGTGGTTGCTATAAGAGGCGACATGATGAGTCGTTCCAATAGGGCGAGTGAGGAGGCCAGGTATACTAGATAGGATAGTATAAGGAGCATTGTATAATGTGTGAGAGTCCTGTATCTAGATGGATGGCTAGAGTTCTAGTTTTGGGTAGTGTGCAGGCAGAGTAGCTGCTAAGTCTGCTGTGTTGAGCGACCAAAGGGCACAACACAATTACTGTGGTCTAAGAGCGACCAGAGGGCACAACACAATTACTGTGGTCTATGAGCGACCAGAGGGCACAACACAATTACTGTGGTCTATGAGCGACCAAAGGGCACAACACAATTACTGTGGTCTATGAGCGACCAAAGGGCACAATACAATTACTGTGGTCTATGAGCGACCAAAGGGCACAACACAATTACTGTGGTCTATGAGCGACCAAAGGGCACAACACAATTACTGTGGTCTATGAGCGACCAGAGGGCACAACACAATTACTGTGGTCTATGAGCGACCAAAGGGCACGACACAATTACTGTGGTCTATGAGCGACCAAAGGGCACAATACAATTACTGTGGTCTATGAGCGACCAAAGGGCACAACACAATTACTGTGGTCTATGAGCGACCAAAGGGCACAACACAATTACTGTGGGCTATGAGCGACCAAAGGGCACAACACAATTACTGTGGTCTAAAAGCGACCAGAAGGCACAACACAATTACTGTGGTCTATGAGCGACCAGAGGGCACAGCACAATTACTGTGGTCTATGAGCGACCAAGGGTACAGCACAATTACTGTGGTCTATGAGCGACCAAAGGGCACAACACAATTACTGTGGTCTAAGAGCGACCAAAGGGCACAACACAATTGCTGTGGTCTAAGAGCGACCAAAGGGCACAACACAATTGCTGTGGTCTATGAGCGACCAAAGGGCACAACACGGTTGCAACGGCATTAATGAAGTGCAGCGCGATATGGCGCATAAGAGCGGTAGCAATCGCACCATACACATGAGCAACAAAAAGTTAGCAAGAGTGAATTCGCCAAGTTTGTGTGTTTATGCTAGCAATAAGCAGTAGACATTCCCATGAGGACCGTGGGTAGACTAGGCGACTAAGGGTATTATGCTTTACTCACAGTGGGTTGAGTCCAGACAATGCACTCACAGTGGGTTGAGTCCAGACAATGCAGGTAAAGAGTACTGGTTCCACGGCTCCAGAGGCGAACAGGGTCAAACAGGAAGGGGCCTTCCTCGAGCCTTCTGGGCCAAATGAACGTGTTGCTAGGCAACGCGATAAATAATGATGGCGGTGGCCATCTTAGGATCGGGTGCCTGCTAGGCGGATGCGCGGGGTGGAGCGCACCGCCGGTGGGCTTCAGGCTCACCTGCAATGGGCAGAAGGAGGGCTACAGATGATGCACGGCTGCTCCAGCAGACCGTGTTGATGTAGGTCGGCAGGATAGCAGAGGTGCATCGGGTGCACAGTGAGGGGCTCCTGCCCTCTCAGGCATCTGGAGCAGCACGGGCAGAGTTTGTGGCCCCTGGCTCCTAACAGGCACACAACAGGCCTTAGAATGGCCTTTGGATTGGCCGGCGATCCGCCTGCCGGCGGTTCCTTCGAGTGAAATCGAGGTTTAGCCTCGATTTCGTGCCGCGATGCGCCCGGCATAGGCGAGTCAGGCACTTGTGGGGACGGGGTCAGGCAGGCCCTGTTCCGATGGCACGCTCGCTTCCTGGATCCTCTTTCCTCCTCGGATCCTCCTCGGGTCCTCTGCTGGGCTGGGGGGCTGGGAGGGCTCCTGCCCTCACCCCTCTAGGTGGAAGTTGGGAGTGGGGGACCTGGGCACACAACAGGCCTTAGAATGGCCTTTGGATTGGCCGGCGATCCGCCTGCCGGCGGTTCCTTCGAGTGAAATCGAGGTTTAGCCTCGATTTCGTGCCGCGATGCGCCCGGCATAGGCGAGTCAGGCACTTGTGGGGACGGGGTCAGGCAGGCCCTGTTCCGATGGCACGCTCGCTTCCTGGATCCTCTTTCCTCCTCGGATCCTCCTCGGGTCCTCTGCTGGGCTGGGGGGCTGGGAGGGCTCCTGCCCTCACCCCTCTAGGTGGAAGTTGGGAGTGGGGGACCTGGGCACACAACAGGCCTTAGAATGGCCTTTGGATTGGCCGGCGATCCGCCTGCCGGCGGTTCCTTCGAGTGAAATCGAGGTTTAGCCTCGATTTCGTGCCGCGATGCGCCCGGCATAGGCGAGTCAGGCACTTGTGGGGACGGGGTCAGGCAGGCCCTGTTCCGATGGCACGCTCGCTTCCTGGATCCTCTTTCCTCCTCGGATCCTCCTCGGGTCCTCTGCTGGGCTGGGGGGCTGGGAGGGCTCCTGCCCTCACCCCTCTAGGTGGAAGTTGGGAGTTGGTGCCTAGGTAGGTGCACCCACACATGTGAGGTACCGTTTTCATCGGGACACCTGTGGGAACGCGGTACGGTAGGCCATGTGTTGTTGGCAGTGTGTTTCGATGGGTGAGCCGAGTGAAATGTGCGGAAAATGTGTTTTTTTCCCACATTTCGGACATTGCAGGGGTGTCTGGGTAATACATTCTGGGCCGATTTGCACAAATTATACCTCTGCGGATTCCCACGGGTGTCGTCTTTTCGGAAATGCATGGGGTTCCCTATTTTCCATGGTAGCTTGGACACCCGAGGCCCATATCTGTATGATGCGCCCGTCTGCAGAGAGTGTGAAATTCAGGTGTGAAAACAGACTTGGGATTACTTGTGTTTTAGGCTTTCCCCTTAGCGCCTAGGTAGGTGCACCCACACATGTGAGGTACCGTTTTCATCGGGACACCTGTGGGAATGCGGGACGGTAGGCCATGTGTTGTTGGCAGCGTGTTTCGATGGATTTGCCGTGTGAAATGTGCGGAAAATGTGTTTTTCCCCCACATTTCGGACTTTGCGGGGGTGTATGGGTAATAAATACTGGTCCGATTTGCGAAAATCATACCTCTGCGGATTCCCACATGTGTCTTCTTTTCGGAAATGCATGGGGATCCCTGTTTTCCTTGGTGGCTTGGACACCCGATGCCCATATCTGTATGACATGCCCATCTGCAGAGAGTGTGAGATTCAGGTGTGAAAACAGACTTGGGGTTACTTGTGTTTTAGGATTTACCCTTGGCGCCCAGGTAGGTATACCCACACATGTGAGGTACCGTTTTCATCAGGACACCTGTGGGAATGCGGGACGGTAGTCCATGTGTTGTTGGCTGTGTGTTTCGATGGGTGAGCTAAGTGAAATTTGCGGAAAATGCATTTTTTACCACATTTCGGAAATTGCGGGGGTGTCTAGGTAATACATTCTGGGCCGATTTGCACAAATCATACCTATGCGGATTCCCACGGGTGTCCTCATTTCGGAAATGCATGGGGTTTCTGTTTTCCTTGGTGGCTTGGACACCCGAGGCCCATATCTGTATGACGTGCCCATCTGCACAGAGTGTGAAATTCAGGTATGATAACTGACTTGGGGTCACTTGTGTTTTAGGCTTTCCCCTTGGCGCCCAGGTAGATGCACCCACACATGTGAGGTACCGTTTTCATCAGGACACCTGTGGGAACGAGGGAATGGTAGGCCATGTGTTGTTGGCAGTGTGTTTCGATGGATGGGGCGAAGGGAAATGTGCTGAAAATGCGTTTTTTCCGCACATTTTGGACTTTGCGGGGGTGTCTGGGTAATAAATACTGGTCCGATTTGTGCAAATCATACCTCTGCGGATTCCCATGGGTGTCTTCTTTTCGGAAATGCATGGGGATCCCTGTTTTCCTTGGTGGCTTGGACACCCGACGCCCATATCTGTATGACGTGCCCATCTGCAGAGAGTGTGAAATTCAGGTATGATAACAGACTTGGGGTCACTTGTGTTTTAGGATTTCCCCTTGGCGCACAGGTAGATGCACCCACACATGTGAGGTACCGTTTTCATCGGGACACCTCTGGGAATGCGGGACGGTAGGCCATGTGTTGTTGGCGGCGTGTTTCGATGGGTGATCCAAGTGAAATGTCCAGAAAATGTGTTTTTTTTCCGACATTTCAGATTTTGCAGGGGTGTCTGGGTAATACATTCTGGGCTGATTTGCGCAAATCATACCTCTGCGGATTCCCACGGGTGTCCCCTTTTCGGAAATGGATGGTGTTCCCTGTTTTCCTTGGTGGCTTGGACACCCGAGGCCCATATCTGTATGATGTGCCGGTATGCAGAGTGTGTGAAATTCACGTGTGAAAACAGACTTGGGGTTACTTGTGTTTTAGGCTTTCCCCTTGGTGCCTAGGTAGGTGCACCCACACATGTGAGGTACCTTTTTCATCGGGACACCTGTGGAAACGTGGAACGGTAGGCCATGTGTTGTTGGTGGCGTGCTTCGATGGGTGAGCTGAGTGAAATGTGCGGAAAATGTGTTTTTTTCCCACATTTCAGAATTTGTGGGGGTGTCTGGGTAATACATTCTGGGCCGATTTGCACAAATCATACCTCCATGGATTTCCTCAGGTGTCCTCTTTTCGGAAATGCATGGGGTTCCCAGTTTTTCTTGGTGGCTTGGACACCCGAGGCCCATTCTGTATGATGTACCCATCTGCAGAGAGTGTGAAATTCAGGTGTGAAAACAGACTTCGGGTTACTTGTGTTTTAGGCTTTCCCCTTGGCTCCCAGGTAGGTGCACCCACACATGTGAGGTATCGCTTTCATCAGGACACCTGTGGGAACGTGGGACGGTAGGCCATGTGTTGTTGGAGGCGTGTTTCTATGGGTGAGCCGAGTGAAATGTGCGGAAAATGCATTTTTTACCACATTTCGGAATTTGTGGGGGTGTCTGGGTAATACATTCTGGGCCGATTTGTACAAATCATACCTCTGCGGATTCCCACGGGTGTCCTCTTTTCGGAAATGCATGGGGTTACTGTTTTCCTTGGTGGCTTGGACACCCGAGGCCCATATCTGTATGATGTGCCCATCTGCAGAGAGTGTGAAATAATTCAGGTGTGAAAACAGACTTGGGGTTACTTGTGTTTTAGGCATTCCCCTTGGTGCCCAGGTTGGTGCACCCACACATGTGAGTTACCGTTTTCATCAGGACACCTGTGGGAATGAGGGACGGTAGGCCATGTGTTGTTTGCAGTGTGTTTCGATGGAGGAGCCGAGGGAAATGTGCGGAAAATGCGTTTTTTTCCCCACATTTCGGACTTTGCGGGGGTGCCTGGGTAATTAATTCTGGGCCGATTTGCGAATATCATACCTCTGCGAATTTCCACGGGTGTCCTCTTTTCGGAAATGCATGGGGTTCCCTGTTTTCCTTGGTGGCTTGGACACCCGAGGCCCATATCTGTATGATGTGCCCATCTGCAGAGAGTGTGAAATTCAGGTGTGAAAACAGTCTTCGGGTTACTTGTGTTTTAGGCTTTCCCCTTGGAGCCCAGGTAGGTGCACCCACACATGTGAGTTACCGTTTTCATCAGGACACCTGTGGGAATGAGGGACGGTAGGCCATGTGTTGTTGGCAGTGTGTTTCGATGGAGGAGCCGAGGGAAATGTGCGGAAAATGCGTTTTTTCCCCCACATTTCGGACTTTGCGGGGGTGTCTGGGTAATAAATACTGGTCCGATTTGCGCAAATCATACCTCTGCGGATTCCTACTGGTGTCTTCTTTTCGGAAATGCATGGGGATCCCTGTTTTGCTTGGTGGCTTGGACACCCGAGGCCCATACCTGTATGACGTGCCCATCTGCAGAGAGTGTGAAATTCAGGTGTGAAAACAGACTTGGGGTTACTTGTGTTTTAGGCTTCCCCCTTGGCGCCCAGGTAGGTGCACCCACACATGTGAGGTACCGTTTTCATCAGGACACCTGTGGGAACGTGGGACGGTAGGCCATGTGTTGTTGGAGGCGTGTTTCGATGGGTGAGCCGAGTGAAATGTGCAGAAAATGCATTTTTTACCACATTTCAGAATTTGCGGGGGTGTCTGGGTAATAAATTCTGGGGCGATTTGCGCAAAACATACCTCTGCGGATTTCCACAGGTGTCCTCTTTTCGGAAATGCATGGGGTTCCCTGTTTTTCTTGGTGGCTTGGACACCCGAGTCCCATATCTGTATGATGTACCCATCTGCAGAGAGTGTGAAATTCAGGTGTGAAAACAGACTTGGGGTTACTTGTGTTTTAGGCTTTCCCCTTGGCTCCCAGGTAGGTGCACCCACACATGTGAGGTATCGCTTTCATCAGGACACCTGTGGGAACCTGGGACGGTAGGCCATGTGTTGTTGGAGGCGTGTTTCGATGGGTGAGCCGAGTGAAATGTGCAGAAAATGCATTTTTTACCACATTTCGGAATTTGCGGGGGTGTCTGGGTAATACATTCTGGGCCGATTTGCACAAATCATACCTCTGTGGATTCCCACGGCTATCCTCTTTTCGGAAATGCATGGCGTTACTGTTTTCCTTGGTGGCTTGGACACCCGAGGCCCATATCTGTATGATATGCCCGTCTGCAGAGAGTGTGACATTTTTCAGGTGTGAAAACAGACTTGGGGTTACTTGTGTTTTAGGCATTCCCCTTGGTGCTCAGGTTGGTGCACCCACACATGTGAGGTACCGTTTTCATCAGGACACCTGTGGGAACTGTTGTTGGCAGTGTGTTTCGATGGGTGAGCTGAGTGAAATGTGTGGAAAATGTGTTTCTTTTCCACCATTTCGGACTTTGCGGGGGTGACTGGGTAATAAATTCAGGGCCGATTTGCGCAAATAACACCTCTGAGGATTTCCACAGGTGTCCTCTTTTCGGAAATGGATGGTGTTCCCTGTTTTCCCTGGTGGCTTGGACACCCGAGGCCCATATATGCATGATGTGCCCGTATGCACAGAGTGTGAAATTCAGGTGTGAAAACAGACTTGGGGTTACTTGTGTTTTAGGCTTTCCCCTTGATGCCTAGGTAGGTGCACCCACACATGTGAGGTACTGTTTTCATCGGGACACCTGTGGGAACGCGGGACGGTAGGCCATGTGTTGTTGGCTTCATGCTTCGATGGGTGAGCCGAGTGAAATATGCAGAAAATGCATTTTTTTCCCCACATTTCGGACTTTGCGGGGATGTCTGGGTAATACATTCTGGGCCGATTTGCGCAAATCAAACCTCTGCGGATTCCCACGGGTGTCCTCTTTTCGGAAATGCATGGGGTTCCCTGTTTTCCTGGGTGGCCTGGACACCCATGGCCCATATCTGTATGATGTGCCCGTCTGCAGAGAGTGTGAAATTCAGGTGTGTAAACAGTCTTGGGGTTACTTGTGTTTTAGGCTTTCCCCTTGGCACCCAGGTAGGTGCATCCACACATGTCAGGTACCGTTTTCATCGGGACACCTGTGGGAACGTGGGACGGTAGGCCATGTGTTGTTGGCGGCGTGTTTCGAAGGGTGAGCTGAGTGAAATGTGCGAAAAATGCATTTTTTTCCTACATTTCGGAATTTGCGGGTTCCCAGTCCACCCCTGGGTGTCTGGGTAATACGTTCTGGGCCGATTTGCGCAAATCTTACCTCTGCGGATTCCCACAGTTGTCCTCTTTTCGGAAATGGATGGTGTTCCCTGTTTTCCCTGGTGGCTTGGACACCCGAGGCCCATATCTGTATGATGTGCCCGTATGCAGAGAGTGTGAAATTCAGGTGTGAAAACAGACTTGGGGTTACTTGTGTTTTAGGCTTTCCCCTTAGTGCCTAGGTAGGTGCACCCACACATGTGAGGTACCGTTTTCATCGGGACACCTGTGGGAACGCAGGACAGTAGGCCATGTGTTGTTGGCGGCATGCTTCAATGGGTGAGCCGAGTGAAATGTGCGGAAAATGCATTTATTTTCCCACATTTCGGACTTTGCGGGGGTTTCTGGGTAATACATTCTGGGCCGATTTGCGCAAATCATACCTCCGCGGATTCCCACAGGTGTCCTCTTTTCGGAAACGCATGGGGTTCCCTGTTTTCCTTGGTGGCTTTGACACCCGAGGCCCATATCTGTATGGTGTGCCCGTCTGCATAGGGTGTGAAATTCAGGTGTGAAAACAGACTTGGGGGTTACTTGTGTTTTCGGCTTTCCCCTTGGCGCACAGCTAGGTGCACCCATACATGTGAAGTACCGTTTTCATCAGGAGACCTGTGGGAACACGGGACAGTAGGCCATGTGTTGTTGGCGGCATGTTTCGATGGGTGAGCCGAGTGAAATGTGCGGAAAATGCTTTTTTTCCCCACATTTCGGACTTTGCAGGGGTATCTGGGTAATACATTCTGGGCCGCTTTGCGCAAATCATACCTCTGAGGATTCCACGGGTGTCCTCTTTTCGGAAATGCATGGGGATCCCTGTTTTCCTTGGTGGCTTGGACACCCGAGGCCCATATCTGTATGACGTGCCCGTCTGCAGAGAGTGTGAAATTCATGTGTGAAAACAGACTTCGGGTTACTTGTGTTTTAGGCTTTCCCCTTGGCGCCCAGGTAGGTGCACCCACACATGTGAGTTACCGTTTTCATCGAGACACCTGTGGGAACGCGGGACAGTAGGCCATGTGTTGTTGGCGGCGTGTTTCGATGGTGGAGCCGAGGGAAATGTGCGGAAAATGCATTTTTTTCCCCACATTTCAGACTTTGCGGGGGTGTCTGGGTAATAAAAACTGGTCCGATTTGCGCAACTCATACCTTTGCGGATTCCCACGGGAGTCTTCTTTTCAGAAAGGCATGGGGTTCCCTGTTTTCCTTGGTGTCTTTGACACCCAAGGCCTATATCTCTATGACATGCCCGTCTGCAGAGAGTGTGAAATTCAGGTGTGAAAACAGACTTGGTGTTACTTGTGTTTTAGGCTTTCCCCTTGGCGCCCAGGTAGGTGCACCCACACATGTGAGGTACTGTTTTCATCAGGACACCTGTGGGAACGCGGGACGGTAGGCCATGTGTTGTTGGCGGCGTGTTTCGATCGGTGAGCCGAGTTAAATATTCAGAAAATGCATTTTTTTCCCCACATTTCGGACTTTGCGGGGATGTCTGGGTAATACATTCTGGGCCGATTTGCGCAAATCATACCTCTGCGGATTCCCACAGTTGTCCTCTTTTCGGAAATGGATGGTGTTCCCTGTTTTCCCTGGTGGCTTGGACACCCGAGGCCCATATCTGTATGATGTGCCCGTATGCAGAGAGTGTGAAATTCAGGTGTGAAAACAGACTTGGGGTTACTTCTGTTTTAGGCTTTCCCCTTGGCGCCCCGGTAGGTGCACCCACATATGTGAGGTACCGTTTTCATCAGGACACCTGTGGGAACGTGGGACGGTAGGCCATGTGTTGTTGGCGGCGTGCTTCGATGGGTGAGCCGAGTTAAATGTGCGGAAAATGCTTTTTTTCCCCACATTTCAGAATTTGCGGGGGTGTCTGGGTAATAAATTCTGGGGCGATTTGCGCAAATCATACCTCCGTGGATTTCCTCAGGTGTCCTCTTTTCGGAAATGCATGGGGTTCCCAGTTTTTCTTGGTGGCTTGGACACCCGAGGCCCATTCTGTATGATGTACCCATCTGCAGAGAGTGTGAAATTCAGGTGTGAAAACAGACTTCGGGTTACTTGTGTTTTATGCTTTCCCCTTGGCTCCCAGGTAGGTGCACCCACACATGTGAGGTATCGCTTTCATCAGGACACCTGTGGGAACGTGGGACGGTAGGCCATGTGTTGTTGGAGGCGTGTTTCTATGGGTGAGCCGAGTGAAATGTGCGGAAAATGCATTTTTTACCACATTCTGGAATTTGTGGGGGTGTCTGGGTAATACATTCTGGGCCGATTTGTACAAATCATACCTCTGCGGATTCCCACGGGTGTCCTCTTTTCGGAAATGCATGGGCTTACTGTTTTCCTTGGTGGCTTGGACACCCGAGGCCCATATCTGTATGATGTGCCCATTTGCAGAGAGTGTGAAATAATTTAGGTGTGAAAACAGACTTGGGGTTACTTGTGTTTTAGGCTTTCCCCTTGGAGCCCAGGTAGGTGCACCCACACATGTGAGTTACCGTTTTCATCAGGACACCTGTGGGAATGAGGGACGGTAGGCCATGTGTTGTTGGCAGTGTGTTTCGATGGAGGAGCCGAGGGAAATGTGCGGAAAATGTGTTTTTTCCCCACATTTCGGACTTTGCGGGGGTGCCTGGGTAATAAATTCTGGGCCGATTTGCGAAAATCATACCTCTGCGAATTTCCACGGGTGTCCTCTTTTCGGAAATGCATGGGGTTCCCTGTTTTCCTTGGTGGCTTGGACACCCGAGGCCCATATCTGTATGATGTGCCCATCTGCAGAGAGTTTGAAATTCAGGTGTGAAAACCGACTTCGGGTTACTTGTGTTTTAGGCTTTCCCCTTGGCTCCCAGGTAGGTACACCCACACATGTGAGGTATCACTTTCATCAGGACACCTGTGGGAACGTGGGACGGTAGGCCATGTGTTGTTGGAGGCGTGTTTCTATGGGTGAGCCGAGTGAAATATGCAGAAAATGCATTTTTTACCACATTTCGGAATTTGCGGGCGTGTCTGGGTAATACATTCTGGGCCAATTTGCACAAATCATACCTCTGCGGATTCCCACGGGTGTCCTCTTTTCGGAAATGCATGGGGTTACTGTTTTGCTTGGTGGCTTGCACACCCGAGGCCCATATCTGTAGGATGTGCCCATCTGCAGAGAGTGTGAAATAATTCAGGTGTGAAAACAGACTTGGGGTTACTTGTGTTTTAGGCATTCCCCTTGGCGCCCAGGTTGGTGCACCCACACATGTGAGGTACAGTTTTCATCGGAAAACCTGTGGGAATGCGGGACGGTAGGCCATGTGTTGTTGGCAGTGTGTTTCGATGGATTTGCCGTGTGAAATGTGCGGAAAATGTGTTTTTTCCCCACATTTCGGACTTTGCAGGGGTGTCTGGGTAATAAATTCAGGGCCGATTTGCGAAAATCATACCTCTGCGGATTCCCACAGGTGTCTACTTTTCGGAAATGCATGGGGATCCCTGTTTTCCTAGGTGGCTTGGACACCCGAGGCCCATATCTGTATGACGTGCCCATCTGCAGAGAGTGTGAAATTCAGGTGTGAAAACAGACTTGGGGTTACTTGTGTTTTAGGCTTTCCCCTTGGCGCCCAGGTAGGTGCACCCACACATGTGAGGTACCGTTTTCATCAGGACACCTGTGGAAACGTGGGACGGTAGGCCACGTGTTGTTGGCGGCGTGCTTCGATGGGTGAGCCGAGTTAAATGTGCGGAAAATGCTTTTTTTCCCCACATTTCAGAATTTGCGGGGGTGTCTGGGTAATAAATTCTGGGGCGATTTGCGCAAATCATACCTCCGTGGATTTCCTCAGGTGTCCTCTTTTCGGAAATGCATGGGGTTCCCAGTTTTTCTTGGTGGCTTGGACACCCGAGGCCCATTCTGTATGATGTACCCATCTGCAGAGAGTGTGAAATTCAGGTGTGAAAACAGACTTCGGGTTACTTGTGTTTTATGCTTTCCCCTTGGCTCCCAGGTAGGTGCACCCACACATGTGAGGTATCGCTTTCATCAGGACACCTGTGGGAACGTGGGACGGTAGGCCATGTGTTGTTGGAGGCGTGTTTCTATGGGTGAGCCGAGTGAAATGTGCGGAAAATGCATTTTTTACCACATTCTGGAATTTGTGGGGGTGTCTGGGTAATACATTCTGGGCCGATTTGTACAAATCATACCTCTGCGGATTCCCACGGGTGTCCTCTTTTCGGAAATGCATGGGCTTACTGTTTTCCTTGGTGGCTTGGACACCCGAGGCCCATATCTGTATGATGTGCCCATTTGCAGAGAGTGTGAAATAATTTAGGTGTGAAAACAGACTTGGGGTTACTTGTGTTTTAGGCTTTCCCCTTGGAGCCCAGGTAGGTGCACCCACACATGTGAGTTACCGTTTTCATCAGGACACCTGTGGGAATGAGGGACGGTAGGCCATGTGTTGTTGGCAGTGTGTTTCGATGGAGGAGCCGAGGGAAATGTGCGGAAAATGTGTTTTTTCCCCACATTTCGGACTTTGCGGGGGTGCCTGGGTAATAAATTCTGGGCCGATTTGCGAAAATCATACCTCTGCGAATTTCCACGGGTGTCCTCTTTTCGGAAATGCATGGGGTTCCCTGTTTTCCTTGGTGGCTTGGACACCCGAGGCCCATATCTGTATGATGTGCCCATCTGCAGAGAGTTTGAAATTCAGGTGTGAAAACCGACTTCGGGTTACTTGTGTTTTAGGCTTTCCCCTTGGCTCCCAGGTAGGTACACCCACACATGTGAGGTATCACTTTCATCAGGACACCTGTGGGAACGTGGGACGGTAGGCCATGTGTTGTTGGAGGCGTGTTTCTATGGGTGAGCCGAGTGAAATATGCAGAAAATGCATTTTTTACCACATTTCGGAATTTGCGGGCGTGTCTGGGTAATACATTCTGGGCCAATTTGCACAAATCATACCTCTGCGGATTCCCACGGGTGTCCTCTTTTCGGAAATGCATGGGGTTACTGTTTTGCTTGGTGGCTTGCACACCCGAGGCCCATATCTGTAGGATGTGCCCATCTGCAGAGAGTGTGAAATAATTCAGGTGTGAAAACAGACTTGGGGTTACTTGTGTTTTAGGCATTCCCCTTGGCGCCCAGGTTGGTGCACCCACACATGTGAGGTACAGTTTTCATCGGAAAACCTGTGGGAATGCGGGACGGTAGGCCATGTGTTGTTGGCAGTGTGTTTCGATGGATTTGCCGTGTGAAATGTGCGGAAAATGTGTTTTTTCCCCACATTTCGGACTTTGCAGGGGTGTCTGGGTAATAAATTCAGGGCCGATTTGCGAAAATCATACCTCTGCGGATTCCCACAGGTGTCTACTTTTCGGAAATGCATGGGGATCCCTGTTTTCCTAGGTGGCTTGGACACCCGAGGCCCATATCTGTATGACGTGCCCATCTGCAGAGAGTGTGAAATTCAGGTGTGAAAACAGACTTGGGGTTACTTGTGTTTTAGGCTTTCCCCTTGGCGCCCAGGTAGGTGCACCCACACATGTGAGGTACCGTTTTCATCAGGACACCTGTGGAAACGTGGGACGGTAGGCCACGTGTTGTTGGCGGCGTGCTTCGATGGGTGAGCCGAGTTAAATGTGGGGAAAATGCTTTTTTTCCCCACATTTCAGAATTTATGGGGGTGTCTGGGTAATAAATTCTGGGGCGATTTGCGCAAATCATACCTCCGCGGATTTCCACAGGTGTCCTCTTTTTGGAAATGCATGGGGTTCCCTGGTTTTCTTGGTGGCTTTGACACCCAAGGCCTATATCTGTATGGTGTGCCCATCTGCAGAGAGTGTGAAATTCAGGTGTGAAAACAGACTTGAGGTTACTTGTGTTTTAGGCTTTCCCCTTGGTGCCTAGGTAGGTGCACCCACACATGTGAGGTATCTCTTTCATCAGGACACCTGTGGGAACGTGGGACGGTAGGCCATGTGTTGTTGGAGGCGTGTTTCTATGAGTGAGCCGAGAGAAATATGCGGAAATGATGGAATTTGCGGGGGTGTCTGGGTAATACATACACCCATCTGCAGAGAGTGTGAAATAATTCAGGTGTGAAAACAGACTTGGGGTTACTTGTGTTTTAGGCATTTCCCTTGGTGCCCAGGTTCGTGCACCCACACATGTGAGGTACAGTTTTCATCGGGAAACCTGTGGGAATGCGGGACGGTAGGCCATGTGTTGTTGGCAGCGTGTTTCGATGGATTTGCTGTGTGAAATGTGCGGAAAATGTGTTTTTTCCCCACATTTCGGACTTTGCAGCGGTGTCTGGGTAATACATTCTGGGCCGATTTGCGAAAATCATACCTCTGCGGATTCCCACAGGTATCTAATTTTCGGAAATGCATGGGGATCCCTGTTTTCCTAGGTGGCTTGGACACCCGAGGCCCATATCTGTATGACGTGCCCATCTGCAGAGAGTGTAAAATTCAGGTGTGAAAACAGACTTGGGGTTACTTGTGTTTTAGGCCTTCCCATTGGCGCCCAGGTAGGTGCATCCACACATGTGAGTTACCGTTTTCATCAGGACACCTGTGGGAATGAGGGACGGTAGGTCATGTGTTGTTGGCAGTGTGTTTCGATGGATGAGTCGAGGGAAATGTGCGGAAAATGTGTTTTTTTCCCCACATTTTGGACTTTGCAGGGGTGTATGGGTAATAAGTACTGGTCCAATTTGCACAAATCATACCTCTGCGGATTCCCACATGTGTCTTCTTTTCGGAAATGCATCTGGATCCCAGTTTTCCTTGGTGGCTTGGACACCAGATGCCCATATCTGTATGACGTGCCCATCTGCAGAGAGTGTGAGATTCAGGTGTGAAAACAGATTTGGGGTTACTTGTGTTTTAGGATTTCCCCTTGGCGCCCAGGTAGGTATACCCACACATGTGAGGTACCGTTTTCATCAGGACACCTGTGGGAACGCGGGACAGTAGGCTATGTGTTGTTGGCGGCGTGTTTCGATGGGTGAGCCGAGTGAAATATGCGGAAAATGCATTTTTTTCCCCACATTTCGGACTTTGCGGGGATGTCTGGGTAATACATTCTGGGCCGATTTGCGCAAATCATACCTCTGCGGATTCCCACGGGTGTCCTCTTTTCGGAAATGCATGGGGTTCCCTGTTTTCCTTGGTGGCCTGGACACCAGAGGCCCATATCTGTATGATGTGCCCGTCTGCAGAGAGTGTGAAATTCAGGTATGATAACAGACTTGGGGTTACTTGTGTTTTAGGATTTCCCCTTGGCGCCCAGGTAGGTGCACCCACACATGTGAGGTACCGTTTTCATCGGGACACCTCTGGGAACGCGGGACTGTAGGACATGTGTTGTTGGCGGCGTGTTTCGATGGGTGATCTGAGTGAAATGTCCAGAAAATGTGTTTTTTTTCCGACATTTCAGATTTTGCAGGGGTGTCTGGGTAATGCACTCTGGGCCGATTTGCGCAAATCATACCTCTGTGGATTCCCACGGGTGTCTTCTTTTCGGAAATGGATGGTGTTCCCTGTTTTCCTTGGTGGCTTGGACACCCAATGCCCATATCTCTATGATGTGCCGGTATGCAGAGTGTGTGAAATTCAGGTGTGAAAACAGACTTGTCGTTACTTGTGTTTTAGGCTTTCCCCTTGGTGCCTAGGTAGGTGCACCCACACATATGAGGTACCGTTTTCATCGGGACACCGGTGGGAACGTGGGACGGTAGGCCATGTGTTGTTGGCGGCGTGTTTCGATGGGTGAGCTGAGTGAAATGTGCGGAAAATGCATTTTATACCACATTTCGGAATTTGCAGGGGTGTCTGGGTAATACATTCTGGGCCGATTTGCACAAATTATACCTCTGCGGATTCCCACAGGTGTCGTCTTTTCGGAAATGCATGGGGTTCCCTATTTTCTATGGTAGCTTGGACACCCGAGGCCCATATCTGTATGATGTGCCCGTCTGCAGAGAGTGAGAAATTCAGGTGTGAAAACAGACTTGGGATTACTTGTGTTTTAGGCTTTCCCCTTAGCGCCTAGGTAGGTGCACCCACACATGTGAGGTACCGTTTTCATCGGGACACCTGTGGGAACGCGGGACGGTAGGCCATGTGTTGTTGGCAGTGTGTTTCTATGGGTGATCTGAGTCAAATGTCCAGAGAATGGTTTTCTTTCCGACATTTCAGATTTTGCAGGGGTGTCTGGGTAATACATTCTGGGCCGATTTGCGCAAATCATACCTCTGCAGATTCCCGAGGGTGTCCTCTTTTCAGAAATGCATGGGGTTCCCTATTTTCCTTTGTGGCTTGGACACCCGAGGCCCATATCTGTATTATATGCCCATCTGCAAAGAGTGTGAAATTCAGGTGTGAAAACAAACTTGGCTTACTTGTGTTTTAGGCTTTCCCCTTGGCGCCTAGGTAGGTACACCCACACATGTGAGGTACCGCTTTCATCAGAACATGTGTGGGAATACAGGACGGTATGGCATGTGTTGTTGGCGGCGTGTTCCGATGGGTGTGCCGAGAGAAATGTGCAGAAAATGCTTTTTTTTCCCCACATTTCAGACTTTGCGGGGGTGTCTGGGTAATTAATTCTGGGCCGATTTGCCCAAATCATACCTTTGCGGATTCCCACGCGTGTCTTATTTTTGGAAATGCATGGGGTTCCCTGTTTTCCTTGGAGGCTTGGACACCTGAGGCCCATATCTGTATGATGCGCCCGTCTGCAGAGAGTGTGAAATTCAGGTGTCAAAACAGACTTGGGGTTACTTGTGTTTTAGGCTTTCCCCTTGGCGCCCAGGTAGGTGCACCCACACAGGTGAGGTACTGTTTTCATCGGGACACCAGTGGGAATGCGCGACGGTAGGCCATGTGTTGTTGGCAGCGTGTTTCGATGGGTGAGCTGAGTGAAATTTGCGGAAAATGCATTTTTTACCACATTTCGGAATTTGCGGGGGTGTCTAGGTAATACATTCTGGGCCGATTTGCACAAATCATACCTATGCGGATTCCCACGGGTGTCCTCTTTTCGGAAATGCATGGGGTTTCTGTTTTACTTGGTGGCTTGGACACCCGAGGCCCAAATCTGTATGACGTGCCCATCTGCAGAGAGTGTGAAATTCAGGTATGATAACAGACTTGGGGTCACTTGTGTTTTAGGCTTTCCCCTTGGCGCCCAGGTAGGTGCATCCACACATGTGAGTTACCGTTTTCATCAGGACACCTGTGGGAACGAGGGTATGGTAGGCCATGTGTTGTTGGCAGTGTGTTTCGATGGATGGGGCGAAGGGAAATGTTCTGAAAATGCGTTTTTTTCCCCACATTTCGGACTTTGCGTGGGTGTCTGGGTAATAAATACTGGTCCGATTTGTGCAAATCATACCTCTGCGGATTCCCACGGTGTCTTCTTTTCGGAAATGCATGGGGATCCCTGTTTTCCTTGGTGGCTTGGACACCCGACGCCCATATATCTGTATGACGTGCCCATCTGCACAGAGTGTGAAATTCAGGTATGATAACAGACTTGGGGTCACTTGTGTTTTAGGATTTCCCCTTGGCACCCAGGTAGATGCACCCGCACATGTGAGGTACCGTTTTCATCGGGACACCTCTGGGAAAGCGGGACGGTAGGCCATGTGTTGTTGGCGGCATGTTTCGATGGGTGATCTGAGTGAAATGTACAGAAAATGTGTTTTTTTTCCGACATTTCAGATTTTGCAGGGATGTCTGGGTAATACATTCTGTGCCGATTTGCGCAAATCATACCTCTGCGGATTCCCACGGGTGTCCCCTTTTCGGAAATGGATGGTGTTCCCTGTTTTCCTTGGTGGCTTGGACACCCGTGGCCCATATCTGTATGATGTGCCGATATGCAGAGTGTGTGAAATTCAGGTGTGAAAACAGACTTGGGGTTACTTGTGTTTTAGGCTTTCCCCTTGGTGCCTAGGTAGGTGCACCCACACATGTGAGGTTCCTTTTTTCATCGGGACACCTGTGGAAACGTGGAACGGTAGGCCATGTGTTGTTGGCGGCGTGCTTCGATGGGTGAGCCGAGTGAAATGTGCGGAAAATGTGTTTTTTTCCCACCTTTCAGAATTTGTGGGGGTGTCTGGGTAATACATTCTGGGCCGATTTGCACAAATCATACCTCCGCGGATTCCCACAGGTGTCCTCTTTTCAGAAAGGCATGGGGTTCCCTGTTTTCCTTGGTGGCTTTGACACCCAAGGCCTATATCTGTATGGTGTGCCCATCTGCAGAGAGTGTGAAATTCAGGTGTGAAAACAGACTTGGGGTTACTTGTGTTTTAGGCTTTCCCCTTGGTGCCTAGGTAGGTGCACCCACGCATGTGAGGTACCGTTTTCATCAGGACACCTGTGGGAACGCGGTACGGTAGGCCATGTGTTGTTGGCAGTGTGTTTCGATGGGTGAGCCGAGTGAAATGTGCGGAAAATGTGTTTTTTTCCCACATTTCGGACATTGCAGGGGTGTCTGGGTAATACATTCTGGGCCGATTTCCACATATTATACCTCTGCGGATTCCCACGGGTGTCATCTTTTCGGAAATGCATGGGGTTCCCTATTTTCCATGGTAGCTTGGACACCCGAGGCCCATATCTGTATGATGCGCCCGTCTGCAGAGAGTGTGAAATTCAGGTGTGAAAACAGACTTGGGATTACTTGTGTTTTAGGCTTTCCCCTTAGCGCCTAGGTAGGTGCACCCACACATGTGAGGTACCGTTTTCATCGGGACACCTGTGGGAACGCGGGACGGTAGGCCATGTGTTGTTGGCAGCGTGTTTCGATGGATTTGCCGTGTGAAATGTGCGGAAAATGTGTTTTTGCCCCACATTTCGGACTTTGCGGGGGTGTCTGGGTAATAAATTCAGGGCCGATTTGCGAAAATCATACCTCTGCGGATTCCCACGGGTGTCCGTTTTTCCCCCACATTTCGGACTTTGCGGGGGTGTCTGGGTAATAAATTCAGGGCCGATTTGCGAAAATCATACCTCTGCGGATTCCCACATGTGTCTTCTTTTCGGAAATGCATGGGGATCCCTGTTTTCCTTGGTGGCTTGGACACCCGAAGCCCATATCTGTATGACGTGCCCATCTGCAGAGAGTGTGAGATTCAGGTGTGAAAACAGACTTGGGGTTACTTGTGTTTTAGGATTTACCTTTGGCGCCCAGGTAGGTATACCCACACATGTGAGGTACCGTTTTCATCAGGACACCTGTGGGAATGCGGGACGGTAGTCCATGTGTTGTTGGCTGCGTGTTTCGATGGGTGAGCTAAGTGAAATTTGCGGAAAATGCATTTTTTACCACATTTCGGAAATTGCGGGGGTGTCTAGGTAATACATTCTGGGCCGATTTGCACAAATCATACCTATGCGGATTCCCACGGGTGTCCTCATTTCGGAAATGCATGGGGTTTCTGTTTTGCTTGGTGGCTTGGACACTCGAGGCCCATATCTGTATGACGTGCCCATCTGCACAGAGTGTGAAATTCAGGTATGATAACTGACTTGGGGTCACTTGTGTTTTAGGCTTTCCCCTTGGCGCCCAGGTAGGTGCACCCACACATGTGAGTTACCGTTTTCATCAGGACACCTGTGGGAACGAGGGAATGGTAGGCCATGTGTTGTTGGCAGTGTGTTTCGATGGATGGGGCGAAGGGAAATGTGCTGAAAATGCATTTTTTCCCCACATTTTGGACTTCGCGGGGGTGTCTGGGTAATAAATACTGGTCCGATTTGTGCAAATCATACCTCTGCGGATTCCCACGGGTGTCTTCTTTTCGGAAATGCATGGGGATCCCTGTTTTCCTTGGTGGCTTGGACACCCGACGCCCATATCTGTATGACGTGCCCATCTGCAGAGAGTGTGAAATTCAGGTATGATAACAGACTTGGGGTCACTTGTGTTTTAGGATTTCCCCTTGGCGCCCAGGTAGATGCACCCACACATGTGAGGTACCGTTTTCATCGGGACACCTCTGGGAACGCGGGACGGTAGGCCATGTGTTGTTGGCGGCGTGTTTCGATGGGTGATCCAAGTGAAATGTCCAGAAAATGTGTTTTTTTTCCGACATTTCAGATTTTGCAGGGGTGTCTGGGTAATACATTCTGGACTGATTTGCGCAAATCATACCTCTGCGGATTCCCACGGGTGTCCCCTTTTCGGAAATGGATGGTGTTCCCTGTTTTCCTTGGTGGCTTGGACACCCGAGGCCCATATCTGTATGATGTGCCGGTATGCAGAGTGTGTGAAATTCACGTGTGAAAACAGACTTGGGGTTACTTGTGTTTTAGGCTTTCCCCTTGTTGCCTAGGTAGGTGCACCCACACATGTGAGGTACCTTTTTCATCGGGACACCTGTGGAAACGTGGAACGGTAGGCCATGTGTTGTTGGTGGCGTGCTTCGATGGGTGAGCTGAGTGAAATGTGCGGAAAATGTGTTTTTTTCCCACATTTCAGAATTTGTGGGGGTGTCTGGGTAATACATTCTGGGCCGATTTGCACAAATCATACCTCCATGGATTTCCTCAGGTGTCCTCTTTTCGGAAATGCATGGGGTTCCCAGTTTTTCTTGGTGGCTTGGACACCCGAGGCCCATTCTGTATGATGTACCCATCTGCAGAGAGTGTGAAATTCAGGTGTGAAAACAGACTTCGGGTTACTTGTGTTTTAGGCTTTCCCCTTGGCTCCCAGGTAGGTGCACCCACACATGTGAGGTATCGCTTTCATCAGGACACCTGTGGGAACGTGGGACGGTAGGCCATGTGTTGTTGGAGGCGTGTTTCGATGGGTGAGCCGAGTGAAATGTGCGGAAAATGCATTTTTTACCACATTTCGGAATTTGTGGGGGTGTCTGGGTAATACATTCTGGGCCGATTTGTACAAATCATACCTCTGCGGATTCCCACAGGTGTCCTCTTTTCGGAAATGCATGGGGTTACTGTTTTCCTTGGTGGCTTGGACACCCGAGGCCCATATCTGTATGATGTGCCCATCTGCAGAGAGTGTGAAATAATTCAGGTGTGAAAACAGACTTGGGGTTACTTGTGTTTTAGGCATTCCCCTTGGTGCCCAGGTTGGTGCACCCACACATGTGAGGTACAGTTTTCATCGGGAAACTTGTGGGAATGAGGGACGGTAGGCCATGTGTTGTTGGCAGCGTGTTTCGCTGGATTTGCCGTGTGAAATGTGCGGAAAATGTGTTTTTTCCCCACATTTCGGACTTTGCGGGGGTGCCTGGGTAATTAATTCTGGGCCGATTTGCGAATATCATACCTCTGCGAATTTCCACGGGTGTCCTCTTTTCGGAAATGCATGGGGTTCCCTGTTTTCCTTGGTGGCTTGGACACCCGAGGCCCATATCTGTATGATGTGCCCATCTGCAGAGAGTGTGAAATTCAGGTGTGAAAACAGACTTTGGGTTACTTGTGTTTTAGGCTTTCCCCTTGGAGCCCAGGTAGGTGCACCCACACATGTGAGTTACCGTTTTCATCAGGACACCTGTGGGAATGCGGGACGGTAGGCCATGTGTTGTTGGCAGCGTGTTTCGATGGGTGAGCTGAGTGAAATTTGCGGAAAATGCATTTTTTACCACATTTCGGAATTTGCCGGGGTGTCTAGGTAATACATTCTGGGCCGATTTGCACAAATCATACCTTATCGGATTCCCACAGGTGTCCTCTTTTCAGAAAGGCATGGGGTTCCCTGTTTTCCTTGGTGGCTTTGACACCCAAGGCCTATATCTGTATGGTGTGCCCATCTGCAGAGCGTGTGAAATTCAGGTATGAAAACAGACTTGGGGTTACTTGTGTTTTAGGCTTTCCCCTTGGTGCCTAGGTAGGTGCACCCACACATGTGAGGTACCTTTTTCATCGGGACACCTGTGGGAACGCGGTACGGTAGGCAATGTGTTGTTGGCGGCGTGTTTTGATGGGTGAGCCGAGTGAAATGTGCAGAAAATGCATTTTTTACCACATTTCGGAATTTGCGGGGGTGTCTGGGTAAAACATTCTGGGGCGATTTGCACAAATCATACCTCTGCGGATTCCCACGGCTGTCCTCTTTTCGGAAATGCATGGGGTTACTGTTTTACTTGGTGGCTTGGACACCCGAGGCCCATATCTGTATGATGTGCCCGTCTGCAGAGAGTGTGACATTTTTCAGGTGTGAAAACAGACTTGGTGTTACTTGTGTTTTAGGCTTTCCCCTTGGCTCCCAGGTAGGTGCACCCACACATGTGAGGTATCGCTTTCATCAGGACACCTGTGGGAATGTGGGACGGTACGCCATTTGTTGTTGGAGGCATGTTTCGATGGGTGAGCCGAGCGAAATGTGCTGAAAATGCGTTTTTTTCCCCACATTTCGGACTTTCGGGGGTGTCTGGGTAATAAATACTGGTCCGATTTGTGCAAATCATACCTCTGCGGATTCCCACGGGTGTCTTCTTTTCGGAAATGCATGGGGATCCCTGTTTTCCTTGGTGGCTTGGACACCCGACGCCCATATCTGTATGACGGGCACATCTGCAGAGAGTGTGAAATTCAGGTATGATAACAGACTTGGGGTCACTTGTGTTTTAGGATTTCCCCTTGGCACCCAGGTAGATGCACCCACACATGTGAGGTACCGTTTTCATCGGGACACCTCTGGGAACGCGGGACGGTAGGCCATGTGTTGTTGGCAGCGTGTTTCGATGGATTTGCCGTGTGAAATGTGCGGAAAATGTGTTTTTGCCCCACATTTCGGACTTTGCGGGGGTGTCTGGGTAATAAATTCAGGGCCGATTTGCGAAAATCATACCTCTGCGGATTCCCACGGGTGTCCGTTTTTCCCCCACATTTCGGACTTTGCGGGGGTGTCTGGGTAATAAATTCAGGGCCGATTTGCGAAAATCATACCTCTGCGGATTCCCACATGTGTCTTCTTTTCGGAAATGCATGGGGATCCCTGTTTTCCTTGGTGGCTTGGACACCCGAAGCCCATATCTGTATGACGTGCCCATCTGCAGAGAGTGTGAGATTCAGGTGTGAAAACAGACTTGGGGTTACTTGTGTTTTAGGATTTACCTTTGGCGCCCAGGTAGGTATACCCA
The DNA here is from genome assembly GCF_040938575.1 of Ambystoma mexicanum. Classification (NCBI taxonomy): domain Eukaryota; kingdom Metazoa; phylum Chordata; class Amphibia; order Caudata; family Ambystomatidae; genus Ambystoma; species Ambystoma mexicanum. Next base: position 1,526,207,952 of record NC_090937.1, read on the forward strand.
CACATGTGAGGTACCGTTTTCATCAGGACACCTGTGGGAATGCGGGACGGTAGTCCATGTGTTGTTGGCTGCGTGTTTCGATGGGTGAGCTAAGTGAAATTTGCGGAAAATGCATTTTTTACCACATTTCGGAAATTGCGGGGGTGTCTAGGTAATACATTCTGGGCCGATTTGCACAAATCATACCTATGCGGATTCCCACGGGTGTCCTCATTTCGGAAATGCATGGGGTTTCTGTTTTGCTTGGTGGCTTGGACACTCGAGGCCCATATCTGTATGACGTGCCCATCTGCACAGAGTGTGAAATTCAGGTATGATAACTGACTTGGGGTCACTTGTGTTTTAGGCTTTCCCCTTGGCGCCCAGGTAGGTGCACCCACACATGTGAGTTACCGTTTTCATCAGGACACCTGTGGGAACGAGGGAATGGTAGGCCATGTGTTGTTGGCAGTGTGTTTCGATGGATGGGGCGAAGGGAAATGTGCTGAAAATGCATTTTTTCCCCACATTTTGGACTTTGCGGGGGTGTCTGGGTAATAAATACTGGTCCGATTTGTGCAAATCATACCTCTGCGGATTCCCACGGGTGTCTTCTTTTCGGAAATGCATGGGGATCCCTGTTTTCCTTGGTGGCTTGGACACCCGACGCCCATATCTGTATGACGTGCCCATCTGCAGAGAGTGTGAAATTCAGGTATGATAACAGACTTGGGGTCACTTGTGTTTTAGGATTTCCCCTTGGCGCCCAGGTAGATGCACCCACACATGTGAGGTACCGTTTTCATCGGGACACCTCTGGGAACGCGGGACGGTAGGCCATGTGTTGTTGGCGGCGTGTTTCGATGGGTGATCCAAGTGAAATGTCCAGAAAATGTGTTTTTTTTCCGACATTTCAGATTTTGCAGGGGTGTCTGGGTAATACATTCTGGACTGATTTGCGCAAATCATACCTCTGCGGATTCCCACGGGTGTCCCCTTTTCGGAAATGGATGGTGTTCCCTGTTTTCCTTGGTGGCTTGGACACCCGAGGCCCATATCTGTATGATGTGCCGGTATGCAGAGTGTGTGAAATTCACGTGTGAAAACAGACTTGGGGTTACTTGTGTTTTAGGCTTTCCCCTTGTTGCCTAGGTAGGTGCACCCACACATGTGAGGTACCTTTTTCATCAGGACACCTGTGGAAACGTGGAACGGTAGGCCATGTGTTGTTGGTGGCGTGCTTCGATGGGTGAGCTGAGTGAAATGTGCGGAAAATGTGTTTTTTTCCCACATTTCAGAATTTGTGGGGGTGTCTGGGTAATACATTCTGGGCCGATTTGCACAAATCATACCTCCATGGATTTCCTCAGGTGTCCTCTTTTCGGAAATGCATGGGGTTCCCAGTTTTTCTTGGTGGCTTGGACACCCGAGGCCCATTCTGTATGATGTACCCATCTGCAGAGAGTGTGAAATTCAGGTGTGAAAACAGACTTCGGGTTACTTGTGTTTTAGGCTTTCCCCTTGGCTCCCAGGTAGGTGCACCCACACATGTGAGGTATCGCTTTCATCAGGACACCTGTGGGAACGTGGGACGGTAGGCCATGTGTTGTTGGAGGCGTGTTTCGATGGGTGAGCCGAGTGAAATGTGCGGAAAATGCATTTTTTACCACATTTCGGAATTTGTGGGGGTGTCTGGGTAATACATTCTGGGCCGATTTGTACAAATCATACCTCTGCGGATTCCCACAGGTGTCCTCTTTTCGGAAATGCATGGGGTTACTGTTTTCCTTGGTGGCTTGGACACCCGAGGCCCATATCTGTATGATGTGCCCATCTGCAGAGAGTGTGAAATAATTCAGGTGTGAAAACAGACTTGGGGTTACTTGTGTTTTAGGCATTCCCCTTGGTGCCCAGGTTGGTGCACCCACACATGTGAGGTACAGTTTTCATCGGGAAACTTGTGGGAATGAGGGACGGTAGGCCATGTGTTGTTGGCAGCGTGTTTCGCTGGATTTGCCGTGTGAAATGTGCGGAAAATGTGTTTTTTCCCCACATTTCGGACTTTGCGGGGGTGCCTGGGTAATTAATTCTGGACCGATTTGCGAATATCATACCTCTGCGAATTTCCACGGGTGTCCTCTTTTCGGAAATGCATGGGGTTCCCTGTTTTCCTTGGTGGCTTGGACACCCGAGGCCCATATCTGTATGATGTGCCCATCTGCAGAGAGTGTGAAATTCAGGTGTGAAAACAGACTTTGGGTTACTTGTGTTTTAGGCTTTCCCCTTGGAGCCCAGGTAGGTGCACCCACACATGTGAGTTACCGTTTTCATCAGGACACCTGTGGGAATGCGGGACGGTAGGCCATGTGTTGTTGGCAGCGTGTTTCGATGGGTGAGCTGAGTGAAATTTGCGGAAAATGCATTTTTTACCACATTTCGGAATTTGCCGGGGTGTCTAGGTAATACATTCTGGGCCGATTTGCACAAATCATACCTCATCGGATTCCCACAGGTGTCCTCTTTTCAGAAAGGCATGGGGTTCCCTGTTTTCCTTGGTGGCTTTGACACCCAAGGCCTATATCTGTATGGTGTGCCCATCTGCAGAGCGTGTGAAATTCAGGTATGAAAACAGACTTGGGGTTACTTGTGTTTTAGGCTTTCCCCTTGGTGCCTAGGTAGGTGCACCCACACATGTGAGGTACCTTTTTCATCAGGACACCTGTGGGAACGCGGTACGGTAGGCAATGTGTTGTTGGCGGCGTGTTTTGATGGGTGAGCCGAGTGAAATGTGCAGAAAATGCATTTTTTACCACATTTCGGAATTTGCGGGGGTGTCTGGGTAATACATTCTGGGGCGATTTGCACAAATCATACCTCTGCGGATTCCCACGGCTGTCCTCTTTTCGGAAATGCATGGGGTTACTGTTTTACTTGGTGGCTTGGACACCCGAGGCCCATATCTGTATGATGTGCCCGTCTGCAGAGAGTGTGACATTTTTCAGGTGTGAAAACAGACTTGGTGTTACTTGTGTTTTAGGCTTTCCCCTTGGCTCCCAGGTAGGTGCACCCACACATGTGAGGTATCGCTTTCATCAGGACACCTGTGGGAACGTGGGACGGTACGCCATGTGTTGTTGGAGGCATGTTTCGATGGGTGAGCCGAGCGAAATGTGCTGAAAATGCGTTTTTTTCCCCACATTTCGGACTTTGAGGGGGTGTCTGGGTAATAAATACTGGTCCGATTTGTGCAAATCATACCTCTGCGGATTCCCACGGGTGTCTTCTTTTCGGAAATGCATGGGGATCCCTGTTTTCCTTGGTGGCTTGGACACCCGACGCCCATATCTGTATGACGGGCCCATCTGCAGAGAGTGTGAAATTCAGGTATGATAACAGACTTGGGGTCACTTGTGTTTTAGGATTTCCCCTTGGCACCCAGGTAGATGCACCCACACATGTGAGGTACCGTTTTCATCGGGACACCTCTGGGAACGCAGGACGGTAGGCCATGTGTTGTTGGCAGTGTGTTTCGATGGGTGATCCGAGTGAAATGTCCAGAAAATGTGTTTTTTTTCGACATTTCAGATTTTGCAGGGGTGTCTGGGTAATACATTCTGGGCCGATTTGCGCAAATCATACCTCTGCGGATTCCCACGGGTGTCCCCTTATCGGAAATGGATGGTGTTCCCTGTTTTCCTTGGTGGCTTGGACACCCGAGGCCCATATCTGTATGATGTGCCGGTATGCAGAGTGTGTGAAATTCAGGTGTGAAAACAGACTTGGGGTTACTTGTGTTTTAGGCTTTCCCCTTGGTGCCTAGGTAGGTGCACCCATACATGTGAGGAACCTTTTTCATCGGGACACCTGTGGAAACGTGGAACGGTAGGCCATTTGTTGTTGGCGGCGTGCTTCGATGGGTGAGCCGAGTGAAATATGCGGAAAATGTGTTTTTTTCCCACATTTCAGAATTTGTGGGGGTGTCTGGGTAATACATTCTGGGCCGATTTGCAGAAATCATACCTCTGCGGATTCCCACAGGTGTCCTCTTTTCAGAAAGGTTTGGGGTTCCCTGTTTTCCTTGGTGGCTTTGACACCCAAGGCCTATATCTGTATGGTGTGCCCATCTGCAGAGAGTGTGAAATTCAGGTGTGAAAACAGACTTGGGGTTACTTGTGTTTTAGGCTTTCCCCTTGGTGCCTAGCTGGTGCACCCACACATGTGAGGTACCGTTTTCATCGGGACACCTCTGGGAATGCGGTACGGTAGGCCATGTGTTGTTGGCGGTGTGTTTCGATGGGTGAGCCGAGTGAAATGTGCGGAAAATGTGTTTTTTTCCCACATTTCGGACTTTGCGGGGATGTCTGGGTAATACATTCTGGGCCGATTTGCGCAAATCATACCTCTGCGGATTCCCACGGGTGTCCCCTTTTCGGAAATGGATGGTGTTCCCTGTTTTCCTAAGTGGCTTGGACACCCGAGGCCCATATCTGTATGACGTGCCCATCTGCAGAGAGTGTGAAATTCAGGTGTGAAAACAGACTTGGGGTTACTTGTGTTTTAGGCATTCCCCTTGGCGCCCAGGTAGGTGCACCCACACATGTGAGGTACCGTTTTCATCAGGACACCTGTGGGAACGTGGGACGGTAGGCCATCTGTTGTTGGCGGCGTGCTTCGATGGGTGCGCCGAGTTAAATGTGCGGAAAATGCTTTTTTTCCCCACATTTCGGACTTTGCGGGGGTGTATGGGTAATAAATTCTGGGCCGATTTGCGAAAATCATACCTCTGCGGACTCCCACGGGTGTCCTCTTTTCGAAAATGCATGGGGTTCCCTGTTTTCCTTGGTGGCTTGGACACCCGAGGCCCATATCTGTATGATGTGCCCAACTGCAGAGAGTGTGAAATTCAGGTGTGATAACAGACTTTGGGTTACTTGTGTTTCAGGCTTTCCCATTGGCGCCCAGGTAGGTGCACCCACACATGTGAGTTACCGTTTTCATCAGGACACCTGTGGGAATGAGGGACGGTAGGCCATGTGTTGATGGCAGTGTGTTTCGATGGAAGAGCCGAGGGAAATGTGCGGAAAATGCTTTTTTTTCCCACATTTCGGACTTTGCAGGGGTGTCTGGGTAATACATTCTGGGCCGATTTGCGCAAATCATACCTCTGCGGATTCCCACGGGTGTCCCCTTATCGGAAATGGATGGTGTTCCCTGTTTTCCTTGGTGGCCTGGACACCCGAGGCCCATATCTGTATGATGTGCTGGTATGCAGAGTGTGTGAAATTCAGGTGTGAAAACAGACTTGGGGTTACTTGTGTTTTAGGCTTTCCCCTTGGTGCCTAGGTAGGTGCACCCACACATGTGAGGTACCTTTTTCATCGGGACACCTGTGGAAACGTGGAACGGTAGGCCATGTGTTGTTGGTGGCGTGCTTCGATGGTTGAGCTGAGTGAAATGTGCGGAAAATGTGTTTTTTTCCCACATTTCAGAATTTGTGGGGTTGTCTGGGTAATACATTCTGGGCCGATTTGCACAAATCATACCTCTGCGGATTCCCACAGGTGTCCTCTTTTCAGAAAGGCATGGGGTTCCCTGTTTTCCTTGGTGGCTTTGACACCCAAGGCCTATATCTGTATGGTGTGCCCATCTGCAGAGAGTGTGAAATTCAGGTGTGAAAACAGACTTGGGGTTACTTGTGTTTTAGGCTTTCCCCTTGGTGCCTAGGTAGGTGCACCCACACATGTGAGGAACCTTTTTCATCGGGACACCTGTGGAAACGTGGAATGGTAGGCCATGTGTTGTTGGCGGCGTGCTTCGATGGGTGAGCCGAGTGAAATGTGCGGAAAATGTGTTTTTTTCCCACATTTCAGAATTTGTGGGGGTGTCTGGGTAATACATTCTGGGCCGATTTGCACAAATCATACCTCTGCGGATTCCCACAGGTGTCCTCTTTTCAGAAAGGCATGGGGTTCCCTGTTTTCCTTGGTGGCTTTGACACCCAAGGCCTATATCTGTATGGTGTGCCCATCTGCAGAGAGTGTGAAATTCAGGTGTGAAAACAGACTTGGGGTTACTTGTGTTTTAGGCTTTCCCCTTGGTGCCTAGGTAGGTGCACCCACACATGTGAGGTACCGTTTTCATCAGGACACCTGTGGGAACGCGGTACGGTAGGCCATGTGTTGTTGGCAGTGTGTTTCGATGGGTGAGCCGAGTGAAATGTGCGGAAAATGTGTTTTTTTCCCACATTTCGGACATTGCAGGGGTGTCTGGGTAATACATTCTGGGCCGATTTGCACAAATTATACCTCTGCGGATTCCCACGGGTGTCGTCTTTTCGGAAATGCATGGGGTTCCCTATTTTCCATGGTAGCTTGGACACCCGAGGCCCATATCTGTATGATGCGCCCGTCTGCAGAGTGTGAAATTCAGGTGTGAAAACAGACTTGGGATTACTTGTGTTTTAGGCTTTCCCCTTAGCGTCTAGGTAGGTGCACCCACACATGTGAGGTACCGTTTTCATCGGGACACCTGTGGGAACGCGGGACGGTAGGCCATGTGTTGTTGGCAGCGTGTTTCGATGGATTTGCCGTGTGAAATGTGCGGAAAATGTGTTTTTCCCCCACATTTCGGACTTTGCGGGGGTGTCTGGGTAATAAATTCAGGGCCGATTTGCGAAAATCATACCTCTGCGGATTCCCACGGGTGTCCGTTTTTCCCCCACATTTCGGACTTTGCGGGGGTGTCTGGGTAATAAATTCAGGGCCGATTTGCGAAAATCATACCTCTGCGGATTCCCACATGTGTCTTCTTTTCGGAAATGCATGGGGATCCCTGTTTTCCTTGGTGGCTTGGACACCCGAAGCCCATATCTGTATGACGTGCCCATCTGCAGAGAGTGTGAGATTCAGGTGTGAAAACAGACTTGGGGTTACTTGTGTTTTAGGATTTACCCTTGGCGCCCAGGTAGATGCACCCACACATGTGAGGTACCGTTTTCATCGGGACACCTGTGGGAACGCGGTACTGTAGGCAATGTGTTGTTGGCAGCGTGTTTTGATGGGTGAGCCGAGTGAAATGTGCAGAAAATGCATTTTTTACCACATTTCGGAATTTGCGGGGATGTCTGGGTAATACATTCTGGGCCGATTTGCACAAATCATACCTCTGCGGATTCCCACGGCTGTCCTCTTTTCGGAAATGCATGGGGTTACTGTTTTACTTGGTGGCTTGGACACCCGAGGCCCATATCTGTATGATGTGCCCGTCTGCAGAGAGTGTGACATTTTTCAGGTGTAAAAACAGACTTGGTGTTACTTGTGTTTTAGGCTTTCCCCTTGGCTCCCAGGTAGGTGCACCCACACATGTGAGGTATCGCTTTCATCAGGACACCTGTGGGAACGTGGGACGGTACGCCATGTGTTGTTGGAGGCATGTTTCGATGGGTGAGCCGAGCGAAATGTGCTGAAAATGCGTTTTTTTCCCCACATTTCAGACTTTGCGGGGGTGTCTGGGTAATAAATACTGGTCCGATTTGTGCAAATCATACCTCTGCGGATTCCCACGGGTGTCTTCTTTTCGGAAATGCATGGGGATCCCTGTTTTCCTTGGTGGCTTGGACACCCGACGCCCATATCTGTATGACGGGCCCATCTGCAGAGAGTGTGAAATTCAGGTATGATAACAGACTTGGGGTCACTTGTGTTTTAGGATTTCCCCTTGGCACCCAGGTAGATGCACCCACACATGTGAGGTCCCGTTTTCATCGGGACACCTCTGGGAACGCAGGACGGTAGGCCATGTGTTGTTGGCAGTGTGTTTCGATGGGTGATCCGAGTGAAATGTCCAGAAAATGTGTTTTTTTTCCGACATTTCAGATTTTGCAGGGGTGTCTGGGTAATACATTCTGGGCCGATTTGCGCAAATCATACCTCTGCGGATTCACACGGGTGTCCCCTTATCGGAAATGGATGGTGTTCCCTGTTTTCCTTGGTGGCTTGGACACCCGAGGCCCATATCTGTATGATGTGCCGGTATGCAGAGTGTGTGAAATTCAGGTGTGAAAACAGACTTGGGGTTACTTGTGTTTTAGGCTTTCCCCTTGGTGCCTAGGTAGGTGCACCCACACATGTGAGGAACCTTTTTCATCGGGACACCTGTGGAAACGTGGAACGGTAGGCCATGTGTTGTTGGCGGCGTGCTTCGATGGGTGAGCCGAGTGAAATGTGCGGAAAATGTGTTTTTTTCCCACATTTCAGAATTTGTGGGGGTGTCTGGGTAATACATTCTGGGCCGATTTGCAGAAATCATACCTCTGCGGATTCCCACAGGTGTCCTCTTTTCAGAAAGGTTTGGGGTTCCCTGTTTTCCTTGGTGGCTTTGACACCCAAGGCCTATATCTGTATGGTGTGCCCATCTGCAGAGAGTGTGAAATTCAGGTGTGAAAACAGACTTGGGGTTACTTGTGTTTTAGGTTTTCCCCTTGGTGCCTAGGTAGGTGCACCCACACATGTGAGGTACCGTTTTCATCGGGACACCTGTGGGAATGCGGTACGGTAGGCCATGTGTTGTTGGCGGTGTGTTTCAATGGGTGAGCCGAGTGAAATGTGCGGAAAATGTGTTTTTTTCCCACATTTCGGACTTTGCGGGGATGTCTGGGTAATACATTCTGGGCCGATTTGCGCAAATCATACCTCTGCGGATTCCCACGGGTGTCCCCTTTTCGGAAATGGATGGTGTTCCCTGTTTTCCTACGTGGCTTGGACACCCGAGGCCCATATCTGTATGACGTGCCCATCTGCAGAGAGTGTGAAATTCAGGTGTGAAAACAGACTTGGTGTTACTTGTGTTTTAGGCTTTCCCCTTGGCTCCCAGGTAGGTGCACCCACACATGTGAGGTATCGCTTTCATCAAGACACCTGTGGGAACGTGGGATGGTAGGCCATGTGTTGTTGGAGGCGTGTTTCGATGGGTGAGCCGAGCAAAATGTGCTGAAAATGCGTTTTTTTCCCCACATTTCGGACTTTGCGGGGGTGTCTGGGTAATAAATACTGGTCCGATTTGTGCAAATCATACCTCTGCGGATTCCCACGGGTGTCTTCTTTTCGGAAATGCACGGGGATCCCTGTTTTACTTGGTGGCTTGGACACCCGACGCCCATATCTGTATGACGGGCCCATCTGCAGAGAGTGTGAAATTCAGGTATGATAACAGACTTGGGGTCACTTGTGTTTTAGGATTTCCCCTTGGCACCCAGGTAGATGCACCCACACATGTGAGGTACCGTTTTCATCGGGACACCTCTGGGAACGCAGGACGGTAGGCCATGTGTTGTTGGCAGTGTGTTTCGATGGGTGATCCGAGTGAAATGTCCAGAAAATGTGTTTTTTTTCCGACATTTCAGATTTTGCAGGGGTGTCTGGGTAATACATTCTGGGCCGATTTGCGCAAATCATACCTCTGCGGATTCCCACGGGTGTCCCCTTATCGGAAATGGATGGTGTTCCCTGTTTTCCTTGGTGGCTTGGACACCCGAGGCCCATATCTGTATGATGTGCCGGTATGCAGAGTGTGTGAAATTCAGGTGTGAAAACAGACTTGGGGTTACTTGTGTTTTAGGCTTTCCCCTTGGTGCCTAGGTAGGTGCACCCACACATGTGAGGTACCTTTTTCATCGGGACACCTGTGGAAACGTGGAACGGTAGGCCATGTGTTGTTGGTGGCGTGCTTCGATGGGTGAGCTGAGTGAAATGTGCGGAAAATGTGTTTTTTTCCGACATTTCAGAATTTGTGGGGGTGTCTGGGTAATACATTCTGGGCCGATTTGCACAAATCATACCTCTGCGGATTCCCACAGGTGTCCTCTTTTCAGAAAGGCATGGGGTTCCCTGTTTTCCTTGGTGGCTTTGACACCCAAGGCCTATATCTGTATGGTGTGCCCATCTGCAGAGCGTGTGAAATTCAGGTATGAAAACAGACTTGGGGTTACTTGTGTTTTAGGCTTTCCCCTTGGTGCCTAGGTAGGTGCACCCACACATGTGAGGTACCTTTTTCATCGGGACACCTGTGGGAACGCGGTACGGTAGGCAATGTGTTGTTGGCGGCGTGTTTTGATGGGTGAGCCGAGTGAAATGTGCAGAAAATGCATTTTTTACCACATTTCGGAATTTGCGGGGGTGTCTGGGTAATACATTCTGGGCCGATTTGCACAAATCATACCTCTGCGGATTCCCACGGCTGTCCTCTTTTCGGAAATGCATGGGGTTACTGTTTTACTTGGTGGCTTGGACACCCGAGGCCCATATCTGTATGATGTGCCCGTCTGCAGAGAGTGTGACATTTTTCAGGTGTGAAAACAGACTTGGTGTTACTTGTGTTTTAGGCTTTCCCCTTGGCTCCCAGGTAGGTGCACCCACACATGTGAGGTATCGCTTTCATCAGGACACCTGTGGGAACGTGGGACGGTACGCCATGTGTTGTTGGAGGCATGTTTCGATGGGTGAGCCGAGCGAAATGTGCTGAAAATGCGTTTTTTTCCCCACATTTCGGACTTTGCGGGGGTGTCTGGGTAATAAATACTGGTCCGATTTGTGCAAATCATACCTCTGCGGATTCCCACGGGTGTCTTCTTTTCGGAAATGCATGGGGATCCCTGTTTTCCTTGGTGGCTTGGACACCCGACGCCCATATCTGTATGACGGGCCCATCTGCAGAGAGTGTAAAATTCAGGTATGATAACAGACTTGGGGTCACTTGTGTTTTAGGATTTCCCCTTGGCACACAGGTAGATGCACCCACACATGTGAGGTACCGTTTTCATCGGGACACCTCTGGGAACGCAGGACGGTAGGCCATGTGTTGTTGGCAGTGTGTTTCGATGGTTGATCCGAGTGAAATGTCCAGAAAATGTGTTTTTTTTCGACATTTCAGATTTTGCAGGGGTGTCTGGGTAATACATTCTGGGCCGATTTGCGCAAATCATACCTCTGCAGATTCCCACGGGTGTCCCCTTATCGGAAATGGATGGTGTTCCCTGTTTTCCTTGGTGGCTTGGACACCCGAGGCCCATATCTGTATGATGTGCCGGTATGCAGAGTGTGTGAAATTCAGGTGTGAAAACAGACTTGGGGTTACTTGTGTTTTAGGCTTTCCCCTTGGTGCCTAGGTAGGTGCACCCACACATGTGAGGAACCTTTTTCATCGGGACACCTGTGGAAACGTGGAACGGTAGGCCATGTGTTGTTGGCGGCGTGCTTCGATGGGTGAGCCGAGTGAAATGTGCGGAAAATGTGTTTTTTTCCCACATTTCAGAATTTGTGGGGGTGTCTGGGTAATACATTCTGGGCCGATTTGCAGAAATCATACCTCTGCGGATTCCCACAGGTGTCCTCTTTTCAGAAAGGTTTGGGGTTCCCTGTTTTCCTTGGTGGCTTTGACACCCAAGGCCTATATCTGTATGGTGTGCCCATCTGCAGAGAGTGTGAAATTCAGGTGTGAAAACAGACTTGGGGTTACTTGTGTTTTAGGCTTTCCCCTTGGTGCCTAGGTAGGTGCACCCACACATGTGAGGTACCATTTTCATCGGGACACCTGTGGGAATGCGGTACGGTAGGCCATGTGTTGTTGGCGGTGTGTTTCGATGGGTGAGCCGAGTGAAATGTGCGGAAAATGTGTTTTTTTCCCACATTTCGGACTTTGCGGGATGTCTGGGTAATACATTCTGGGCCGATTTGCGCAAATCATACCTCTGCGGATTCCCACGGGTGTCCCCTTTTCGGAAATGGATGGTGTTCCCTGTTTTCCTACGTGGCTTGGACACCCGAGGCCCATATCTGTATGACGTGCCCATCTGCAGAGAGTGTGAAATTCAGGTGTGAAAACAGACTTGGGGTTACTTGTGTTTTAGGCATTCCCCTTGGCGCCCAGGTAGGTGCACCCACACATGTGAGGTACCGTTTTCATCAGGACACCTGTGGGAACGTGGGACGGTAGGCCATCTGTTGTTGGCGGCGTGCTTCGATGGGTGCGCCGAGTTAAATGTGCGGAAAATGCTTTTTTTCCCCACATTTCGGACTTTGCGGGGGTGTTTGGGTAATAAATTCTGGGCCGATTTGCGAAAATCATACCTCTGCGGAATCCCACGGGTGTCTTCTTTTCGAAAATGCATGGGGTTCCCTGTTTTCCTTGGTGGCTTGGACACCCGAGGCCCATATCTGTATGATGTGCCCAACTGCAGAGAGTGTGAAATTCAGGTGTGATAACAGACTTTGGGTTACTTGTGTTTCAGGCTTTCCCATTGGCGCCCAGGTAGGTGCACCCACACATGTGAGTTACCGTTTTCATCAGGACACCTGTGGGAATGAGGGACGGTAGGCCATGTGTTGTTGGCAGTGTGTTTCGATGGAAGAGCCGAGGGAAATGTGCGGAAAATGCTTTTTTTTCCCACATTTCGGACTTTGCAGGGGTGTCTGGGTAATACATTCTGGGCCGATTTGCGCAAATCATACCTCTGCGGATTCCCACGGGTGTCCCCTTATCGGAAATGGATGGTGTTCCCTGTTTTCCTTGGTGGCCTGGACACCCGAAGCCCATATCTGTATGATGTGCCGGTATGCAGAGTGTGTGAAATTCAGGTGTGAAAACAGACTTGGGGTTACTTGTGTTTTAGGCTTTCCCCTTGGTGCCTAGGTAGGTGCACCCACACATGTGAGGTACCTTTTTCATCGGGACACCTGTGGAAACGTGGAACGGTAGGCCATGTGTTGTTGGTGGCGTGCTTCGATGGGTGAGCTGAGTGAAATGTGCGGAAAAAGTGTTTTTTTCCCACATTTCAGAATTTGTGGGGGTGTCTGGGTAATACATTCTGGGCCGATTTGCACAAATCATACCTCTGCGGATTCCCACAGGTGTCCTCTTTTCAGAAAGGCATGGGGTTCCCTGTTTTCCTTGGTGGCTTTGACACCCAAGGCCTATATCTGTATGGTGTGCCCATCTGCAGAGCGTGTGAAATTCAGGTATGAAAACAGACTTGGGGTTACTTGTGTTTTAGGCTTTCCCCTTGGTGCCTAGGTAGGTGCACCCACACATGTGAGGTACCTTTTTCATCGGGACACCTGTGGGAACGCGGTACGGTAGGCAATGTGTTGTTGGCGGTGTGTTTTGATGGGTGAGCCGAGTGAAATGTGCAGAAAATGCATTTTTTACCACATTTCGGAATTTGCGGGGGTGTCTGGGTAATAAATTCTGGGCCGATTTGCACAAATCATACCTCTGCGGATTCCCACGGCTGTCCTCTTTTCGGAAATGCATGGGGTTACTGTTTTACTTGGTGGCTTGGACACCCGAGGCCCATATCTGTATGATGTGCCCGTCTGCAGAGAGTGTGACATTTTTCAGGTGTGAAAACAGACTTGGTGTTACTTGTGTTTTAGGCTTTCCCCTTGGCTCCCAGGTAGGTGCACCCACACATGTGAGGTATCGCTTTCATCAGGACACCTGTGGGAACGTGGGACAGTACGCCATGTGTTGTTGGAGGCATGTTTCGATGGGTGAGCCGAGCGAAATGTGCTGAAAATGCGTTTTTTTCCCCACATTTCGGACTTTGCGGGGGTGTCTGGGTAATAAATACTGGTCCGATTTGTGCAAATCATACCTCTGCGGATTCCCACGGGTGTCTTCTTTTCGGAAATGCATGGGGATCCCTGTTTTCCTTGGTGGCTTGGACACCCGACGCCCATATCTGTATGACGGGCCCATCTGCAGAGAGTGTAAAATTCAGGTATGATAACAGACTTGGGGTCACTTGTGTTTTAGGATTTCCCCTTGGCACCCAGGTAGATGCACCCACACATGTGAGGTACCGTTTTCATCGGGACACCTCTGGGAACGCAGGACGGTAGGCCATGTGTTGTTGGCAGTGTGTTTCGATGGTTGATCCGAGTGAAATGTCCAGAAAATGTGTTTTTTTTCGACATTTCAGATTTTGCAGGGGTGTCTGGGTAATACATTCTGGGCCGATTTGCGCAAATCATACCTCTGCAGATTCCCACGGGTGTCCCCTTATCGGAAATGGATGGTGTTCCCTGTTTTCCTTGGTGGCTTGGACACCCGAGGCCCATATCTGTATGATGTGCCGGTATGCAGAGTGTGTGAAATTCAGGTGTGAAAACAGACTTGGGGTTACTTGTGTTTTAGGCTTTCCCCTTGGTGCCTAGGTAGGTGCACCCACACATGTGAGGAACCTTTTTCATCGGGACACCTGTGGAAACGTGGAACGGTAGGCCATGTGTTGTTGGCGGCGTGCTTCGATGGGTGAGCCGAGTGAAATGTGCGGAAAATGTGTTTTTTTCCCACATTTCAGAATTTGTGGGGGTGTCTGGGTAATACATTCTGGGCCGATTTGCAGAAATCATACCTCTGCGGATTCCCACAGGTGTCCTCTTTTCAGAAAGGTTTGGGGTTCCCTGTTTTCCTTGGTGGCTTTGACACCCAAGGCCTATATCTGTATGGTGTGCCCATCTGCAGAGAGTGTGAAATTCAGGTGTGAAAACAGACTTGGGGTTACTTGTGTTTTAGGCTTTCCCCTTGGTGCCTAGGTAGGTGCACCCACACATGTGAGGTACCATTTTCATCGGGACACCTGTGGGAATGCGGTACGGTAGGCCATGTGTTGTTGGCGGTGTGTTTCGATGGGTGAGCCGAGTGAAATGTGCGGAAAATGTGTTTTTTTCCCACATTTCGGACTTTGCGGGGATGTCTGGGTAATACATTCTGGGCCGATTTGCGCAAATCATACCTCTGCGGATTCCCACGGGTGTCCCCTTTTCGGAAATGGATGGTGTTCCCTGTTTTCCTACGTGGCTTGGACACCCGAGGCCCATATCTGTATGACGTGCCCATCTGCAGAGAGTGTGAAATTCAGGTGTGAAAACAGACTTGGGGTTACTTGTGTTTTAGGCATTCCCCTTGGCGCCCAGGTAGGTGCACCCACACATGTGAGGTACCGTTTTCATCAGGACACCTGTGGGAACGTGGGACGGTAGGCCATCTGTTGTTGGCGGCGTGCTTCGATGGGTGCGCCGAGTTAAATGTGCGGAAAATGCTTTTTTTCCCCACATTTCGGACTTTGCGGGGGTGTTTGGGTAATAAATTCTGGGCCGATTTGCGAAAATCATACCTCTGCGGACTCCCACGGGTGTCCTCTTTTCGAAAATGCATGGGGTTCCCTGTTTTCCTTGGTGGCTTGGACACCCGAGGCCCATATCTGTATGATGTGCCCAACTGCAGAGAGTGTGAAATTCAGGTGTGATAACAGACTTTGGGTTACTTGTGTTTCAGGCTTTCCCATTGGCGCCCAGGTAGGTGCACCCACACATGTGAGTTACCGTTTTCATCAGGACACCTGTGGGAATGAGGGACGGTAGGCCATGTGTTGTTGGCAGTGTGTTTCGATGGAAGAGCCGAGGGAAATGTGCGGAAAATGCTTTTTTTTCCCACATTTCGGACTTTGCAGGGGTGTCTGGGTAATACATTCTGGGCCGATTTGCGCAAATCATACCTCTGCGGATTCCCACGGGTGTCCCCTTATCGGAAATGGATGGTGTTCCCTGTTTTCCTTGGTGGCCTGGACACCCGAAGCCCATATCTGTATGATGTGCCGGTATGCAGAGTGTGTGAAATTCAGGTGTGAAAACAGACTTGGGGTTACTTGTGTTTTAGGCTTTCCCCTTGGTGCCTAGGTAGGTGCACCCACACATGTGAGGTACCTTTTTCATCGGGACACCTGTGGAAACGTGGAACGGTAGGCCATGTGTTGTTGGTGGCGTGCTTCGATGGGTGAGCTGAGTGAAATGTGCGGAAAAAGTGTTTTTTTCCCACATTTCAGAATTTGTGGGGGTGTCTGGGTAATACATTCTGGGCCGATTTGCACAAATCATACCTCTGCGGATTCCCACAGGTGTCCTCTTTTCAGAAAGGCATGGGGTTCCCTGTTTTCCTTGGTGGCTTTGACACCCAAGGCCTATATCTGTATGGTGTGCCCATCTGCAGAGCGTGTGAAATTCAGGTATGAAAACAGACTTGGGGTTACTTGTGTTTTAGGCTTTCCCCTTGGTGCCTAGGTAGGTGCACCCACACATGTGAGGTACCTTTTTCATCGGGACACCTGTGGGAACGCGGTACGGTAGGCAATGTGTTGTTGGCGGCGTGTTTTGATGGGTGAGCCGAGTGAAATGTGCAGAAAATGCATTTTTTACCACATTTCGGAATTTGCGGGGGTGTCTGGGTAATAAATTCTGGGCCGATTTGCACAAATCATACCTCTGCGGATTCCCACGGCTGTCCTCTTTTCGGAAATGCATGGGGTTACTGTTTTACTTGGTGGCTTGGACACCCGAGGCCCATATCTGTATGATGTGCCCGTCTGCAGAGAGTGTGACATTTTTCAGGTGTGAAAACAGACTTGGTGTTACTTGTGTTTTAGGCTTTCCCCTTGGCTCCCAGGTAGGTGCACCCACACATGTGAGGTATCGCTTTCATCAGGACACCTGTGGGAACGTGGGACAGTACGCCATGTGTTGTTGGAGGCATGTTTCGATGGGTGAGCCGAGCGAAATGTGCTGAAAATGCGTTTTTTTCCCCACATTTCGGACTTTGCGGGGGTGTCTGGGTAATAAATACTGGTCCGATTTGTGCAAATCATACCTCTGCGGATTCCCACGGGTGTCTTCTTTTTGGAAATGCATGGGGATCCCTGTTTTCCTTGGTGGCTTGGACACCCGACGCCCATATCTGTATGACGGGCCCATCTGCAGAGATTGTGAAATTCAGGTATGATAACAGACTTGGGATCACTTGTGTTTTAGGATTTCCCCTTGGCACCCAGGTAGATGCACCCACACATGTGAGGTACCGTTTTCATCGGGACACCTCTGGGAACGCAGGACGGTAGGCCATGTGTTGTTGGCAGCAGTGGCGGCTGGTGACTTTGAAAGGTGGTGGGGCGTAAATTTCTCCTGGCGAATTAGTGAGCGAGCGAGCCCAACCCACATGAAGAGTGGTGCGGGGGGGTCACCCCCGTGAAAATATTTGAAAAATGGCTTCCAAAATGTACAATTTACTGTTCAAACCCACAGAAAAAGGACATAAAAAGCATTAGGTTTTACATACTAATGGTGGTACATTATTCTTACGTGTGCACGTGTGATGGTGTATTTCACAGCAGCTTGTATTGAGAATAGCTGGTACTATGGTGTAGGCATATCCAGTAATGATAGAAAAATATAATTTTGTAACTCTGTTACTGGCTTTCAAATTTAGCAAAAGAAATTCTTAAGAAGTCAATGCATAGCGCATAAATAGAAAACTCACGTGCCTACAGCACCCATCCCAAACATAAAGCCTGCAATCCACAGCCTCAAATACCTAACACCCGGCCTAGACAGAAGATTGCATTTCAGCAGGGCCAACTCAGCCCTCCAATCGCCCGATGGCATTTTACAATGCTTAGAAGCGTGAAGAACCTGGCATGGAGCGCAGCGCTATATAACAATGGGACGTTACATATTAAGTTGTCAGCTGAGCTGAAGCTCTGAAGAAAACCTAGTGAAAGGGAAAACCCAGGAGAGGTGGGTGCACTGTGAAGTCCAGATGGGTTTATTATTCCACTGTGTTCAAATTTCAATAACAGGGCGCCTTAAGGTGGTTTGCAGCTCTCTGAGACACTACACGCATACAAGAAACAAGAGCTGGTTGAGGGATGTGAGACATAAGAGTCAATATGAGCACCCAGGTACTTGAACTGTTTTCTCTTTGAATACCCAATTATTGTCTCGAGCAGCGTCAATTGTTCGAGTGATGTCTTCTTGAACAAATCACCCCGTAACCTCAAGCACTTTTGATTTGATTCTGCCATCTTTTGACAGTTCAAAGGAATCAAAGGCGGCCTTACAAGGACTGCGATTGATTTGTGTTCTTGCTTATCATGCTAATTCCCTTTTGCCTGATTATTGCTCTTAGAAAGACTGAGGATTGCTGAAGATCAAACGGGCCAGTTATTGTTATCACGCATTGTCCAGAGCCAATACTCCAAGCATGCCATACAACATTCCAAATCTCACGGGATCCACCATGTTGCCAACATTTAGCACGAGTTTTTCTTTTATATATAAGGGATGGGCCAGTCATATCGAGTCACATCTAAAACACTCGCAAATGGCCCATTCTACCGCCACGCCTTCCCCTAGCTGGCTTCCTCAGAAAGGGCATATTAAATATAATGCTATGTATGCACATCATTTTCGAGGGAATTATAATGTGAAGCCTGTATGATTAATTAATATGCAACCACAAACTAGTACTCACTGCATAAAATAGATGATAAAGCACATCACAAAATTCATTCATAAAACCATTGCAGATTTTAAGGTTTGTATTTTAAATGCGTACGTGCATCAAGGGGCCGCATGTTAATCACTAGTTATTTGGCTATTGCATTTCACTGGAAATTTGCCTTTTTTATTGCTAAAAGGGTAATTTTAATTGACCTTTTGGTCTACATGCGACTGAGGAATAACAGTTTATTGACCTGCCTTGACACATAATACATATCATGGTCTTAAAAAATAAATGTCAAGGTGATTTCTTTCATGTGTGTTTTCCTGTAATACATGCCAGTGAAAGAAATCACCTTTACATTTATTTTTTAAGACCATGATATGTATTATGTGTCAAGGCAGGTCTCCGGGTAAAGGCGAGAATGATGCGTTTCTGTGCCTCGGTCTAGTTGCGCACAATGGCACACTGTTGTGGTCAAAAGGATAACACACCATTCGCAAACCTATCCAGCATGTTGCCCCGCTCCCCACAAACCTAACCCACCACCGTTTGCACGACCTCCAGCCTGATCTGAAAGAGAGGGGGACTCCAACCCCCTCCCATTCAGATCAGGCTGGAGGTCGTGCAAACGGCAGGGGTGCGCCTTAACGCAGGAGCGGCAATCAACCCACTTAAAAAACAACACTTTGGGCATGGGAGTAAAGGTGCCAGACCGTCGATGGCGTCGACATGGGGAACAAGGCCCTGCATACCCCAGGGCACGGCTCCAGGACTAGGACGGTCTGTGAGTGGGAGCACTGTCCTGGGGAATGGCGGGCTGTGGGCACAAACATTTCGAACTTTAACTAGGCCCGGCCCCTGCATTCCCCAGGGCAGGGCTCCAGAGCAGTGGCGGCCGCTTACATAGGGCGGGGGGGCGCCGCCCCCCACCCCAGGGAAGCACGGCGTGTGCAGGAAACAGATGTTCACGTTCTGTTCTCTAGCTCTGCATCCTTTTTCAGCAGCGCTGCCTGCCGTGAAATCAAGGCAATAAATAAATAAACAATCGGCTGCTCCCAGGCTCTCTGCCGTCTTCATGGCTGGCTGGGCCTGCTGCAGAGGGGCGCGTCCCCTTTTACGCATTTATTTCCACTGTAGAGTGCCTGGAGCTCGTAGCTCCACGCACTCTACGTAACACCAAAGCAATGTAGATGCTGGCGGGGCGCTCGAGGGTTGGCCCCGCCAGTATTATTCTGTGCGCAAACAGCGCACCTGTCAGGACCTCCTTGGCAATGGGCACAGCAACAGGTTATACTGGAATGCCATTGGCTGCTTGTCAGCCAATGACATTCATCATGGCTGTGTGGCTGGGCGCAAGCGTGTGGTGACGCCATCAAGCTGCCTACCCAGACCAGAGAACAGAAAAGCAGAGCAGGGTCCACGTCAGATGGCCTACCTCTGCCTCCTGTAAGTAAGTGAGCTAACTTAACATGATGCCCACCCGGCCTTCATTCCCCCGGACAGTGCTCCCAGCCCAGGGCCGTCCTAGTCTTCCTCTGGAGCCCTGCCCTGGGGAATGCAGGGGCCGGGCCTAGTTAAAGTTCGAAATGTTTGTGCCCACAGCCCGCCATTCCCCAGGACAGTGCTCCCACTCACAGACCGTCCTAGTCCTGGAGCCGTGCCCTGGGGTATGCAGGGCCTTGTTCCCCATGTCGACGCCATCGACGGTCTGGCACCTTTACTCCCATGCCCAAAGTGTTGTTTTTTAAGTGGGTTGATTGCCGCTCCTGCGTTAAGGCGCACCCCTGCCGTTTGCACGACCTCCAGCCTGATCTGAATGGGAGGGGGTTGGAGTCCCCCTCTCTTTCAGATCAGGCTGGAGGTCGTGCAAACGGTGGTGGGTTAGGTTTGTGGGGAGCGGGGGAACATGCTGGATAGGTTTGCGAATGGTGTGTTATCCTTTTGACCACAACAGTGTGCCATTGTGCGCAACTAGACCGAGGCACAGAAACGCATCATTCTCGCCTTTACCCGGAGACCTGCCTTGACACATAATACATATCATGGTCTTAAAAAATAAATGTAAAGGTGATTTCTTTCACTGGCATGTATTACAGGAAAACACACATGAAAGAAATCACCTTGACATTTATTTTTTAAGACCATGATATGTATTATGTGTCAAGGCAGGTCAATAAACTGTTATTCCTCAGTCGCATGTAGACCAAAAGGTCAATTAAAATTACCCTTTTAGCAATAAAAAAGGCAAATTTCCAGTGAAATGCAATAGCCAAATAACTAGTGATTAACATGCGGCCCCTTGATGCACGTACGCATTTAAAATACAAACCTTAAAATCTGCAATGGTTTTATGAATGAATTTTGTGATGTGCTTTATCATCTATTTTATGCAGTGAGTACTAGTTTGTGGTTGCATATTAATTAATCATACAGGCTTCACATTATAATTCCCTCGAAAATGATGTGCATACATAGCATTATATTTAATATGCCCTTTCTGAGGAAGCCAGCTAGGGGAAGGCGTGGCGGTAGAATGGGCCATTTGCGAGTGTTTTAGATGTGACTCGATATGACTGGCCCATCCCTTATATATAAAAGAAAAACTCGTGCTAAATGTTGGCAACATGGTGGATCCCGTGAGATTTGGAATGTTGTATGGCATGCTTGGAGTATTGGCTCTGGACAATGCGTGATAACAATAACTGGCCCGTTTGATCTTCAGCAATCCTCAGTCTTTCTAAGAGCAATAATCAGGCAAAAGGGAATTAGCATGATAAGCAAGAACACAAATCAATCGCAGTCCTTGTAAGGCCGCCTTTGATTCCTTTGAACTGTCAAAAGATGGCAGAATCAAATCAAAAGTGCTTGAGGTTACGGGGTGATTTGTTCAAGAAGACATCACTCGAACAATTGACGCTGCTCGAGACAATAATTGGGTATTCAAAGAGAAAACAGTTCAAGTACCTGGGTGCTCATATTGACTCTTATGTCTCACATCCCTGCGCACCGATCCTTGCTGTTCCTCAACCAGCTCTTGTTTCTTGTATGCGTGTAGTGTCTCAGAGAGCTGCAAACCACCTTAAGGCGCCCTGTTATTGAAATTTGAACACAGTGGAATAATAAACCCATCTGGACTTCACAGTGCACCCACCTCTCCTGGGTTTTCCCTTTCACTAGGTTTTCTTCAGAGCTTCAGCTCAGCTGACAACTTAATATGTAACGTCCCATTGTTATATAGCGCTGCGCTCCATGCCAGGTTCTTCACGCTTCTAAGCATTGTAAAATGCCATCGGGCGATTGGAGGGCTGAGTTGGCCCTGCTGAAATGCAATCTTCTGTCTAGGCCGGGTGTTAGGTATTTGAGGCTGTGGATTGCAGGCTTTATGTTTGGGATGGGTGCTGTAGGCACGTGAGTTTTCTATTTATGCGCTATGCATTGACTTCTTAAGAATTTCTTTTGCTAAATTTGAAAGCCAGTAACAGAGTTACAAAATTATATTTTTCTATCATTACTGGATATGCCTACACCATAGTACCAGCTATTCTCAATACAAGCTGCTGTGAAATACACCATCACACGTGCACACGTAAGAATAATGTACCACCATTAGTATGTAAAACCTAATGCTTTTTATGTCCTTTTTCTGTGGGTTTGAACAGTAAATTGTACATTTTGGAAGCCATTTTTCAAATATTTTCACGGGGGTGACCCCCCCGCACCACTCTTCATGTGGGTTGGGCTCGCTCGCTCACTAATTCGCCAGGAGAAATTTACGCCCCACCACCTTTCAAAGTCACCAGCCGCCACTGCTCCAGAGGAAGACTAGGACGGCCCTGGGCTGGGAGCACTGTCCGGGGGAATGAAGGCCGGGTGGGCATCATGTTAAGTTAGCTCACTTACTTACAGGAGGCAGAGGTAGGCCGTCTGACGTGGACCCTGCTCTGCTTTTCTGTTCTCTGGTCTGGGTAGGCAGCTTGATGGCGTCACCACACGCTTGCGCCCAGCCACACAGCCATGATGAATGTCATTGGCTGACAAGCAGCCAATGGCATTCCAGTATAACCTGTTGCTGTGCCCATTGCCAAGGAGGTCCTGACAGGTGCGCTGTTTGCGCACAGAATAATACTGGCGGGGCCAACCCTCGAGCGCCCCGCCAGCATCTACATTGCTTTGGTGTTACGTAGAGTGCGTGGAGCTACGAGCTCCAGGCACTCTACAGTGGAAATAAATGCGTAAAAGGGGACGCGCCCCTCTGCAGCAGGCCCAGCCAGCCATGAAGACGGCAGAGAGCCTGGGAGCAGCCGATTGTTTATTTATTTATTGCCTTGATTTCACGGCAGGCAGCGCTGCTGAAAAAGGATGCAGAGCTAGAGAACAGAACGTGAACATCTGTTTCCTGCACACGCCGTGCTTCCCTGGGGTGGGGGGCGGCGCCCCCCCGCCCTATGTAAGCGGCCGCCACTGGTTGGCAGTGTGTTTCGATGGGTGATCCGAGTGAAATGTCCAGAAAATGTGTTTTTTTTCGACATTTCAGATTTTGCAGGGGTGTCTGGGTAATACATTCTGGGCCGATTTGCGCAAATCATACCTCTGCGGATTCCCACGGGTGTCCCCTTATCGGAAATGGATGGTGTTCCCTGTTTTCCTTGGTGGCTTGGACACCCGAGGCCCATATCTGTATGATGTGCCGGTATGCAGAGTGTGTGAAATTCAGGTGTGAAAACAGACTTGGGGTTACTTGTGTTTTAGGCTTTCCCCTTGGTGCCTAGGTAGGTGCACCCACACATGTGAGGAACCTTTTTCATCAGGACACCTGTGGAAACGTGGAACGGTAGGCCATGTGTTGTTGGCGGCGTGCTTCGATGGGTGAGCCGAGTGAAATGTGCGGAAAATGTGTTTTTTTCCCACATTTCAGAATTTGTGGGGGTGTCTGGGTAATACATTCTGGGCCGATTTGCAGAAATCATACCTCTGCGGATTCCCACAGGTGTCCTCTTTTCAGAAAGGTTTGGGGTTCCCTGTTTTCCTTGGTGGCTTTGACACCCAAGGCCTATATCTGTATGGTGTGCCCATCTGCAGAGAGTGTGAAATTCAGGTGTGAAAACAGACTTGGGGTTACTTGTGTTTTAGGCTTTCGCCTTGGTGCCTAGGTAGGTGCACCCACACATCTGAGGTACCATTTTCATCGGGACACCTGTGGGAATGCGGTACGGTAGGCCATGTGTTGTTGGCGGTATGTTTCGATGGGTGAGCCGAGTGAAATGTGCGGAAAATGTGTTTTTTTCCCACATTTCGGACTTTGCGGGGATGTCTGGGTAATACATTCTGGGCCGATTTGCGCAAATCATACCTCTGCGGATTCCCACGGGTGTCCCCTTTTCGGAAATGGATGGTGTTCCCTGTTTTCCTACGTGGCTTGGACACCCGAGGCCCATATCTGTATGACGTGCCCATCTGCAGAGAGTGTGAAATTCAGGTGTGAAAACAGACTTGGGGTTACTTGTGTTTTAGGCATTCCCCTTGGCGCCCAGGTAGGTGCACCCACACATGTGAGGTACCGTTTTCATCAGGACACCTGTGGGAACGTGGGACGGTAGGTCATCTGTTGTTGGCGGCGTGCTTCGATGGGTGCGCCGAGTTAAATGTGCGGAAAATGCTTTTTTTCCCCACATTTCGGACTTTGCGGGGGTGTATGGGTAATAAATTCTGGGCCGATTTGCGAAAATCATACCTCTGCGGACTCCCACGGGTGTCCTCTTTTCGAAAATGCATGGGGTTCCCTGTTTTCCTTGGTGGCTTGGACACCCGAGGCCCATATCTGTATGATGTGCCCAACTGCAGAGAGTGTGAAATTCAGGTGTGATAACAGACTTTGGGTTATTTGTGTTTCAGGCTTTCCCATTGGCGCCCAGGTAGGTGCACCCACACATGTGAGTTACCGTTTTCATCAGGACACCTGTGGGAATGAGGGACGGTAGGCCATGTGTTGTTGGCAGTGTGTTTCGATGGAAGAGCCGAGGGAAATGTGCGGAAAATGCTTTTTTTTCCCACATTTCGGACTTTGCAGGGGTGTCTGGGTAATACATTCTGGGCCGATTTGCGCAAATCATACCTCTGCGGATTCCCACGGGTGTCCCCTTATCGGAAATGGATGGTGTTCCCTGTTTTCCTTGGTGGCCTGGACACCCGAGGCCCATATCTGTATGATGTGCCCAACTGCAGAGAGTGTGAAATTCAGGTGTGAAAACAGACTTGGGGTTACTTGTGTTTTAGGCTTTCCCCTTGGTGCCTAGGTAGGTGCACCCACACATGTGAGGTACCTTTTTCATCGGGACACCTGTGGAAACGTGGAACGGTAGGCCATGTGTTGTTGGTGGCGTGCTTCGATGGGTGAGCTGAGTGAAATGTGCGGAAAATGTGTTTTTTTCCCACATTTCAGAATTTGTGGGGGTGTCTGGGTAATACATTCTGGGCCGATTTGCACAAATCATACCTCTGCGGATTCCCACAGGTGTCCTCTTTTCAGAAAGGCATGGGGTTCCCTGTTTTCCTTGGTGGCTTTGACACCCAAGGCCTATATCTGTATGGTGTGCCCATCTGCAGAGCGTGTGAAATTCAGGTATGAAAACAGACTTGGGGTTACTTGTGTTTTAGGCTTTCCCCTTGGTGCCTAGGTAGGTGCACCCACACATGTGAGGTACCTTTTTCATCGGGACACCTGTGGGAACGCGGTACGGTAGGCAATGTGTTGTTGGCGGCGTGTTTTGATGGGTGAGCCGAGTGAAATGTGCAGAAAATGCATTTTTTACCACATTTCGGAATTTGCGGGGGTGTCTGGGTAATACATTCTGGGCCGATTTGCACAAATCATACCTCTGCGGATTCCCACGGCTGTCCTCTTTTCGGAAATGCATGGGGTTGCTGTTTTACTTGGTGGCTTGGACACCCGAGGCCCATATCTGTATGATGTGCCCGTCTGCAGAGAGTGTGACATTTTTCAGGTGTGAAAACAGACTTGGTGTTACTTGTGTTTTAGGCTTTCCCCTTGGCTCCCAGGTAGGTGCACCCACACATGTGAGGTATCGCTTTCATCAGGACACCTGTGGGAACATGGGACGGTATGCCATGTGTTGTTGAAGGCATGTTTCGATGGGTGAGCCGAGCGAAATGTGCTGAAAATGCGTTTTTTTCCCCACATTTCGGACTTTGCGGGGGTGTCTGGGTAATAAATACTGGTCCGATTTGTGCAAATCATACCTCTGCGTATTCCCACGGGTGTCTTCTTTTCGGAAATGCATGGGGATCCCTGTTTTCCTTGGTGGCTTGGACACCCGACGCCCATATCTGTATGACGGGCCCATCTGCAGAGAGTGTGAAATTCAGGTATGATAACAGACTTGGGGTCACTTGTGTTTTAGGATTTCCCCTTGGCACCCAGGTAGATGCACCCACACATGTGAGGTACCGTTTTCATCGGGACACCTCTGGGAACGCAGGACGGTAGGCCATGTGTTGTTGGCAGTGTGTTTCGATGGGTGATCCGAGGGAAATGTCCAGAAAATGTGTTTTTTTTCGACATTTCAGATTTTGCAGGGGTGTCTGGGTAATACATTCTGGGCCGATTTGCGCAAATCATACCTCTGCGGATTCCCACGGGTGTCCCCTTATCGGAAATGGATGGTGTTCCCTGTTTTCCTTGGTGGCTTGGACACCCGAGGCCCATATCTGTATGATGTGCCGGTATGCAGAATGTGTGAAATTCAGGTGTGAAAACAGACTTGGGGTTACTTGTGTTTTAGGCTTTCCCCTTGGTGCCTAGGTAGGTGCACCCACACATGTGAGGAACCTTTTTAATCGGGACACCTGTGGAAACGTGGAACGGTAGGCCATGTGTTGTTGGCGGCGTGCTTCGATGGGTGAGCCGAGTGAAATGTGCGGAAAATGTGTTTTTTTCCCACATTTCATAATTTGTGGGTGTGTCTGGGTAATACATTCTGGGCCGATTTGCAGAAATCATACCTCTGCGGATTCCCACAGGTGTCCTCTTTTCAGAAAGGTTTGGGGTTCCCTGTTTTCCTTGGTGGCTTTGACACCCAAGGCCTATATCTGTATGGTGTGCCTATCTGCAGAGAGTGTGAAATTCAGGTGTGAAAACAGACTTGGGGTTACTTGTGTTTTAGGCTTTCCCCTTGGTGCCTAGGTAGGTGCACCCACACATGTGAGGTACCGTTTTCATCAGGACACCTGTGGGAATGCGGTACGGTAGGCCATGTGTTGTTGGCGGTGTGTTTCGATGGGTGAGCCGAGTGAAATGTGCGGAAAATGTGTTTTTTTCCCACATTTCGGACTTTGCGGGGATGTCTGGGTAATACATTCTGGGCCGATTTGCGCAAATCATACCTCTGCGGATTCCCACGGGTGTCCCCTTTTCGGAAATGGATGGTGTTCCCTGTTTTCCTACGTGGCTTGGACACCCGAGGCCCATATCTGTATGACGTGCCCATCTGCAGAGAGTGTGAAATTCAGGTGTGAAAACAGACTTGGGGTTACTTGTGTTTTAGGCATTCCCCTTGGCGCCCAGGTAGGTGCATCCACACATGTGAGGTACCGTTTTCATCAGGACACCTGTGGGAACGTGGGACGGTAGGCCATCTGTTGTTGGCGGCGTGCTTCGATGGGTGCGCCAAGTTAAATGTGCGGAAAATGCTTTTTTTCCCCACATTTCGGACTTTGCGGGGGTGTTTGGGTAATAAATTCTGAGCCGATTTGCGAAAATCATACCTCTGCGGACTCCCACGGGTGTCCTCTTTTCGAAAATGCATGGGGTTCCCTGTTTTCCTTGGTGGCTTGGACACCCGAGGCCCATATCTGTATGATGTGCCCAACTGCAGAGAGTGTGAAATTCAAGTGTGATAACAGACTTTGGGTTACTTGTGTTTCAGGCTTTCCCATTGGCGCCCAGGTAGGTGCACCCACACATGTGAGTTACCGTTTTCATCAGGACACCTGTGGGAATGAGGGACGGTAGGCCATGTGTTGTTGGCAGTGTGTTTCGATGGAAGAGCCGAGGGAAATGTGCGGAAAATGCTTTTTTTTCCCACATTTCGGACTTTGCGGGGATGTCTGGGTAATACATTCTGGGCCGATTTGCGCAAATCATACCTCTGCGAATTCCCACGGGTGTCCTCTTTTCGGAAATGCATGGGGTTCCCTGTTTTCCTTGGTGGCCTGGACACCCGAGGCCCATATCTGTATGATGTGCCCGTCTGCAGAGAGTGTGAAATTCAGGTATGATAACAGACTTGGGGTTACTTGTGTTTTAGGATTTCCCCTTGGCGCCCAGGAAGGTGCACCCACACATGTGAGGTACCGTTTTCATCGAGACACCTCTGGGAACGCGGGACGGTAGGACATGTTTTGTTGGCGGCGTGTTTCGATGGGTGATCTGAGTGAAATGTCCAGAAAATGTGTTTTTTTCCGACATTTCAGATTTTGCAGAGGTGTCTGGGTAATACATTCTGGGCCGATTTGCGCAAATCATACCTCTGTGGATTCCCACGGGTGTCTTCTTTTCGGAAATGGATGGTGTTCCCTGTTTTCCTTGGTGGCTTGGACACCCGATGCCCATATCTCTATGATGTGGCGGTATGCAGAGTGTGTGAAATTCAGGTGTGAAAACAGACTTGGGGTTACTTGTGTTTTAGGCTTTCCCCTTGGTGCCTAGGTAGGTGCACCCACACATATGAGGTACCGTTTTCATCGAGACACCTGTGGGAACGTGGGACGGTAGGCCATGTGTTGTTGGCGGCGTGTTTCGATGGGTGAGCCGAGTGAAATGTGTGGAAAATGCTTTTTTTACCACATTTCGGAATTTGCGGAGGTGTCTGGGTAATACATTCTGGGCCGATTTGAACAAATTATACCTCTGCGGATTCCCACGGGTGTCGTCTTTTCGGAAATGCATGGGGTTCCCTATTTTCTATGGTAGCTTGGACACCCGAGGCCCATATCTGTATGATGTGCCCGTCTGCAGAGAGTGAGAAATTCAGGTGTGAAAACAGACTTGGGATTACTTTTGTTTTAGGCTTTCCCCTTAGCGCCTAGGTAGGTGCACCCACACATTTGAGGTACCGTTTTCATCGGGACACCTGTGGGAAAGCGGGACGGTAGGCCATGTGTTGTTGGCAGTGTGTTTCTATGGGTGATCTGAGTCAAATGTCCAGAGAATGTGTTTTTTTCCCACATTTCGGACTTTGCGGGGATGTCTGGGTAATACATTCTGGGCCGATTTGCGCAAATCATACCTCTGCGGATTCCCACGGGTGTCCCCTTTTCGGAAATGGATGGTGTTCCCTGTTTTCCTACGTGGCTTGGACACCCGAGGCCCATATCTGTATGACGTGCCCATCTGCAGAGAGTGTGAAATTCAGGTGTGAAAACAGACTTGGGGTTACTTGTGTTTTAGGCATTCCCCTTGGCGCCCAGGTAGGTGCACCCACACATGTGAGGTACCGTTTTCATCAGGACACCTGTGGGAACGTGGGACGGTAGGCCATCTGTTGTTGGCGGCGTGCTTCGATGGGTGCGCCGAGTTAAATGTGCGGAAAATGCTTTTTTTCCCCACATTTCGGACTTTGCGGGGGTGTTTGGGTAATAGATTCTGGGCCGATTTGCGAAAATCATACCTCTGCGGACTCCCACGGGTGTCCTCTTTTCGAAAATGCATGGGGTTCCCTGTTTTCCTTGGTGGCTTGGACACCCGAGGCCCATATCTGTATGATGTGCCCAACTGCAGAGAGTGTGAAATTCAGGTGTGATAACAGACTTTGGGTTACTTGTGTTTCAGGCTTTCCCATTGGCGCCCAGGTAGGTGCACCCACACATGTGAGTTACCGTTTTCATCAGGACACCTGTGGGAATGAGGGACGGTAGGCCATGTGTTGTTGGCAGTGTGTTTCGATGGAAGAGCCGAGGGAAATGTGCGGAAAATGCTTTTTTTCCCCACATTTCGGACTTTGCGGGGATGTCTGGGTAATACATTCTGGGCCGATTTGCGCAAATCATACCTCTGCGAATTCCCACGGGTGTCCTCTTTTCGGAAATGCATGGGGTTCCCTGTTTTCCTTGGTGGCCTGGACACCCGAGGCCCATATCTGTATGATGTGCCCGTCTGCAGAGAGTGTGAAATTCAGGTATGATAACAGACTTGGGGTTACTTGTGTTTTAGGATTTCCCCTTGGCGCCCAGGTAGGTGCACCCACACATGTGAGGTACCGTTTTCATCGGGACACCTCTGGGAACGCGGGACGGTAGGACATGTTTTGTTGGCGGCGTGTTTCGATGGGTGATCTGAGTGAAATGTCCAGAAAATGTGTTTTTTTTCCGACATTTCAGATTTTGCAGAGGTGTCTGGGTAATACATTCTGGGCTGATTTGCGCAAATCATACCTTTGTGGATTCCCACGGGTGTCTTCTTTTCGGAAATGGATGGTGTTCCCTGTTTTCCTTGGTGGCTTGGACACCCGATGCCCATATCTCTATGATGTGGCGGTATGCAGAGTGTGTGAAATTCAGGTGTGAAAACAGACTTGGGGTTACTTGTGTTTTAGGCTTTCCCCTTGGTGCCTAGGTAGGTGCACCCACACATATGCGGTACCGTTTTCATCGATACACCTGTGGGAATGTGGGACGGTAGGCCATGTGTTGTTGGCGGCGTGTTTCGATGGGTGAGCCGAGTGGAATGTGTGGAAAATGCTTTTTTTACCACATTTCGGAATTTGCGGAGGTGTCTGGGTAATACATTCTGGGCCGATTTGAACAAATTATACCTCTGCGGATTCCCACGGGTGTCGTCTTTTCGGAAATGCATGGGGTTCCCTATTTTCTATGGTAGCTTGGACACCCGAGGCCCATATCTGTATGATGTGCCCGTCTGCAGAGAGTGAGAAATTCAGGTGTGAAAACAGACTTGGGATTACTTTTGTTTTAGGCTTTCCCCTTAGCGCCTAGGTAGGTGCACCCACACATTTGAGGTACCGTTTTCATCGGGACACCTGTGGGAAAGCGGGACGGTAGGCCATGTGTTGTTGGCAGTGTGTTTCTATGGGTGATCTGAGTCAAATGTCCAGAGAATGTGTTTTTTTCCCACATTTCGGACTTTGCGGGGATGTCTGGGTAATACATTCTGGGCCGATTTGCGCAAATCATACCTCTGCGGATTCCCACGGGTGTCCCCTTTTCGGAAATGGATGGTGTTCCCTGTTTTCCTACGTGGCTTGGACACCCGAGGCCCATATCTGTATGACGTGCCCATCTGCAGAGAGTGTGAAATTCAGGTGTGAAAACAGACTTGGGGTTACTTGTGTTTTAGGCATTCCCCTTGGCGCCCAGGTAGGTGCACCCACACATGTGAGGTACCGTTTTCATCAGGACACCTGTGGGAACGTGGGACGGTAGGCCATCTGTTGTTGGCGGCGTGCTTCGATGGGTGCGCCGAGTTAAATGTGCGGAAAATGCTTTTTTTCCCCACATTTCGGACTTTGCGGGGGTGTTTGGGTAATAAATTCTGGGCCGATTTGCGAAAATCATACCTCTGCGGACTCCCACGGGTGTCCTCTTTTCGAAAATGCATGGGGTTCCCTGTTTTCCTTGGTGGCTTGGACACCCGAGGCCCATATCTGTATGATGTGCCCAACTGCAGAGAGTGTGAAATTCAGGTGTGATAACAGACTTTGGGTTACTTGTGTTTCAGGCTTTCCCATTGGCGCCCAGGTAGGTGCACCCACACATGTGAGTTACCGTTTTCATCAGGACACCTGTGGGAATGAGGGACGGTAGGCCATGTGTTGTTGGCAGTGTGTTTCGATGGAAGAGCCGAGGGAAATGTGCGGAAAATGCTTTTTTTTCCCACATTTCGGACTTTGCGGGGATGTCTGGGTAATACATTCTGGGCCGATTTGCGCAAATCATACCTCTGCGAATTCCCACGGGTGTCCTCTTTTCGGAAATGCATGGGGTTCCCTGTTTTCCTTGGTGGCCTGGACACCCGAGGCCCATATCTGTATGATGTGCCCGTCTGCAGAGAGTGTGAAATTCAGGTATGATAACAGACTTGGGGTTACTTGTGTTTTAGGATTTCCCCTTGGCGCCCAGGTAGGTGCACCCACACATGTGAGGTACCGTTTTCATCGGGACACCTCTGGGAACGCGGGACGGTAGGACATGTTTTGTTGGCGGCGTGTTTCGATGGGTGATCTGAGTGAAATGTCCAGAAAATGTGTTTTTTTTCCGACATTTCAGATTTTGCAGAGGTGTCTGGGTAATACATTCTGGGCTGATTTGCGCAAATCATACCTTTGTGGATTCCCACGGGTGTCTTCTTTTCGGAAATGGATGGTGTTCCCTGTTTTCCTTGGTGGCTTGGACACCCGATGCCCATATCTCTATGATGTGGCGGTATGCAGAGTGTGTGAAATTCAGGTGTGAAAACAGACTTGGGGTTACTTGTGTTTTAGGCTTTCCCCTTGGTGCCTAGGTAGGTGCACCCACACATATGCGGTACCGTTTTCATCGATACACCTGTGGGAATGTGGGACGGTAGGCCATGTGTTGTTGGCGGCGTGTTTCGATGGGTGAGCCGAGTGAAATGTGTGGAAAATGCTTTTTTTACCACATTTCGGAATTTGCGGAGGTGTCTGGGTAATACATTCTGGGCCGATTTGAACAAATTATACCTCTGCGGATTCCCACGGGTGTCGTCTTTTCGGAAATGCATGGGGTTCCCTATTTTCTATGGTAGCTTGGACACCCGAGGCCCATATCTGTATGATGTGCCCGTCTGCAGAGAGTGAGAAATTCAGGTGTGAAAACAGACTTGGGATTACTTTTGTTTTAGGCTTTCCCCTTAGCGCCTAGGTAGGTGCACCCACACATTTGAGGTACCGTTTTCATCGGGACACCTGTGGGAAAGCGGGACGGTAGGCCGTGTGTTGTTGGCAGTGTGTTTCTATGGGTGATCTGAGTCAAATGTCCAGAGAATGTGTTTTCTTTCCGACATTTCAGATTTTGCAGGGGTGTCTGGGTAATAAATTCTGGCCCGATTTGTGCAAATTATACCTCTGCGGATTCCCAAGGGTGTCCTCTTTTCAGAAATGCATGGGGTTCTCTATTTTCCTTTGTGGCTTGGACACCCGAGGCCCATATCTGTATTATGTGCCCATCTGCAAAGAGTGTGAAATTCAGGTGTGAAAACAGACTTGGGGTTACTTGTGTTTTAGGCTTTCCCCTTGGCGCCTAGGTAGGTACACCCACACATGCGAGGTACCGCTTTCATCAGAACATGTGTGGGAACGCAGGACGGTATGGCATGTGTTGTTGGCGGCGTGTTCCGATGGGTGAGCCGAGAGAAATGTGCAGAAAATGCATTTTTTTCCCCACATTTCGGACTTTGCGGGGATGTCTGGGTAATACATTCTGGGCCGATTTGCCCAAATCATACCTTTGCGGATTCCCACGCGTGTCTTATTTTTGGAAATGCATGGGGTTCCCTGTTTTCCTTGGAGGCTTGGACACTTGAGGCCCATATCTGTATGATGCGCCCGTCTGCAGAGAGTGTGAAATTCAGGTGTCAAAACAGACTTGGGGTTACTTGTGTTTTAGGCTTTCCCCTTGGCACCCAGGTAGGTCCACCCACACAGGTGAGGTATCGCTTTCATCAGGACACCTGTGGGAATGCGGGACGGTAGGCCATGCGTTGTTGGCGGCGTTTTCAATGGGTAGGCCGAGTGAAATGTGCAGAAAATGTGTTTTTTTCCCACATTTCAGACTTTGCGGGGTTGTCTGGGTAATACATTCTGGGCCGATTTGCGCAAATCATACCTCTGCAGATTCCCACGGGTGTCCTCTTTTTGGAAATGCATGGGGTTTCTGTTTTCCTTGGTGGCTTGGACACCCGAGGCCCATATCTGTATGACGTGCCCATCTGCAGAGAGTGTGAAATTCAGGTATGATAACAGACTTGGGGTCACTTGTGTTTTAGGATTTCCCCTTGGCGCCCAGGTAGATGCACCCACACATGTGAGGTACCGTTTTCATCGGGATACCTCTGGGAACGCGGGACGGTAGGCCATGTGTTGTTGGCGGCGTGTTTCGATTGGTGATCCGAGTGAAATGTCCAGAAAATGTGTTTTTTTTCCGACATTTCAGATTTTGCAGGGGTGTCTGGGTTATACATTCTGGGCCGATTTGCGCAAATCATACCTCTGCGGATTCCCACGGGTGTCCCCTTTTCGGAAATGGATGGTGTTCCCTGTTTTCCTTGGTGGCTTGGACACCCGAGGCCCATATCTGTACGATGTGCCGGTATGCAGAGTGTGTGAAATTCACGTGTGAAAACAGACTTGGAGTTACTTGTGTTTTAGGCTTTCCCCTTGGTGCCTAGGTAGGTGCACCCACACATGTGAGGTACCTTTTTCATCGGGACACCTGTGGAAACGTGGAACGGTAGGCCATGTGTTGTTGGTGGCGTGCTTCCATGGGTGAGCCGAGTGAAATGTGCGGAAAATTTGTTTTTTTCCCACATTTCAGAATTTGTGGGGGGGTCTGGGTAATACATTCTGGGCCGATTTGCACAAATCATACCTCTGCGGATTCCCACAGGTGTCCTCTTTTCAGAAAGGCATGGGGTTCCCTGTTTTCCTTGGTGGCTTTGACACCCAAGGCCTATATCTGTATGGTGTGCCCATCTGCAGAGAGTGTGAAATTCAGGTATGAAAACAGACTTGGGGTTACTTGTGTTTTAGGCTTTCCCCTTGGTGCCTAGGTAGGTGCACCCACACATGTGAGGTACCTTTTTCATCGGGACACCTGTGGGAATGCGGTACGGTAGGCCATGTGTTGTTGGCGGTGTGTTTCGATGGGTGAGCCGAGTGAAATGTGCGGAAAATGTGTTTTTTTCCCACATTTCGGACTTTGCGGGGATGTCTGGGTAATACATTCTGGGCCGATTTGCGCAAATCATACCTCTGCGGATTCCCACGGGTGTCCTCTTTTCGGAAATGCATGGGGTTCCCTGTTTTCCTTGGTGGCCTGGACACCCGAGGCCCATATCTGTATGATGTGCCCGTCTGCAGAGAGTGTGAAATTCAGGTATGATAACAGACTTGGGGTTACTTGTGTTTTAGGATTTCCCCTTGGCGCATAGGTAGGTGCACCCACACATGTGAGGTACCGTTTTCATCGGGACACCTCTGGGAACACGGGACGGTAGGCCATGTGTTGTTGGCGGCGTGTTTCGATGGGTGATCCGAGTGAAATGTCCAGAAAATGTGTTTTTTTTCCGACATTTCAGATTTTGCAGGGGTGTCTGGGTAATACATTCTGGGCCGATTTGCGCAAATCATACCTCTGCGGATTCCCACGGGTGTCCCCTTTTCGGAAATGGATGGTGTTCCCTGTTTTCCTTGGTGGCTTGGACACCCGAGGCCCATATCTGTATGATGTGCCGGTATGCAGAGTGTGTGAAATTCAGGTGTGAAAACAGACTTGGGGTTACTTGTGTTTTAGGCTTTCCTCTTGGCTCCCAGGTAGGTGCACCCACACATGTGAGGTATCGCTTTCATCAGGACACTTGTGGGAACGTGGGACGGTAGGCCATGTGTTGTTCGAGGCGTGTTTCGATGGGTGAGCTGAGTGAAATGTGCAGAAAATGCATTTTTTACCACATTTCGGAATTTGCGGGGGTGTCTGGGTAATACATTCTGGGCCGATTT
Organism: Ambystoma mexicanum; assembly: GCF_040938575.1. Lineage (NCBI taxonomy): Eukaryota > Metazoa > Chordata > Amphibia > Caudata > Ambystomatidae > Ambystoma > Ambystoma mexicanum. The sequence goes on from NC_090937.1 coordinate 1,526,243,030, forward strand.
GCACAAATCATACCTCTGCGGATTCCCACAGCTGTCCTCTTTTCGTAAATGCATGGGGTTACTGTTTTCCTTGGTGGCTTGGACACCCGAGGCCCATATCTGTATGATGTGCCCGTCTGCAGAGAGTGTGACATTTTTCAGGTGTGAAAACAGACTTGGGGTTACTTGTGTTTTAGGCTTTCCCCTTGGCTCCCAGGTAGGTGCACCCACACATGTGAGGTCTCGCTTTCATCAGGACACCTGTGGGAACGTGGGACGGTAGGCCATGTGTTGTTGGAGGCGTGTTTCAATGGGTGAGCCGAGCGAAATGTGCTGAAAATGCGTTTTTTTCCCCACATTTCGGACTTTGCGGGGGTGTCTGGGTAATAAATACTGGTCCGATTTTTGCAAATCATACATCTGCGGATTCCCACGGGTGTCTTCTTTTCGGAAATGCATGGGGATCCCTGTTTTCCTTGGTGGCTTGGACACCCGACGCCCATATCTGTATGACGTGCCCATCTGCAGAGAGTGTGAAATTCAGGTATGATAACAGACTTGGGGTCACTTGTGTTTTAGGATTTCCCCTTGGCACCCAGGTAGATGCACCCACACATGTGAGGTACCGTTTTCATCGGGACACCTCTGGGAACGCAGGATGGTAGGCCATGTGTTGTTGGCGGCGTGTTTCGATGGGTGATCCGAGTGACATGTCCAGAAAATGTGTTTTTTTTCCGACATTTCAGATTTTGCAGGGGTGTCTGGGTAATACATTCTGGGCCGATTTGCGCAAATCATACCTCTGCGGATTCCCACGGGTGTCCCCTTATCGGAAATGGATGGTGTTCCCTGTTTTCCTTGGTGGCTTGGACACCCGAGGCCCATATCTGTATGATGTGCCGGTATGCAGAGTGTGTGAAATTCAGGTGTGAAAACAGACTTGGGGTTACTTGTGTTTTAGGCTTTCCCCTTGGTGCCTAGGTAGGTGCACCCACACATGTGAGGTACCGTTTTCATCGGGACACCTGTGGGAATGCGGTACGGTAGGCCATGTGTTGTTGGCAGTGTGTTTCGATGGGTGAGCCGAGTGAAATGTGCGGAAAATGTGTTTTTTTCCCACATTTCGGACTTTGCGGGGATGTCTGGGTAATACATTCTGAAGGGGTAGAAGAAAGGACGAAAAGAAGAAAACGAAGAAAAAGTTCCTGAAATGTTGCTGTGATGGCTTAGGTTGTTATTAAGAAGCCAACTTTGAGGGCCGCGAGGACAGGATAAGTTTAAGGGTTTGTGTTGTGGCAATTGTCCAAGTTGTCCTTTCTCCGCTCATTAAGCGGCCCCACCACAGTTCCTCTTCCTTCGTGTATGATGCCAAGAGGTGTGGTAAAAGAAATTTCTCATCTATTTCTTTTGTTCCTGGACAGTTTAATAGCAAGTGGCGTATGGTTTCCACCTCTGCTTTGTTCTTGCAGAAACAACATGAGTCTGAGTTGCTATGCCCTCTACGCTTTAGAATCCCATTTGTTTCCAGCAGGTTTAAGCGCGCTCTCAGGAACAAGTTTCTGGCTGGTTTGCTGGGGAACTTACTCAGGTAATTTGGAACTGAGTTCAATTTGTTTTGTTAAGGTGGGAGGTGACTGACTGATTTCGCCTTTGCTGCGTTGTCCAGGGTTTTAATCCAGTCTAGCTGGCCCATTTTCCTTTTTATTTTTTTCGGATGCCGGACGAGGTCGACCTCTGAGGACTGGATTTCCAGCAGTTTCGTTTTGCACGCTGCTGCCCAAGAATTTAGCACGTTGCATCGTGCAGCTAGAGTTTCTGCACGTATTGTGGCTAGTAGGTGTGGGCAGTCCGGGAGCAGTGTTTTCCTGTATAGCATCATTGTTTTTATCTCCGTAGTCCCTCCCAGAGAGAGAAGGCCTAGCTCTCTTCTGATTAGTGGCATAGATGTTGACTTTGGAAGGCCTAATACCGTACGCCAAAAGTAACCCTCTAACTGCAGCCACAGATGTCCTGGTGTATGCGGCAGAGCTTCCGCTGCATAGGTAAGGGACGGAACCACCTTTGCACGGTAAAATCGGATCATAGGTAGCAGAGAGAAGCGTCCAAATTTTTTGTCCAGAGCGCGGGCTTGTGCCGCCAGTTTGTTTACTTTGTCCATTAAGGAGCTCTGTAGGGTTGAATTGATGCTTGAACAGTCAAAAGTTATTCCCAAGTATTTGAAGCTATTGACTTTTTCTAGAGCGACCCCCTCCAGATGCCAGGACGTTTTTTCTTGTGGCCGTTTCCTTTTTTCCAGGACCAGTATCTTGGTTTTGGATACATTGATGGTAAGGTCGTTTGCTCTGGTGTAGAGGGCCAGATTATCTAGCTGGCGCTGGAGGCCAATCGGGGTCAAGTCCATTAAGATCAAGTCATCTGCATAAAGTAACCTTGTAGTTTTCTGATTCCCCATGGATGGGGGAAAAGAGCGAATGGGTGATTCAGAGTCCTTGAAATCACTAAGGTATGCAATAAAGAGGGCGGGGGCTAATGGACAGCCCTGTTTCACTCCTCTTCCCACTGGGATTTCTGCCGATAATAAACCCGCTTGGTTCAGCCTCACCCAGAGCTTTGTGTCTTGATGTAGTGCTTGTATCGGTTGAAGAATTTCTGTAGGACAGTTCCAGAGTCTCAACTTTTCCCACAATTTCGCTCTGTTTACCTGGTCAAAGGCTTGCGCCAGGTCTACGAACGCGTGGAAGACACGTGGCGCTCCTCCGAGTACTTTGCTTTTTAGAGCGCTGAGGAACATGATGTTTGTCGCCGTGCCATTTTTTTGGTAAACCCCGTCTGAAACGGGTCGGCACACACAGCGTGCCTTGCCAATCGCTGGAAGTGTTGTAAGAGCAGTGCTCCAAAAACTTTGCTGATAGTATCCAGCAGTGCTATAGGGCGATAGTTTTTTGGTTCTTCTTTGTGCCCTTTTTTAAATATGGGCACTACGATAGATGTGGTCCATGAGGATGGAATTTGTCTAGATTGTTTGCATCGTTTAAAGATTTCGCTAATCAGCGTGGACCATTCTTTTGAGTTTTGTTTGAGGTCAAGGTTTGTGATTCCATCTGGACCAGGCGCTCTCGATGGTTTGAGCCTTTGGAGAACCTTAGTTATCTCTGTTTTGTCGCTCAGGTCTACCCAGGGCTCCAGTTTAATGCGGGTCTCGAGAGGAGTTAAAGCCGACGGTGACTGGAACAAGTTTTTATGAAAGTTTATCCACTCTTCCTCACTGATAGGGTTTGTTGGTGATACTTCCAGGGGGGCAGATGTGGATCTTAGCAGGGACTAGAACTCCTGTGGGTAGTGGCCGCAGACCAACTTCAGCATAGCTTCCGCATCTTGTTGGTAGAGATGTGCCCGATGTTGTCTGATCCTGGATTTGTAGGTTAGCTGGATCCTGTTGAAGCTGGCTTGGTTTTCTAAAGAAGGGTAAGTGCGCAATTTTCTTCTCGCTTTCCTCACTAGACGCCTTTTCTCGACCAGTTCTCTGCTGTACTCATGCGTGTGGGGTTTGTTTCTGCGTCTAGAACTGTTAGGTTGCAGTAGGAATGGTACCAGGAGAGGTTGATAATCTGGTAGTAATGGGACTTGCTGTTCACGTAGTTCGGTTCCTTTTTTTTGGTAGTGGTACTTGCTCTTCAGGATGGAGGCCGCTGTGAGTTTTAGGCGGTTTTGTTGGTTATTAGAATCCACTTGTGCAATCATGTGTAGGTTCTCCTTTGGACAAGTCTTCCACTTTAGGGCCAAAAGATTGTGGTCGCTATCTGAGGACTTAAGAACTTCAAACGAGGTGGTTAAGATTGCAAGTTGTCTGCTTACAAAAATATGATCAATATCCGCGTGAGAGGTGCCTCTTTCCCAAGTTGGTGGTCTATTTACTCTAGAGAATAGGTCACCAGCACAGAGCAGGTCTCTAGAGGACATCAGAGACAGCCACTTTGATCCACGTCTGTTTCTGGGCGATGAAGGAGGTACGGGGAGCCGGGGAGCTTCCTGCGAGGGCCAGGTGGCGTTCAGGTCACCACAAAGGATCAGCAGGGCCTCTGGACAGTTCACAAGAGCTTCATCAATAGTCTCTCCAATCAAGGCTATGAAAGCGGAGTCACTCATGGCTACAGGGTTCCAGTAAACGTTGATGACAAATAAGAGCAGCTGTGTGGGTGTCCCCATTTCCCCCACTGGCTGCTCCCAGCTTACCTCCGTAGCGAGAAGATATGTAGTCAATCTCAATGTTTTCTTGAGGTGCAGACTGCAACCACAGTGAATGGCTGTTATGAGGCCGCAAGAAGGTCGGCCAAAAATCCCTTTAGTCGCTGAAGCACATGCAATATCGCATCCATCCATGACGGGTCGTGCTGTCATCCAGGACTCTTGTATGCAGATTATGTCAAAGCACCCCAGGTTTAGATCCCCTTTCTTGGTCAGGTGCAGAAATCCACGCGTGTTCCATGACCCCAAAGACATCTCCTCTTTCCCAGCGATTAGTCTGGCGGAGAGAGGAGCGAGGGGGTACTTAGCGGATTGCTATTTGTTCTTGCTGAGCGTCAGAGCCTTCGGAATCCAGGCCCATAATTGCGATAAGGGGGCTGGATTGAGGGTTTGTTGAAGGCCTGAGTCCTTTGATTTAGGAGATTGGATGACGGTATGTTGAATTTTTGCCATGGGGCCTTCCGGGAATCTGCCTATTCCCAGAGGGTCTTTGTATGCACTTTGGTTACTTTGCACGTCTTTCGTAGGAAGGAGAGTATCTGTTACTAGACGAGGGCTCGGAGGCGTGCCCCATGTGTGGCAATCCGGAATGGTATGGTCTTTGTTTGGGACTTGCTGTTTCGGGCGCGTCGGCTCCGTGTTTGTCCGAGGCAATTGTGATTTGCTACTTAGGTTCATAGAGAGAAGAGGTTTTTTAGACCAGGCCCTCTCAGAAGGTTTTCATTTGAAGGTGGGGTCAGCACTCTTTCCAAGTTCAAACAAGTCGAACCCCAGCTTCAATAGATGTTCGGCAGCCTCCGAGATCCTGATCTTTGCCCAGTTAGTGTGCACATAAAGGTAGGCACTGGCGATTTTCCCTTCATGAAAAGGTTCGACCAGGGCAAGGTCTTTAGTTTCCACTCGTCTAAGCGACGGGACACATTTAAAAAGTTGTAGCACAAAACCACTGTTCAGTACCACATATTTTTTATTGGCCGGTAGTTGCTCGATTTTAAAGGTGCGTTCTGTTTTGGAACAACGAGCCGATCTCCAGGGTGCTTGCTTTGGGCTGGGATTAGAGCAGTTCCTGGTCTTGTTTCCCTTGTTGAAGGTTTCTGGATACTTTTGCGTTCCAGATAGCTGTTTAACTCGGGTGGCATGTACCCATCTGGATGTTGGAACGTTTACAGATACGGGCGAAGAGGCAGTTCTCTCAGTTCTTCGTCTAGGAGGGGAGTAGGGTGGACTTGACTGGCCTTTTCTCGCTCTTTTGTCTGGGTTTTGTGCATGATCCTGGGGTTGGCTCTTGGTGGATCCCGGCCCCCAACTGGACTTCTTTATAAGCTTCTTGCAGCGGTTTTCTAGAGTTTCAAAGGGTGAAGTCTCCTCGTCGGTGTGCTGGGGTTGACTGCTGTCCTCCTGGTCATCAGATAGCGTATACACGCTGAGGTTTAGCAAGTCCCCATCTACTTCTGTATCACTCACCTTGGTTGTTGAGGGGTTGCCCCTGACGGGTTCCCCTCCCTTCCGATGTAGATTTTCCTGCCGAGCAAGAGTTGCCGATGGTTCTGGGTGCAGAGATTTCTCCGTCCAGATACGGGGCCCCCCTTCCTTAGTGGGAGATGCCTCTCGAATGCGATTTGATTTGGAGGAGGCTGAGTGGACTGCTTTCTGGTTTTGGAAAATAGCAAATCCTTTGTTTGCAGGTGCTTTAGCTTTTCCCTTGGGATCGTGAGTCGAATCATGGTCCGGTAAGATGGGAATGTTTTCATTGTAGATAGCACCATTTGTTTTGGCAATTGGCGTCTTGGCTTCCTTCCCCGTGGTGCCCCTCACGGGGGGTCCTGCCCCTGCCCCCTGCTTCCGTTTGTCCCTTGGGCAAGGGGATTGGCCATGCGTGGGGAGTCTGAGAGCTGGAGTCAAGAAGTGGAACTTGTGTTGGTATAGTCAGCGTCACACTTCTGGCGAATTCTGCGCCATCTCGGACTTGAGCAGGCAACTCATCCATTGTGCGTTTTTCCATTTTGTTGTTGAGTGCGTTTATGTAGCCCTCTAGGAAGATCAGCCGACTATTCATCATTGCTATGATGGAAGTATGGTCTTTTAACGAGTCGTTTATTGACTCGTACAGTTTACTAAACGGAGCCATAGCCAATGTTACTGTAGACATGATTAACCTTAAGTCGGTCTTCTTCGACAGGGAGTCTTTAGGTGGGTTGCTTGGTAGCTCACTTGCACGTCAAATTCTCATAGGGCTAGATTGAGTTTGGGAGCTCAGATTTTGGACCCCTACTGCGACTCCGTTGGTAGCCAGGCTAGCGGGGGCAGGGGCCATGGAGCTCCCACCCGGCCTTAAGGCTTCTCTAATGTCAGAGACTTGAACTGCCAAGGATCGTGGAAAATCCTCGGAACTTGTCCGGTGTTCACCAGAGGGCACCCCCAGGGAAGAAGGGGCCCGTGTAAGGTTGCCGCGACCGAGTTCTTCTATTCGGAGCTCCCGTGCAGGCAAGGGCAAACCAGGCGGGTTGCACTCGAAATCACTTAATACATTTCCAACATTCCCCAGAGATTGCTGGGAACCCCTGTTGCATGATGCAGGCATAGGTGGGGGTAGTGGTGCCACAAATAGAAGAGGAGGGACGGCTAACCCCCCGGCTTGTGGCCCTAAGTTTGGAGAGATCTTCGATAAAGCCTCAGGGCGCCTTTGAAGGCAGAAATCTATGTCCTCCTCCTTGTCGTTTTAAATGGTGGAGGGTTGTCTCGGCAGGGGGGAGGCGCCAGGTCGCGGAGAACCAAAGTGCCATCTGACTCTGGCATCAGGTACCGAGTTGGTAAATGAGAAGCATGCTGGTTCCAGCGAAAAGGCGGGGCCCTCGCTGGAGGTCCCCCCAAGATTTTTAGACAGGGATGTTTGGTCCAAAACGACTTTCAAAATCTCTGCGTCCGAGAGTTCTTCTGAGAGTTTGTTTCTTTTTTAAGAAGTTTGTGAAGAACTTGTTGTTTGCCTTCAGCAGAGTTGTGTCCCCCTTTTCGGGGGGTTTCTGGGTCTTTTCAGACAATTGTAGAGGCCTTATGCGTGTAGTCGGCTGGGCTTTAAGCCCAGGCTTTTGTCGCTCGTGGGCGCATCGTTTTCTGCGCGCCGGCACTGCCTTTTTCTTTTGGTGGAGGACGTTCGTAGAAACGTGTTGGGGTTTGGCATTGCTTGCCTTTGAGTGGTCTCTCGGGGTGGTCACGGGCTGAGCAGGCTCGATTTGCCCCGACTCCTCGGGTGCCCCTTGCTGCTCCGCCCTCCCCTCCTCCTGATCTGGCGTGGTTGAACCTCCCCCCAATGCTTCCTCTGACAAAACTGGGCGGGGGTGGTGTAGAGTGAGGACCACTATAATGTTTATAGAACCTCCGACACTGTTAACTGTTTTTGGCAGAGTTCTGGATTCCCCCTCCCCTCCCCGTATTGGTCTTGTAGCTCCTCCGTTCTGGAGGAAACGGTAGCTGGTGGAGGGGGTTGTAACGCAGACTCGAGAGCCCCGCACACAGAAGGCGGAAAGTCAGACTGTTCAGCCAGTTCAGAGTCACCTCTACCCCCTCTACCCCCCTCCCTACCCGCATGCACCACCTCACCTTTGACGGGCGGCGTTTCCTCTCCTCCGGGGGCGACGCTGGACCCGCCTCACACGGCGAGAGACAGCAAGCGGGAGGGGGGGCTCGGCGGGCAGAGTTGAAGTTCAATGGTGGCGCGGGGCACCTGCCGCACTGCGGAAAGGTCCGCCTCTCATCTATGGGGGGACAAGCCTGCTCCCAGGTGGGCCATACCTTTTTTGGCACTCCGTAGACGAGGACCCTTCACCTCAGGCTGAGTAGAAGCTAAGTTTGTTGAATCAGGCAGCAGGGTCTTTTTGGCAGGGGCGGGGGGAGCACTGGCCTTTCTATTTGTAGCTCTTGCCGCCTTCGCTGCCATACACTGCAGAGACTACCACTCTGCAGCCACTCCGCGGCCGCTCCGCGGGAAAAGAGGGTTTTTGAAGGTAAGTCCCGCCCTCACTGCAGCAAACACTGTGGAAAGACTTCAAGGCACACAGTAACCAGGAAGCACGTAGGGAACACTGCAGAGACTGCCACTCTGCAGCCACTCCGCGGCCGCTCCGTGGGAAAAGAGGGTTTTTGAAGGTAAGTGCCGTCCTCACTGCAGCAAACACTGTGGAAAGACTTCAGGGCACACAGTAACCAGGAAGCACGTAGGGAACACTGCAGAGACTGCCACTCTAAAGTATAAGAAAATACCACTACGAGAAACAAACAGGGATATATATAAACTGGGTGAAAATAAACAAACAACATTATACTGAGAGGGTGCAGGACAAAGGATGGGCAGGTTATGTAAACTTGAAGAACAAGAGATAATAGGGTAGGATATGTAAACTTGGAGAACAAGGGATAGAAAACCATAACACATGTAGAAACACTAGTACTGTAACCATGATAGGAACAGCAGTGATGACATTATCATTTTGGTTCCGAATCCATCACCACCAAGGAAAAAGACAACTAGCTAGGATGAAAACCACTGCTAACAGTTGGCACTTGTTTAAAGTCAACGAACACTGTTCCAGAAATCAGCAGATGAGGTACTTTGCACATTCTGCAACAAAACTACACAATGCACCTTCCAATAGTCTTTCTGCAGCACCTCCAACAACCACTGCACCAACATCTACATCTTTGACTTACATGTCATCTTCCCTCATTACTGGAGCTGTAAGCAGTGGTTGCACAAAATCAACCACCACACATTGAAGGTGCAGCCACCAACAGCCAGAGCCTTAAAACACCTTCAACACTGCATTTAAAGAATCATCTAAAATACTAGAAAGGTCACAAAGGAGACATTTCATGAACACTCTACAGATGTGCTGCTCCCATACCACTATGTTTTGAACATAGGCTGACCTTTCACAGGAGTTAACTGTGCAACATCTAGTGAGAGTCCACTGGGATGATGAGATCAATACAGCTACAATAAACAACCATTAATTCAACTACCTCACTAAACTCACAAAAGACATAAGAGTACTCAATACCTGAAAGTGGATTAAAATTACAATATATACAATCAAATAAACCTTCAACCTCACTAACATAAATAAAAAAACTAAATCCCTGCATGTAAATGTCATTAATTCATATTTCTAAAACTTAAAAATATATTAAATACTTGCCACACAATCAAACTGGCTGAAACAAATCATAATGACCAACTGATACTAGTAGTAAATGTAACTAACACACACACAACTGCAACTAAACCTTTCAAAAGTTTAACAATGTATTAACACTTACTTACACATCAGCCACACCCCTGCCATGTGCACAGTGACAGTTCTGGAATAAAAAGGATAAAACTGCAGAAAATGGTGGCTTCTATACTTTCCAAAATGAATACCAAAAAAGAGGACTATATACTAATAAAACTACTAAAATTGATAACATATTTTACCCATAACCTATCACAGACAGCTACACACATAGAAAAGTACCAACAACCAACAGCAAACAATGAAACTCACATTAATCTATTTTTCCCCCAACCAGCATCTTTCATAGCCGCTGCAGATCAAATCAAACTAAGCAGGCCTTCAAATAACAAACACAAATAAAATTCGGTACTGTATCATCCAAAAAACAGTATGATTATTGCACAGAAAACATATGTTTATAGAGGCCGCTATAAATACAACCACGTCTACCAGCAAAAGCAATTAAATGATGAAAAGTGTTGGCGCGCCTACGCACATGCTATTTATAGATGCGATTATACAACAGCCCTTCATGGCCGTTTGCTGATAGCCGCAGCTATTCGCAAAAACTACAGATTTAAAATTGTATTTGCACTCCACCAAACTCCAAACAAGTGTCCCCAACATGCCTAACAGCCCCCCTCCACTTCTCATGGTCCTCCTCTACTCCCCTAGTCTCTTACAATTCCCCAAAATACTCAATGCATCTAAGATGCTACCCCACCCAAACGGCTACCACACGTCCACATACACACGACGTGCCATTTGTCCTCATCTTGCCGCGGCTGCACAAGGGATGACAACAACCAGCGGATATCACTGTGGTGAACTGAGTGGCTCCTGGATAGCCACAATTAATTACAACAGCACCATCAACCAAATAGAAGCTACAAAACACAAACATCATACAAACTCTGCTCATACAAACCACTAGAAATACAAACTATTGTGGGGAATGTGTTGGTTCCAAGTTTTCCTTGAATTGTTCACTCTGAAACGTATAGGGCACCCAGGCATCACACTAATTCATTGTGGAGGCAATGATTTGGGGAATGTCCGAGGTGTGTCCCTTACTTTAATGATCAAAGAAAACATGGCAAAACTAATGGAACTATCCTCACACCATCTTCATATTTTCAGAAGCAAAAAATGGAGATGGACCACCAGATTAAATGGTCAAATTGAGAAATCCCCGAGAAATGTTAATAAACATGTTTCAGCATTCATGAGAGACCATAACTAGATTTCGAACAACATACAGTACTACATGACCAATTTCTTTAGACCTGACGCAGTATACACCAAACTGATGAAGGAAATGCAGTGTTCCCTCAAAACATCAAAACAGAACGCACAACCTAAAATACATTGTACAGTGCATCTAAAAATAGACTACGATTGATCCTTTTTATATCGATTTTGTTAAACTAATTTCTTCTCTTTTTCTCCAAAGTCTCACATATACAAAAGCCTGAAAACACACAGCCAAAATAAAAAAGAGTTCCAAATACCTACCAAGTCGCCAGTGGTGTTTCACCCCGACGTCACTATACCTATAGAAATACATTTCAAAAAGAAATGTAACTCTGACACCCCACAGAACTACTCGTACACGTGTTTCTATGTAGTTCTTTGTAGTGTTGTATATAGCCGCAAATATCGGCTAAACAGCCGGAAAATAAATGCTTTCCTGCCTCCCCAGCACCACACCAAGTGCCCCCCTCATTTTTTGCCAGCTCCCCCACACCGCAGATGGCCTCCTCACCTCCCCTGGCCCCTCCCTTTCCCCCTCCAACCCACGCTGTTTCTGTGACGCAGTTTGCTTTCAGATGTCGGTTATTTGTGGCTATGACGAAAGCTTTGTGCTGTAAACTCAGTCCACTGGCCCACTCCAACTCCATCATTCCTCTAGCCCTCCAGCCCCACCTCTAGCCTAATGGCATTTCCATGTTTTTGACCTGCAAATAGCATTTTTTTCAGCATTTCGTTTCCCATATTCTCGGCTATCGCCGCGCTTATTGCTTGCATAGAGAAAAAAACAAGCTGGCGGTCGTTTCATTTCTAAAAACATGCGGTTTTGGTTAAATCCCCTAAATATCTCTATCTTTTTTTGGGAAGGGGTACCCCCTTCTCCATCAAATATTTAAAAAACTAAAGCACGGAATAACTCTAAACCATGCATGGATCAAGAGTCAACGCTTTGTGCCCAAACTGTTTCACACCTGATCCAAATCTGTCCATCGGTGTGGGCTGTGCACTTTGGCAAAAATGTACCTTGTTTGTCTATGGGAAAATGAATGGGAAGTAGGCCGCACTTTTGATTTTTTTTCTTTTATTTGACGCTTAATAACATTTTTTTTTTCTAACCATTCTTTACGAAACTTTGCTGTCTTGGGGGGGCCCGCAGGTCTTTGATCACTTTCAAAACTCCACTATACCCATGTGATGTAATTTGCTTATATACATTTATCAGGATACTTGTGTCCTAGGTATCAGAATGTAATAAGAGTGCACAATTCTATTTTAAGACCCGGAGACTCGGATTATGCTTGACTCTCAACTTTACCTCTCGAGCAGCATCATTAAACAATAACAGTAACTTACAAAATTGTGAAAAACTACAATCTCCATAGGTTTTGAGTTTTTGTAGTCCTTAATGTTATTAGTCCTTCTGAACATGTGACCTTAATAAACCAATAGTCTCTGTCCATCCCTATAAATCCTGTCCACCATCTTATGAACTCCTCTTTCATTGCTGCTCACGCAGCCAGTTAACAGCATTTTCCCTTATATACTGAATGTGTTGTGTGATTAATCGTATTACGATCAGTTGATGATACTTCTACATCTAGCGCGAGTATTCACATGCGCAGCATCAGACAGTTGAAGCAGAGCATATCCGCAAGATTCGGAAGTAATTTAATTTGTTCTGTGGTGGGCTGCGACTGGTCGAAAAGTGCAGGCGGCCGCAATAATAATCTTAAGTAAAGGGGGCACTGCGGTAACTGAAGTGATCGGAGCATGACAGGACTTATCATAATTCCGGGGTTCCACGATCACGCTTCTGTGACTTTTATAGTCGAGAAAGACCCCTGGGAGTTACTCAATTGGAGAGCGCATAACGTTCTGTTTGGGAATTATATATGTAGATACAAAACATACTACTCTAAGTGCGTGTGGTGGAAAGACAGCTGACGAACAATGCAGCTCGACCATTGAACAGCACCACATGGTGGGCAGAAAGATTTGCTCGGGAAAGAGAAGTTTGCAGTCATTATTTGGACATTTGAATCAGGAAAAAACTTGGTGGGCACAAACGAACCACTGTGAGTGCTAACAACTCTGCAAGTTTTGATCTGCCCTATTATTGGATGTGGATATATAATGTGGATGGGTGCAGGCCCAAGATAACCTGTTTGTCGACTAATTAGTGGCACATTTCTCATACACGGCCCTAAGATGTCCATTTACAGTGAAGAAAGATGGGTTTCAGGTGAACCAAAAAAGAATGCAGCCTAGTATGGGGCAAGTGCTTCATCAGGATCTGGGAGACAGCCTGAGACATAGCTCACACACACAATGAGGATTAGTTGAAGTTCTCCAAGGGTATGGAAGCACTTAGAGGGGCGAGTGGACAAGGGACTGAGAGAGGGGGTAGAAAGAAAGCCTGTAAGGTCAGAAAGGCCAAGACCTCCCCAGATTTACCACAAAAAGGAAAGGGAAAGCGAAAGGCAGTAAGCTAAAAAAAAAAATAAAGAGCTCAGATGGCAAGATTCAACTTCCGACATCTCAGAGGAATATGAAGAGGATGATTGGGGGAGCCAATCATCAGATGAGGAAGTTCAAGTAATGTCCTCAGAGGAAGAGGAAAGTAATAGAGCTTCCAAGAAAAAAAAAATTGAGGACAAGGAGGAGGAAGCCGGGGATGAGTTTGTCCCGGATGCCTTGATCCACACCCGTTCCTCAGAATGGGAACTGCCTGAAAAAAAATAGCAGCATACATAAAGAGACGACTCAGGGCACCCTTGGCAAAAGAAAACAGAAATAGCTTAAGGGCAGAATGCCCGAGACCACATCTGTCAGAAGGTGTATCAGAGACCCTGGATATTGATGACCACATGGTCACATTTATGGGGATTTATTTTGGCTTGGAGGGACACCGTTGGAAAAGCTGATCGGAAGCAAGCTGCAGGGCTTGACAGAGTCCTCAGCAAAGGCCCCCATAAAAGGCCCTTTGATTGTCTGGGCCTGTCTGGGGTTTTCGAGGCTCGGCGCGTTGCACTGCCCTTATTTCATCAATGGATCCCTGTCATTTTATTCTTGCTACTTACTCCTGGGAAGCCCTGCGCTGCCTTGGTAACATGCACCACCTAACTATATCTACGATACTCACCATGCACTGATAACATTGATCAATTGTGCTATATGCTGCTGCATGCTAACTTAGTGACTATGAGCTCTGTCTCTTACTGGACACGTTCACTCACCTTATCTACCTGACCTGATTTTTACCTCTATTAATCCACCAGATACTGCCCAAGTACCATGAGGTGATGCTTGGCCAGTCTACGTACTCCATTTGTGACAATCGAATCTTGGCATTCTGGAATCCGTGTGAGCTTTTTCGCTTCTTGCTTAGAGTACCCCATGTGTGAAAATCGAATCTTGGTGTTCTGTAATCTCTGTAAGCTTTTTCGTCTCTTGCCTAGAATGCCCCATGCACCTTTCAGAGGTTGAGACCCTACTCCCACACGACCTGTCTTAGCCCCCGTAGCATGAGCTGAGGCCTTGCCAGTCCGTGTAATCCTACCTGCTTGACTTTCATGCGGCCTAATCTAGCCCCCCGTACCTGGAGGTGTGCCTTTGCCAGTCCGTGTAATCCTACCTATCTGAGTCTCATGCTGTCTGATGTACCCCCCGTAACATCAGGTGAGGCTTTGCCAGTCCTTGATCATACCACTGTATGTCTGTAACCATATGCTTATGTACCTTGCTCTTTCTGTCACTAGCGCCTATGTGCCTGAGTGTTTTGTGCGCTGAAATAAATGTCAAAATAAATAAATAAATAATGTTAAAGACATTAAAAAGGATTGGACAGGTCCTGGCGCTCATGCCAGGACAAGATGCTGGACGTGATCAGTCCATTGACAAAACTCATGGAAATGGCAGATGAGGCAAAAGAGAAGAAAGAAGCCATATACCCAGCTATTCTGTCTGGATGGGCCCAGAGAGCAATATGTTTACTTGGCAACCCTAACAGCACGATCATGGCAGAGAGAAGGAGGTCGATCTTAGTAAAGATCGATCCTAAACTCTGCAAGCTGGCCACGTCAGAAGCATCCACTTCCGCCAAAGGAAAACATTTGGGAGCCACTTTCATAAAAAAATTGACAAAATGTGTGAATTCCTCTGAGGTAATTTATAAAGCCCAGGCATCCCTGAAAAGGGTATTTGGCAAGCAGGTTTTTGGCCAGGCTGGAAGAGGCAGGGGCCGCTCAGCCAGCCGCTACTGATTCAATAGGTTCCATAATGATAGATATCAATGAAAACAAGACGATAGGAAGCCCAACCCATTCTTTCCTTCGAGAGGAAGAGGAAGAGGGAGAGGTTGCATACATGCAGAAAACCAACACCAAGCTAACACAGTTGAGAGTAAAGGTGCAAGACATCAAACACACAGACACCAGCAGTAGAGGGGAGAGTAGCACAATAAATAGAAACATGGCGACTGATTTCAACAGATGCTTGGGTTCTAGACACGTGCAAGGTTTCCATATAGATTGGTGTAGAGGAGGAGCCAAATGCCTCTACTGGAAGTCCTGCCCCTATTCTGCCGATATGTTGGAAGCCAGAAATTGCGAAATGCACAATGCGAGTATTGGTTTCTATTCCATGAAGAATCTTTGAGGCGAGATATCTGTTGAGAAGACCCTATGAGAGGTACCCTCGAAGAACGGTTGGGATCTTAGGAGAAGCGCCTGAAAAAGTATGAAATGGTGAGGGCAAGAGCTGGTGACGTCACACAAAGCAGAAATGATGCATCAAGAAGAAATGCAAAATGAAGTATATAGACCTTATAGATTATGATGACAAAGCGAAGAATTGAGCACATGTGAAAAGCACTAAAGAAAATGCAAGCTGTTTTATAACTGTACAGATGCTGGAATGTAAGTAGATTAAGTAATCGTGAAGGCTAGCTATATGTAGTGAATAGACTGCAGGCGATGCCGCCAATATATATATGTGTGTATTTAGATGCTGGATGTTCCACGTTCGCATTTGAGCAAAATAGGACCCCATGAGTGGAGGAGCTGAAAGTGTGGCGCAGCAGATGAAAACAGCTGACAACGAAGGAAGAATCAAAAAGGCTTGTCTGGCCCAGTGTTAAGGGTTGAGGCAGCCAAGAAACTGGTTATCTATTCGAGTAGATACAATGAGCGTGACAAGCAAAGGTGAGCTCCTGTTAAGGTGCAATGGAAAAGCAATGTGTGCCAGGTTTTATTCATTTAATGGTTTTAAATGTGAAAGAAAGAGCTCAAACATGGTCACCTGTCACATGGTCTAGATGGAAATAGACTTTGGGCAAGCTACATCGAGACTGAAGATGAGACTTTGCTCACACTCGCTTCTATTCTCAGGTGCAGTGAAACTCTACAAGGCTGAGTTCAAAGACAATTTGAATGGCAGACAGCAGGAGTGATGACGGATGATGGGTTAATTGGGTGGGAAGGCATGATCAAGTCCACACACAAGCACATGGGGTACCAGCTTGCGTGTTGCTAGCGAGTGGAATATTCCAGAATGGTACAAGCGTGCCAACCAATCGTAGAGGGCCATTTTGAAAGAAGTACTATAGTTTGAAAGCCAAACATTGTGTATTTTATGACAGCGAAGATGACTTGCACTATGGGTGGGCATACATTGTCAACCTGATGTTAGAGACCCAATCTTGATACTATCCCCCATAGAAAGTATACTTAGATGTTCCCCCTTAAGTCAATCCCGATCTCATTTTGGTTTTCTTACTTTGCCACGTAGTATGACGTCAACAAGGATGAGTTTTTGCTATATAAGAATGCTTTTTTATGAAATGTGTTGAGAGAGACTTGTGCGACGTCCGTTGATGTCCGTTGTAACCTCCCTGTTTTAGACAATTGCAAATACAACAGTTATGTTAGGCCAACTTCCTGAGTTGGACTTATTATTGGTGTCAGAGTAAATTCTGCATCCCCATCCATCTAATAAGTCGTTACCTCGCTTAAAGGGCCTACAGGTTCATTAGCAAGCCACAATAATACAAGAGAGATGGCCAAATGCACAAGTTTAGAGCTTGTCAGACGAGGAGTTGTTATATACAGAAATAAGAGAGCTATCGCGCAAAGCAGCCATAGTAAACGCATCAGATAGGACTGGGAGTTTCATAAGCAACATGTTCTTAGTAAAAGGGTGCCACAAACTAAGACTGGTTATAAATGTAAGAGAACTGAACCTGTTTTGTAGTATACAGACATTTCAAGGTGGAGGACATACACCTCATGAGGGACATTTTTCAGCAAGGGGACTGGCTAGCTAGGATACACCTCAAAGTTGCATACCTTATTATACCCATTGTGGTAGAACAACAGGTTTCTGTGATTTAGGTGGAAGGGTTAAATATGGGAGTTTACATGCTTAGTTTACATGCTTTCGGGCTAGCATCAGCCCTGTGGTGCTTCACGAAAGTGATGAAACCGGTGGTGACCTTCCTCAGGGAACAAGGGATCAGGCTAATCATTTATCTGGATTTCATATGTTTAATGTGTCAGGACAGAGTACAGGTCAAGGAACAAGTGGACACCACTTTAAGACTACAGATCAAGGGACAAGTGGACACCACTTTAGATCTCCTTCAGCAGCTGGGCTTTCTAGTGAACTGGGAGAAATCTATCTTACAGCTGGAACAAAACATGGAGTTGCTGGGCTTCAGGAAAGATACAGTGCAAGGGACGATTAGTCGTCCCTTGACCAAAGTAAACAACATCAAAAAAGAGATCAGGAACATGTTAGCAAAAGAGGTGATGTCATTAAGAGAGATAGCGAGACTAGTGGGACGCTTGGCCTCTTTTCCCAGGCAATTTTCCCAGGTCCGCTCCACTACAGAGCCCTCCAGAGATTAAAGATCCAACACCTCAGGAGGGGTGTATGTTACGAGCAATGAGTACCCATCACGATAGAGGCAAGTGGGGAGCTGGAGTGGTGGTTACAACACATGGATGCCTGGAATGGGAGGGCAATATTTGGCTCATCCCCGGACCTGGTGATAGACTCCTATGCCAGCAGATGGGGATGGGTAGCCAGATGTGGAGATCTGTCGACAGGGGGCAGATGGTCAGAAGATGGGCTCATTCGCAGTGAAATGCTGGATGCAGGAGAGGGCACAATGTTCTGTTCTCCTCCAGATGGACAACGTGTCAGTAGTCTGATATATAAACAGACTGGGAGGCACAAAGTCAAGAATGCTGGCATTGTTAGTGAAAGAATTTTGGCACCTTTGCCTACAGAGAGAGATATTAGTGACAGAGGAGTATGTTCCCGGCCGACAAAATGAGATTGCTGACTGTAACTCCAGATTCCTCAGGGATGCCAGCGATTAGAAGCTGGACGAGAGAGTTTTCCAAAAATTGATGACGAGATGGGGTCCATGCAGGACAGACCTGTTTGCATCGAGTTTGAACAGACAAATTGCTTGGTTCTTTAATTGGACACCAGACCCAGAGGTAGAAGCAATATTGATATTGATATTGTATTTCTATCGTGCACATACACAAGTGTTTCAGAGCGCAAGATGTATAAGCAATAGATTTATTCCTGCAACAGAGGGATCCGAGCACGGAGTATGAATTCCCCGCCTTCGCAATGATAGCGAGGACGCTGGCTCAGGTAAGGAGACAGCAAGTATCCATGGTGCTGATTACACCAGATTGGAGGGGGCAAGCATGGTTCCCATATATGTTAGGGATGTCCCACGACAACCCGATAGCTCTACCGAGGTTCGCACTAATAGTGAGGGACCCCTCGGGGGAGGTCACCCATTGATGAAAACAGACAACCTCAGTTACATTGCATGGGCAGTTTCAGGGGATCCTTGTCTAGGCCAGCACAATCGGAGGAGGCTGAACATATTATCGAAGAAGCCTGGGCACCAGGGACCAGGAAAACATACAGATCAGCCTGGTCAACATGGCACAACTGGTGCATGGAAAGGAATGTGCATTCCACTGCAACAGAAGTGGTCCATGTAGCCAACTTCCTGGCACATCTACCAGCACAGGGTGATTAGCACAGCCAGTTCAGCTATTTCAGTGGGAGATACAAAGATAGAGGGGCTGCCATTGGGAGAACAACCACTAATCTGCAGACCTCTGAAAGGTATTAGAATAATTAGACCTCTGGGGCAAAAATAGGACCAGGCATGGGACATAGATAAGGTTCTAAGAATGCTCACATCATGGCCAGACAATGATAATCTAGCAAGAAAAATTGGCTATTCTGTTATGCCTACTGACATGTAAGAGGGTATTAGATGTGAGAGCTTAATTAATGTATGTATTGTTTAATGGGATGTTTTAATGTAATGTCATGATTGCAAAGTGATTATGCATTTTGGATTCATTCATATGTCGATTACCCACCCATATGGACCGGAGGGCTGAAATATGATTTGTTTTGCAGGTTTCATGGAAGATAACAAGTCAATAGGTTCATGACGTTTTGGTAAAAGAGAACAGTTCAACAGCGTTTACCGGTTGGGATGCTACAGTTTTGAAAGGATCAGCGAAAGAAAGAGGAGTTCATAAGATGGTTGTCAAGATTTATAGGGATGGACAGAGACTATTTGTTTATTAAGGTCACATGTTTGGAAGGACCAATAACATTATCATACCTGGCCACCCTTCTGATCTCGGGCCCACCTGCACTGCCTCCCTGGCAACCCCCGGGGACTGTTTTTCTGTATCTCTACAGTCCCCTACCAGCACCAATGTATGCACTTATCTTGCTCTAGCCACCAGCTGGCCGTATTTTTTATTTATCTCATTTATATTATTATCCCATGTACTGTGCTTTCCCCCCTCCCTTCCCTCCACACTTTTCCCCTTCCCCTTCCCATGACTTGCATGATCTGAATGACCCCTGGCCTAGTAGGATTGTTGCCTGACGTCCCTCTGTTCCCCCTCCCTTGCCTCGCCGCGCCTTGAAACACTTGTGTATAGGCACGTTATAAATGCCATTTCATATTATTAAGGACAACAAATACTCAAAACCTATGGAGATTGTAGTTTTTCACAATTTTGTATGTTACTGTTATTGTTTAATGATGCTGCTCGAGAAGCAAAGGTGAGAGTCTAGCATAATCCTTTGCCTCTGTTTCTTGAAGAGAATTATGACTTTCTCTAATGTATGTTTGGAAAATCTGAATTATTTGTTTCATTCATGTCCACTGTGAGGATTTGCAATATATTGTGTACCTTTCCAAAGTAGTATGTTTTATGGCCAGTATTTTTGAATTTACCAATGGATTGGAAGTAAATTAAATCATAACAGCAAAAATGTTGTGTTTTAAAAAATATGATATTCGTTGTCGTTCATTGTTGAAGCCTGCAATTATGAAGGTATTGGGTTGTGATCTGCATGGTGTGACCTATGGGGTACTAGTAAGGTTGACAATGTTTTTTTTTTCTGTGACATTGATCACAAGCTAAAGTGTTTAAAATGCATAAAACAGAAATGTAGGTGTTTAGCTCTATGGAGTATTGGACATACAATAATGTTACTGCAGCCAGTAGCTTGGTATTTCTATACTTCTAAGATGGTGCTCGTGTTTTGTAATCTTTTCCACCACAGTAGTCCCTTTTCTATGACGGTTGAACATTTAGCTCTTATAGGAGCATTATGAACACAGCACGGTTGTAATTGCAGGTACCAGCTGGTAGCACTGTGCTGCGCTGAGGTGTTACACGTGAATTGGGCATGTTATTTACAACACTGGGACACGTGTGATGGAACAGTGTTCTGTTTAGATATATGGTTGAAGTGAGATGAACAGTCTGATAGTGTTGTGGCATGGGCACGTTTTACCCAGTAGCTAGAAACCTTTTTTTACAAACGGTGTTTTATCCAGACATGTTTTGGAACGGTGTGCAAATATACATGGTGTTTTGGTTTTTGGTAATGGGGGCACTCTACATGTTGGTGGGTGTCCTGGTGCCTTTGTGGGCACCCTGCATGTTGTACCCGCATGTGTCACCACCTTGTTTGGACTAGGATACGTAATGTTGGTGATGGGATTGTTGCTTTTGGTATAGTATGTGAACTGTTTATGAGACATGGGGGCCTGGCTTGGTTTCATGTCTCTGTAGGGGATATTTACACTTTGAACCTGTTAAGAAGAAAATATGAGTCTTTGTTTAACCTTGATGCTGGCTGAGCAATAATACAGAGGGCAGGTTTGGTGTTTTCTAATATTTAAGAGAATACTGATGTTAGGTGGCTTTTGGGAAAGGTGACTAAAGACCCCGTTAGTGAAAGCATTTGTGTGGTGTGTGTTCTTTGTTGCAGTGTTGGCCTTGGCCAAGGAGGTCTGGGGAAATAAAATGTCATCATATTGGGCGATACCATGCACTGTGAGCAGGTACCCCTTATCAATTGTGGGTGTTTGTTTTTGAAACTAGCACTGACCAGATTTAATTCCATTTTTGGTTTTATCTTGGTCTGTCTATATCAATCAACATGGTGGTTTTATAATTGGTAACTTCTTTCTCTTGATTATTTTAGTATTAGGAATTAGGAATCCTGTGACTTGGTTTTAACGCTGTGGAGACCAGCATACTCACCTATCAAAAATTATGCAGGTGTGCAGTGGATAGCCCCTGATGAATGACCTACTAATTGTTTGATAGGTTCAGAAACATGTTGGGCTGACTATTTTTGTACGCTTGCGTATAAATTGGTGATGTATGCTATGCTATGCATAATGTATTATGGATATTGTGATTTCTGTGGGATTTATGAGGTTTTATACATTGTGTGTATTACATTGTATATCATAATAATTTTGGAATAAAGTCAAAAGTTCATTTTATGAGTATGCTATTAGTATTTCTGTTGAATGTTTTCTTTTCTCTTCTTTATACATATGTATACTGCTGTTCCAAGATGGTAGAGAAAGACTTCACTTATTAAGGGAATGACCATGGGATTATGTATCCGTATAACACAGTGGTTTTCTGAGAGGACAGGAACAAAGTTACATAGTAAAATGTGTTCGATATATATCTGGTGGAAATGTGCATGGTTTCATTTCTTGTTGATTCTGTACATTGAGGTCCCATTGCAGCGTAACTGTTGTTTTTGAACAGAGCCGATTGGATCCATTGGGACTGAAGTCATCCGTTATTTCTGCACTTATTTATGGCCAAGCCTTTTTAGTTCATAAAAGGTCAAAGCAAAGGGGAGATCCTTATTTGATCCATTGTTATGGAGGAATGAAGACGAGAGTAATGGGCGCGTTTGGGATTCATAAAATAAACTGGAGACTATAGATATGTGATTTCAAATTGTATTAATTGTTTAAATTGTATTTTCAAAGTTGAACATGTGACACTGTGGACGCAAGCCGGCTTAATGGGTTAATCTGAGGATGAATCAGATTTCTGATTTTCACAGATAGCTGACTCATGACAGTCATATGCCTGCCAATATATTTATTTTCAAACAGAAATCTGACCTCAGTTACGCTGCTATGGGTGGATCTACTTAAGAATAAGACCATGCAAGAATATAATCACCAGATTATTTGTAATAGAAGTAAATCCAATATATACATTATTTCTAACATTCTAAAATATAGTCTTACACTCCTGGTGCAGTTAAAAGCGTGCAGGTCTTAATTTACAGATTCTATACAACAATATCTATCAGATGTCATTTATATCGAAACATGATGCATTGCATATTGGCTTATGGAAATGCACATTACTATAAATTCACTCTCAATTTCCATATAATTTTGGACAGGTGAACATTTTAATAGAAGATGCTTGGTTTTCACTCAATATAGGTGACACTATTTCTCAAATGGTGTGCAGAAACAGAACACCAGTACCTTGTTGTATGTTTCCTATTGTTTATCATGTGTGGATTCAATTCATCTTAAGTAAATATTCTTTATATGTTCCACACCATTTGTTGTGAATGGGATAGTACATAAAGTAATATCAGTACACACCTCCCAAACTCTGCACAATTTATATAGGGTTGAGAAAAGCCCACTATATAAGGATGCATAAGTGTTAATTCCAGCACCTCATGTTTAGTTAAATGAATGCTGTTCCATCTTTCTTAAATGTCCCTACACAATGGATAGCCTTAGAACTCTCTCCACCATTGACTACTACTGTGACTGCATGTAAGTGGGTCTATGTGATCACTGCGCCGCCCGCAACTGCTAGGCCGAAAATGCCGACGGCAGTTACGGCGCAGCACAATGTTCATATGGATCACTGTGCCCTCTTCCCCTGGCCTGCATTACCCCTCCCAAGACCCCACCCCACCGCACTTACCTTTAGGGTGGCACACTTCTGCGTGTGCCGCCCGCATTCTGTGATCCCCGCGGTGTCAGCTCTTCCCTAATGTGGGTTGGAGCTGACGCCGCAGGGTGCTTTTTGTTTTTTTTCTTTTTTTTTACGTGTCCCCCGCTTTCCGAAATGGTAAGCGGGTGACACCCCCGCAACCCCTGACCCCCATTACTGCACCCAGGAAGAGCGGGGGACAACCCCGCAACCTCTGCTCTGCTTGGGCGCAGTAAATGTCACCCTCATTTTTTGTGCCTCCAAAGTCACAGTGACTGTTGGGGCGCACCATTGAGGGCGACATTTTTGTATGATACCCATGTAAGTTACAGCAGAAGTTGCTGATGGGAGAGTTTGCCATGTTCATAGCTACTGCCTCTCACACTCCAATGGGGACCTTCTAGTCCTTACCTCTCTGGACCACAAGAGGCAGAAGTTAAGGAACTCAGTGTTGGTGTATTAGAGATAGCGCTGTACGAGGCCAGTTCCTCTCCTTGGTTAGCACTCTACACATTACAGTGTTATAATGATACATATTTGCAGTTCCATTTTCTATACACAACTAGACCGTATCAATTTAAAGAAGACATGGAGGAAAGGCAAAAGATAACTGTTTTATTAGAGATATAGCAGACATTCAAAACCAGAATGGCCCCTTCCCAGTGTTCTGCCCCAGCAGCATATTGATCCATTCACAGTCCATACAATACCACACAATAATATTCCTTTCTCACTGCGAGACTTGTCCTTGGCCTCAAGCCCTGGGATCGTATCTCTCCAGCTCTGACATCTCTCCATTGGCTCCCAGTGGATGCAAGGATTAAATTTAAAACCCTCTGCATTGTCCACAAGGCGTTCTGGGGCCTGAGTCCAAAATACCTTCAGCTATCCCACCCCAAATACCTTCCATCCCAAGCTCTTCGCTCCTCTACCTCTATCAGAGCAGTCGTTTCTCAAAGAAACGAGCCGGGGGTAGATCTCCGTCTTCGGCCGAGGCCTCCCTCTGGAACAGACTCCCTGCCACTCTAAAACTTGAGGAGAACCATCTGCGGTTCCAGAAGCATCTCAAGACCTTCCTCTTTGCATCTGCCTTTGCTCCCCCTCACCCTTGCTGCTCTGCTCTCTCTTGGCACTGTGTATCAGGCCACCCTCCGTCCGCTTGGCCCAGTTACCTGGTTCACCCTGCCACCATTGTGCACTGCCTCCTGGCCACCTTGTACTGGGAACTGTATCTGTGCCCCTACAGTCCCTCATCCCCCCATTTTCTTCTTTTTATGCACTTATCAGACTTACCCAGTTCTGCTGCCGTAAACACAGCACTTGCCACTTGCTGGCTGCACTACCCCTGTTTATTGCTCCATTATATATTTAATTTGTATTTATTATTATTTATCTGTTTATCCTCTGCTCTGCACTTTCCACTCTCGCCCTTCATGCACTTTTCCCCTTTCCCTTTACCATGCACTTGCACAATCTCAATGCCACTGGGGCTAGTAAGATCATTGTTTTGTTCTCCCCTGTTCCCCTCCCTTGGCTTGTCGCGCTTTGAAACACTTGTGTACGAGTGCAATACAAATAGAATATCATATCATATCATGCATGCATGCTCAGCCTCAAATGCAGTGGTAAGTCAGTCCTTCACATTCATTCCTGGCATGCCAAAATTCACATAAACCAAGACGCTACATATATTCCACTTTCATAAAAGACATAAAAAATACTACACCATACAACATTGCCACAAATAATCAGACTGACAGTGTTGTAAGACCATATCTTAATTTGTGGGGAGGGGGGTGGTTGCCTGGGCTTAGCCCCAGCACTTAATGTCTCAGACTCACTTTAATTATGAAGTGATGATAGTGCGTCCATCAACCACAAAGAGCAAGTGCGAGCTGTACCATAACCCCAAATATGTCAACGCTGTGGGGAACAACTATGGGTGGTGGCAGCAGTGGTGGGAAACGGCCCACCCGCAGTGTAACCGGAAAACTAGAAAATATTTGGGTTCTGGCACTTTTACAAGTTAAGCACTGTGTAGGACAAGTAACAATCTACCAATATAACCCTACCAAAAACACTGAAGTCACCTGCATGCACACTCATCCTGATGTTGCTAATATCATTCACATTAATGTTGTTGACAAACTCTCAGGTTCCATATAAGCACCTTCATTCTTTTGGTATCAATCACTTTGCTGATCTCCTGTTAACCCTTCAGGCAACTCTCTCATTATGCTGGGCCAACGGCGCTTTAATGTACAAGCCCACTTTAAGGGCCATGAATTGTCACCAGACAGTTTTTTAGAATTGTCATATACATGTGTAAAGTGTTTGGAAATACCATATCTTGACTTTTAATTTGCAAACCAGTGTTATCTAAACACTGGTCAATCTAGACTCCTACCTACAAGTGGCACAAACATACACCTTCTTGTCATGGGTAATCGTGTCTCTCATATTAGCACATTCCAGTCTGATGCTACACATGTTTATTTTATCTCTAGTCTCACCCAATGAAACCAACATTGAAAATGACTCCGTCAACACCTCTATTATCAAGCATACTAACTAGCCCACACAGAGCTGCTGACCCAAAGGCAGGCAGAATTAAACGAAGAGACAGTGAAAATGCGTTTCTCCAGGCTGTGCAACCTAGACACTATATACTCAGGGTAGAATGGGACGAAGAGGAAGTAGTAAGCTAGGGAGTAAGTGGGAGTCAACACCCTGCATCATAGACCATCTACTGTAAAAGCAGCATCGGAAACTGTAGACACTGATCCACCAGAGATGTCCCGGTTCTAAGAGGACTACACCACAGAATCACGGCAGATCTTTGGTGGAAATCTGCCCATTGCAAAGATTAGGTTATGAGCCCGCAGGGGTATAGTGTGAAGAACAAGTGAATAAGGCGCCACAATTCTGCTTTGACCAAGTCTCTGCATTGGCCATATACTACTTTATAGCATTTCTGTAGTGTCTGGACACAGGACATGTAAGCAGGATGCAAAGAGCACATAGGAGCCAGTAGGTACAAAAGGTAAGTATGCTTTACTGTAGTTTCAGGTTATGGGCTAGAAGTAAGGGGAGAGCATAGGTATAGACATCCTTCTAGTAACAGCTCCCATCCTGAATCCCCAGCTGTATTCCCTAGAATCCTGAGGGAACACAAGGTTCCAACCTGACCAGCTTCCATGGCTTGCATTGCCATATACACAATGCAATCCCACACTACACATCCCACTTCCTGATGAAGAAGAGGTCAACACAAAGACTCACACCATACCAAACACATTCGTAACATCATCAGCCAACCATGAAACACAACCACACACTCTTCCCCAAAGAGCACACAGAGCAAGTAGGAAAGGAGAGAAAAGGAACAAACAAAACAAAGATCACATAAAAACGGATGACAGTGTTGAAGAAACAAAGCACCTAGAAACACAGACACAAGTTAATTACTCCTGTGAAGGGTCAACAAGAAAAAAAGGATAGAATCATATGCATGCAAATAAGCGGTATACTGCTTCCTATTCTTGTGCACATACGTAGTGCTTTTAAATAATCATTCATTTAGCCCACTGGCCTTTTAAACATATCATCATACTCATCACCTATAACTCGAGTTTAAAGACATATTCATTTAAAGATATTGCCTGACTATCAAATGTGATGGCACATGTCCATTTTCAATCCGGTCACATCTACTGATGCCAGTAGTAATATAATCATATTCATGTAAGGTGAATTCATTCACTTATTTTCGTAAACGTATCGCAAGATAAGTACACATCCTCCTTAACACTGAAACAGTGCAGTAAGTCCTTTGCACTTAAATTTGGCACATTAAAATACACGTGTGGTGCTGCTGTGCACTTTACTACACTTCCCTGCAAACGGTGGTGATCAGGCATCCTTTCAGGAAGGCATGCTATCACTGGTTTAAGCATAACTCAAGAAAGATGCCAAATAATCTTAACACAGTTTACCAGCACCACACCACAATGCTTTCCCCCACTTCACTTACATTTGAAATTGCCAAATATCAAATAATTCCAATGTAACATAACACAATACATGTAAGTTGTGCCTCATTCCTGTAATATATCATTTCTTTTGATGTCCCACCATATCAGATATATAATTGTATACATTTCACTTACAGCCTTTCGCTCAAAGAAAAGGATCACACAAGAAATGTCCATATGTAAAGAAAAGCTAAGCGGTTACATAACATAGTACTTCATGAAATTAAATACAGATGTTCTGCTGAATAATTAGAAACAATCCCAAAATCTGCAATTTGCAAAAAATGTCATTCAATTACTGATTGCATTTCTAGATTAAAGCATGCAATGCCCAACAACTAAAACTGTTACATTCCTGATTTGCATAAGCACTTTCCTTTGAATTATTCACAGCAGTAATCCTTCCAGATTTCCAATCCTCTGATTACAATGACAGCCCATCCTGCCATTGTTTACAAGGAAATCAGATTATACCAGCATCAGAATGTGTTGGGACATGCTGCAGGGAAACCCGCAGAACGTGTTAAATTTGGATCAGGTCCCTTAAAAATCACGCTCATCACAGCGTTACACCTGAGCTGTTAACAGGATTTTCTATGCTCGGACTCAGTATCTGCTGCATCCTAAAAAATATCCTCTGTTGTGTACGCCTTACGTTCCGCTACGCGGTGACGTAAGGCACAATCAATAAATGCTACGCGGGGGCAGTTCCGGGCGCACTGCAGCAACAGAGTGTCCGTGTCTCTCTTTGGTGCCCAGGGCCATAGCACTCCTACTGCCCGCCGCTGCATTGTAGGATCCAACACTGGCGACGAGAAAACAGGATCAAACGTTGCACGCAACGCCCAGTCAATCAAGGCCTCAGCACGGGCACAATTTTTGGAAACACGAAGGGGGGCCCATCCCCCACCCAAAAAGAAACAAACATGAGAAGAAGTTTCTAGTCTCTTCTACATGGACATCTCGCCATCGCATGACACCAGAGGGCCCACCACAATCTGGCTATTATCCAGATAAACCAGCAGCCTGCCACAGGATATCTCACAGGAGTTTTGGCACCTCACGTGAAAGAAAAAAGCTTGGACATCCACTGGTCACAAAGGTGAGGCGTGTCAGTGCACGTGGGCAGGAAGAGCCACCAGGTCCATGGGAAAATGGCTACAGGCCTCTCTACTCCTACGCCCAGCACACCATTGAGAATGGCAGCCAACCGTTCGCCATCCACGCCACACACGCATTCACAAGGAGGGACATCATTGGCGCTCAGCCCATTCAACCCATACACCGACCCCTCCTCAGTTGGTCCAAAAATTCGAGATGGCCATGGATTGGACATCACCACATCTCGCAAAATGAGG
The DNA here is from genome assembly GCF_040938575.1 of Ambystoma mexicanum. Classification (NCBI taxonomy): domain Eukaryota; kingdom Metazoa; phylum Chordata; class Amphibia; order Caudata; family Ambystomatidae; genus Ambystoma; species Ambystoma mexicanum. Next base: position 1,526,271,523 of record NC_090937.1, read on the forward strand.
TCACACCTTCTACTTAATGTCAGGGATGAGGTCCTAAGCATATTCAACTCACTGGCAATAGCAGATGGCTCCAACGTCTACCAACAAACCAAAAACGCTCTCACAGCCCACTTTTCGCCCCAGCTAAATCCGGACTATGAAACATTAATTTTCTGTACCACCATCCAGTTAGAGGACGAGACACTTGACGCCTATCACACCAGGCTCCGGAAACTTGCGATCTCCTGTCAATTTGCTGACGTTGAAAAAGAAATCCGACGCCAGATTATCAATGGGATACACTCGGAGATGCTACAGAGAATGGTGTTAAGTGAAAAAGGCATATCTCTGACCAGAATCTTAGAACTTGGGCGCCAGAGGGAGTTGTCGCATGCCAGAGCAACGCACATGGGCACGACCTTGCAAAAACTCCAACCGGCACTAACAATGGCGACAGTGGCCCAGATCATAAACCACCAATACACGAGGGACGAGGCCAGCGGCAACAACACCCCTCCAGTGGCAACCAACAACCCCGGAACCCACTGAATGTGGGTGGTGCGGAGGATCTCACATTGGAAGATGAAATGACCTGGCCCAAGGCACCACGTGCGGGAGCATGTGGCAGAAAAGATCACTGTGTAAAAGTATGCAGATCGTCTGGCCCACCCCAACACCCCCAAACATCTCAAGATAAAAACACGGTGAAGAAGAAGAAACAATCCAGTGCCCGCCGAGTTGAGACTGCCAACTCGTCAACCGATGAGGAAGGGGACAACAATGAACAATCTCCAAAAGAAGCAGCAAACGAGCAATGGAGAAAAGGGAAAAAGGTGTACCTAATCTCAGCACTGGACTACGGAGGCACGACGCCCAAGAAAAGACTGAGAAGATGGAAATGCCAAGTGGCCATTCAAGACCAAGAAACGCAGATGATGATAGACACTGGGGCGTCCGTTAACGTCATGCCAATGACCGCATTGAGAAAACTACGACCCCCACCAGTCCTGAAAACGACTGACACGCTGTTATTTGCCTATGGGTGCGAAACTCCACTGCCCATAATAGGATGATTTTGGACAACACTCAGCAGAGGTGACAAGTCACTGCAGTCTAAAATATACGTCGTGAATGCAGGAATTGAGTGTTTACTGAGTGGAGACGCGGCAGAGGTCCTGGGACTCATAAGCTTCATCTGTGACGTGACAGATACCCCGGACATCAACAGCATCCTCAGAAAATACCAGAACCTCAAGGGCATTGGATGCCTAAAAGGAAAGTACATCAAACTTCATATTGATGAGTCCGTTCAACTGCGAGCAGTATGCCATCGAAGGACTCCGTTCCACATAAGAAATCGGGTTGAGAAAGAACTCCATGCACTCGAAAAATTGAAATCGGCATCATTGAAGAAGTGACCGAACCAACACCATGGGTGTCACCATGGGTGTCACCCATGGTCGTAACCAAGAAACCCAATCAACCTGGCAAAGTGAGAATATGCATTGACATGCGCCTCCCCAATGCGGCAATAAAGCGGGAGTGACACATCACCCCTACACGTGATTAAATTATAGCAGACCACACAGGATAGAAAATATTCTCCAAAGTCGACCTCAATGCTGGATAACACCAATTGAAACTCCACCGGGACTCCAGGCACATCACAACATTCTCCACCCACATAGGTTTACACAGATACAAATGACTCAGTTTCGGAATTTCCTCTGCGGCCGAAGTGTTTCAGCAGACTATCCAGGAGGAGATACGTGGTGTCCCGGGGGTACTCAATGTCAGCAATGACATTCTCATCCATGCAAGTGACAAGGAAGAGCACTTACGATGACTCAACATGCTACTCAGCAGGCTAGAGAGTGCAGGCCTAACAACCCACAAGGACAAGTGCGAATTCTTAAAGAAGGAGATCTTGTTTTTCGGATATACATTCAACAGCGCAGGCATCTCTGCGGATCCTCAAAAAGTAGTGGACATCCGTGCTGCCTCGCCCCCATCCACACCCACAGAGGTACGCAGTTTTCTGGGGATGGCAACATACTGCAGAAGATTTATCCCCAAAATGGCGACGTTGTCTGAACCTCTGAGGGAACTCACTAACGTCAGCACAAAATGGGCCTGGAGCCGAACCTGCCAGGAAGCGTTCAAACAAATCAAGGCATCACTCTCGGCTGATACCACCATGTCATTCTACGATCCCACATTGTCGACCGAACTATATGTCGATGGCAGCCCGGTGGGTCTAGGGGCAATCTTAATCCAAGTAGCTCATACAGGAGAGTCGATGCCGATCGCATACGCCTACCGCGCTTTGACACCGATGGAGCAACGGTACTCCCACATAGAAAAGAAACATCGGGGTTCAAGGTCAACCTTTCCAAGTCAATGGCGCTGAACATCAACCTACCTCGAGCCCTAACCTCAGAGCTGGAAAATGAATATCGCATACCCTGGGCGAAAAAGCACCTACCATACCTAGGAGTCCAGCTGACGTGCACACCCAACAGCCTGTTCAAAGCCAACTTCCCGCCTCTGTTCAAGGAACTCAAGTCCGATCTATGATGCTGCCAGAAACAGGAGATCTCCTGGTTCAGGAGAATTACGGTGCCGAAAATGAACCTGATTCCACGATTACTTTACCACTGCTCAGCCCTCCCAACTACCATCCCGAAGCAGACGACACAAAATCTGCAAAGCGGCATTATGAGATACATCTGGGAAGGAAAACAACCACGGATCCCCAGGAAACTCATGCTCTGGGGTCGGGCGGTGGGGGGTCTGGGAGCCCCGGATGTTGCCAGATATATCCTGGCCACCCAGCTCTTGCATGCATTCGCCTGGCCTCCTGCTTCGCCGAAACCCTGCTGGCTGGAGCTAGAAGAGGCCTGGAGCCCTGTCCCGATAAACTCGCTCCCACACATGAAATGCTCCATTGACCAGGCGGAGAGGGGGCCCCAGACGGCAACTGAAAACACGGTTGCGAGCTGGGGGAAGGCGGCGCGGTTGTGGAAAGTCCGCAGCACTACGGGCCTACTCACCCCGATCTGGATGAACCCGGAATTTCCGCCGGGCTGCAACCCCAAGGACTTCATGAGGTGGAAGGAGGGAGGACTGGAGAGAGTGCAGGACTTTTTCGAGGAGGGGAACCCTCTCGACTTCGAGGCATGCAAGGTGAAATTCAACGTTCCCGAAAATGAGAGGTTCAGATACTCCCATCTTCAGCGCTGGCTCTCAAACAGAAGCATGAAACTCCTTGGAACCAGAGTCCTCACAGCCCTGGAACAAACCCTCACTTCGACTCCCCCCAAGGGCAAGGTATCTACCTTATACAAGATCCTAGACAGAGCTGACCCCTCCCGGAAGGAGCCATACATGCTCAAATGGGAGAGAGATATTGGGCGACCCATCGAGCCGGAGGAATGGGACCACATCTGGACAAGAGCAAATAGAAGCTCAAAATGCGTGACCAACAAGGAGGGGGCATTCAAGGTATGCTACAGGTGGTACCGAACCCCAGAATTTCTCAACAAATGCAATCCGGCAATCCCACCGTTGTGCTGGAGAGGTTGCCCAGACAAAGGCACACTATACCATCTGCTCTGGACATGACCCAAGGCGACGCAATTTTGGAAAGCAGTGTTAGATCAAATCAACATGATCACAGGCTTGTCAATCCCATGGGACCCGGGTATCGTACTGCTCGGAGCAAGCGGCGAGGGCCAGTTCCCCCTATCAGGCCACAGAGCAGAATTATGCACCCACCTGCTGACGGCCGCCAAGCTCTCAGTAGCAAGGCTCTGGAAAAACCCAGAGGGCCCGGCGATCCAGATGTGGTGGATTAAATGTTGGGACATTATAGTGGCAGAAAAAATTACAGCCCTCCGGTTCAGGAACAGAGACAAATTCTTCCAAACGTGGTCTCCTTTCCTGGACTACGCACTGACTTACCCAGGCTTGGCCAGTCAACCCCCTTCTCTACGGTGGATGGACAAATATGACTGATATAGAGTATGGAAGGACAGCCAAAGGTTCCGGCCAGGGGAGTTCCTCGCCTGCCTGTTAACTCAGAGACGATATATTGATGCCCTTGACCTGGGCAGTGCCTCCTCCCCCTTCCCCAAGAGGACCCCGAAACATGTTCAGCCTCCCTGAGCTCTTAACTCGAAGAGGGGCCTCGATTAACTCACCACCCCCGCCCTGTCCTCCCCCATGAACTTGTGTCTTCTTCTCTGACCTAATGTTGTTCATGTATTTTGTTAGGTTCTTGTTTTCTTTCTTGCACTCCCAAGTAAGGCTATGCTGACTGAAGCATTCTCATCGTACATGCCATAATGTATAACTTGCTTGTATAAAACCAATAAAAACATATTTGGAAAAAAAAAAGAAAAGGAAGCAATTGCAGTACTGTGGATCTGTCGCCCTTTTCATCTGTACCTGTACGGCCGAAAATTCAAGGCATACACGGACCACAAACCACTCCTCCCAATATTCACAGGCTCGTCGTCGCACCCTCCAGCCAGAGTAGGGAAGTGGCTACTACACCTACAACAGTATGACTTTGAGTTGGCATACCAACCTGGCAGTGGGAACCCAGCAGATTTCCTGTCCAGGCACCCAAGAGCGGCCACGCCAGGGGAGATACACGTGGCTGAGGAAACGGAGGAACACATCTGCCAAGTTATTCACACAATGAAACCAAGAGCCATCGGCATTGAAGACATTGTAGAGGCCACACAAGCTGACCCATGCTGTGATCTGGTAAAAGACACAGGCATCTCTGGTGAATGGAAATCTGGCCTACGGAACGTACATATACGCACTGTTCCTCGCGGGCATGTTCACAGTAAGGCAAGACCTGTCAATCACAGAGGAAGGGCTGATACTAAGAGGGACCCAAATAGTCATTCCCGCAAGCCTGAGTTGTAGCGCTAGTGCACGAAGGTCATCAGGGAATGGTAAGGACAAAGGTCCAAATCAGACACCCCGTATGGTTCCCACACATCGACGAAAAGGTGGACCAACTCATCACAACATGCCTCCCATGTCAAATCACGGGCGCCCCTCCGAAACCTGAGCCTATACTATCGGCAGAGCGAGGGTCCTCCAGATGGGACGCCATCAGCGTCGATTTCTGCAAGATACAGGAGGGCACATACCTGTTAGTGGCAATCGATGACCACTCTAGGTACCCAGAGGTCAAAATCGTATCATCCACCACAGCAGAGACAGTCATACCGGCTCTGGAAAAAATGTTCACCACTCATGGCCTCCCACGACACATCCGGAGCGACAATGGACCACAGTTCCAAGGCGATGAATTCAAGAAATACCTAGCCGTACTCAACATTCACTACCATCACATAATGCCGAGATGGCCACAGGCCAACGGAGACGTGGAAAGGTTCATGTGAACCCTCAATAAAGTACTGCGCCTATCCCGTGTCAACTCAAGCCCCTGGATGGTGGACGTATACAGGTTCCTAAGAAACTACAGAGTGACACCCCACAGCACCACGGGGATACCACCGGCGGACATCATGTATGGGACCATAATCAACTCATCCATTCCACACCACCCGAGCAGGGGTATGGACACATATGACAGGGTGCGAACTCATCAAAGAAGGACTGTGGGGAACGAATGCATGAGCACCAAGAGACACGGCAAGAGGTCCAATCAATGAGTCGGTGATCAGGTGGTAATGGTAAGGAACCGATCCAAGTCAAAGCTAGACACCCAATACGACTCCGTCCCATGGACCATAACACAAAGGGGGGAACCATGATAACAGCCACCAGGGGACAAAGACAGGTCACAAGAAATGCATCATGGTTCAAGACGGTACAGAGAGACCTGTGGACGGATGGAGAGCAACAACCAGTGGAAGAGGAAGACCCGCAAATTGAGGAGGAGCATCACCATCAGGAAGGGGAAGCGACCATGGACGGCGGAATGGAAAAGCTGCCGAGCGAACCAGAGGAGGCAGAGCTGAACAATGAAGGTGAGCAACCCAATGGGAGTCAAGAGATAGCCCCCAGCGGTGGACATTATGCTCTGAAAACTGCTCCCAGGCCCCCTGAAAGACTCAAAGACTATGAGTGGTAAAAGCCCAGCCCATGAGGCATGAGAGCTCACAGTTTGGAACATTGTTTGAAATATACCATGTTTGTTAATAATAAAAATAATAATAATAATAATTTGGCACTTATATAGCGCTACGAACCCTCAGGTATCTGAGCGCTGCTTATTATTACCCACGGTGATTTTCTTGTTGGAAAAAAGGAGGAATATTGTGTATGCCTTACGTCCCGCTACGCGGTGACGTAAGGCACAATCAATAAATGCCCCACCCCCGCTACAAGTGGGCAGTTCCGGGTGCACTGCAGCACCAGAGTGTCCACGTCTCTCTTTGCTCCCGCTGGTGCTGCGCAGCGAGGCCATGGCGCCCAGGGCCATAGAACTCCTACTGCCCGCCGACGCATCGGCTGGGGAGTAGGATCCAATATTCTCCACCGTCCGACACGGCCGGATGAAATAAAAACAGTGCCTCTCGTCAAGGATCTCTAGTTTCACGTGTTGACAAAACTCCAGCTCATCTTCCGGACATCTAAATGTCATAAAGAAGGGTCTACAATCCAGTGTTGGAATAAGTCAACTTGCATGCTGGTAACTTTCCTCCCTGCCGCGACGCTGCCAATTAGTATTCTCTTCTTCTGCGTTGCAAGGCGGCCTTCACAACAAAGATACAGTGACATCACCACGCTCTGCTGCGTGACAGGGTGCTTTTTTCCAAAACACCCCTTGTAGCTGTGGAACTGACAAAGGGAATGACATCATCATAAGCTTCTCTGCTGCCAAGCTCGACTGAGCTCTCCCAGCCAAAATGCTCCAACGGTTGCCGGCAGCTCTGACGCCTCCACAGGCAGTTACATGCTCCGTGGTCCTCCAGACAGCTCCATAAGCACGGCGGATGCCGTTTCCTCCAGCCAACACTCTCCAGGTTCATTGGGGGACTGCACATCGGAGGGGGCTGCATCATGAGCGAGAAAAACGCTCTTTAAATATTTTCTTTCCCACTAAAGTGGGAGCTATGGCCCTCGAGGACCTCTTACTTCAGCTCAGACCACATTCAAGGCCCACAGCTCTGCAAACTGGCTGCATCAACCAAGACTCTCCCCACTGGACTTTAGCCCCTCTCCATGCAGCAGTATGTTTAGAATGATAGCGGTCATCATGCTTCACAGGACGCAGCTTCACCCACACAACACTCACTCAGTTACTCTTCAGTATTTCAGCTCTCTCCTGCCACTCTCCCTATTTTCAATTAGGTTTTCATCTTTTCTAAGTGCTCTACAGTGGATTTTTCAAAGTCTTGTTGCCAATTTGTAGTGTCTGGACCCAGGACAGTTAAACAGGACGCAGCGAGCACACAGGACCCATTAGGTACAAAAGGTAAGTATGCGTTATTGTAGTTTCAGGTTATAGGCTAGTAGTAAGGGGAGAGCATAGGTATAGACATCCTTCTAGTAACATCTCCCATCCGGAATCTCCAACTCTAGTCACTAGAATCCTGAGGGAACACAAGGTTCCAACCTGAGCAGCTTCCATGGCTTGCATTGCCATATACACAATTCATGCACACACTACAATTTCCCAGGTCCCGCCTTAAGTACATCATCCCATTGGCCACTCTTACATCATGGGCATGGCACAAATCAAAAAGACTCTCCACATACTAATGCATCCTTATGGCTGCGGATACTGTAAGGGGGTGGGAAATTGAACTTCTTGTTACACAGACTTACACGAAAAGCCAACAAAAAGCAATAATGATGAGCACAAATGGGGCAAGGACATAAGGCCTGGAGACAAGGTCATGTGTTTTCTACTCAAACTTGCCAATGCATTCTGTACTAAAAAAGGATAATGTGAGAGAAAATGTTCTATCAACTCATGGGGTAAAAACCCCAGTGTATTAGAAAACCACAAAAGAGAAGCAGCACGCCTGTCAGGAACCGTGAATGGACGGTTTGGAAGCGCTGGAAGCATTGACTGTGCGCGCTCCAGTCCTCACCCAATATGGCTTCCGTGCCTTTAAATTTTGTCTCCTCCCACAAACCAATGCGTTATATCTGTGCACTACGCTCCGGTTCGTGTGGAACTTCGTTCTTGGATTTTCCTCCCTGCCGATCCTCCTTCAACTGCTGCCTTTTCCCCTGTGCCTACCTTCTGTGCTCGCCTTGTTTATACTCCCGGGTTTCCTGTCCCCTGGCTCTCGCTACTTCCACCTCATTTAAGTTTTTTCTCCTCGTCTGTTCTAAGGGCTCCGCCTTACCTGAGCCACTGCCTCCTAAGTGTCTTGCTCCGCCGAAGCTTCCTATTTTTTGGGCTTCGTGCTTTCTGACTGTCGGCTTCTCTGCACTCTACTATTCTCTTTGCTACTTACTTACTCTCTGCCGGCATCTTCCTACTTTCCTGCTTGTGGCCTGGGTATTTTCTTGCACTCTATTTTCCGTACTTACTCCTCCTACTATCTGGTCACTGTTATTTGCTGGCATTCCTGTCTATACTCTCATTCTTTTAGAGTTCTTATTTGTTAATTGGGATCCTGTTTCTTTCCTCTGATTGTCTCTATGGTGTTCTCAAAGTGAAAGATTCCCATACTGTCACTTCCGATCTACAGACTCTCTCCACCAGTGCTGGAATCTGACTTTCTTCGGGTTCAGCTGAAAACAGAACTCATTTGTCTTGCCAAAGGAACCACAACTCCCTTATAGAACCCATCTGGAAACAGGGTTTTTTCTGCCTTCGTGCTTTTTCCCTGACATTAGGACTGGCCCCCTGGGGGTCCCCGCGGACAGGGTTCCATCTCTGCCAAGGTGGCCTCTGGAGGGGTCAGACCCTACCTACATGAAAAGAAGGCCAAGATACCAAAGGACAAGGAGAAGGGACCGTAAGAAGACGGAGTCGAATCCTAAGGAATCCGCCACAGAAGACTCAGGTGAGGAGGAAGGGGAGAAGGCCTCTGATCTTGACAGCATACAACGCCCAATATCTACCATGGCATCGTTAGAGCAATATCAAGAATTGGTAGCAGCGATGCAGAACCTTACCATGGAGGTCCAGGCATTGAGGACTGAGAACATCGCCCTCCGACAACAGGTGGTGTTGCATCGTGACGTCAGGGGGGACCTGCCTACGATGCCGCTTTCCTTTGGCAAATATGATGGACACCCGGGAGGGACGAAGGACTTCCTTGACGCATGTAAGGTGTATTTCGCCTTTCGGCCTCATGCTTATGAAACTGCTAGATCCAAGGTCGGGTTCATCATTGCCAACCTAATGGGTAATGCTCTCTCATGGGCTACACTGTTTGTCACCAGAGATGACCCGATTTTGGGTGACTATGATCGTTTTACGGAGGTGTTCAAAGAACGTTTCGACCGACCAGAAGTCTTCTATTCATCTCTAGAAGCTATCCTAGATGTCAGCCAGGGAAACACTGACGTCCAAACCTATCTATCTCGTTTCCAGAGGCTGGCAGCCAAGGCAGATTGGCCTGATTCCGCTTAGCAAGCAATCTACAGACGGGGCCTTCGTGATGAAATCAAGGATGAGCTGGCCCGAGTGGCTAGACCCGCATCTTTCCAGGATTTGGTGACATTGTCTCTTCAGATTGAGTTCCGTCTACAAGAGAGACGTTTGGAAAGAAGACGAACTAGAGGCTTTTCACAACCTACCAGTCTCCCCTCTCCTGTTCCTCCACCCAGAACTACCCATCCTCCAGAAGAACCTATGCAGATCGGGGCTGCCCGAGGACCTCTTACTCAAGCTGAAAGAAGGAGAAGAAGAGATGCTGGATTGTGTATGTATTGCGGCTCCTCGAAGCACTTATTGAGAGATTGTCCTGAAGCCCCACCTCGAAGACAGGGAATCTTCAACCCCCGATCTACAGCAAGGGAGGTTACGGGGGAAGTAAGAAGCACGCTTGCAACTACACAAGAGCAGTAAGCACTCCGGATGATAACAGCCTAATGGTGTTTCGAGTCGACTTGTGGCTGTCCGATGCAGGTCCCACAGAGGTGTTCGCCATGCTTTACTGTGGAGCAGCAGGGAACTTCATCGACTCCAAGTGGGCAACGGAACATCTTGTTCCCACAATATCCAAGGCCACCCCCATTCCAGTGAAAGGGGTGGACGGGAAGCCCTTATCTTCTGGACCCATTACCAAGGAGACCATTCCGTTGAGAATGTGGTTAGGCCATCACGAGGAGTTCCTGGTATTTGACCAGATCAGAGCAGCTCATTTTCCGTTGGTCATTGGCATTCCTTGGTTAAGGAGGCACAACCCTCAGATTGACTGGACGGCTAACAAGGTGGTCTTCAATTCTACATTCTGTAAATCACACTGCATGAGTTTGCCTTTGACTCCCAACACCCTAGTGTATGACCGAAGCAGTACTCCAGATCCTATCACAGTGGCCTCAGTTCCCATCCACTATCAAGAATTTTCAGAGGTGTTCCTGGATGCTGTTCCCCATCAACTCCCGCCTCATAGAACCGAGGATTGCCCAATAGACCTGATACCTGAGGCGGTGGTTCCTTTTGGGAGGATGTACCCTTTGTCACTACCAGAGAGGAAGGCGCTGAGAGAATACCTCGACGCAAATCTTCAAAACGGACTCATCCAAGAGTCCCGATCTGCTTGTGGGGCTTCCTTGTTCTTCATTCCCAAAAAGGACTCAGCAGAGCTGTGCCCTTGTATAGACTACAGGGGACTAAATAAGGTTACCATTCGGGATAGATATCCCATGCCTTTAATCCGGGACATCTTGGAGGCAGTACATGGAGCGGTGTTCTTTACCAAGCTTGACTTGAGAGGGGCTTATCACCTCTTGAGAATCAGGCAAGGTGACGAGTGGAAGACGGCGTTCCGTACACCTTTTGGACTCTTTGAATACCGAGTGATGCCATTTGTGAATGCACCAGCCATCTTCCAGAGGTACATGGACAAGGTTTTCGCAGATATGCTGTTTGTGTCGGTGGTAGTGTATCTGGATGACATCCTCATCTTTTCTAAAACTCTATCTGAGCACAGGTCACTGGTCAGACTAGTCTTACAGCGTCTGCAGTCCCATCATCTACTGGTAAAGCTGGAAAAATGCTCATTTGAAGCTACGTCCGTGTCCTACCTTGGATATATATTATCCAAGGAGGGTATCGAGATGGATTCCAATAAAGTAAGGGCAATCAGAGAATGGAGAAATCCTGTCAATGTAAAAGAACTCCAAAGCTTTCTAGGACTGGCCAATTTTTATCGGAGGTTCATTCCCAACTTTTCAAACAAGGTACTCCCACTGACATCTCTATTGAAGAAGGGAGTCAAGTTCGTGTTTGATGAAGGGCCTCAAAGAGCCTTCTGTTTTCTAAAAGAATGTTTTTCTACAGCCCCCATCCTGGTCCAACCGGATCAGAACTGACCCTACATTTTGGAGACAGACGCTTCTACAGGGGCGGTGAGAGCAGTTCTACTGCAGAGGTCAGAAGACGAATATGAACATCCAGTAGCTTATTACTCCAAAACACTGACCAGTAGTGAACGCAACTATTCAGTCATAGAAAAGGAGCTGTTGGCTATCAAGTTGGCCTGCCAAGAGTGGAGACATCTTTTACAGGGAGCTACTCATCCGTTTACTATTAGAACAGACCATCGTAACCTGCGGGTTTTGCAACAGTTGGAATGTTCTAATGCCAGGCATGCCAGATGGGCGTATTTTTTTTTACAATATGATTTCGTAATCACATACTTACCGGGTACAGAAAACATGTAGGCGGACGCTCTGTCAAGAAGTCTTGGGGATACTTCTGGTTCCTACACAGGACACGATTTGGTTTTCCCAAATCTCACGGTGTTGGCTTCAACTGTTTCATTCCTTCAAGACCTAATTCCACAGTATCAAATGGACACCGAGCTCCCGTCAACTGTCATTCAGGGTAAGGACGGATTGTTTTATCATGAAGGAGCTCTCTACGTAACCACTAAGAAGCGACAGAAACAAATACTTTCTTGGTGTCATGACACCCCTTTAACTGGACATTCCGGAATCAGGAAGACATTTGATCTGCTACGGAGGGGTTTTTGGTGGCCGACCTTAAGAAGAGACGTAGCCCAGTACCTTTCCACTTGTTCGGTTTGTGCCTCTAACAAACACCGAACAGGAAAACCTCTGGGGTTACTGCAACAAGATTCCTTACCGGACCGTCCTTGGGAACACATCTCTACCGATTTTATAGTAGACCTCCCTCCGTCATATGGTATGACAACAATCATAGTGGCAGTTGACTCATTCAGCAAGCTTGCCCATTTTTCGGCCTTCAAACAGGTTCCTTCAGCCTCCGAAATGGCCGCAACCTTTCTTCAGGACATAGTCCGTCTGCATGGTTTGCCCAGGGCCATAGTGTCTGACCGAGGACCCCAGTTACCTTCTAAATTCTGGGCCTCTCTCTGCCAAGTTCTAGGGATTCACAAGGCTCTCTCTTCAGGATACCACCCGCAGAGCCATGGCCAAACGGAAAGATTAAATGCCAGCCTAGAACAATACCTCGGGTGTTTTTGCAGTCCGCAAAAAGAAGAATGGTATCGTTTCCTCCCACAGGCAGAATTTGCCTATAATAACTCTCTCCATACCTCGATCCAGATGAGTCCTTTCTATTGTACTTATGGATTTCATCCTCAACATTTACCCTGGCTCAGTCCTCCTTCTACCAAGATTCCGGCTCTAGATGGGGTTTTACAGGACCTGCAGGAGGTACACAGACTCGCTAAAGAAGCACACCAGGCGAGTCAACTTACACACAAGAAATGGGCAGACAAGGGTCGTACTGTCAATCCGAGCTGGAAGGTAGGGCAACTAGTCTGGTTGTCGACCAGATTTCTCCCCAGATGGGTTCATAAGGGGAAGTTCTCCTCTCGGTTCCTTGGGCCATTTCCCATTCTGCAACAGATCAACCCTGTAGCATTTAAACTCAAGCTACCAGAATATCTCAGGAAGGTGCATCCAGTCTTCCATGTCTGCTTTCTCAAGGAACATAAGGAGAACCCTTTTAAGAGGCCGGTGCTCAGAACGCGTGCTCAAGTGAGCCCTGCACCTGAAGAATATGAGGTATCTCATCTTGTTGACTCCAGATATCGCAAGGGGAGGTTGCACTATTTGGTTCATTGGAAGGGTTATCCAGTGGAAGAGAGAACATGGGAACCTGTGAGCCATATACATGCCCAACGCCTAGTGCAAAGGTTCCATCGACTTCATCCGGGCAAACCGGGGGGTCCCCCGAGAAGACGGGGGTATACTGTCAGGAACCGTGAATGGACGGTTTGGAAGTGCTGGAAGCATTGACTGTGCGCGCTCTAGTCCTCACCACCCAATATGGCTTCCGTGCCTTTAAATTCTGGCTCCTCCCACAAACCAATGCGTTGTATCTGTGCACTACGCTCCGGTTCGTGTGGAACTTCGTTCTTGGATTTTCCTCCCTGCCGATCCTCCTTCAACTGCTGCCTTTTCCCCTGTGCCTACTTTCTGTGCTCGCCTTGTTTATACTCCCGGGTTTCCTGTCCCCTGGCTCTCGCTACTTCCACCTCGTTTAAGTTTTTTCTCCTCGTCTGTTCTAACGGCTCCGCCTTACCTGAGCCACTGCCTCCTAAGTGTCTTGCTCCGCCGAAGCTTTCTATTTTTTGGGCTTCGTGCTTTCTGACTGTCAGCTTCTCTGCACTCTACTATTCTCTTTGCTACTTACTTACTCTCTGCAGGCATCTTCCTACTTTCCTGCTTGTGGCCTGGGTATTTTCTTGCACTCTATTTTCCGTACTTACTCCTCCTACTATCTGGTCACTGTTATTTTCGGGCATTCCTGTCTATACTCTCATTCTTTTAGAGTTCTTATTTGTTAATTGGGCTCCTGTTTCTTTCCTCTGATTGCCTCTATGGTGTTCTCAAAGTGAAAGATTCCCCTACTGTCACTTCCGATCTACAGACTCTCTCCACCAGTGCTGGAATCTGACTTTCTTCGGGTTCAGCTGAAAACAGAACTCATTTGTCTTGCCAAAGGAACCACAACACCCTCATAGAACCCATCTGGAAACAGGGTTTTTTCTGCCTTTGTGCGTTTTCCCTGACATTAGGACTGGCCCCTGGGGGTCCCCGCGGACAGGGTTCCGTCTCTGCCAAGGTGGCCTCCGGAGGGGCCAGACCCTACCAACACGAACAGAAGGCCAAGATACCAAAGGACAAGACTCCTATAAGGAGGAGGGACCGTAAGAAGACGGAGTCGAATCCTAAGGAATCCGCCACAGAAGACTCAGGTGAGGAGGAAGGGGAGAAGGCCTCTGTCATGATCTCTGCTTCCAAAAGGTCAGGGTTTTCCCAACTCCCTTGGAAGCAGATCCATAACCCAGGTTCCGAGTGCCAACCAGTCCCAATTGGGACCTTTTGGACCCAGTCCTGGCGCCAGTGGCACCAGGCTCATAAATATGCCCAGTCCCAGCGCTGGAAGCGCCGGGCTCATAATGCTTGGGTGGACTTACCTGCAGCAGACCATGCTGCTTACTTGCCTGCCAGTTGAGCCTCTGATCCTCTTCTGTTTGGAACTACTTTTCCTGTTGGGTGGGGCAGGAGCCACTCCCTAGATTCAGAACACTGGAACTCTTCTGGAAAGCAGGAACTCTTTTCTTACCTAGGCGTGGCTGTGGAAGGAGACACCTAAGCACTACAGGAGGCTATTTAAACCACACCCGATGGATGAATATTGCTTTGCGTTATTCTGCATCCTCTGCAGCAGAACGCTCATCGTGTCTTCTGCATCTGATCCTGGGCCTAAGGAAAAAGGCTTACCATCCTGAATCCAGTCTTCAGCAACACCTATAAAGACAAGAAAGAACAGGTTAGCATTACGGTCTTCAGTGACAGCTCTTCACTCACCTGGTCCATCGGCTGTCACCAACGCCTCGCGCTGCATTCCGGCATCTGAAAGACAAAGGCTTACCTACTCTTCGTGCGCTCCGGAGGTCTTCACACTGCATTCCGGCATCTGAAAGACAAAAAGCTTACCAACTCTTTGCACGCTCCGGAGGCCTTCGGCACTGCATCCCGCATCTGAAAGACAAAACAAGGTGCGTTTAAAGACATTTGGGAACTTTAATACTCACGTGCCATTACTCCTTTCCACATCTAACCCAGTGGGTATTCCGGCACCCTGCAGCCGCTCCGAACTTGTACCTGCAAAATAGAAAGACAGTTAGAGCGCATCGTGAAGCAGGCAACAAGCGCTTACTTACGTGCTTCCAGGCGCTTCTATTCATCACACGGGCTCCATCTTCAACTCACTTCAGCCCGTCATCCGCCATCGCCGGAACCCTGCAAAACAAGAAACATCATTACTAAAGACTTTAAAGACATTAGAATTACTCGAAACTTACCGTTCGTGCAGTAAACAACGGACAGCAGTCCTCTGAAGTCAGCAGGCCTGCTCCCCTTATCCATGAAGAAACTGGTTACAGCACCCTGCCCCGAGGCAGATGGAGAGCACGGCGTTCACTTACCTAAGGTGAGAGCGTTAACCTTTGGGGTTCTACAGGAGAAGAGAAAGGGAAGAAGAGAGAGACATTCAATAACCCAGTTCCTTAATCCCATATTTTCTATCTGCAGACATCTTACCCTTCAAGTCAGACATACAGTGCACAGAGGTCCAGCCCAAAGAGCCAGCCGTGTGTTACACATCACCTTTGCAGATACGCTATACGCCCAGTCAAGACCGGCGCCTCTACGGGAATCAGGTGAGCGTTACAGAACGCAAAGCCTACCACAAAACTCCTGTCCAGGCGCTATGGAAACCTCGGATACCGACCAGCTAGCCCAGTTACTTGGGGAACTAAGGGCAGAAGTGCATGCAGCCCGTCAGGAAACGAACGCTCTAAGAAGGGAACTGATTATTTCCAAGGAGCGAACAGATGATCTCGCTAGACAATTGCTACAGTCACAAGCCAGACAGACCCCGTTACCCGCATCTGGGGGAAATCTTCCTTCTACATCCTCTATGAATCCAGTGCAGATCAACCTACCTGGGAATGTACCTCTGGCTCCGCCCGAACGATTTTCTGGTGACCCAAAGAGGTTTGCAGTATTTATCAATCAGTGCCGGTTGCATTTCTTATGCCGGCCAGCAGCCTTTCCAACTGATCAAGCTAAAGTAGCTTTCGTGCTTTCGTACCTTAGTGGCAATGCGGCAGACTGGTTGATCCCTCTAGTAAATCAAGATGATCGGGTCCTCCATGATTTTCAAGCTTTTCAGCTCAGTATGGAAAAACTGTTCGCAAGACATTCACAGGGGCAGGCCTTGGACAATGAGCTTCTTTCGTTGAGACAAGGTAATCAAGACCTTTTGGCTTATATTGCGTCTTTCAAAAGACTGATAGTGGAAACTCAATGGCCTGAGGACAAAAGGATTACGCTGTTTTATAGAGGTCTACGTGGAGAGCTCAAAGATGTGATAGCCCAAGTAGTGAATCCCCCACAAGATTGTTCGGACTATATAGACTTAGTCGTTCAAATAGATCACAGACTGCAGAACAGGAAGGCCGATCGTTCCAAGTTTGATGCTCGAGTATTTTCCAAACCGCCAACTCCTTCCAAAGGAGTAAACCCCGGGGAACCCATGCAAATAGGGGGTCTGAAAGGTCCTCTAACACAAAAGGAGCAGAAAAGGAGAAAACAGTTGCAATTATGCCTCTATTGCGGAAACTCAGGGCACTTTCTTCGAGACTGTCCGGTGAAACCTGCCAAGAAGGCAGTAGGAGCTGCAGTTACCAAAGTTACAAACTCTGAGCAGGGAAACGACCTCGCCCGACAAGAATAGAGGTCCTCTTGCCGAGCGTGAAAACCAGTTCCGTGACCTCGCATTTCGTGATACCTATGGTCCTCATTAGCCCTGATAATCCGGATCGATTACATGCAATTGAAGCTTACGTCGACAGCGGTGCCATCGGCAATTATGTGGATCATGAAATGGTTTTGAGGATGAATCTAACTCTTTGTCCCAAGGCTGTAAAGGACGTCATTACTACGGTGGATGGTACGGAGATAGCCTCCGGGCCAGTAACGCATACCACTCAAGAGGTGACGCTAGTAAGTCAAGATGGACACCATGAGAAGATCGTGTTCGATGTGATCAAGGCCCCTCAGTTTCAGATTATTCTAGGAATACCTTGGTTAGAGAAACACAATCCTCTGATCGATTGGCGAGCAAGAACGGTCCAGTTTCCAGAATGTGTCTCTACTTGTCACCCTCCACCTGGTGTTGCACTGGCAGCAATTTCTTCAGAGACTCCCCAGTTACCTCCCGAATACCTAGAATACCAAGATGTTTTCCAGAAGGATCAGGCTAACTCTCTACCTCCTCATAGGTCTTATGACTGCCAGATCGACCTGATACCTGGATCTACTCCTCCTTGTAGTAGAATTTATGCCCTCACCGAGCCTGAGAACCTTCACCTTCGACAATACCTGGATCAATACCTGGCAAATGGGTTTATTCGTCCTTCCAAGTCCCCTGCTTCTTCAGCTTTGTTCTTCGTTCCAAAAAAGGAAGGAGACCTTAGAACTTGTATAGATTATCGCTCCCTGAACCAGATCACCGTTAAGAATAGATATCCGTTACCTTTGATCCCTGAACTCCTGGACCAAGTCAGAAAAGCATGCATATATACAAAGCTGGATCTTAGAGGAGCTTACCACTTGGTACGAGTAAAAGAGGGCGATGAATGGAAGACGGCCTTCCGCACCAAGTATGGACTATTTGAATATCAGGCCATGCCCTTCGGACTTTGCAATGCCCCGGCCGCCTTTCAATATTTTATGAACAATGTCCTCAGAGACATCATAGATGTGTGTGTTGTTGTTTACATTGACGACATCCTCATTTATTCTTCATCGGAATCTGAACATCGGAAACACGTGAAAATGGTCCTCGAAAGATTGCGTCAACACAAACTTTTCGCTAAGTTGGAAAAATGTGTTTTCAACGTGACTGAAGTTGAATTCTTGGGATTCATATTATCACCTGGCGGAGTGCGTATGGATTCAAAGAAGGTCGATGCAGTTCTCAAATGGCCATCACCATCCTCCGTAAAAGGTGTGCAAAGCATGTTAGGCTTCGCTAACTTTTACCGCAGGTTTATCCCCGAATTCTCTCGAATAGTCCAGCCCATCACTGCCTTGTTAAAGAAAAACAAACGTTTTGAATGGTCTACCGAGGCGGAACAAGCTTCCCAGGATTTGAAGACTAAATTTATCTCTGCACCAATCTTAAAACACCCTCGCCCCGAACTCCCCTACATCGTGGAAACTGATGCTTCAAGCCTTGCCATGGGGGCAGTTCTATCACAAAAGGACCCGGTAACCAATCAGTTGCATCCCGTGGCATTTTGGTCCCGCAAATTCTCGCCTCCTGAAATCAATTACACGATTACTGACAAGGAACTTCTGGCTATCAAGTCTGCCTTTAAGGCTTGGCGGCATTATCTGCTGGGGGCCCGACACACCATTACTGTGATTACGGATCACCGAAACCTGCAATATTTGAAAACCGCAAAAGCCCAATCCTCTAGACAAATGTGTTTTCAACGTGACTGAAGTTGAATTCTTGGGATTCATATTATCACCTGGCGGAGTGCGTATGGATTCAAAGAAGGTCGATGCAGTTCTCAAATGGCCATCACCATCCTCCGTAAAAGGTGTGCAAAGCATGTTAGGCTTCGCTAACTTTTACCGCAGGTTTATCCCCGAATTCTCTCGAATAGTCCAGCCCATCACTGCCTTGTTAAAGAAAAACAAACGTTTTGAATGGTCTACCGAGGCGGAACAAGCTTTCCAGGATTTGAAGACTAAATTTATCTCTGCACCAATCTTAAAACACCCTCGCCCCGAACTCCCCTACATCGTGGAAACTGATGCTTCAAGCCTTGCCATGGGGGCAGTTCTATCACAAAAGGACCCGGTAACCAATCAGTTGCATCCCGTGGCATTTTGGTCCCGCAAATTCTCGCCTCCTGAAATCAATTACACGATTACTGACAAGGAACTTCTGGCTATCAAGTCTGCCTTTAAGGCTTGGCGGCATTATCTGCTGGGGGCCCGACACACCGTTACTGTGATTACGGATCACCGAAACCTGCAATATTTGAAAACCGCAAAAGCCCAATCCTCTAGACAACTCCGTTGGGCATTATTCTTTGCCGAGTTTGACTTCATAATTACCTATCGACCTGGTACAAAGAACGGTAAAGCTGATGCCCTTTCTCGGATGGGAGTGGAAGAACACTTGATCAACCCTAAACCCGTACCAATCATTCCCGAACAAAGAATTCTGGGTGTAATCGCCACAGAATCCATAGAGGAAGTTAAGGATAAGGCCAGGCAACTTGTAACTCCAGCAGACATACAGAATTGGCATCTGCAGGGAAAGGACTTTGCAGTAAAGGACAACTTATTGTATTTCCAAGAACGATTATACCTACCCAGCACAGATTTACAGAAAAAAGTAATCTCTTGTTATCACGATTCTTTAATGGAAGGACATCCCGGTATGGCCAAGACCTCAGAAAAGATCAAGCGCTACTTCTGGTGGCCGTCTTGGAAAAAAGATATCAGAGACTTTATAATGTCCTGTGGAGTATGCGCCCAAAACAAGAGTCAAAAGGAAAGACCAGCAGGCCTCTTACGCCCTATTGACATCCCACCTCGCCCTTGGCATACGGTTTCTATGGACTTCATCACCGATCTACCTCCATGCTCCGGATACAATACGATTCTAGTAATCGTGGACTTATTCTCCAAGATGGCGCATTTCATTCCGCTCAAAGGCTTGCCAACAGCAGCAACTCTGGCCCGAGAATTTCCCGAAAACATCGTCCGACTGCACGGTTTTCCTTCGGTTCTAATTTCGGATCGAGGTAGTCAATTTATTTCTCATTTTTGGCGAAGTTGCTGTCGGTCGGCTCAAATTGATGTGAGACTATCGACCAGTCACCACCCTCAGACCGACGGACAAACCGAGAGGACCAATCAAACTCTGGAACAGTATTTACGCTGCATGCTGCAACAAACTGAAAAAACTTGGAAAGACATCCTTTAGATAGCCGAATATGCCTACAATAACTCTGTCCATTCGGGAACTGGGAAAACCCCGTTTTTTCTTTTGTACGGTAGTCACCCTCGAACCTCGGAGTTGGATCCCCTCCAAGATCTTGAAACACCAGCAGTAGACTACCTGCATTCTACAATCACCCAAGCCTTTAAGGAAGCTGTTTCTCACCTTCCAAGGGCTAAAGAACAATACAAGAAAGGAGCAGATCAACATCGGAAGGAAGCCCCTCAATATCAAGTAGGGGATCAAGTTTGGTTATCCACCAAATATCTACCTCGAAAAGGGCCACGCACATTCAACCCAAGATACCTTGGTCCCTATTCCATCACTACCATAGTAAACCCAGTAGCGGTCAAGTTGGACTTGCCCCCGCACATGAAGATACATCCGGTCTTCCACGTCTCTCTATTAAAACCCGTGCAACCTCAAACCCGACTAACTAAATCTCCAAAACCTATCCTAGTTGATGGAGAACTCGAGTTTGAAGTCAAAAGCATTCTTGACTCCAAGATCTCCAAATCTAAACTATTTTACCTAATTGACTGGAAAGGCTACGGCCCCCAAGAGAGATCCTGGGAACCTGCTGAATATGTCCACGCTCCTCGCCTAATCAAAAGATTTCACCGAACATTTCCTGACAAGCCAAAACCCCCGGAGAAGCCCGGTTTGGGAGGGGCCTTGAGGGGGGGTACTGTCATGATCTCTGCTTCCAAAAGGTCAGGGTTTTCCCAACTCCCTTGGAAGCAGATCCATAACCCAGGTTCCGAGTGCCAACCAGTCCCAATTGGGACCTTTTGGACCCAGTCCTGGCGCCAGTGGCACCAGGCTCATAAATATGCCCAGTCCCAGCGCTGGAAGCGCCGGGCTCATAATGCTTGGGTGGACTTACCTGCAGCAGACCATGCTGCTTACTTGCCTGCCAGTTGAGCCTCTGATCCTCTTCTGTTTGGAACTACTTTTCCTGTTGGGTGGGGCAGGAGCCACTCCCTAGATTCAGAACACTAGAACTCTTCTGGAAAGCAGGAACTCTTTTCTTACCTAGGCGTGGCTGTGGAAGGAGACACCTAAGCACTACAGGAGGCTATTTAAACCACACCCGATGGATGAATCTTGCTTTGCGTATTCTGCATCCTCTGTAGCAGAACGCTCATCGTGTCTTCTGCATCTGATCCTGGGCCTAAGGAAAAAGGCTTACCATCCTGAATCCAGTCTTCAGCAACACCTATAAAGACAAGAAAGAACAGGTTAGCATTACGGTCTTCAGTGACAGCTCTTCACTCACCTGGTCCATCGGCTGTCACCAACGCCTCGCGCTGCATTCCGGCATCTGAAAGACAAAGGCTTACCTACTCTTCGTGCGCTCCGGAGGTCTTCACACTGCATTCCGGCATCTGAAAGACAAAAACCTTACCAACTCTTCGCACGCTCCGGAGGCCTTCGGCACTGCATCCCGCATCTGAAAGACAAAACAAGGTGCGTTTAAAGACATTGGGGAACTTTAATACTCACGTGCCATTACTCCTTTCCACATCTAACCCAGTGGGTATTCCGGCACCCTGCAGCCGCTCCGAACTTGTACCTGCAAAATAGAAAGACAGTTAGAGCGCATCGTGAAGCAGGCAACAAGCGCTTACTTACGTGCTTCCAGGCGCTTCTATTCATCACACGGGCTCCATCTTCAACTCACTTCAGCCCGTCATCCGCCATCGCCGGAACCCTGCAAAACAAGAAACATCATTCCTAAAGACTTTAAAGACATTAGAATTACTCGAAACTTACCGTTCGTGCAGTAAACAACAGACAGCAGTCCTCTGAAGTCAAGAGGCCTGCTCCCCTTATCCAGTGAAGAAACTGGTTACAGCACCCTGCCCCGAGGCAGATGGAGAGCACGGCGTTCACTTACCTAAGGTGAGAGCGTTAACCTTTGGGGTTCTACAGGAGAAGAGAAAGGGAAGAAGAGAGAGACATTCAATAACCCAGTTCCTTAATCCCATATTTTCTTTCTGCAGACATCTTACCCTTCAAGTCAGACATACAGTGCACAGAGGTCCAGCCCAAAGAGCCAGCCGTGTGTTACACATCACCTTTGCAGATACGGTATACCCCCCAGTCAAGACCGGCGCCTCTACGGGAATCAGGTGAGCGTTACAGAACGCAAAGCCTACCACAAAACTCCCGTCCAGGCGCTATGGAAACCTCGGATACCGACCAGCTAGCCCAGTTACTTGGGGAACTAAGGGCAGAAGTGCATGCAGCCCGTCAGAAAACGAACGCTCTAAGAAGGGAACTGATTATTTCCAAGGAGCGAACAGATGATCTCGCTAGACAATTGCTACAGTCACAAGCCGGACAGACCCCGTTACCCGCATCTGGAGGAAATCTTCCTTCTACATCCTCTATGAATCCAGTGCAGATCAACCTGCCTGGGAATGTACCTCTGGCTCCGCCAGAACGATTTTCTGGTGACCCAAAGAGGTTTGCAGTATTTATCAATCAGTGCCGGTTGCATTTCTTATGCCGGCCAGCAGCCTTTCCAACTGATCAAGCTAAAGTAGCTTTCGTGCTTTCGTACCTTAGTGGCAATGCGGCAGACTGGTCGATCCCTCTAGTAAATCAAGATGATCCGGACCTCCATGATTTTCAAGCTTTTCAGCTCAGTATGGAAAAACTGTTCGCAAGACATTCACAAGGGCAGGCCTTGGACAATGAGCTTCTTTCGTTGCGACAAGGTAATCAAGACCTTTTGGCTTATATTGCGTCTTTCAACAGACTGATAGTGGAAACTCAATGGCCTGAGGACAAAAGGATTACACTGTTTTATAGAGGTCTACGTGGAGAGCTCAAAGATGTGTTAGCCCAAGTAGTGAATCCTACACAAGATTGTTCGGACTATATAGACTTAGTCGTTCAAATAGATCACAGACTGCAGAACAGGAAGGCCGATCGTTCCAAGTTTGATGCTCGAGTATTTTCCAAACCGCCAACTCCTTCCAAAGGAGTAGACCCCGGGGAACCCATGCAAATAGGGGGTCTGAAAGGTCCTCTAACACAAAAGGAGCGGGAAAGGAGAAAACAGTTGCAATTATGCCTCTATTGCAGAAACTCAGGGCACTTTCTTCAAGACTGTCCGGTGAAACCTGCCAAGAAGGCAGTAGGAGCTGCAGTTACTAAAGTTACAAACTCTGAGCAGGGAAACGACCTCGCCCGACAAGAATAGAGGTCCTCTTGCCGAGCGTGAAAACCAGTTCTGTGACCTCGCATTTCGTGATACCTATAGTCCTCATTAGCCCTGATAATCCGGATCGATTACATGCAATTGGAGCTTACGTCGACAGCGGTTCCATCGGCAATTATGTGGATCATGAAATGGTTTTGAGGATGAATCTAACTCTTTGTCCCAAGGCTGTAAAGGACGTCATTACTACGGTGGATGGTACGGAGATAGCCTCCGGGCCAGTAACGCATACCACTCAAGAGGTGACGCTAGTAAGTCAAGATGGACACCATGAGAAGATCGTGTTCGATGTGATCAAGGCCCCTCAGTTTCAGATTATTCTAGGAATACCTTGGTTAGAGAAACACAATCCTCTGATCGATTGGCGAGCAAGAACGGTCCAGTTTCCAGAATGTGTCTCTACTTGTCACCCTCCACCTGGTGTTGCACTGGCAGCAATTTCTTCAGAGACTCCCCAGTTACCTCCCGAATACCTAGAATACCAAGATGTTTTCCGGAAGGATCAGGCTAACTCTCTACCTCCTCATAGGTCTTATGACTGCCAGATAGACCTGATACCTGGATCTACTCCTCCTTGTAGTAGAATTTATGCCCTCACCGAGCCTGAGAACCTTCACCTTCGACAATACCTGGATCAATACCTGGCAAATGGGTTTATTCGTCCTTCCAAGTCCCCTGCTTCTTCAGCTTTGTTCTTCGTTCCAAAAAAGGAAGGAGACCTTAGAACTTGTATAGATTATCGCTCCCTGAACCAGATCACCGTTAAGAATAGATATCCGTTACCTTTGATCCCTGAACTCCTGGACCAAGTCAGAAAAGCATGCATATATACAAAGCTGGATCTTAGAGGAGCTTACCACTTGGTACGAGTAAAAGAGGGCGATGAATGGAAGACGGCATTCCGCACCAAGTATGGACTATTTGAATATCAGGTCATGCCCTTCGGACTTTGCAATGCCCCGGCCGCCTTTCAATATTTTATGAACGATGTCCTCAGAGAGCTCATAGATGTGTGTGTTGTTGTTTACATTGACGACATCCTCATTTATTCTTCATCGGAATCTGAACATCGGAAACACGTGAAAATGGTCCTCGAAAGATTGCGTCAACACAAACTTTTCGCTAAGTTGGAAAAATGTGTTTTCAACGTGACTGAAGTTGAATTCTTGGGATTCATATTATCACCTGGCGGAGTGCGTATGGATTCAAAGAAGGTCGATGCAGTTCTCAAATGGCCATCACCATCCTCCGTAAAAGGTGTGCAAAGCATGTTAGGCTTCACTAACTTTTACCGCAGGTTTATCCCCGAATTCTCTCGAATAGTCCAGCCCATCACTGCCTTGTTAAAGAAAAACAATCGTTTTGAATGGTCTACCGAGGCGGAACAAGCTTTCCAGGATTTGAAGACTAAATATATCTCTGCACCAATCTTAAAACACCCTCGCCCCGAACTCCCCTACATCGTGGAAACTGATGCTTCAAGCCTTGCCATGGGGGCAGTTCTATCACAAAAGGACCCGGTAACCAATCAGTTGCATCCCGTGGCATTTTGGTCCCGCAAATTCTCGCCTCCTGAAATCAATTACACGATTACTGACAAGGAACTTCTGGCTATCAAGTCTGCCTTTAAGGCTTGGCGGCATTATCTGCTGGGGGCCCGACACACCATTACTGTGATTACGGATCACCGAAACCTGCAATATTTGAAAACCGCAAAAGCCCAATCCTCTAGACAACTCCGTTGGGCATTATTCTTTGCCGAGTTTGACTTCATAATTACCTATCGACCTGGTACAAAGAACGGTAAAGCTGATGCCCTTTCTCGGATGGGAGTGGAAGAACACTTGATCAACCCTAAACCCGTACCAATCATTCCCGAACAAAGAATTCTGGGTGTAATCGCCACAGAATCCATAGAGGAAGTTAAGGATAAGGCCAGGCAACTTGTAACTCCAGCAGACATACAGAATTGGCATCTGCAGGGAAAGGACTTTGCAGTAAAGGACAACTTATTGTATTTCCAAGAACGATTATACCTACCCAGCACAGATTTACAGAAAAAAGTAATCTCTTGTTATCACGATTCTTTAATGGAAGGACATCCCGGTATGGCCAAGACCTCAGAAAAGATCAAGCGCTACTTCTGGTGGCCGTCTTGGAAAAAAGATATCAGAGACTTTATAATGTCCTGTGGAGTATGCGCCCAAAACAAGAGTCAAAAGGAAAGACCAGCAGGCCTCTTACGCCCTATTGACATCCCACCTCGCCCTTGGCATACGGTTTCTATGGACTTCATCACCGATCTACCTCCATGCTCCGGATACAATACGATTCTAGTAATCGTGGACTTATTCTCCAAGATGGCGCATTTCATTCCGCTCAAAGGCTTGCCAACAGCAGCAACTCTGGCCCGAGAATTTCTCGAAAACATCGTCCGACTGCACGGTTTTCCTTCGGTTCTAATTTCGGATCGAGGTAGTCAATTTATTTCTCATTTTTGGCGAAGTTGCTGTCGGTCGGCTCAAATTGATGTGAGACTATCGACCAGTCACCACCCTCAGACCGACGGACAAACCGAGAGGACCAATCAAACTCTGGAACAGTATTTACGCTGCATGCTGCAACAAACTGAAAAAACTTGGAAAGACATCCTTTGGATAGCCGAATATGCCTACAATAACTCTGTCCATTCGGGAACTGGGAAAACCCCGTTTTTTCTTTTGTACGGTAGTCACCCTCGAACCTCGGAGTTGGATCCCCTCCAAGATCTTGAAACACCAGCAGTAGACTACCTGCATTCTACAATCACCCAAGCCTTTAAGGAAGCTGTTTCTCACCTTCAAAGGGCTAAAGAACAATACAAGAAAGGAGCAGATCAACATCGGAAGGAAGCCCCTCAATATCAAGTAGGGGATCAAGTCTGGTTATCCACCAAATATCTACCTCTAAAAGGGCCACGCACATTCAACCCAAGATACCTTGGTCCCTATTCCATCACTACCATAGTAAACCCAGTAGCGGTTAAGTTGGACTTGCCCCCGCACATGAAGATACATCCGGTCTTCCACGTCTCTCTATTAAAACCCGTGCAACCTCAAACCCGACTAACTAAATCTCCAAAACCTATCCTAGTTGATGGAGAACTCAAGTTTGAAGTCAAAAGCATTCTTGACTCCAAGATCTCCAAATCTAAACTATTTTACCTAATTGACTGGAAAGGCTACGGCCCCCAAGAGAGATCCTGGGAACCTGCTGAATATGTCCACGCTCCTCGCCTAATCAAAAGATTTCACCGAACATTTCCTGACAAGCCAAAACCCCCGGAGAAGCCCGGTTTGGGAGGGGCCTTGAGGGGGGGTACTGTCATGATCTCTGCTTCCAAAAGGTCAGGGTTTTCCCAACTCCCTTGGAAGCAGATCCATAACCCAGGTTCCGAGTGCCAACCAGTCCCAATTGGGACCTTTTGGACCCAGTCCTGGCCCCAGTGGCACCAGGCTCATAAATATGCCCAGTCCCAGCACTGGAAGCGCCGGGCTCATAATGCTTGGGTGAACTTACCTGCAGCAGACCATGCTGCTTACTTGCCTGCCAGTTGAGCCTCTGATCCTCTTCTGTTTGGAACTACTTTTCCTGTTGGGTGGGGCAGGAGCCACTCCCTAGATTCAGAACACTGGAACTCTTCTGGAAAGCAGGAACTCTTTTTTTACCTAGGCGTGGCTGTGGAAGGAGACACCTAAGCACTACAGGAGGCTATTTAAACCACACTCGATGGATGAATCTTGCTTTGCGTTATTCTGCATCCTCTGCAGCAGAACGCTCATCGTGTCTTCTGCATCTGATCCTGGGCCTAAGGAAAAAGGCTTACCATCCTGAATCCAGTCTTCAGCAACACCTATAAAGACAAGAAAGAACAGGTTAGCATTACGGTCTTCAGTGACAGCTCTTCACTCACCTGGTCCATCGGCTGTCACCAACGCCTCGCGCTGCATTCCGGCATCTGAAAGACAAAGGCTTACCTACTCTTCGTGCGCTCCGGAGGTCTTCACACTGCATTCCGGCATCTGAAAGACAAAAAGCTCACCAACTCTTCGCACGCTCCGGAGGCCTTCGGCACTGCATCCGGCATCTGAAAGACAAAACAAGGTGCGTTTAAAGATATTGGGGAACTTTAATACTCACGTGCCATTACTCCTTTCCACATCTAACCCAGTGGGTATTCCGGCACCCTGCAGCCGCCCCGAACTTGTACCTGCAAAATAGAAAGACAGTTAGAGCGCATCGTGAAGCAGGCAACAAGCGCTTACTTACGTGCTTCCAGGCGCTTCTATTCATCACACGGGCTCCATCTTCAACTCAATTCAGCCCGTCATCCGCCATCGCCGGAACCCTGCAAAACAAGAAACATCATTACTGAAGACTTTAAAGACATTAGAATTACTCGAAACTTACCGTTCGTGCAGTAAACAACGGACAGCAGTCCTCTGAAGTCAAGAGGCCTGCTCCCCTTATCCAGTGAAGAAACTGGTTACAGCACCCTGCCCCGAGGCAGATGGAGAGCACGGCGTTCACTTACCTAAGGTGAGAGCGTTAACCTTTGGGGTTCTACAGGAGAAGAGAAAGGGAAGAAGAGAGAGACATTCAATAACCCAGTTCCTTAATCCCATATTTTCTATCTGCAGACATCTTACCCTTCAAGTCAGACATACAGTGCACAGAGGTCCAGCCCAAAGAGCCAGCCGTGTGTTACACATCACCTTTGCAGATACGGTATACGCCCAGTCAAGACCGGCGCCTCTACGGGAATCAGGTGAGCGTTACAGCCTCTGATCTTGACAACGCCCTTTCCTTTTCCAATCAAATTCTTTCCCATAGATTTGAATTATTTTCGAGCTACTAATGGCTCTTCAGATCTTATCACTTTTTTACGGGTGCCGGGGAGAAAGAAAATGACTCTGGTATAAATAAGTCAAACATATAACGAAAGAGATGGTGTTCCTATTGATAATAGGAACTCCCGTCCCCTGCACACCTTTAGGTATTGGAAAATATCCAAACAAATTTATATCTGTTAATTGATTTTTCTGACAAAGTTCTAAGTTTAAGTGTCTATGCACTCTACTTTTTCAGGATCCCAACCAAGAATGGAGGAAATTATAATTTTGATTACAGAAGAACAATTCAGTCAAGAAGGATTTTTCATTTTCAAAATGTTATGTGTAATTAGAATTTGGAAACTAAAGAAGATTTTTTTAACACATAGGAGTTTTATTCACTCCTTATTCAACAAATACTTAATAGTAATGCTTCATCAAAAATCAAATAAATGAATCAAGTTCAACCAATATCCAAAAGCTCTACGCGTTTCGAGAGTTTAACTCTCTTCTTCAGGAGCAGTAATTTGTGAATATACAATTCAAAACAATATTTTTTCGCAAAACACTATTTCATAGACAACAATAATTTTGAACAAGAGTTTTCAAAAACAACAATAATATTCAAACAATCGTTCAAACACCATCTCTTTCGTAACAACCCCAGTGACCTGACCCTGCACAGCAAATTATGGTGTAAAATAAAAAACATGCATCCATATTTAAATATTTGTCATTCTAACATTTAACGTAAATTGACTATTCCGTCACAGCAATTACATGATTTAGAGATGCCACCCCCTGCCCCGGCATGGTCACAAATTGGACACTGCCATAGTTTGGGGGATAAAGAGGCATACTAGAGGGAAATCTCTCTCTTGGCACCTTTCTAGCAAACAGAGTCGAGATGCCAGAAAGTCCTCCAAGCATCCAGAGATTAGGGCCACATTACAGTTTTGCCGGTCCGGTAAAATTGCTGTTAAAACTGCTGGTAATAACAGCACCAGCAATTTTTCCAGAGCGGTAAAACACAAGTTTGCTGATGGGAGCACTATTTATTTACAAACAGAAATCTGAACTCAGTTACGCTGCTATGTGTGATGGGTCTACTTAAGAACAAGACCAGGCAAGAATCTAAGCACCAGACTATTTGTAATAAGTAACTCCAATGTATATAAGTCTTAATTTACAGATCTACACAACAATATCTATCAGGTGTCATTTATATAGAAACAGGATTCATTGTATATGCAACAGCAACCCCATACACTGTTTCAGCCTTGTTGGGCCTCATCAGTGAGGTGGAGCCCTGCCTCTCTGAGCACAGTGAGCAGGGAGTCCACGTCTGGGTTCCCCCAGGTAACTCAGGGTGACCAACCCCAAGTTCCTTGCAAGACATTTTCAAAAAAGGTAGCAGGCGCCCCTCTCCAGAAAGAACAGATAACCTGTTCTGTGGTTTTTTTCCACTTTGAGAGTTTTCAGCCATCTGCTTTTTGCTCACTGTACCTTTCACAGATGGGAAATATCCATTTGCATATCAGCCTTTGACCCACCCACATGGGCAGTCCAGCACTGAAATGCTATGGCAAGTCCCTTCAGAACAAGAGTACCAACAGCAACCCCATACACGTGTTTCAGCCTTATTGGACCTCATCAGTGAGGTGGAGATGTGCCTCTCTGAGCTATTTGAAAGGATGTACATTAATTGTTACTGCCAAGGACATTCCTGAAACCATCAGTGGTAATTTGTCATTATGCTTAATGAATAAGCGGATTCAAAAACCTATATATATGAGATCTATTCAAAGAAGAACATTCGTGCAAAACTAAACGCAGAAATTAGACGCGATCCTTTGTATTCACTTATACGTGTACTGTCTTCTGGATGTGTTCATTCCTAAAGGCAAAATAGAACAACGTCAATAGTCTAGTAGGAAAATAATCCCAAATGAACAAAGACCATTAGTCACAAGGTCATACCCCGTGTGTACTTCTCTGCAGTAACGGGCTGAATCAGCAATAGCAAAACAGAAATGCCCCCGACAAAAATCATACTTATGCGAGATATTTAAAGAAAGAGAAAGAAACACAGAATAAAATAAAGGGAAAAGAGACATTCCAATGGGGCGTACAGGATTCTAAAAATCAGCAATATAAAATATTCACACCCAGGGAAAGACGCTCAGCTGTAAACACGGGCGGATACTTCTAGCATCCACCCACATTCCAACTGCACCTCTTCCCAAAGTGCGGTGGTCTTTTTTCAGTGCTTTGACACCACGGCCTCCAGTTCCTCCCCCAGTCCATTTCCTCGACCCCCCAAAGCCCTAACGTCATCCCCAAACTCCACTGGCTTGACCTCTGCTGCAGGCTCAACTCCAGTTGAAGGGCTCTCTCCTCTGTCTGTGATAGGCCAGAGCTATTGAAATAGATAAGGGACTATGTCCCTTTTCTATTTATTATGCTGGGGCCATCTTGTCTTCCTTTTTTGATGGAGGGTTAAGCACATGCA
This sequence comes from Ambystoma mexicanum, assembly GCF_040938575.1. Lineage (NCBI taxonomy): Eukaryota > Metazoa > Chordata > Amphibia > Caudata > Ambystomatidae > Ambystoma > Ambystoma mexicanum. The sequence continues at coordinate 1,526,302,332 of NC_090937.1, forward strand.
ATACGCACGCAGCCCGTCTCCCGTAAAAAAAACATTTAAACATTTAAACTATTTGCACCCTGGATGAAGGCCCTTTTCAGGGGTGTATAGAGACATTAACAACTCTAAGCACTCAATTCTCTCAGGCCTACCTAAGCTATGGCTAGCGTGCCATTACCGACTCTATATCCCTCCGATGGGAGATTTTTTGCTCCAATGAACAGCTTCAAAATACATCCGAAGGGTTATCATATGAAATAAAATAGAAAAAATATTAATTAAAATGTAACAAGTATTAGAACATGGATTAAAAAACAGATAATGAAGATAACAAAAGAAGCAATGCAAAATATATATACAAAATTAAACAAAGGAAAACAACAGAAGGGTGAATCACGAAACAATCAAGGAGCATGTAGACATATTTACAAAATAAATCAAATACAGCATTGGAGTTTCTTTTTCATCATTTAGACAATGAAGTTAAAGTGTACAGTTGCAATCCAAAGAGCCTCTTGTTGAAGGAGGCAAGCAATGTTGCACCCCCGTGACGGTTGATGCACTAACTGTAGAATATAGCAACACAGTTTTAGAAAACTGTAGGGCAGAATTGGGACTTAACCTGGATGAAATTCTCTATGGGCCACATATGGACTCTTCCCACTTTCCACGGTGCTATTTGCATATGTTCCCATACTTCAAGCACTCAAGAGAGGGATCAGAACAATTAGAGAGGCCAGACTGCAGGCGATGTATTACCACTATACCAAGATGCAGTAGGGCGAATGATGGTGATGTTCCCAGCGGTGATGATGAATGGTAGGACTACAGAGATCTACCTCTGCTTGCTGGCTGGAGCATAGGGAGTTCTGAAACACACCAACCCTTTTCCAGAAAAAGTCTAGCCACTGGACAATTGGGCTCTGATGTTGGACTGGTGCTCATTCTATCTGGCTTTCCAAGTAGCCTGTCCAACATAGTGAGTCCACATGGGAATGTGACGCTGTAAAATATTGTCACAAATAGCTGGTGATTGCAGTTCAATACTCCAGACAATATTTGGGCGCCACACTGTTTTGAGTGTCACAATATGTTGCAGCACAAGCCGCTCTCTCGAGAGAGAACACCCGTGCCAGAGGAAGAGGAGGAGCTAGGGATGGAGACGTTAGTCAGAAATAAAGTGGTGTTCAATTCAGTGAAATCTCTGTGTCGTTTGTCCATGCTCAAGGGATTACCGAGAAATATAGGATTATGAAATGACAGAGGGAGAAAAAAACAAAATGTATTATTTCAAAAATAGCTGTTGGTTTTCTCTCCCAAGGCCATTTCGGACTACCCTCTCCCACCCACCCCCTTACTTACCTTCTGACGGCACACAGCGAAGTGTGCCGCCGCCTTCGCATTCCCCCTGCGATGCCGGTTCCCTTCACGCCCATGGAAGGGAACCGGCACCACAGGGTCCCGACTTTGATTTTTTGCGTGTATCCCGCCTTCCTTAATGGAAGCGGGGGACACCCCCGCATCCTCTAAGGCCCCGAATCCCGATCAAGGGGAGCGTTCTTTTTTCTAATGCCGTTTTCGGCATTTTCTCACTTCAGTTTTAAAAAAATTAAAAATATATTTTTGTACGGATTCCTTGCTCAAGCACACGTGCCCAGACCAACAACTGGTGATGAGTACTACAGCACTTGCCAAGTAGAGTGCCTGCTGCCATCCACAGCGTCCTTCCAGCTAGAATCTGTAGCATCCAGATTGCTGCGTTCTATAATGCGTCCCGCCGCCCTGCCGTGGCGTCGTGCCGCTGAAGTGCCCAGCGTCCGTGCTGGCTGAAGTGAGCCAGCTGCACTTCGAAGAGCGTGTACGCTCTGGTTTTCCTGCAGCCTGCAATGTCCTGCCAGTGCAGACAGCGCACCACGTTCCCTACATCCGCAGACCGATGGGACTATGTTGCGCCTCACAGACGGCATACACCACACCATGTGCAGCGGTGAGTGTGGCCCGCGCGCACCACCCCTTGGCCCCCTATGGGCCTGCTGACCTAAAAAGCAGATTCACACTCCAGTGAGCTTGTGGGGAGGAAACGCTGTCCAGTGGTTTAGAAGTTCAGACAGGCATATGTACCTACTTAATTCACCAGTGGGTGGTTAGAAATCTGCTTTAGAAGTGCCCAGTAATAGCACTTCTACAGGAATCAGTATTCCATGTGCACAGTGCTTCTGAATTAATACATATTAATAAATACAATGCAAATGAAAACATTTCTTCTTGATACATAAAAATGAATCTTTTGTTGAAAAAGTAAATAAAAATGTACTCTAAATCCTTGGTAATAATCCCCAGCTCAAATTGCGACAATATAGAAACATGTGCCCTTTCCTAATGCTCAGAAATCAGCACCAAACCTCAAACATTGACCTTCCTGTATCTTCCTCTGATTATTTTAAGAAGTTCCCCTTTCCTGATAAAAGGAAGGACTATGCCCAGCCCCAGCCATTCTTAACTTCAGTTTTCTCTGCGCGTTGTCTGGCCTGGGTAGGAACTAGCTCATGTGCTGGGGCCGTGATGCTTGCCTCATATGAGCCTGATCTTCAGAATGATTGGAGAACAGCTGCCAGCGGCATGGGCTCCTTAAAATTGCAACTAAGAAAAGGAAGTTTACAGTCTATTAGCCAATATGGGTATTCACAATGTTGTGTCAACACAGGAATAGCCAACCGGGGGACTTCTTAGTCTTCCAATGGCGGAGCAGGTTGAGCAATCGAACAATGGAGGTTCACATGACACAGCTTACACCTGCTGGCACTTGCTGGCCGTTTTCTTTCTGACACTTATGACACAGACTGCTGAGTCAGGTAGGGTTGTGCCATCAGATAAACATATCTCGGTTCGCATGTAGAATGGGGAGTTGCTGGTGCACAGGTTTGGCACTGTCAGGCTTTGTAAAGATAACCAACTTGAACCAAACTTGAGTGGCTCAGGGGGCACCTTTGTTTTTCAAATGTGTTTTTGAATTTATTTATTTAAAACTCATGTTTGTGTATATAACACCAAGGATCCAGGAGTAGCAGGGTGCTTTCAATAGGCTAGAAGGGGGGGGGGGGGTATTGTTACACCCTTTCAGAAGGACTGAAGGCCCCTTCCATCTAAAGACCTGCCAGTTAATGTTGTCATGTTACACATTCAGTGTGTATGGTTCTTGACAAAGCCGGTGTCCTACTGCCTTTTACTTGATTTAAACTTGTGTCCTCTTTAGGGAGTTCATTGTTAGTCGCCATAGAGACCGGCGATGTTATGTTATTGAGTCTTATATAACATGATATGCATTACCACGTGGCACTTACAGACTTGCAAGAGATGGGTTGGAATTGCTTAGGTGAGTTAGAGGGAAGACAGCAGGACAGCTATTGCCACCATATATCAATAAACGGATGATGGTCAAGGATCAGTAAAGCTTAGCGAATGCCAAGGACATCCACGCACCACACGTTTCTTGCCAAAACGGAGCTCGTATAGCCCTACTGAGGACACAAAAGAAACATGATGGAAATAATAATAATAATAATAATAATAATAATAATAATAATAATAATACTGATAATAATGTTAATAATATTAAGAAGCAGAAGAATATCACTATACATTATACTATTATGTCTGCATGCAGTGCTTTAAACTAGATTTGTCCAACCTTTAACTGCAGGATTAATAGCTGGTATTGTTACCCCATTTAAGAGTACTTAAATGATCAACTTCAGAAGGATGAAAGGCTAAGTTTCAATGTTTACAATAGTGCTTATAAATTACTAAGGAAACCCTGGGTAGCAACTCCAGATTGTATCATTATAGAAGTGGAGAAACTGTAGTGTTATTGATTTGGGAACAGGACGACACTGAATGCTATGGGTCCGATACCTTGGTGAGCGCCTCAGCCTCCCATCAATAAAATTAGTATCTTGAGTAGGTTATAATAGGAAAATTGATTGTTATAGAACTTAGAAGATAGAGTAGTCTGGCATGAACCACTATTTAAATCACCAAATTATTATTGTGATATGGTAATCAATGGAACCACACCGAAAAAGGAGCATTTTGTCAAAATCTGCTATTTCACATCATGTTTACTTGAGACAACAGGTCACATTTTAGCCTCTTTGCATAATGTCAGTTAGGGGTACCATGACTCCATAGGTCTACCAACAAAGCGTCCATGTTTGGCCTGCCCTCTCACAAGCAAAACGATGTAAACACTTGAGCTTCACCCACTGGGAATACAACTGTTTGCCTCAGCTTAGTGATTGAGCCCGGGCCAGACTCCTCCACTTCCATCCTCGAGAGGAACCGATGGCCTCAGTCCAATGTTTTCACCTTAGCTCATCCCACTGCTAGCTTGAAGCCAACATGCATTCTTGCCATCTGTCTCCTGTCAGTGTCCACTTCCCATGAGTTCAACTGACCCCTTGTAGTCCCAGGAACCTTTGTGACGTGAGGGAGCTCCATTACAGTGCATCTAGGGCCCCTCCCACCGCTGCCCAGTCTAGCCACTATTTCCAAAGTTCTTTTCAATTGTGTACGATGGGTAGACTTGGAGTGAACTTGCCTTCATTTGAACTTTACTTTGTACTCTTTCAATGACTAATTAACCTATAATGAATGACTGATCACAGTATGCTCTACTTTGTAACTATTTAATGACTGGTAGACTTAGAATGAATGATCGTTTACCATCCTCTGTTAATTGAGGCCTCCCTGCATGTCTTGTGAATTACTTTACTAGTATTTCTTCTGTAGCTTCCACTTTTTATCATTTCCCAATTAAATCTGAAACTGATGTGACTCAAATCATTTCTTATTCTCACCCCATGGCTGGCCCTACTGATCCCTTACACGTATCTTTGATCAAAGTAATATTTTTCCTGTGTTGGTTATTCTTTTCAATCTGGTTGTTTCCATAAATCAGCTACTATTATTCCTCTTTTGAAGAACTCCAACCAAAATAATGAAAACGATTGTACATGTATAACTTTCTTTCTACATAGATGCTCATTCTCTTCTTTCTCCGTTCCAAATTGGTCTTTGCTTTGGCTACTCTGCTAAGACCATTCTGTTGGCAGTTTGTTATGCAATTCTCCATGCATGCAATCATAAGACTTCATATATCATTCATTTGTTCATATCTTTAGTGACGCTTTGAGTCCCGTTGATCATTCTATTCTCCTTTGTCATCTGTCTTTTCTTATGATCTCTGGTCCTTTCTTGACCTGGTTTTCATGACATCGTCAGCATTGTACCTTTACTATTAATGGAAGGTTTCTATGTCTTCATCGTATTCACTTCATTTAAGGGTTCCTCAAGGTTCAGTGCTTGGTCTCCTTCTTTTCACACTGTATACTATCCTGTTAGCCTCTCTGTTAATGAACTCTAGTAACTAAGCACAGTTCTGCGCTAGCTATACCCTGATTTTCCTCACTTTTTCCTCTTTCATCTTGTCTATCATCGGTTCCATGTCCCTTTGCTGACATACGTTTTTTCAAAGAAATTACTTCAAAAAAGCTCAATGATTTATGTGTTTTTAATTTTGGGGGAGTTCCCTCCAAACGCCATATCCCTATACTATAACCCCTACCCCAAACCCTCATGGCCCCTTTTAACACCTTACCCCCTCCCCCTATATATATCTTTGGAGAAAATGACTTCGAAAAAACTGTTGTCGGAAAAAAAACACAATATCCTATCATATATCAATTCTTGGGTGGCTTCTTATTTTATTTGTCTTCATCCAAATAAGAGGGAAATTCTGTCCTTTCTGGCATCTGTTATCAACACCTACCATTTAATTTCCTCCACTGGTCCAGACTATGCCCTTCCTGTTTTCATTCCTTTCAACTCCTTGCTCCGAAAATCTGGAAAGTCCTCCCATTGGATAGCTGTTCTGGCTTGATGTTGTCTTTATTTAAGAAACATCTAAAACATCATCTTTTAGACCATGCCTTTTCCTCTTGATTATGTATAATATAGAAATACTGCTGGAAAGGAGCCTGCTTCATCACCTACCAGACAAGAATACTAGGTCGGGCACCGACATACAATATTTCAAAAGTGCTGTGCCAATGATCTGGTGTGTATAAACCTTCTAATGACTTTTTCAAAATGTATGCAAAGGCATTTCCCATGAAAGAGCAGAAGGTTCCAAATGTAGCAACAGTATTGTGAAAAAAGTGTCTATGGATAAGGGTAAGATAAATGACTACCAGTGATAACAAAATAGTTAAATTCGCCATCATTTCTGTTTCATCGGCTGGTTGGTTTTTCCCCTGCTCCACCACATCCGGGAAAAACAAAATTTCAGACGTGAGAACATTTCTTTCAATGACATTTAATTTTTTAAACTAGAACATTGCATGGGACTTAAGAAAAAAACTTTTGTTTCAAAAAACAAAACTTAAAGGCTTGAAAAGGAATAACCTGGCACTTTTTGTCAAGACCGGCTAATTCACCTTTCCCTTCTCCCAACTCGTCCTCACCTGAAGTGTTCAATGTGTCTGCAAGTAGTTCTGTCTTCGTTCTCCTTCTAGGTCTTTGTGGCTTCTTCTCCCTCCTTTCTTTCTTGTGATGTAAGTAGTGGCGTGACTCCCCGGTGGTCACCGTGACCGGAAGGTGACCTAGTATCGGGGGCCCCCGAGGAGTAAGCCCCCCAAATCCAGGGAAAAAAGCTGATTGGCTGATAAAACCCTGGTAGCCGATGGTATTACTGTAGAGGTGGTGGAATGTTTCCAGTGGAAATCTTGATCCTTTGTTGTGAAGGGTTGATGACCCAATGTCCAAAAGCAGGTTTGGCGGAAACAGCAGTGCGATTAGAACCTAAACAGTAAGTAATGTTTAGCACTAAGTTCCAAGATAAGAGTTCACAGAACGGTAAGAAGTGCTGTGTCAGGTAACACTAAAGAATGCTGACTGGTAGCGGAGAAGGGTTGGCCTGCAGCGCGGTGTCAAGTACTCCAGTGGATGCTGGATGGCAGCGATGAAGAGTCTGTAAGCAGTGCAGGGTCAGGACCCCAGTGGATGAAGTATAGCAGCGGTGAAGAGTCTGCAAGTAGCGCGGCGTCAGGACCACAGTGGATGCGGTATGGCAGCAGTGATGAGTCTGCAAGCAGCGCGGTGTCAGGGCCAGTAAGGAATCGAAAGTAGAAGAAAAAGGTAACATGCGAGTAGGGAGAAAAAGGAGAATACCACAGAATAAGAAGATAGAAATAGTATGAAATACAGAGATCCGTTAAGGTAAGGATAGGTAAGTAGCAGAGAAAGGACAGGACCGTCGAACCCCAGAGTAAAGAAAAAACAGCGTAAGGTAACAAAAAGATCCACTTTACCTCCTGCGTGCAAAGCGACAGAAAGCAACCCCTGAAATAAACCTCACAGATACAAACCTCCGAAAGTGACCTGATAGAAACAAAGGCCGCAAAACTATAAGTGCGGCAGAAAAAGTTATAAGGGCAAGTAACAAGGAGCAAAATAATGCACGAGCGTATGGAGCAGAGAAACTTCGATACAACGCATCGGAGAAACGGTGCGCGAGACCTAAATACATCTCAGCGGCCATGTTGAAAAAAGGCATTGACCGCTAAGGCGGAATTACTTGACTCCATATTAGGTGTATCTCCATTTAAGCCAAACCCTCCATGGCTGATGCATTACACTTTTGCTCCACAGGTAGTATTGCCAGATTAGTCGAATTTGGTCAGAAATCTGCCAATTTTCCCATGGAACATAATTCAGCCATTTCATCCGCTGATAATAATGAGTAGCCCTTTTGGATCCATTATGATCAGTAGCCTGATTTTACATCCAGTCTTCTAGGCAAATGTTGGCACTTGTTGGAATGGGAAAGTCAAGAACTTAATCCTACACCTGCCAGGGGACACCCAGGCTTCAATCACACCTTCTGCACATTTTTGGCATTTTGCAATCTGAAGAAAATCTCTACTGTAGCCAACATTTGTCTACCCCACTGCATGCCTACAAGTACACATAGGATCATGTATCTGGCTTCTGCATATTTCCTGACTTTGGATGAGGAGCACAATTGTCCATTAACATCCGTTTCCACGATCACTCCCATAGAAAACAGAATTAAAAGTTGAACTGTGTACATGTATTAAGTGATACAATAGTGTGAGCTTCATTCTTTCATTTTTTCATTTTTTCCATAAATTCCACAATGCCACAAGACTTTTATCATGGTGCTTTTAATTTCTCCAATGTTTCACATTGTCTTTATCTCTTTCTTTAGTATGTATATCCAAATAACACTACCAGATAGATTTGGTAATGAACCTTTCAGACTACGAAATTAACCCTGCTCTAAAATCTGCATTACACAAAGGCGTATCCATTAGTCCTACCTGTCAGCCAGATTACTTCCAAACACAACTGGATGTTTTTAAATTCTGCAGATGACTAAAACTTAAATTCTTTTTTGAAGAAACACCAAGATGAATACAAGAGAGAAATGTGGTTCCAAGCCCATCAACACTAACAGTGGAGCATGTAGAGTACACTGTAAGCATACTCAATCTGGCTGAAGAAGATGATTTCATCAAGTACAATACGTGATGACATCACCGCCAGATGATATCAGATGATATTCAAAACTAAAATACTGCATCTGTGATGTTCTTAAAAGTGGAAAACAAATGGGCGGCATGGAAACAGGTTAAAACATTAAGCGCAAATGGGCGCCTAATGCTGGGGAGAACACATCATCATGTACGTAACGAGATGAGGTCATAACGGCAGTTTGTATAAAAACCCGCCAATTCTAGATCAGATTTGCATCGCGGATCGGCGGTACACAACGGGACAAGCGGGTCCTGAATAAGAAAACTGTAAGCAAACCATGCCTTTAATCGGAAGGGTAAATTGAGCAGCATCCCTAATTTTCCTTTTTTCTTTTTAATTTTCTTTTCATTTTGCCTTTGCTTTTTATGCAAAGACTCAGTTTGTTGCTATGTGAAACTGTGTGACATAATCAGTGCAAAGCATACAAGAAAAACATTTTTTTTTTCTTTTTCAGGCTTTCGACCACTCTGGAATAGGCAGTGAGGAAATAAATTTAGCCGAACTAAAAATCAACTGTTTGTGTCAAGATGATGGTTCCCATATGAATATTATAAAGGAAAGAACAAAACAATAGGGTGAGTGATTTGGTGTAACAAACACCATTAACAGGAAGAAATAATATAGTTACCAAGTCTAATACTTACTATAAATTATCAATTTTAGTATTCCTTAGCATTTGGAAAGTTTTAAAAGTTATAATGCTCAAAAATAATATTTTAACTGTTTTTAAAATTATAATTTTAGCAATCATAATCAACTGTATTCTAATTATGTAAAAGTTGAATTAAATGTGTTTAATGATTTTTAGGGGATGGGGTACAAACAGCATTGAGCATATAATAATTGTGATAATGTGGAACATTTTCATTGTGTAATATATCGGTTAAGGAAGTAATTTTTAAAAGTAGTTTTAAAAAAAAAGAAATTTGTAAAAGTTTAGTTACTGAATACAAATAAATAAATAAATGAATAAATTACCAGGTTTAATAAATAGGAAATGGTTACAGGAATGTATCCTCCGAAGTTTTGATCTGGCTTATATGTACTTGTATAACTACATGTTGATTGCTTCTGATAGTAGTGTATTTTGTTTTTAATTTTGGAACTCTAGATTCTCTCCTGATGATTCACTATAAAACTGTGGAAAAACACATGTAGAGAAATAAAGAATGAGAGACAAAGAATTGTTTTTAAGAAAAATGATGTAATTTGGATATACATTACTAAAGAAAGAAAAAAAGACAATTTGCAACATTGGAGAAATTAAAAGCACGATTATAAAAGTCTTGTGTCATTGTGGAATTTATGGAAAAAAATAAAAGAATGAAGTTCACATTATTGTATCACTTAATACATGTACACAGATTGGTGCAATCAGTTGAATACCTAAACACAAAAATCGATCATTGAAGGTATTGGAGAGCCACAATACTTGGTATAAACTATGCTGACAACTGACACTACGGAAAACTTAAGACAGACTCGCTGATTAGAAAGCTTATTGACTGTGCACCTAAACAACAAATAATTGTTCCACAAGCTACCAAGGCAGAATTGTGGAGAACCTTATACAAATATACAAATAACACTATTGGAAACTGATAAGGTCCTTAAACTTCACCAATTTGCATGACAAGATTATTGACAATTACCAAACAAGGGATGCTGAAGCTGAGGAAGTATTCCTCAGGGATAGACAACCTAGTAACACAATCCCCCCTCTGACACCACAACATCGTTAAGACGTCTTTTTGAACAATTCGAGACAGCATCCAAATGAGAATTATCAAAATGGTGGGAAATTAAGACAATGAAGGTGTACCTTGTATTTGGACGAGTACCAAGAGGACTAAGAATGTGTAGCTTTCCATCATTTGAGGAAGAAGATAAAGTTGCTCTAAACGTTTGGGCAGAAATCTTAGTGAAAACCGCCAAAGAAATGATTATTAGAAGTAATAATCAAGCATCATTAGTTCACGAAAGGACAACAAAGAAAATAATTTCACTCAAAGAAACAATCGAAAAATTTAATCATCCTGAATTAACTTAGTAAAATGATGAAATCTTGGATGAATATTAATGGAACTTTACAAAGGAATAAAAAAATAAAAAAGAGGGGAAGAAATTAATTTATGATGAAATGATTATAAAAATAAAAGAGTATATACTTTTCAAAGAAAATATGATCTCAAAAGTAGCTACATTTCCAAACAAAAATCAAAGATACTGATTTAGACTTCAGGTGCATCACCACAATCATCTGATATTGAATCTATGAGTGACAGGGGACACGACAGTTGGAATCTGTTGTACAACAACCAATGGAGGACGTTGACTGTCCTTTTTTAGATAAATTAAGGAGGTACATAAACAGCTCTCGTACAACCTCTCAATATCCGGACAACACAAACTGAGGTTCAAGAATAAATACCAATCAAAGTATTTCAACAACAAACCTATGCATAGAAGTGGCAAAAGGGGAGGTACAAAGAAGCCCAGGAGGAGGAGGAATGACAAGATCCCAACGTTGGGGGACTACCAGATAGATTTGGTAATGAACCTTTCAGACTATGACATTAACCCCGCTCTAAAATCTGCATAAAAAAGGCTTGTCCTTTAGTCCTATCGGTCAGGCAGATTACTTCCAAACCCAATAGGATTTTTTGAAATTCTGCAGATGACTGAAATGTACAATTTCTTTGAAGAAACACCAAGAATAATTCAAGAGAGAAGTGTGGCTCCAAGCCCATCAACACTAACAGTGGAACATGTAGAGAATACTGTAAGCCTACTCAATCTGGCAGAAGAAGACAAATTCAGCATAGCAAGTTTTTTTGAAGAACAAGCAATCGATACCCATCTAACAAAAGAAACAACGCTTAAACCAAAATCAAAATTGATACCAATATTACCATCAGACAATGTAATCAATCTGTATCAGAAAGCTGTGTACAATGAATTACGATTCAATTATTTAACCAATAAACATACGAAAATACAACACAACCTATCCTTGAAATAATGTGAAGCAATACCAGAATTAGAGAAGAATCAGATGATAATAACAAAAATGTCAGAGAAAGGGGGAAATTAGTCGTAATGTATAGTAAAGACTATGGGCCTCATTACGACCCTGGCGTTAAGGGTTTAACGGCGCCGTAAAAGGTGTTGGCGCCGTTAAACCCCTAACGCCTGATTACGAGGCCCCTTTGCGGGACCCAACCTTAATGGCTGGTTTTAACAGCTGTTAAAGCAGGGTGCCGCAAAGGGACTTTGGTGCTAAGTACGGTGCTGCAATTTGCGGCACCGTACTTAGTGCCTTCCCCATTCCCATTGAGCCCTATGGGGCAAAAATGGGAATGGGGAAGGGCCCATGGTGAATGGGGAATTACCGCCCCGCCAACCTTGGAATGGGGCGGTAATTCTGCCATTCACCATGGCGGACCCCGGCATGGACCATAGTGCTAATAGCACCATGGTTTAGCGCCGGGGTCGTAATGAGGCCCTATGTCCGGGAAGGTAAAATACACCTAAACAAGCAAGAATGCTATCAAAAACTCAAACAAAATCCTTTACCAGATCTGGTAGAAGAATGGCAAGAGAAAAGTAGGATCTGGCATAATGAAGGCCTTCTAATGGAAGAAGAATTTCAATATATAATCATACAGAATCCAGTAATGGCAATCATCTATTTTCTTCCAAAAATACATAAATAATTCTCTAAATTCCCACCTTGCGGACCAATTATAAATGGAATTGGTTCCCTTACTGAAAGAATCTCAAAGTACATAGACATTTATTTACAGCTACTGGCATCAAATTTGGCCTCTTTTATTCGTGATACAAAAGCAATTGGACTCGATTCCTTGGGAAGAAAACTACATATTTGGAACCTTGGACGTTGTATGTCTTTATACAAGCATACAACACGAGATGGGTTCAAAAGTACTGAATATTTCCTGAAAACAAAATCTATATCCTACAGAGAACAAAATAAAATGATAATTTCAATGTTAAAATGTGCACTTATGAATAACATCTTCTGCTTTGATAACTAGATATATCGGCAATCGCAAGGTACTGCTATGGGATAAAAAATGTGCACCAGTTTCTGCTAACCTTTTTATGTGTCACTTTGAGATTAACCATGCATTGAAACATGAAGCGTTTAACAGCAATATGAATATTGTTTTCTGGGGGCGATTTATAAATGATATTCTGATGATCTGGGAAGGGTGAGCTCGGAGCTCTCTAATTATGTGGCATGGTCCTGGTTCTAAGGTGGTCAACAGTGTAGCCTTAGTCCAACAGCAGTCACTTTCACTGTTAATGAATATGGTTAGGGGACAGAGCGCTCCTCTGCCTTGGATGCTTTCACTGTTCACCTCTACAGCAGAGGACATCGGTATAAACTGTATCCCAAACAGAGATCCAGATGAGTTATTCTTGTCTTGTTGAAAGAATGAGAGGTTGCCCCTCTCCTTTTAAAGGCAAAATGCGTGCATTGGTCCAAAGTAAGAAAGCTGTAAAGGGCCCATCCCTGTTGTTGTAGCAAGGGTCCTTCATTTTATGACATAAAGCCCAGAGTACAATCCCCTGCAAATATGGAGGGAACAGGAAAAAGGAAGGGAGTCCTAACAGAATCAACAAGGTGGAATGTTTCTCCAGGCCTACCTTCACTCTCTGTCTTCTCTAACTCCACCCCTTCCCATGCTTACTGGCTTTAAATGAACTCCAGTGATCAGCACCCTGGTGTGAGAGAGCCTTTTGTAATCCGGTTCCCATAGTACCCCCAGAGGGAAGTTCCTGTGTCCTGAGAGAAGCAGCATTACCCTTCCTGCCGGAGAATCAAAGGTGAGCATCCTGGCTGCTGTTTCACATAGCAGCTGTGGAGATAGTCAACACAAACACTAACATCCATAGCTCATGTGGCAGTTCGGCCCTGCTCACAGAGCTGACAGTGGCGTGGAAATAAAATGTGTGTGGTTGTATAATTGTGTGATTCTAGCAGTCACCATGCTAAATCAGGCATGGATTATGTTTACAGATTTACGTGCTACAAGATTGTCTTGATTACACAAACATTAGAATTTAGCCCAGAGGTGCAAACAGTCAAAATGCTGCTTCTGCCTGCACAGACTTGCTGTTGCAGGAGCTGCCTGGGATGCACAGGTAACTTTTAAACCTGGTCTGCGCCACTACAGAGCTGGCACTGTCAGGAGAGGCACACTATAATTTCGGCATGGTGCCTTTATGAAAGGGTGGTCTGGCAAGCAGATACAGAATGACCAGCATTGTTTCAACATTAAAAATCGAAAAAGCTCCGAGTTTCATACCCTGGCAGATGGCATCCCTTCACAATCCGACCATAGTCTGCTGGGAAGGGGAGCAAGAGTGAACTAAGAAAGAGGGGAAGAGGGGAAGGAGGTTGCAGACAGGGGAGTAAGTTGAGGAGTTGAGCTGCTAGAAGGATGATTCACATTCAAAGGCTTTTTACTTCATGGAGACAATTCATCACAACAGACTTCAGATAACATTTTCTTTGGAAACACTGGCTCAATCTTACAGTGATGTGATTACTGGAAGGATTTGCAGACACATTAATATTCAGCGCGTGCCAGAAATGCACCACTCTGCTGGGCTCCAATCAGAGAGCTACTCATCAAGTAAGACAAGTTTGGTTTTATTTTTTATATTTGAATTATTATTAATAAATAGTGCGCAACAAGATACACTTTACTGCATTCAATAGCACATAGAACAAAATAAGATTAACAATATTAAAAGTACAGACCAGGAATCAACAGAATTAAAAAAAGTAAAAAATAAAAACGTTTTAAAGAGCTTTCGAAAACGGGTAATTTGGTCCATACTGAGCATTATCAGTGGTAACCTGCTCATTTTACATCTTACAAGTACATAGGCACAAGAACACGCTACATTTAAAAGCCATGCCAGCGCTGGTCAATGGGCCGGCTCTGAACTGGCCTCAGGTTTCTCCCCAGACCTCGGACCTAGCCTGCCTCCGGCCTGCCAAGGCTTTACCGAGCCCATAGTGAAGCTGGGGGCTTGGTGATTTGATCTGCTCTGTGCTCCTTTTTGCATATTCGCACTTTTGTACATCTCATCTGCTTAGCTTCTTCTGGCCTTAAAGAGACACCATGGGAATCAATGGGCCATGACTATCACTGGGGTGGGGGCCCAACACTGTTAAAAGAAGGATTCCTACATGCTGGGCACACTATTGTTTTCCAAATGTGCATGCTATATTTTTAAAGAAGAAAAATAAAAGTCCTTTCCAAACTCAATAATGCTGCTTAAACTGACATTCACTAGTTTTCTTAGAAATGTGTTTCTTTTTTTGTCGGACTACCACACAAACACCCAGTAATGTGTGTGCCCCTTCCTTTGTGTTTTATCACAGGTTATATTTATAAAGATGTTATATGCTTGTCAAACTGCTTAATCACAAATGCTGACAGCAGTTATTAGGAAATTAAACTGTGGGTTCATGGGTACCAACGTTTGATGTTCACTACAGGGGCAGAAATACCCCCACCTCTGCCCTGAATATAAGCCAAAGACCAGTCCAACCCATGCCCTGGCCAAACACTTTTTTTAAAACTGTTTTTTTTATAAGGAATTGCAAAGAGTCATACGATTAACAACCAGTTTTTAATATATAACATCTCAGCAAAGGTCTCCCAACCAGCTGAACTGCCCTGTAGTCTTCTACTGTAGAGCGTGTCTATGGATCCCTTAATGTACTAAAAATCACTGCATTATCAACAATATTTTGGGTGCAGCACTACTATGGAAGGATTTTAAGTGGAATTGATGTAGTGTGGACTTTGGAAAGAAGCAGAATGAAAGAAATGGCACCATTTTGAAACTAATATTTTGAACATATCCTTTGAGCGTAGTTCAACTGGCAGCTCCGCCCCATCAGAACTCCGCACCCTCCTCCAACTCCACCCCCACCCCAGCCGAGGTGGGATCCCTTTTATATTTTTTTCCATTTCCAACACTGAGCCAGGCACAGTAACTTGAAATATTCCCTGCAGTGGACCTGGAGACAGTGTAAGGGTAACCAGCGATGACTGCATCCAGGCGCTTGAATAGTTTGCTTGAATTAAGTAAATCTCCTACCACTGCAGCATGCTTCTGCTTAATGAGGGAAGGGCTCGTCCTACCACTGAACTCCCAAGTATTCTAACTTGTCAACAAGGTTCTTCCGAAGTTTGAAAATAGTCGGTGGTGCTAGACCACAGGACTGTACCATTAAGGTAGACTTGACTGACCTAGGAATACTAGGTTCATACGTGGGAACAAATCTACATCAAGCAAACGATATAGATGTTAATAAATAGCTCTGATATTGGGACTCCCTCCATGAACTTGATGACTGGAAGTATTTCACGACCTGATCAGCAAGGCCTGCTGCAGAGGCTGTGCGAGATACAAGTTGAGCCCAGTTCACGTGCCCTCACCTCTGCTTCCACTCTGGGTGCAATTACACACGCCGGTGGCAAAGAGCATTCCGAAAAATGCATTGCAATTCACAAATGGGGTGCAATTTGAAATGTGCGCAAAAGGAGAGCATTCCAGGAGGAGCAATGTTTTTGAAGGTTTTTCACATTTCTTTTAACTGGGACAACGGATCATGTGAACTGCTGGCGCCCAGTTGCCTTTCTGCACAACAAACAAGTCTAGAATCCATGAATAGCCCCATTAAAGTACAGCCAAAGTTCAATGCGCGCCCTTCACACTCATGAATGCCCTGAAACTATGTTAGATATATTAATGTCACTCTAGACACTGATACTAATCTTTCCAAGGGGACAGTCCAGAACATAACTTTCTCTAGTTCATAGCCTACACCTTGAAGTGCCACCTGAAGAAGTCCCAGCCTCTTTCTTCACTGCTGGATTCCAATGGAAATAGAAAGCAGTCTCTGTTTATCTATTTATTTTATTTCTAAAGCGCTAGAACAGCGGGCCGGAGGTATAAGAGCGCTGACAAGACATACAATAAAAAACATGAGGCTCCAGGGAGCTTAGGGAGAAAACCGGAGAGAGGCAAGTTGAGGCAGTGGATGCATTTGTTGTATTCATACCACGTCACTGCACATGGCGGGCCAACGTTTAAACGGCCTGATGCCGGACACCCATGCGGAGGACAGCAGTTCCGCGAGAGCACCCATCCTGGCTGGCTGTGTTTCATTGCAAGGCCTTTCGCAGGCATTATCGCTCTGGGCCCCTGCATACACACGGGCCGTAGCTCCCCAGGACTGCACCAAGAGATAGAAACGTCCCTCCCAGCTTGGAAGAAGAACCCTTTCTATTTCGTTTGCCGCTGTGTTTTCAGGGTTTTTTTTCTTTGCTTGACAGATGTCTTCGTGGTGAGTATATTGCCTTTGGCCCGTCGGCTAAAAGCACTATTGCCCTTATTATAAGATGTTAATGCAGGGACGTCTTTATGGGTGGGCAAAAGGGGCACTGGCCCCTGGCCCCCAACTTGGAATTAGCCCCACAAGTCTGCCTGAGCTAAAGTGGTCAGTTCCTATTGTTCACCAAACTCACAAACTTAAATAGCATGTCAGTTTTTTTTTTTTAATGACATCCCGCTAAGGCTCTAAACGTATTGCCTGCCTGTTGTTTGCAAGTACATTCTGCTCTGATCAATTAATCCAGTGAAACTTTCTCTGTTCACTGTGGAATACATAGTTTGTGCGTTCACTACGGTACAACTTCTGCAGCATTCTCACCTTTCTGTAGTGATTTATATTGATCATGTGCAATAGTCAAGGTTGAAATGTATATTGATAAATGGTTCCTAATATAGCTCATTGTGTTAAGTACTCATTGCAGAGTTCTATGTTCATATGCAAGGTTACAATACCAAATTATAGCAAGGCCGACACAGACAGCCCTATGGGGGCTGAAATGGGAATGGGGAAGAACCGGGTCCGGGTCCTCGGAGGGAGGAATTACCGGGCCTTCCGACCTCGGAATGGCCCGGTAAATCCTGATTCCGAGGACCCGGACCCCGACGCGATTTCGGCGGCAGCCATGCCGCCAATAGCGGCATGGTTTCCGCCGAACTCGTAATGAGGGCCATTGACTTTTTAGGGGAAGGTCAGGGAAAGTATAAAGTACCCAAGGAGTTGAGTTGAAAGTGAGATTTATTGTTTGTTTGTTTTATTATTTGCAATACGCAAGCCTCCCCTCGGTTAACAATGCGCAGCATTTGCATGAGATTGCGAAACTTAGTTACAGCAACAAAAATATATACATACACATATTCACAAGGTCAGCGATATGAGGTGAATAGAGAGAGAAGTCAAAGATGACACCCATGATGTTCGCCACCCAGGATGGTGAAGGGATGGGTTAGGGTTAGCATACTTTGTATGCACACTGTACAATAACATTATTTTCAAAAAGACAATCAGATTACAATCATTTAAACCGGGATTTGTACTTCTCTACAAGCTCTGCTTTGGGCGGACATGGCACAGTGGCAATGTTCGGTGGCAATGCATCAGTGCTGTGCACAGAAACGCTCAAAATTCCATATCTGTGCTTCTCTAGTACAGTAACAATAAGGCCTTTAGCAAAGTCGAACTCCATTTCCTCATATACTGGTTTTACCACCCATTTCTTACTTCTTTTTGCAAAGGCCGTAGTGTAGCGAGGCATCCCTACATTTCCCGTAGTCCTAGATTGTTCACGGCACACATTCTCGTTAAGGGCCAAGACCGCTAGTAGAGTCCTATGTTTCATGCCGTGTATGCCGAAATGCAATCGCTTTGGCCTGTACTTTAGGCACATATTGTGGAACACCTCCAAACCTCCTGTGTGACAGAATTCTGTCAGTCCCCTCAAATCTCTTGATAGAGTTTTATCGAAAACAATCTTCTCAATGGCTTTGTGTGTAGGTGAAGATGGAATCAACCACTTCTTCTTCCGTGCCTCCTCTGTGGACAAAGGGCCATGTTCACATTGGTGATAATATTGGTTTTCTGTCCAGCGGTGAATGTTGCTACAGTGGTGCATCAGTGACCGCCATTTTTCAAGTAGGATTTCCACTGACCCTTCACAAGTTTTGGAGCTCCACCAAAGATGGTTGCTGATAGACTGGGACCACTGTGAAATACTTTCCAAACCTTTTTTTTCCCTGCAGCTGAGATTTTCTTATTGATTGATTTAGCGAGATGCCATACGTCAAATTGATGTTTAATATGTGGGAACTGCTCTCTCATTGTCTTGGCAATTGAAAAGTATCTGTCCGTGGCTATGAGGTCGATGTTCATTCCCCTCGATTGTAGATATTCCAATGATTTTATAAATCCTAGTTTCTCCATGGCCACTGAGGATGCATATTGGGACACTTGCACGACCACCGAACTCACAATTTTTTTACTATTCATGTCCTGAAAGTGGTAGGTGCAGTACTTGGCAGAAAATCCAGGGCTGTCACACTGTCCATCGCCGGCTAGCCTGAATCGTTTGCCTTCGAATGTACTTGCTAGAGACAATTGTTCAATTTTCCAAGCATCACTAATGGCCGGAAATAGATAATCATGTTGAAATTTGTAGTACTGCGTTAAAGGAATGAAATGGAGTCCCACAAACTGAAAGAAAGACTCTAACTTGCTAAAACTGGACCCACTAAAAAGTGAGGCAGCTAAACACAGTAGATTGCCTGCTGGCAGTTTCCCCAGCATCGGTTGTGCAGACCATGAGAACGTATGATTTAATCTACAGGCGGCATATATTTTGACGTTACTGCCTTGTTTTTGACGAGTCACATCAATCAATGGCTTCCCACATACTTCCTCTCCAACTGAATGACCACATTTCAGCATACTTATAATATCCATCAAACAACTGTCGAATACAATGTATTTGCCCTCTTTCATTAGACTGTCATCCGGCATCAAAGTTGTGTCGGACTGTATCGTTGAGGACATATCACCACAATTGAAAGAAATATCGCTGATATCAAGTTCTGATGCGTCAGTGAATGCTGCTGCTGGTTCATTCTCTGTCATTTCAACATCTGTTACTTCAACATGATGGGAGAACACAACAATGTCGACAGCTTTTTGGGTGGCAATTTTTTGCCGGGTGTAGATTGTGTGAATTGATCTGCAACTACTTCAGAGCTATCTTCAATACATTCAGTATCATCTTCTTGTGGTGGTGCGGTCGCACTGTAGCAATGGTCCAATAAAACTTTACTGGATTCTCCGGACACATTCATTTCATGTTCTGGCCATTGGACATAAGCATCTCGAGTCTCAACACGCCACGCCTGAATTAATAGTTCCTCCATAGTGTAAATGGTCTGGCAAGCAACTTCTCTCATTCGCTTCACTGTCTGTGCATGTATAGTTCGTACACCCATGGGTAACTAGAGGACTGATTGGAAAAGGGATGTTCAGTTTAAACACAAGATAAAGTATAGTACAAAAGACAGGAAAAAAACATAATATAGTCCCCAGCACAAAACAATTTCTAAAATTATGAACTGTTTGTAACTAACCTTATATTTGTTTCTTTTCTTTGCAACTTTCTTGACTCGAACTTCAACATCTGCACGCTGTTGCTCTGATTCGTTTCAGCATGTCTTCCCTTCCTCTTGCGCTGCAACGACTGTATTTTCTGTATCCGCATAGACAGCACGGAATGACGCTCCATCGACTCCCTGAAACATAGTACTTTCATTACTATGTATCACAATATTGAAAACATAAAACACACGTGTGGATGAACGCACAGGTACATCTCAATAGCTAAACACAAATTAAACATTGTGTAGAACAATCAAACGACAAGTATTCGAGCTCTGATGATCTAGTTCGATGGAACTATCAGTATCCATACCTCTGGCTCCGCATGGACTGCCATGAATGATTGTATTGGAAAGGAGGCATCAGCAACTCCCTGAAATACAGTACTTGCGTTAGTATGGTTTTCAATAGCGTAAACATAACACACACTTGGGGTCGACGGCAAAGGTACATATAAAGAGATAACCACAAATGATGCATTGTCTAAAAGAATCATGGAATATCTAAATATGATCAGATTTAATCGACTTATTTCTCCAATTTATTTACATCTGCATCATCTACATGGGATGTTGTGCTTGTAGTGGATGCTCCGTCGTTTCCCTGAAACACAGTACTTGCGTTAATAGGGAAGAAAGTATAGCAAATGGAATCACGTTATATGATCACGCTCGATGGAGCTGTCAGTATCCATACCTCATGCTGCTGAAGAATATCTAGGGATGTTGTAAATGTAGTGCGCACTTCCGAAAGCTGTTGCGCCAATTCGTATACTCACGGTCCCGCTTCCACGTCCCCTGGAATTACTTGAATGTCAGGCTCTGCATCAAGTGCAGGGGTTGACGCTCCATCAACTGCCTGAAACATAGTACTTGCATTAGTAAGGATTACAATATTGAAAACATAACACTCACTTGGGGTCGACCGCACAAGTACATGTCAATGGCTAACCACGATTGAAACATTATGTCGAACAATCAAACGACAAGTATTCCAGCTCTGATGATCTAGTTCGATGGAGCTGTCAGCAGGGCTTCAAGTGGGCCGGGGCCTGCCGGGGCTCGGCCCCGGCAGGCTCCGAAATTTCATTTTGAGGCGGGGCCCTGCCGGGGCCCACTAATCTCCCCTGGCAGCCCCGGCCACTACACGAAAAGGCATTTTTTTCTACAGCCTGAAGCTCTCGCTCGTGTGCGAGAGATTCAGGCTTCAGAAAAAAATACCTCTCAGCCATAATGGTGGCGTCGCACCTGCGAGGCATCCCTATAATCAAGTGATGCACGTGGGCCGGCGCAACTATTATGGAGAAAACGTGAGGCCGCTGGAAGCAGAGGCCTTGCTTTATAAATACTGAAGCTCCCGCGAATTCGCGGGAGTGTCAGTCTTTAGGAAAAAGGCCTCTGGTTCCAGTGGCCTCACCCTTTCAGCCTTAATGGTGACGCTGCCCCTCCCCAGCTGGCGAGGGGCAGCACCACCATTAAGGCTGAATAGGCGAGGCGCTGTCCCCTGCCAGGCAAGCCTATAGAAAATAAATACAGAGATTAGCACCCTCTCCCCAACAGGGGAGAGGGTGCTAATCTCTACAAAAGGCTGCCTGGCAGGGGTGCCAGTAGCCCATGGAGCCGGGGCTCGTCAAGGGGGTGTGGCCTAATGGGCCATCAAGACCCCCGCTGTTAGGCCACGCCCCCTCTATGAGCCCCGGCTCGATTTGTAGTGCCACTTAAGGCACTGGCTGTCAGTATCCATACCTCCTGCTGCTGAAGAACATCTAGGGATGTTGTCAATGTGGTGGACGCTTCAGCGTCTCCCTGAAAGACAGTACTTGCATTAGTATGGATAACATTAATTATAACTGAAAACAAACGCCAGTGGACGATAACTAAGGTGTATCTCAATTGGAAAGCTCTAACCAAACATTCGGTAAAGTAATTACACGATACATAAAAACTATTACTTGACATGCATAAAACAAGTCTGTAGTGGAATAGCCAAGTAAGATTACCTGATACGCGCTAGAAGTGGTTGATAACTGCGAGCACGTCACGGATGTAGAATGTTCTTGCTTCAGATTCAAGGGATAGTCAAGCAGTTGTAAAGGTAAATTATTGTTTGATAATGAAATGCCAATATTTAAAATTGCCATGTAAGGAGACAGAATACTTTAGAGTAATGCTATTGAAAATGCGCAATATAGCACAGTTCCCTGTGCCCATATATAGATTTCGTTTGTGGGTTATGAAATCTAAAAAGAATATATTGATAAATGTCATTATTCAAAAAGCTATACACTCATATCAATGTCGAAAGTATTACAAGGGACACAACACCTAAAATATCAATGAAACCATTCGGCTACCTACACACTACCGCAAGGCCTAAAGCGAAATCCGGACACTTGACTCATCAGTGGCAAAATGTGGACGAATAGAGTGGGAATAGCGTTTGCGACCAATTTTTGTGTCGTTCGCCATTTATTCTTCTTTGTTACCCAAGATGTAGCGTACATGTTCGAGGAAAAGTGCCGGCTGCAGATGCGGTATCGATCACCCCTCTTGTCCTCTCAGACGTGTTGGACTCTACTTTCCAGCTCAACCAGTGGATATCCGCAATGTCTGACTCATTCTCTTATTCTATCAACAGTTTTTCGGGAATACATGCATTGTAGTGCCTTCAGATTTAGCATGGGTCTTCGAAGGGCAACCGCTAATCGAACAGGCAGGCATTGTTGAAAATTCTGAAAAGTAAATATCGACATTATTATACAATCTTGATGAATAGAAATGTGATACAAAAGTAAATGAACCATGCAATGTGAACTGCAAAGTTTGTTTTGGTTGCTGGAACTATACCAGTTCATCATGTGTGGCTTAGTATTTGCATAAATTGCAGAAATTTATAAATTATGTGACTAAACTCTGAACACGTGACTCGTCCCTTGGATGTTCTGTCTTGCACGAGAAGGAAACATGCTTACATTATAGACTGGACCCCCGAAGGATGCAATTTGATGACAATTGACACAGATGAAAATAAATAGATCTATTGATAGCATAACAATTGAAACTCAAGTCAATAGCAATGGGACCAATGAACATAGCACTATTGAGTACTCTACTCGCAAATAGATAGAAATTTAAAAATCAACGAAATATGACTCGGATACATGGCCTTACCTTGACCAACAAACAGTTGGATACAGCAAGCCGAGCAGTATGTTGCAGGAGAACAGGTAGATGGCCACAGGTAGCACTCTGACGAGTTTGCTTGAAGAAGAAGTTCACGGATAGCACGACGACGAGCAGATTAGCATAGATCTCAGTTGTTCTCAGGTAGCACGTTCAGGAGTTGACTTGCAAAGCACAAAGATATTCTCATGAGACATATCAAGTGGATTATATAGTATTAGAAACAGGGGTGTGTTTGTGTATGAATTACGTGTGTATGTCGTGGTATTATGTGGTTTGCAGGGGGGGGGCCTGAGTCAGGCTTGGCCTGCCTGGAGACACGGGGTCTGAGGAGGCCATGTGAGCGATGGCCCCTGGGCGTGGGATGCCTTTTGAAGTGTACATGGTGTTTGGAACCTTGGCCGTTATCGCCCCTGACAGCACACCATGGCAGCGATCATCCTCGTGTGCGAACTGCCTTTGATGGCGGGGGGGGGGTGGATGGATGGGCCGGTGGGCGTGCAGACAAGGCACAGGAAGACTGCTGAATGGAGACACACTTATTTGAATTGCAGGGAGGCGGCCTGCGTCAGGCTTGGCCTGCCTGGAGACACAGGGTCTGAGGAGGCCATATGAGCAATGGCCCCTGGGCGTGGGATGCCTTTTGAAGTGTACATGGTGTTTGGCACCTTGGCCGTTATCGCCCCTGACAGCACACCATGGCAGCGCTCATCCCCAGGTGTGAACTGCCTTTGATGGGGGGGGGTGGATGGATGGGCAAGTGGGCGTGCAGACAAGGTACAGGAAGACAGCTGAATGGAGACACACTTATGTGGATTGCAGGGGGGTGGCCTGCGTCAGGCTTGGCCTGCCTGGAGACATGGGGTCTGAGGAGGCCATGTGAGCGATGGCCCCTGGGCGTGGGATACATTTTGAAGTGTACATGGTGTTTGGCACCTTGGCCGTTATCGCCACTGACAGCACACCATGGCAGCGCTCATCCCCGGGTGAGAACTGCCTTTAATGGGTGGGGGGTGGATGGATGGGCCGGTGGGCGTGCAGACAAGGCACAGGAAGACTGCTGAATGGAGACACACTTATGTGGATTGCAGGGGGGCGGCCTGCGTCAGGCTTGGCCTGCCTGGAGAGACAGGGTCTGAGGGGGCCATGTGAGCGATGGCCCCTGGGCGTGGGATACCTTTTGAAGAGTACATGGTGTTTGGCACCTTGGCCGTTATCGCCCCTGACAGCACACCATGGCAGCGCTCATCCCCGGGTGCAAACTGCCTTTGATGGGGGGAGTAGATGGATGGGCCGATGGGCGTGCAGACAAGGCACAGGAAGACTGCTGAATGGAGACACACTTGATTAATTTAAAAAATCAAAACAACCGTTGTTAAAATATAGGTGGTGTTTTATTTTGTATCTTATTTTGATGGTACAAAAATACAAGACTTTACACATTGTGCAGGTCAGGTTGCAGCACAGCTAGGGAAAATCCCCTGTACTGACCGCTGTCACTGGGGAAAGTTTGTCTTATGGCACGAACGGCACAGGCGGGTATTACTCTTCGAACGCGGTGTCCAAGCCTCCCGTGAAGAGACCATGTGAAAAGAATTAAACAAACTGTTTTTAAATGACCAAGATAAGTTTAATAAACGTTTGTTGTCAATGACAGTTCTTGTAACTAATGGCATTCTGCTCGGACAAATGCTATCTAGACACTTCACACTATTGAACGACTTTCATGCGTTACAATGATATGTAGATGTAATTTTGGATATAGGAGACGACCATGAAATAGTAGTGGCATCACAAGCAGAGTATACTTACTCGTTCATCAGGTTACGAGGACGAACAGTTGCGCAAAGTTCATGCATAAGCACCATCATTATCCTCAACATGGACCGTGTGAGGCAGGCTGCCCTGAAGTATGGCAGCTCGGTGATGCATTGCGGCCGTGGATCACCTTCCGAAATGTAGGCCACACATCCCGAGTTTTCACAGCAGCAGCAGTTCTCGTCCTCGGTTGGCATTAGCTCGCACCGTTTGCATGTGCACCAGGTGGAAACACCGTCCATGCGACTAGGTCCAGGTTCTTCATCCGTTGATTCGTCCTGCCAACTGTCGTCCGAAGCCCCATCATTTTCGCAGGTTTCCCTTTCCAGTAGTTCCTCCTCGGTATACTCAGGTTCATGCATGTAGGGCATTATTGTAGCCATTGGGCCTCATTACGACCTAGGCGCTGGACCATGGTGCTATTAGCACCATGGTCCATGCCGGTCTCCGGCATGGTGGATGGCGGAATTACCGCCCCCATCACAAGGTTGGCAGGGGCGGTAATTCCCCATTCACCATTTGCCCTTCCCCATTCCCATTTTGCCCCATAGGGCATAATGGGGATGGGGAAGGCGTTAATTACGGCACCGTAAATTACGGTTGCCGTAATTAGCTCCAAGGTCCCTTAGCGGGTTGGATTTTAACGCCTGCAAAAAGCAGGCGTTAAAGCCTCCAACCCGCTAAGGGACCTTGTAATCAGGCGCTAATCGCTTAACGGCGCCAACGCTCTTTACGGCGCCGTTAAACCATTAGCGCCAGGGTCGTAATGAGGCCCATTGTGTGGTAAACAAACTAAAATAATTTATAGCGATGGTACAGGTGTTCACACTGGCTACAAGCAATGAAGGTAGCTGACCAGAGCACAGAAATGAGTCAGAGAATACTCAAAGAAATACAGTGAAAGGAATGGAATCGAAAATCTGCTGCTGTGTGTTGTGAAACGGTCTGTTTATACTTATTGAGGAAAGAGGCGTCCTTCCATTTCCATGGTGACACGTCATTAGCTGAAGCGCAGCGATTGTTGACACGAGACGTGCTTTGGCGTTGTGAAATGGGTGGTACGCGTCTGCTGATGACAGGCTCCCTTGTTAAAGGGACGTTATGGTTAAGTTGCGCTACTAAAAACCTATGAAATTCAGTGAAAAAACTTTGTTAAAGGGACGTTATGGTTCAAAGTAAAACCGAAAAACCCCTGAAATTCGGCAGTTATGGTAACATAAGCAACCATAACTCACGCCACCGTGCACTGCTAACACTAACACCCAGGACATCAAAGATGACATCACAAATGTGACATTTTCAATATGGCACCCATGTAAACCAGGTTTAGAGCAAACACATTTTCTACATGAAAGTGAAGAGGGACTATAACATCAGAGAAATGTTAAAAAGAGATACCTGACTTTTATGTTTACAATCTGACGAAGCCCGGAAGGGTGAAACGTGTAATTGTTTGTTCTCTCCTGAAACTGCTTGTCCACCGTGTTGTCTTGCAAAATAAAGGACGTGTGATGGAGATCCTTCTTTGCATCTGGTGCATTTTTACTTGGGAGAAGAATGCCGCCTAAAAAGCTTTGATTAGCTTTTTTCCCCTGTTCTTCTTTTTTTCGATATCTATACACACACATACACACACACACTAAAATGGGGCTCTCGAAATTCAGTATTTTGGCCTTTGAAATGTTTACCTCCTTCATTTTGATATGATCCAAATCCCAACAGCACCTCCTAACCAATGTGTGGTCCTGGACATTTAATTTAATCTCGTATTGCCTAACTTGTCAAAATTGCCAGCCCTAGATCTTTCACAATTGTTGCCCTTAAGAGGGACTTCGTTCTCAGTGTATGATCTTCAAAAAAGCCACACTCATGTTTTCACTGGCTGCAGTGTTGCTTCCTCTATAATAATAATGTGCATTGATATATTACACACCACAGACACTTGTTCCTTTGCTCTCTAATGCCTACACTACTCTCAGTCTGTCTTGATATGGACACCTTCTGGCTAGCTTCTAATCTTCACCCACTATATATGCTATTGCATGTGTAGTTTTCTCCTTTCATCCAGTTGGTCTCCTGTATCCATGCCTGGGCACGTTTGCATTCTGTGAGGCAGCCAATCTGAGCCATCTGTCTATTCTGGATTATGTGGACCTTTTTCATACGATCTGTGTCCTGCATTTATACTATGGTCGGTGTACCTTCCTCATGAAGAGGGTAAGGGGGCTGATTACTAATATCAGTTATTATTTTGGTCGCTGCGAGGCAGCTTATAAAAAATGATGGGTTCTGATCTTGATGAGGGTGGCGCAACCACATATTCTGGATCCCTTTATTCAAGGTGGAGAGGGGCCCCAAAGAGGTCCGTGTCCGGGGCCCCAAAATAACTTAAAATGGCCCTGCGTTAATGTACTGGATACCTCATCATTGCCTCACTCTGGCTTTAAATGAATGCCCTGGCCTTGAATGCAGATGCATTGCGAGGGAGATCTGGGGGGGCTATAGCCCCAGGCCTTTTGGTTGTAGCCTCGGATAGAAGCTGACGGGCAACACTCCCTACATTAGTGTAGCCCCGGATCTTTTCCAGACCTAACAACACCCCTGCTTGAATGTACAGTATAAGCCACTACAAGGTGCTTTAAGGCAATATTATTCCTATAAAATGAATGAAAACCAGAATGTTATGTCAGGACCACAAGTCTGCAGTGAATAAGGAGTGAGTGGTGGAGCGGGCACACACTGTGCACGCAATAGTAGTCTAATAAATCAGAAATGTGAGTTGTCAAACAACTGCGTGAGATAGCAAGCAGTAAAATGCAGCCTGCCTAATTGCAAAATATAATTAGGCAAACAGAGTATCCAGGCAAGATAATGAGCTAGATTAGATCAGGCAACATTATCTTTTGCTGTTGGACTAAACTAATAATATCATACCAGATAGTACAATTCGTAGATTGCCACAGCGCTGCAGATTGCCTGTTCAGATGTGTCCCTCTCGATTGCCTGTTCAGATGTGTCCCTCTCGATTGCTTGATCGGATTTAACCCTCTGTTTGTCAAGAACGAGTAATACTGAAATGCATTTTTTTTTATTGGGTTAACCATACCCACTGCTTGCACTGTACCGCTCATGATTCGATGGGCCTAAGGATCCGCAAACACACAACCACGTGTGGAAATACTATTACTGGAATCAGAAAGCACACTGCGAACAGCGGCCATTGCTGCTTAACAGAAGCCACGCCCAATCACCAGAGCAGCTGAGTGGCATCCAAGGAACGTGAGTACCAGACAGGATGCAGGGGGGGCTGCAGGTGCCATGGGAGAGGATGGTCACTCGAATAAAATACAATTCGGTGAGCAGGAGTTCTCAGTGCTGGCAAAAGAGGTCATAAAGGAGGTGCCCAGGCTGGTGGCTATCTGATGGCTGAAACCGCCACCAGCAAGCAGACCTAGCGTGGGGACAGCGAGCAGGACAAGGCGGTGACAGTGTCTCGCCACCCCAAATCCACTGGTAACTGGAAGTAGAGATGGGATGATCTCAATTTCCACGTCGGCACCATCATGTCAGAACACTGAGAGGAATGCATGGCCACAGGAGGGACACGGGTCCAGTACCCTCTATGTAGCCATGGCAGTCAAAGGACACCTGCCCAGTCCACACCAGCGGTGTCACAGGTGCTGGCGAAGCAGAAGCTTGAGCATGGTCACAGATTGCTGTTGCTGAGCTCAAAATGCACAATCCTCCATAACACAAATGTTATGAATACATGCATGAACTATGTTGTGGAATGTGTATGAGGGAGTAAGCCACATGTAGCAGTCCTGATAATGCTAGAAATGTGTCATGTAAAAGACACTACCATGCAATGTCTGCCATGTAATATCAGGAAACAGAAAGGAGCACCACATGTATGTCCAATGAAATGGCTACATCTTGCTCCACAAGCAAATTAATCCCAGAGGGCACACAATAGTATTGTCACCACATACAAAATGATGGAAGCCAAAGGCTGGATAACTGGAAGTATAGCTACACAAATGTCTATCCACGACATATACCACAGAACAGTACCAATGCATCAAACACTACATACCCAGAGGGCGCGTGGCTAAGCAGCCATGCAGTAGGACGTGATTCCTGTGGCTTCTGAGATCCGTTCATGATCCAATCCTGAGAAGGAGGTTTATGCACGCCTCTGTGCCTGTGGTTGTAGCACCGTGGAGATGAAATAGGCGAGAACAGTTGGGCACGGAAAGGACGAAGTGCTCTGTCAACAGCGTATTAGCTGATCGAAGTCCGGTCCCTGGCTCGAAGAAAGAAACTAAGATGGCGGTGCAGAACAGATGAGTGTCTGCAGAGCGTCGGAGATCTACGTCATGAAAAAGCTGCCAGTCATTAATGTGCCTGTAAAAGCGGTCCTCAACGTAAGCTGCACGGATGGCTCTAGCACTCGTTAGTGCAGAGGTCCTGGAAGCGCTGCAGGGAGAGGCCTGCACAGGAGACAGGAGTGCGGCTCTCATCAACGGAGCTGGAAAAACAACTGCAGGGTGCATCACTCTGCAATCGCGGGCTCAGTAAACACTGAATCCACAAGCGAGTTTGCAACTTCAACCTTGCATGAGACACCCAAGGCGTTAATAGCAGGACTGACATATATGGACGTAAGAGTGGTGACTATAGTGGATGGGCATACTGGAGACTGCGACCGGATGTGTTGGAGCACATTAAGCTAACCAAGCTGCAAGACGGATGGCCTGTGAGGTGCTGGTACAGCAAGATACAGGCCGGTAGCTGCAGAGTAGACCAGGAATGGCAGCAACTCGGCCGTAGCCTGGTCGAAGACGATACATAGGAAGAACACGCCGGGGTGAATCAAGTTGAGTGGTGTCTAGTAGGGAGAAGCCAGCCCGTTGTACAGCAAGATTCTCGTGTTTTCACTACTGTCCAGGCACAGGCGACACCATGGAAGACTGGAGGGGCGGGTACTGCGAGCGAAGCCCCAGCTGATGGAACTTTGCACAAACCGAAATGAGCTCTGCGCACCAACCGGTCGTTGTAGGGACCCTGTGGGGAATCAAGGAGTGAGCTGGAAGATACAAAAACTAGCCACCAGGACAATTGCCAGATAGCCGTTTTGAAACTACAAAATCTTCTGTGATAAGACCGAGCCCTAAATATTCTGAAGGATCGACAATGCAGCTACATGAGCAGCAGCCACTTTCCGCAGGGGAGGCATGACCAGCACAGCCCAGCGCCAAAGCGGGCACGGCACAGCACGGACCAGTGCGTGTGCCGAGAAAGGATCATTCGAATCAAATGCCCGGCAACTTCAGAATGGAGGTAGGAATCCAACAAGTGTCAGTGGATGCTGATAGTAGAGGTTAGGAGGGCTCAATCAGAGAGCAACTGTATGGGCTCAATATACTGCCTATGGGAATGTCCGCAGTGGCTGAGCAAAGGACGGGCCAAGCAAGCACGGTGCAGAATCACTCATATGCAAAGATACTGCACATGTACATGGCCAAGGGCTCAAGCAATGCTATGATAAGGGTATGCAACTGGGAATAATAGCCCACAGTCGTAGCAGGATCTCCTAACACAAGAGTATATGGAACACGTCCCGTAGGCACGGCAGCATGGACGGCACGTTAGAAGCCATTCACAATCCTGTGCAAAAGTACACGACATCCAAGCTAGCAGGACCGTGGGTGCATACGGATTCCCTCCCATCTGGGGGTGCATAACATTATGGAGTAAGGCTGAGCAATGGGTTCACCGAGGTAAACCGGCAGGCCAAACACTGAAGGCCCAAAGCTGTCAACCTATACCATACTGAAGGCCCTGCAAAGGGCAAGGAGACCACAACACACACCATAATTCCGAGACAAATGAACCATAGCAAAACATAGTAGTATGCAACCATTAAACGCCACGGCAGACCTGGTGAAAATGGCCTAAAGCTGCATATGGACAGAATACTGGAGTGTTGACCATACAGTCTGAGTGGTTGTAAGGAGTACCTATCAGATATGCTAGAAACGCTCAGGTGCACAGGTTGTGAGAAGGGGTGAAGCCCATCTGCAAGGTCAGGACGATAAGCAGCGGAATCGTTACGTCTGGATGGCACAATCGTTAAGAGGCGTGTAGAGGATCAAGACAGGGCCAAACTATGGCATCCGAAACCCAGAGAAGCAAGGGGAAACAACTTACATTGGAGGCATGTACCAAAACCGTGCACCAGCGGAGAGCACTGCCTAAGCAACCTCAACACTTCAAGAGGGGCAGCCGCTCCAGAAACGAGATTAGCAGATCCTGAAGGCCATAGCATCCCTGAAGGAGGCTCTCAAGTTCAAAATGGATGCTATCAGCATAGGCGTGAACTTGTTGAGGCAGGACGTGAGGTCAAATAACGCATGGGAACACTAGAAAGGGAGATGGCAGAGAACACGAGTAGCTTGAAGGAAACGTCAGAAGAAGTCAGGGTACTGCAGCAACAGGTGCTTAATCTGGAAGAAAGAGCTGAGGATGCAGAAGGAAGAGCCAGACGCAACAACGTAAGGATTATTGGGCTCCCAGAAGGATTGAACCCAACCAACTTCACAGAGAGTCTGTTGCTACAGATAATAGGTCCAGTTGCCCTCACTCAAGGCTTCACGGTCAAAAGGGCGCATAGATCATTGATGAGGAAACCACTGCCTGGAGCCCTACCAAGACTAATAATACCTTGGATACTGAACTACCAAGATAGGGAAAAGATCCTCGAGCACTTCCACAAAGGCGGGATGATCCAACAAGTGTCTGCTATGATACCTGCATACCTGTATTATAGAGATGCAACCGATGAACTATATATCGGTCAAAAGAAGACTGCAAGCGGTGAACCTGAAGAACATGTTGTGTATCCTAGTAGACTTAAAATAATTCACAAAGGTCACGCCATTTTCATTGATAACCCTGAAGATACATATATGGATGGACACAGAGCATTTGCCAAGCAGAGCAGAGGCTGGTGTGAGCAGAGAAGAGGAAACACAAAGAGAAGGCCAAAGCAATTAAATGGCAGCAGACACCTACAAACGCAGGACTACGTGGTGGAATGACCTACAGGGGGATGCCGCAGGAATTAATATCTGCTACTACAGGATCTAACAACAAGGTGCCCATTTAAGATCACACTGCGCAGGAACGTCCTGCACCTCAGATTGGATTTGTTTTTTCGGATACTAGCAGTTACGTATCTGCTTACTGCGTCCCACGCACCAGGACAAGACCCTGGGGCAGAGGCGAGAAGTGGGTATGCCTGAGCATGAGGTATTGAGCTGGCAATTGTTGGGGGGGCGTGGGAGTGTTGGGGTAGTTAGTCAGAAGTTAGCTTATAGGTCCACACAGAATATGCTGAACTTGTGCACTTGTAATATGCTGAACTTGTACACTTGTGTGTGTTAGAATTTTTACGTGCGATGGGGGAACTTGGAATAGCATCCTGGAATGTCAGGGGCCTTAACAGTTATATTAAACGTAACAGAATTATGACTTAGGGCCTCATTACACGGATGGCGGTAAGGGTTTACCGGTACCGGTATTTTACCGGTACCGGTAAATCCTTACCGCCTTACTACGAGGTCCCTTTGAGGGTTGGGGAATTTAACGCCTGCTTTTTGCAGGCGTTAAAAACCAACCCGCAAAGGGACCAGGGAGCTAATTACGGTACTGCAATTTGCGGTACCGTAATTAGCGCCTTCCCCATTCCCATAGAGCCCTACGGGGCAAAATAGGAATTGAGAAGGGCAATGGTGGAAGGGGGAATTAACGCACCGCCAACCTTGGAATAGGGCGATAATTCCCCTTTCCACCAAGGCGGTGCTGGTATTTTACCGGCATGAACCATGGCGCTAATAGCGCCATGGTTCACCGCCATCCGTGTAATGAGGCCCTTAGTTAAGGTGTCAGAAAATAGACATTGCACTCCTGCAAGAAACGCATCTTACTAAAGAGAAATAGATTGCCCTGGCTAACAAATGGACAGGCACAATGCTAGGCTCGCCATACTCTGCATATGCTAGGGGAGTATTAATA
Source organism: Ambystoma mexicanum (assembly GCF_040938575.1). Taxonomy (NCBI): domain Eukaryota; kingdom Metazoa; phylum Chordata; class Amphibia; order Caudata; family Ambystomatidae; genus Ambystoma; species Ambystoma mexicanum. Next base: position 1,526,335,584 of record NC_090937.1, read on the forward strand.
TGGGTGTCACTGTCGGTACATCAGAGGGTGCTTGAGACTTTCCAGGATAAAGAAGGCAGGATGTTTGTAATGCGGGGTCGGCTGAAACAAAGAGAATGTTGTATCATCAACACCTATGCAATTAACCAGGATACTGCAGCCTACTTCCGCATGTTGTACGCACTAATAAGTCCACATATAGATGGCACACTGATATGGGGAGGAGACATAAATTGTACTCTCAACCCTACACTGAACAGATCTGACGACAAGTTCACCTACCCCGCCCCCTCTGCAAAGGCCCTGTACACATTGTTGCAAGCATTTAAACTCTCAGATATATGGCAGACTCTACACCCGCTGATGTGGATATTCGCATTACTCTGCTCCCCAAGATCTGTACAATAGATTTGATTATATCTTTACAGCAGAAGACACCCTGGGTGAATTCGAAAGGGTGGAATATAATGAGTGTTGTCAGATCATGCCCCGCTATTGGATACATGGCGGGCTTGCCCCACCAAGCACATGTATCCCGACATGGAGACTTAGGAGTGAGTCTCTGAGGGACGAAGCATTCCGGGAATATCTGAGAGAGGGTGTGCAGGATTACTTTGCACATAATACAGGCAGCATGGCATCAGCTGGTACATTATGGGAGGGCTTCAAAGTAGTGATCAGGGGGACCAAAATCACCAAGGTGAACGGGGTGCAGGCTGCAATAGAGGGTGACTTCCATAGAGCGGAAACAAAATTAGAGGCCATAAATGGTCAGAGGAGCCTTCCCAGCTGGAAGGCTCAAGAGGCCGTCGCCCTGAGGCAGGAGTGCTTAGAACACTGGGATAGATTGGGCTGGGCAAGTTGAGTTATAGGAAATATGTGGAACGACTGCACGCCGAAGGCGACAAACCAGGATGCTTACTAGCCTGGTTATACAAAAGTGAAACTTAGCGAAGCATGATTCAAGCAATAGTAGCGAGGAATGGGGTGATCCCCGAGACACAACAGGACATAAACGAATGCTTTTACGATTTTTATAAGATGTTATATGAGGAGACGTCAGAAACGCAAGAGTCGAGAAGCCTTAGCGTTGATAGATCTACCAAAGCTAAATGCAGAAGACGTAGACAGGCTTGAGCGCCTAATAACCATAGAAGAGTTGGAACACACTATAAGAGGGTTGCCGACAGGTAAGGCTCGAGGTGTGGACCGACTACCCAGTGAGTTCTATAAAGAATTCATAACCAAGGTCATGCCCTCGGTATTGGCAATGCTGAATAAATTGCTAGATAAAGGAATTTTGCCAATGTCGTTAAGGGAGTCAATTATTGTCCCATTATTGAAGCCTAACAAATCCGAAACCGAATGTGGTTCTTACAGACCCCTCTCGCTGCTCAATCAAGATGGGAAGATATTAACAGCTCTGATGGCTGAAATGCTGAAGCCAGTAAAATGCCTCGATGGTGTCTAGCAAGGTTACTGCCATGAGTCAGGTGCTTTCCTGTGTATGATCAATGATATGTTTCTGCTCAATCAAGATGGGAAGATACTAACAGCTCTGATGGCTGAAATGCTGAAGCCAGTAAATCACAAACTCACTCCCAGATCAGTCAGGTTATGTCCCATATAGGATCATCACATGTAGTTTAAGACAATTGCACCATGTCATTGATCATACACAGGAAAGCACCTGACTCATGGCAGTAACCTTGCTAGACACCATCAAGGCATTTGACTTGGCACGATGGCCATGGTTACTGGCGGTGTTGAGAGTTTTTTCGTTATTGGCCCTACATATGTTAAATCAGTGAAGCTGCTTTAGCAATCCAGTGGCAAGAGTCAGTACAGGCACCACTATATCGGAACAATGGGGTTAATAAAGGGCACTAGACAGGGCTGCCCATGGTCCCCTATGCTACTTATATTGGCCTTAGAGCCGCTAGCAGTATATTTACAGAATTAATATCATGAGGCAGGCATCAGAATACAGGGCAATACACACTTGATATCCTTATACGCTATTGATATGCTTTTTTCCCTAAAACACCCAGAGGCCAACTTACAATACATACTGGATGTGTTTAAGAGCTATGCTGACCTTTCTGGTATTACAATAAATGCGCAGAAGTCATGTTTATTCCCCCTTGCAGGGTACAAAGGAAGACCCCGAAGCGTGTTGCCAGAGATACCGATTAAATGGGAAATGGACACATTCAGATAGCTAGGAGTAGACATTTTCCATGACCCAAAAGCAGAACGCGTACAAAACACGTTACAGGTGACATATAAAGTAGAGAAGTTCATGTAATTCTGGGCCGAGCTGCTGCTTTCATTAATGGGAAGGGCCGCGTTGTTGAAGATGGTGGTGCTTCCAAGGCTGCTCATTATTTCACAAATGTTCCATAAAATATACCCAAAGCCTTCTTTAGGACACTGAACACTACCTGTCGGAGATTCCTATGGCACAACTCGAGATTTAGAATATCATTGGAAACATTGCAGAGACCTGACAAACAGGGAGGGATAAAAGTGCCGGATTTTGAGGGGTATTTTGTAGCGTGCCAACTCCAATTTATCACGTATTGGTTGTCAGATGAACACACGCAAGATACTGAGTTACTACAACTGGCATGCACCCCATTATATCTGAAAGAAATGGTTTGGACCACAACACCCCAAACTCCCAGTACCACACTGTTGGGGAAGGCTAGGCAAGACATTGTGCCAAAGAACATGCCGCTTTCTGGGCACAGAAACACCTTACTCACCCCAGATCCCACTGGTGACACTAAAGAGTGAGGATGCACAATTTAGGTTGAATGTCAGGAAATATTGGGACCCAGAGGGTTGGTGACATTAGGCGATATACTAAGAGAAGGACGACCAATGACTTTTCATGCAGTCACTTAAGAATTAGGAATACAGGAAAGGCAACACATAATCCCCGCCTCAATGCTCCATTGTATGAAGTTAAAATGGACAGGATCGGACAGAGTATTGTTAGAAGATGAAACGAAAGAAACACTCTACGACATCTCTGAAGGTGGACACGCAGTATCAAGACTATACAAGTTACTATCAGCAAGGCCAGATGACAACCTAATACAGATTAGGCATAGTTTGTAAGCATATTTGCAAGAGCAGTTGCCTGACGCAGCTCTGGGCAGTGATATGGGGTATCACAAGAAAGTGTCCAGAAATGCGAAACTACAGATGATCCAATTACACGTCACAATTACTCAACTCCAAAGAAAATTGCTAAATTCAGCAAAGCAACAGAACAATCTTGTCCAAAATGTATCCTGATTAATGCAGATCTGGTGCATATGTTCTGGGCCTGCACGAATATACGTCAGTATTCGGAGGAAATAAACCCAGACCCTGAATAAGGTTGGCTTGATAACAGATTCAGTTTCCCCCACGGCGTGCTTGCTAGGAATATTCCCTAGACCAAAACATGCAAGACATATTAGCAAATTGAGACACTTTGCATACATTTTGGCGAGGCGTTGGATAGCAATGGGATAGAAAGCATGCAATAGTCCAACGACAAGCATGTGGTTGTGGGACCTCCAGAAGTGGTTGTTGGCAGAAAGGGGCCAAGAGGAAAAAATATGGACTTAGTGGCCTTGATACATATGATACAAGAACTGAAAGCCCATGCACAGGAGGACACCCAGACTCACTCCCACAACATAATCCGCTGGGTGGAGACTTGAGGATTAGTTCAATGCAGATTGGTGCACAATATAGTCAGACATTGCAAGTGGAATAGGCTAGGGAAGAAGGGGGTTGAGGGGAGGTTTGAACAGATGTAAAAAAGGATGCATAACTTGATGTTATTAAGTTATTTTGTTGTTGAAAACTAATACAAATCTTAAAAAAAGAAACACTACATGTCCCACAATTCAAATGCAAAAGACTGGTGTCGCAATAACATGCCACTGCTTGTCAATCAGAACAGAATGGTTGCAAAGACAGAGACCCATGAAGAGCACATACTATCAACTACATGGGAGTGTAGGGAAGTCTGATTCATGAGAAAAGATGCAGAGCAAGGCATCATTTTAAAAACAATATTTAATCTGCAGCGTGCGCACAGCAGTTGGGAAAAATATGTGCAAAAGAAATGCACAATGTGTTGCAGACACTCAGAACTCTAACTGACAAGGCCTGGAATGAACATTTCAAGTACCAGAACATAACCTGCAACTTCTATTAAAATGGTGAACTGTTTCACCTGAGGAGAACAAAAAGCGCATGTTCAAGAAAGGAAAAACAAATATTTTATGCTGCTGTGTTTTTGTGGGAAAATGTAAAATCAGGGGGAACAGGAACATTTAATTTAAAAAGCTGAAAGTGTGAATGGGACCCCATTAAAGAAAGCCAGAACTGAACTCTTGACATTTGTATTCTGTCCCCCATGCCACCTTCTCCAAAATGAGATGTGAAAACAGATACCATGCTTTCTCACAGATATAAACTGGTGTAGGTCCAGAAATATAGTAACAGGGCCTGACTGTAAATCCTAAGCTGGCGTTTACGGGTTGCATCTGTGTCTGGTGGGGCTGCTGCAGATGTTTGGTGCCAAATCTGATCTTGCAGGCTTCACTTGAAAGTTGGAAACTTGATACTTGGAGTTTCTGAAAGTTTATCTGAAAATGTAACAGACCTGGGAACTTTCCGAGCAGACAGAAGTCGTAAAAAAAAAGAACTGCAAACTACCATGTCGATGCCCCCATCATAAATAATTTGCTGCTCTGCATTTACAGCATGGACAGCAGATGCCAAGTGAAATTTTGTATGTACAAAAAAGCAACATGGGATTCATTATTTAGCCCATCATTTTTTAGTAGAACCTCATAGATACTTGATTACTTTTTGTGAAATGTTCAGTTTGAGATGATCTATTTAGGGCTACCAAAACGATTTTGCTAATGTGTTTTTTTTGTTTTTTTTATTTTACAAGAAAGAGTCATTTCATTTGAATGTTCAAGGATTTGTTTCCGAATTTTGTAAGTTGCTAGATAAGATCCTGTAGAATGAAAACAGTAACTTGTAGCAGCAGATTAGAGACATGACGAGTTACAATCACTAACAAATTTCCGTGGAGATCGTTGCCTAGTGGAGAAGAGTGACTGATTGCTCGTTGCCATCTGGCGGCCGGACTACTGTGGCCGGTAGGAGCCCGTTGGCATTGATTTTAGCAAAGGCTGCCTCCATTAATTTAGCCGCCACTACAGCCCAGCTAGATTTTTCCCCAGAGATCAGACAACACCACCATGTGTCTTCTTCTATTAGGACGGAGTCAACCCACAGGGGAGCCAAGAAAGCTGTACGTTCTTGAATTAAGGAAGGCCAATTTAACAGGAGGTGACGAACTGTCTGAGTGGATTCTGGGATTTTGCATATTCTGCAGGTTGTGATGGTGGAAAGGCTTTTTATCCCCAGAATTTCTCTGGTATGGAGCAGGATAAGTCGTGCTCTTAGAAATGTACGTCAAAGTTTTTTGTCCGGAAATTTGGTGCAATACGGCAGAGCAGATTTCAGTTTGTTGTACGTGGGCGGAAAATGTTTTAAAAACGTGATCGCTGCTGCTTGTTCGGTGGTGGCAATCCAGTCTTGAAATTTCTGTTTTTCCGTTACTCTTTGGGGATTAGTGATAAGGTCGTCTGTTGAGCATACTAGTCCTTCCAATTTACTTTTTTGGTGGTGTATCCAATTCTGTGTGACCTTGCAGTTCATAGAAGCCATTTCCTGACCGATGATGTTAAAGATAGGCAGGCCATCTTTGATTAGGGTCTTCCTGAAGAGGGCCAGTGAGGCCACACTGACCGTGGCATTTAGCGATAGAATCCCCAGCTCTCGTCTGACAGCCGCAATAGGAATAGAGTTCGGAAGGCCAAGGAGGGTTTTCCAAATGTATCCCTCTAGTTTTTGCCAAAATCCATATGGCATGGTGATCGTAGCGTCCATGCCGTAGGTAAGAGCGGGGACAATTTTTCCCTTGTAAAAGTTGATAGCCGGGATCAGTGAAAATTTACCAAACTTTTTGTCGATCGTTCTTAGTTGGGATGTCAAGTGTTTGGTTTTAGCCTAAAGATGTTGTTGCATTTTTGTCTCTTGAGGTGTCCCATCGATGATAACTCCCAGGTATTTGAAGTGAGGGACCACTTCAATTCTGACTTTGTTCACTGACCAAGGAAAGGCGTTTTTTTGATGTTGACGGTTTTTGGAAAAGATCATGATTTTAGTTTTTGTCTGATTTATTTGGAGATTGTTGATGTTCATATATTCTGCCAGGTTGTCCAACTGACGTTGTGGGCCGATAGGCGTCTGATCAAGGAGAATCATATCATCGGCGTAAAGAAGACGGGACAAGTCAGTATTACCAAGCTTCGGGGGAAAGCTTCGCACATTGGTTTCCAGGTTTTTGAAGTCCCCCCAAAAGGTGACAAAATGTGAGTTTTAATTATGCAATTTGCTTGGATTTGTATTTTGAGTCATAGAAATGGCACACAGCAAGAAATGTATGCATATATATAGACTCATAGAGCAAAAACTATGGCCCAAAGGCATCAAGGCGAATTATATTTCATAGCATTCGAGGGATGAACCTGCTACTATGAGATGGGAAAATAAGTTGACTATAAATGTACAAGTAAGTTAAATGGAAAAGTCTATGAATCAGTAATTATTTAAGTTATTATGATGACAACTGCATCAATTGATTAGTGCCAAAGAGAGACATCTGTGGAGCTGATTATTAAAGTGGTTGCATAGGTGGAATTGACTGTTTCAGAATGGGAAACATTTTAATACAAGAAATCCCTGAAATGACATTACATTACACCCATCAGATTGCCTCCTTCATTAGCATGCCCAATGACTGTGGAGAGGTATGTCTATGATGTCACTTTTGGAACACTGTCCAATCACATACATTGACCAATTAGATTGCAGACCGTATACACACCTCAAAAAGGTAGAGTTAATGTTCTATATAAGATTCAACATGCACTCACTCAAGTGAGACACTGACAGATGCACTCGCTCACTCACTGACTGATGGAGAGAAAGAAGAATTGATAACATCAGGAAGGAGAAGCAATTGATTTCTCTCCTAAGTGAGGCTTAGCAGGAGTTAAATCCCCAGGCCTTCTTAAATGGCCTTCTTAAATGGAAAAGAAAGCAGACAGGCTGTGAAGAAAAGCTGGACCTATCTTACTGGCTCATGCACATGTATTCCTGGAGGGGGAGAATTGAAGCAGTCCTCAAGAGGGGTGCCCACGTGTCTGTAATTCAGCCAAAAGAAATCTGGATGTGAGTATTATCTAAAAGCGAAGAAACCTTGTGGGGAGTGATCCTTCAAAGGAAATTAGAGTAAATCCCAGCCCCTATAATTTGGTAGCACTGAGGGATGGGGATATACACATTAACTGTGCATCCCATAAAAAAATGTGTGAACATTTCAGAAGTGTATGTGCTTCTGGAAAATATATCTATTGATAGATTAGGTCCCATGGTGTGTATACAGTGAGATTTCCAAGACCTTTTCTCTGGCAATGATATCTAGCTCAGAAGAACTATTAACAGGGGTTGAAAGGGCATTTTACTGTGTGCCTACCTAGAAACAGAAGATAATTGAAGTATGTCCCAGGTATACTCTCAAACAGAATACGTTTATGACTGCAGGGTTGGTCAAGATAAATGGGATATGGTGATTGCTCACTGTCCATTTCTTTCTGCTGCTGAAGGTGCCCATTGAAAGAGAGAACAGTACATGCTACATGATAATTTAATAGAAACATGACTGAAGGAAATGTTGCCAACATAATGCTCAACATACTTTTCTTTCTAAAAGCCACCTACATACATGAAGATCTAGTAGTCTGTTGCAATTGTGTCTAAAATGCTGTTGAAATTCTGACATGTATATTGAGTAATGGGGGGTGATATTTTGAATAAAGGGGAAGTAGCAAGAATTTGACACAGGGATAGTCTAAATTAATGTGTTGTTCTGCACAAATTAAAGATTCCTCCTGGACTTTCATGTACTCATTCCGTGGTGTTTGCATGTCAGGGTGAATTAAATGCATAGATACCTATGGTGAAGTGTATGTTACTAATGTCTCTATTTCCATATCTGTGGCAATGAAAAATAATGTGACTAGTGTGTTGATTATTTTGGATCATTGCCCTTTTATAAAGAAACAATTGTTTATCTGTAATCTGATTTAATTATTTCTATTTTGTTAATAAATTGACTTTCTGGGCAACCCAGTGTGTTTATTGTCCCAAAAGAGGAGGGAAGCGTTGGGAATCTATTCTATTAAAGTGTGGGTCCCAGATTCATACACAGAACTGTATTAAATAAAGGAGAATTGTGCGTGCCTGGTTTGGGGTGGGTGGAAAATTCCCCTGAATTAGATATTGCCCAGTTAAAACATCCTACAGAACTGGAGGTCCCACTGAGATATGATTTATGGGATTACTAGGATCATTGCAACCAAGACCCATTTTACCCAACTACTGCAGAACTCACAAATGTGTGTGAAAGCATTGTGTTGCATTGAATTACATGGTATTGACCTTGTTATGATATGGCATTTACAACACGCCTATACTCAAGGCATGACAAGGCACAGGAGGGGCAACAGAGGGTAGGACAAAAACAACCACTGTACTATGCCTATTGACATTGAGATCGCGCAAGTGCAGGGGAGCGGGGAGGGGAGAAGTGCCTGGGGGAGGAGGATAGCCAAGCGCAGGACAAGAAATCAACACAAATAGTGCAGCCAGCAGGAGGCACGTGCGAGAGTTAAAAGCGCAGACAGCAAAGTGTCTAATAAGTGCAGGAAGGGGACTCTCGGGTTACAGATACAGACCACAAGTGCAGGGGGTGCCAGGAGGCAGTGCCGGTGTGCAGCTGGATGGGTAGGGACCTGGGCCCAAGTCCAGAGGGTAGTCAGGTGACCAGTGCAATATCAGACAGAAGATCAGCAGGTGACGGGAAGAGAGAAGGCAGAAGCAAAGAGGAAGGTCTTGAGGTGCTTCCGGAACTGGAGATGGTTCTGCTCAACTTTCAGAGAGGCAGGGAGGCTGTTCCAGAGGGAGGCACCAGTCGAAGAAAGAGATGTGCCCCCAACTCGTTCCTTGGAGAAGCGACTGACCCTCAAGGAGTTGGAGTTGGAGGAACAAAGAGCTCCAGAAGGAAGAGATTTCTGTAGAGAGAGTTTGGGCTATTGTGGTCCCAGGCATCAGAAGGCCTTGTGGACATTGCAGAGGGTCTTAAACGTAATCCTTGCCACCACTGCTACCACTGGGAGGCAATGGGGAGATTTCAGAGCTGGAGAGATACGATCCCTGTGTTTGCGGCCAAGGGCAAGTCTTGTATTCCTATTCCTATTCTGGATTAGTTGGAGGGGGGAAAGAAGCAGATTGAGGAGGAGACTGGTGCAGTAATCTAGCCTACCAGGGCTCTGGAGACTTTGATCTTCTGGGGGAAAGTGGGAAAAGGTAGAATGCCTCTGAGGAGGTGGAGCTGAAAGTTGGACTCCTTGGTACGATCTCGATGTGTGGAGATTAAAGAGCTAGAGGAGTCAAGGATAACCCCAAGGTTTTTTTTCCTCACAGGTGGGTGAGGGGAGGGAAACCAAGGAGAGTGGCCATAGAATGGGAGGACAAGGAGCAGGCATCCCAATGAGAAGGATTACTGGCTTACTGGCAAAAAAGCAGAGATTGTTGGCAGAGCACCAGGTCTGAATAGCAGTCAGGCAGTCAGGTATGAGAGAGGAAGACGAGGAGAAAGAGGATGGCAGCTTAAAGAAGAGTTGTGTGTTGTCTGCATAACACTGGACATGAGAGGAGAAGGTGGAAATCACGTGGACCAGTGGGGCCAGATAGATGTTGAAGAGCCATGGTGATAGGATAGAGCCCTGAGGGATTCCACAGTTAGAGCGTGAAGTGGAGCAGAGAAAAATACCCATTTGTACTTGGGAGGGTCTCTTTGAAAGGAAGGATGACAAGCATGCCAGTGGCCTGTCCGTGATGTCTAGGCTATCATGGAGACAGTTTATGAGGATGGAGTGGTTGCTGGGCCCCCCCATCCCAGCACAGTCCCAGGGGAAGTGGCGGCTGGTGAATTTGCCCCAGATATGTCATAACAGCTGAGCATAGCGAGGGAGCCCGAACCAATCAAGTGAGGTTGGGGGAGTTCTCCCCCTGGGAAATTGTTTAAAATAATAGGTTAAAATGTTACATTTTAGAGCATACTTATTTTTAGAAAAATGGGTAAAAAGCCAAATAGTTTGCAATTGGCACTGGTGGGCTCAGGGGACAGCAATGGTATGTTTTACTAAAATGTTTAGTAACAGAAATACCATCTCTGTACCCTGGGCTCCACAGCACCTCAGAAGGAGAGCTGATTTTGGCAGGTGGGTAGGGGGATTATGCAACAAATACCTTTGTTGTACAACCCTCCTCCCACTCTCCAAAATCAGCTCCATGGACCAACACAAATGCACACACATTCACACAGCAAGCACTCTCATTCACATGAGCACCCATCACCATACACTCACTCATAACACAAGCATTCACATATCCATACTCACATTAAAATTAAAATAAATGAACACAAAGTACCTTCTACACGGGTCCTAAAGTTTCCTCCCCAGTGCTACAGCTCCTGCATCATGAACAGGAATCAGGCAGCAAGAGATTCCTGGTTCCCGAACATGCGTGCAGTGGCCTCAGCTTGTGTGCTGAAATGCCCTGCACAAGTGTGCTCTGTCTGTATGTGCGAGGAGGCGCAGGAGCTCCCCTTCGGACATACAGACATGCAGTTCTCCAGCCAACATTTCCTGTGAGTTATGCAAGTCTGGTGAAGCAAAACGCCTGCAGTATTGCATGGCTCATTGAGCATGTGTGGCTGGGGAACTGAACTGTAAAAGGTAAGCAGTGTTTTCTTCTGACAGTTCAGCCAGCCCATGTGTGTTCCCTCAGCTGAACAAAGCCACTGAGGTTGCTCTCAGTGTTTCACTGTGCTGGCTTCTACATAATGGATGAGGGAACCACTAGGTCGATGCCTCTGCACCCATTATGGATGGGCCGTCCCTACCCAGGGCTTCCCCTGACCCACATTTTATTGACTCCCTTTTAAAACAAAAGAAAAGAATTGAAAGAAATAAAATTATCATTACTTAAATATATATATGTTTTGTCATTTCAGCCTGGGCTCTCACACCCCACCGGAATGAGGCCGTGGCCCCCTCAGGGGTGTGCCACACAGTTTCCATTCTGGCCAATACAATGACCCCTGAATTAAATAAAGAAATTCCAGAAAATAGTAGAAACACCTCTGTCCACTGGGAACTAGAACCAAAGAACAGAGAAAAGGAGTGAAATTCCAAGAAAATAAAAACAGAATATTCACCATTGAGACAGATGAGAACCCATAACACCCATGTAATGGGGCAGATGAATTCTCAGGTAATACCTGCTTCCCCTACTCAGATGAGCATGTAAGTACCACTTTCTAATCCTACTTCTCGCCAGTATCATTTGGGTGAGAAATAAAACCAGCTGAGACAGCCCTCGCACACAAGAGTCTGGGATAAAAGGTGAAAGTACCTAAGATCATGAAGATGTCAGTTTGAATAGAATAGATAGTGTGACCAATAGAGTGACAGGAAGATATTGGAATATACATGCATAAAGAGATGGAGAATAACTATATGGCTAAACACATATGTATTAAGTACACATAGCAGACGTGCATGCATTAGACATGAAAACAACATGCACTCCACCTGAAGAACACGTACAATAGGTAATATGTGCATCTAGAAATGAAAAATACTAATATAGCATCTATAAGTTGTGAAGAACAGTAACATGACCAATGTATAAAGTGAATGCAACACGAACGACACATGAATATTGCTTGCCAACATGGAAGCAAGGTTGTAATTGGGCAGCCATCTACGTGCCATGGTTAGAGGGAGGATAGGGAGGGTGAAATGTAGGCACGAGATAACGGTTCCCAAGACGCAAGCAGCATACTCCCAGATGAATTAAGGTTTCAGAAAGGCACGTCAGCCTTTGATAGTCAGGTGCAGTAGAAAAGTAAGCCAAAAGACTCCATGAAGAATAGCCCAAGATGTCCCCAGTGGCAAGAGAAAACACGATATGCACATTAATATTAGCTACACCCTCAGTAAATAGAAAGCAATTAAATTTCACACACGGTCTCCTAGTACATGGCCCAGACATGGAAAACACGGGCCATTCATTTGAAGCGAACACAGATAGGGCACCTACAATGCTCCCTATAATCACAGGTAGACACAAAGCACCACACAAGGCCAGGTTCAAAGGGATTGCCCATTCACATGGTCTGAGGATGAGGGATGGTAACATTTAATTGGAAGAGAGCAGGCCATGGGTCTCTCGCCCCCTACTGACTGACTTGAATCTTGACGTCCTGTCAAAGTGTCCAAGGTTGGTAAGTCAGATGCCAACGAATGATTCCCTTGTCACACCGCACATAATGGATAGCACCAACCAATCAATTAGCCATTTAGTGAAGTATTAGAAAGAGTATCTGTAAAGTAGAAGGAGCCCAGGTGGAGCCATCAGATAGGTATCCACCATTTGATCCAATAACCACTAAACATTCTATATGTAGCGTGACCTACTAACCAACCCCAACTCCCCTTAGGTTTGTATAATTGTTTGTAATACGAGAGCTACAAGAAGAAATGCGTGTATGTGGTCCTTGCTTGGATTTGTTGTCAGAATAAAGCTGGGTTTTGACGTGCAACTGAGTTCCTCCATCATTAAGCACTTTCCCTGACTCATTGTGTGATACTTGGCACCTCCTTAACAGGTGGTAGCCGAAGATGATTCTCTAGACATTTCCAGGCAATCGAGGACTCCTTGCCATTAGCAGGCATGCCCGTTGATGAAAGAGCTGGGCCTGGAGGGCAGCAGACAGCTAGAGGAGGCTCAACCCTGGAGACAATGAGGAGGATCTGTTGATGTGAGCATGAATTAAAATGGGGAGTCAAGGATTTGTGTGTTGCTGATTTATGCAAAGTAAAAATATGAATGGATTTTAAACTTTCGACAAGGGTTGAGAAAGATCACTTGGTATGCCTCTCTATGGGGCAACGATAAAGAGAAGAATTCTCCACTTATATGGGAAGACGGACGTATTTTGATTTGTATTAATTCTTGCTGGTGCTAGCCTTGTGTTGTGGGGTTATGGGACATGTAGAGGTGTTTTTGCTTTCTGTTGGTTGGAGAATTGAATCAGTGTTGTGGACCAAGCAAAGTGGTCCAGAACGTGAGTGGTGTGTGCGGTGCTGCTCAATATAAGGATTGTGGGTTATTGAGGACTTGGTCTAAAAAAGAGATGTGTGAGTGTGGTAACATTGTGGAAGCTATCGTGGGGAGGGGGCTGAAAAGAAGCAGAAAGAAGTTGAGCGAGGGTTGCACCAGTATTCATTGATCCTTGGTAAGTTGCATTTCATATTGTCATCATGGCGGACACCCCCATAGTTAATTTATGTAAGACACTTCCCAAATACAAAACCAACATTCTCAAGTACCATAGCAAGTGGGTTAAAATTATGGTGGCCAAAATGTTTATGGCATGGCCCCAAGATGCCACTCATTCGAAAACAGTGCTGCAACACGTGTGCACACATGTACATGCCACCCATAAGGGGAAACAATTACAAAATAGATTGGGTATTCTTGAACTATGGAAAATGTTTGAAGAAAAGGTGAGGAGAAAATTAAGAAAGAACAGATGTTCAACCAGCACGACAGAGAGAGCACAGAGCCAACAGCTTCTTCTCCTCCTCCCCAGACTAGTGACACATCCCTGACTGTACATGGACTATATCCATTAAAGGTATTCCAATCCCATGTATGCACCCCCATCATGTAGTGATGAGGACAGTATGAGAGGCAAGAAGGCAGGCAGAGACCAGTGTTATTACAGGAAGAAGTTGACATGCAGATGAGGAGTGTTGTAGAGCAGAAGGCATGCAGAGCGGAAAGGGCGAGACAGAGATTGTATCAAATCAATGGATATGAGGGCAGACATTATTGAAACTAGATGAAAAGGGTAGTGATGAAGGTAACAAGAAGGAGAGAGAAGGTACAGATAAACAGGAACAAGAGAAGGAGAAGAGAAAGAAAGAAGTGAGAGAAAAGGAAAGACAAAGAGAAGAGAAAGAAAGAGAGAGCAGATGAGAGAATGACTGGGAAAGGATAAGAGACAGAGAAGAGAGGAAGAAAAGGAAGGATACAGAAGGTGAAGATGAAGAAAGGGAAAAGGAGAGAACTTTAGAGAGACACTGCAAAGAAGTTGATGACATTATGAGTAGACACATATTAGTAGACAGCGGGAAGAAAATGTGATAAGAAAAAAAGGGACAGCGAACAAAGAACAGAAGAGATGATTCCAGCCTAACAGGAAGCTGGGGAACATGTCACCAAGAGGAAGGCAGGGATATAATGGAAGAGGTCATGAGTGGGACACATAAAATAGATCGCCTTAATGACTAGATTTTGAGGATAGAGACGACGAAGAGGAACAAAATACAATGTCAGAAGACGAAGATGACGAGAAGAGTGGGGAAGAGGAGACTGCACCGGCCCCATTTACGGGCATGAGTGTAGGGAGAGAGGTAGATGGTCAGATTTGGAGGAACCAGCAGTAAGACTGGAACCTATTAAATACCAGTGGCTCCCAGAAATAAGCTTTAGGGGGGCATACAGGAGGACTCTGTATGTAAATAGATTATGAGATTTGGAAGGTTGGAAGAAAATTAGCATGATAGAAGCACCAAAAAGGATGATGGGTGTGACTGCACCCTAAGGTAAAACTGGATTGACACGATTTCCTTTATCACAGAAAGGTAGAGGGCTAGCCCAGTACGTACCATGGCCACAAACAGGCAAAAATAACGTAATTTATACATTACTGTCTCTTACAGCGAGTGCATGGAAGTGGACTTTTTAATTAGAGAAAGAGAGACGGCTGGTATGACATTAGCTGTTAGAAACATGAAAAGCTTGTTTGCTGCTATATTGGGTGACTAATCAGATGACACTTGGAAACTAGCAGGGTATCCCGGGTTGACGGCACAAAATACTCAAAGGACGTGCCCCTTTCAACAATTGTCAAGCAGACCTGTGAAGGGCACTATGGATACCGTTCCCTGACACGTAAGATATTTGTGCAATAATAACGAGGAAAAAGGGGCCGCATGAAGACGCAGCTGCCTACATACAAGACATTTAGGAGAAGTTGTGTGCAGGGACTATGGACCCGTGGGACAAAAAATTACTATTTTGTGTCAGATCATATGTCAGGGACTCACTGAAGAAGTGCAGAGGCAGTTAAAGAAGGTTGTGGGCATTGAAGCAAAACTATGGCGTGAGATACAATTGACT
This sequence comes from Ambystoma mexicanum, assembly GCF_040938575.1. Taxonomy (NCBI): domain Eukaryota; kingdom Metazoa; phylum Chordata; class Amphibia; order Caudata; family Ambystomatidae; genus Ambystoma; species Ambystoma mexicanum. Next base: position 1,526,351,037 of record NC_090937.1, read on the forward strand.
ATTGTTCATCATTGTAGACTAAAACAAAACCACATAAAGAAGGTGGAGGAAAGAAAGGTAGAAGAAGCAAAATTGGTCCAAGAGAAGCTGTTGGAACTGACAATAGAAGCAGTTGTTGTAAAATAAATGGGGAGAATTACCATGGGCAGGAGACACAGAAGATGCGGGCAGGGTTTAATAGAAACTTTGAAGGAAGGAGGTATATAATTATTACCCCCAGGAATAGGGTATACACCCAAAAGAGGGTTTGGATTTCAAGCACCATTATTCAGAGTACCTCCAAGAGGGTATGTACCCAGAAGAAGGTTTGAATTTCAAGCACCATTATTCAGAGGACCTCCAATGCAGTGTTGGATATGTGGGAAATTGGGACACATTTCATTGGTTTGTAGAAGTAGGGGAGGCATGCGATAAAACTGGCAACAATTTGGCCCAAGAGGTGGGTCAGCACCCTCATCATAGTATAGTGCTGCACCACCAGAATACAATCCCCAAGATTATACTCAGTATCAACAAGCATCAGTGCCTCAAATGCTGCAAACCCAGCAGTAGCCACAACAGCAAATGCAACACCCACAACAAGCAGTACAATCTCAGATAGATCAAATACAAGTGCAACCACAGATAAATCATGGACTCTCATGTACTTAGTCCATGGTTCCAGTTTGCTCAGGGTGAATCAATTGCATAGATATCTATGGTGAAGGTTGGGCTACTAAAGTCTCTATTTCCATACCTGTGGCATTGAAAACTAATGTGACCAGTGTGTTGATTATTTTTGATCTTTAGTTTTTCTATAAAGGAACAATTGTTTGTCTGTAATCTGTTTTAATTATGTCTATTGTGTTAATATAAAAATCGACCTTCTGTGCAAACCTGTGTGTTTACTGTCCCAAAATGAGGGGGAAGCTATGGGGAACCAATTCTATTAAATTGGGGGACCCAGATTCATACAAAGAACTATATTAAAGGAGAATTGTGCGTACCTTGTTTGGGGTAGGTGGAGGATTCCCCATAATTAGAAAACGTCTGGTTAAAACATCCTACAGGAGTAACCCAACACTGATGCACTGCCAATTAATGTATCTGACGTCTCTACAGAGTCTTTTGAAAGTCACTGACCGATTCGTCCTTGACATTAAAGTAGGCACAGGGTCTGAAACCCATCAGTGACATCAATGCATGGTGATAAGCAGTACTATGTGTTCAGAGTAGTGTTGAGTATTGTATGCATTGCTTTTACAACATGTGTACCGAAATAAGGCTTTTATTGATTGATTGATTGATTGATTGATTGATTGATTGATTAATTGAGTAGTGTTGAAGGAAGACAAGCACGTGTGAAAAGATGAGCGCCAACATGCCAACCGAGTGCTGGGATGCCCCTCTGGTACAGAAATGGAAGGGGACCACCCAGTTGAGTAGAGGAGGTATGGATGTGCAGATATTGTTATGACTTTGTAGGGCCCGCTCTGCAAGCTGCATCATGCAAATAATGATTTGGGTCAGACCCTGGGGATGGGTGGCCCTCGGGTGTAGGTTCTCCTTCCTGCCTGTCAGGCTTTATTAAGGTGCTACCCCTGTATGTAGGGCTCTCCAGTGTGTAGCCACGGGGTGCCACCTAGATGCACGGTGAACTGGATGTTGTAGGATGTTTGGGTTGGCCTTTTCTATTCTTTTGGACTTGATGTGTTACAGCTGCGTTTAATTTGACTTCACCTGACAGTCATCATTTCTCCTTTTAGCAGGAGATAAATGGGGAAGGTCATTGTAGTGTTACTTTTGGGGATTTCAGAACAATGCTTGGTGTAATTGCCAGATGTGTTATTTAAGACTCTCTGCATCTACTGTTTACCGCATGCAGTATCTGACAGTTACTGCATACTTTAAGTTTCAGCTTTTGCATGTGGTCTCGTACTCTCAATTGTGAGGAGCAGGAGAAAAACTGGCCTCAATACGAGTGGGCCGTTACATGGTAACTGTGCTGGTAATAGCGTTTACCTGCACTTTTACTTGACCAGCCAACTACAACTCTGCTGGTAGGGGTTAAGGATTTACTTCTAGGGGTAAATCTGGCCCCTACCGGCAAACAACTGCCTGTATTACCAACAGGGCTGTCAACAGCGGCAACATTTCCCCATGGATGCCTTTGGGACTGTAATTGGGATTTACCATGTATACCGTCACATGTAATCTGCCTCTAATACCGGCAGACAAGTGCCGGTAACAGTAATTGCGTTTACCTGCACTCTGGCGGACTTACTGACGGAATAGCGGCAAACTTGTGATGAGGCCACCTATTTTATCCTTATCGCACAACTATTGTGTAGATACCAAAAGCAGTAGAGTGAGACAGAATCTGTAGATCATACATGGTTCTACTTGGTAAAAACAAAAACATCTTTCTTGGAGAGCTGTGCAGGATTCCTATGCTGCTTGGAGCTCAAACACTTGGTTAAATCCGAAAACTTTATTGACTTATCCATCATCAACAAAACATGGAAACCAAGCACATTTTTATGCACTGCACTGTTTATGGCACCTTTCACGGTACAAAATTAAAAACGAAATGTAAAATAACATGCTCCTGACCACGTTTGGGGTATTCACAAGCCAGCATTGGCTTTGAAATCACCACAGGCTCTAAAGGTCACGGAACAGTCTTTCTAAATCGAACTGTCACGCACCTGCTGTACATGAGGGCATGCAGGGGCTGACAGGCTCAGCGGGACCCGGAAACGCAGGACGAGGAGAACGGATAAGTGTTTGGGTGCGTGTATTGTTGTGTTGTGTGTGTGTATGTGTTTTGGATTAGGAGAGTCTTGGTGGGGAGGAATCGTGCGGGTAGGGGGCTGAGAGAGGGTGGTTCTGGGGGTTTGGAGGTACAGGAAGGTGGGGCATGGTGGGCGAGGGGCGGGAAGAGCAAATTGCACACTGAATTGTAAAAAAAAAAAAAGCAGTTCAATATGAAAAGACCTCATTATTAAGGTCTCATGAATTACGATCAAAAGAAAAATGGCCAATAAAAATCTGTCTTTTTCTCACGAGGCCTTGATAATGAGGTCTTCTCACATAGATCCATTAGATTGCCTTTGCTATACAGCATCCTGGAAGATCTCAGATTCGAGCCACTGTCCCATCAGTTAGAACCTGTACAGAAAAGTGGATTTAATGCAACATATAAAAAAAACATGTCTATTACAGTTGAGCTCACTGAAAACATACATGGCTTCATAGAGCTAAACCAAAATGAGCAAAGAATTCTTTATTTGCACAACAACAGGTATTGGAAAATAAAGATAAAGGTGAGGAATACATAAAGTTATGGGGCCCATGTTTGGCTCTTTATGATTAATGTGACAGTGGAGCTGATCTGGTGGATATGTCATCTGAGGAGGAAAGGGGGATAAGGCAGAGGTGATGGTGTTTTTTTTCTTTTTTTTTCTCTTCGCCCCACTTGTGTTGTCTCTTGTGTTGTTCTGTGTATATTTGTCAGTTTGCTGTTATGTTTCGCAGGATAAAGCTATTATGACAGATTGAAGATGTATGATGCTTATATTGTTCTGTAAATTAAGTTGTGATGCTTTACTGTGAGACATTGTTTACATTATTGGTAGTTGTTGTTCATTGCAAACTTAATAAAGTGTTTAAAAAAAAAAAGTGGCAGGTTTTCATAAGTGGCGAAAGAGGCTAACAGATGGGGCACGTTTCAGGGAGAGTGGAGCAAATTCAAAATGGCAGGAGCGCATATGGAGATGGCTTCCCACCCCTGTACTCTCCCCCTCCCCTCCTCCAGCACCTCTTCAGGTTTAGCAATGTCTAACTAACATAGTTCAGACATAAAAAGCCACATTGAACAAACGACCCAGGCTAAACACTTAAGCCTAGATGACACAAAGGTAGACCCAGTGACACCTAAGCAAAAAGAAGTCATGCTGCAGATTTCTGATTAAACTGGTGCCAAGCAAGATTGTAGGTTGAAAGCCTGAGATAAAGACGGTATGCATAATCTAGTCGCTACTGCATCAAAGCCGACGATGCAAAGGTACTGGCTTATACAGTCAGAAACTGAAAAATCTACAGCATAAAATGGAGGTGGTTTAATCTGCGGGGAGGGTTCAGTGTTAAGATGTGTTTGAGCTTAAACAGCAGATTCTCAGAGGCACATTCCAGAGTGGGAAAGAACCCAAGAGAGGGTGGTAAAACTGAGAATCCCAAAGAGAATCCAGGCCAGCAAACAACTTGATTGTCAATGGGACTGAGTGGAAGAGAGCTGTGATCAAGCAATTTCTGATATACAAGCTTGAAGAGAGAGGCCGTGGCACTCAGATCCACATCAAGTCAAATAAGGAGCTGGTATCATCTGCATAAGTGAAGAATGAAATATGATGATACCAGAGATGCCAGAAGTTGCACATATTAATAGGAAAGTGTAGCAGAAACTCAAGAGCCCTGAGGAGCCCCACATACAAGGACATACCGTGACAGATTGCTTGGGCTCAGACAAAAAGAGGAAAACTAAGGCGATATCCAACAAGACGTCTAAGGGGGTTTTCATGGCTGGTGGTCTCGAACGGCTGCTGAAGGGTCAAGCATGGACAGGCCCACAACATTACTACCATCCAACATCATCTGAAAGCAATCCAGTCTTGCCAAAAGAACAGACTTCATCCATCCCTTGGCTTGGTCAAAAGCCAGTCTGAAGAGAAGGAAGAGCTTTGGTGAAATTCTGAAACTGGGTACCTTTGAGTTCTCATAAACGGATAGCGGCAAACCGAGTTAAAGAATCTGCACAAGACAAGTGTCAAGGCGAGAGCAATGTTGGATTTCTGAAAGAAAAGGAATACACCCTTATTTATTTATTTTTTAAATGATATGTTTGGTTTTCCCAAACTTTTCATTTGTCACTCTATGATTTGTCTCTTATAATTCATGTGTTTGCCCTTGCTGTGTCAATTGTTTTATATCTGATTCCAGACTTGCTTTCCTAGTTCTTCGTAATTCTTCATAATGGAAATCCAAAATTGCATAATTGTAAAGATTAACGACTTGTCATGACCAAGCAATATTTTGGTCCATCTTTCCTTTGCATCCATGTGTTTCTTTGCGCTTCCAAAGAAGTCTCTGAATTGGTTTCTTTTCTCAGTCAATTCCGAGCATGTCATCACTATATGGAGTAACATTTCAGGTTTCTTTTCTTGCTTACAGAACCGGCAGTTGTGCACAGCGTCTGCAATTTGCTTAATTTGAGCCTGATATTCTCTTGTTGGGAGAATATTAAGTCGAAATTACAAAAATAAATCTCAGATCTTTTTGTCGGGGAAGAACGCTAGATACTCTGGTAGTTTATTTAATGATCTTGATTCCATCTCACATTTCAAACTGCGTTTGTATTCTATTTGTTGGGCTAAGGTCTTGATCCAATTGTTTCTTTGTATTTTTCGTTTGGCATCTTGAGGTCTGTGGATCAACATTTCGACCGGAATCTCCTCTGATAACATCTTTTCTTCAACTTTTGTTACCCAGTTCTTTAGAGCTGTCACATTCATTGCATTCGAATTTTGCCAAAGAATCTCCATTGCTGGTATTTGAACGTTGTTAATTATTTTTCTATACAAGTCTATTTGTTTCCATATGATTATGGACTGAAGGGATTACAAGGCTAATTCAAAGCAAATTCAAGGCATCGGGAACTTTTTGGGCATAGCTAAGGTTTTTCTCCAAAAGATTGCCTCATAGCATTGCCACGTCATATGTTGTTGATTTAATATTGTTTCTCCAGCATAGCTCAAAATTGGTGTCACTTTCGGTCAAAAAAAGGCCACAGTCGGTTTTAGTGAAAATGTACCAAATTTGCATTGGAAGACTATTCCTTGAAGTGCGAGAGAATGAGCTTTGATCTCCAATTGCTCATTCCATTCCTTCTCTTCACGTTATTGATTAATCACTGCACCGAGATATTTGATTGTTGTAACCACAACAAGTGGTTTGCCTCCCAGACTAGCTACTGGAATTTTTTCTTTGCTTCTGTTTCTTTGCATTAGAATCATCAATTTTGATTTCGAGCTGTTAATTTTCAATTCGTTGACTTCCATGTAGTGTTCTGATTTTCAATCCTGAGAGAGTTTTATCTAGCAGAATGATATCATCTGCGTATATCAACGTTTGGATTGGTTCTGAATTTATTCTCGGTGGGTTTGTCAACGACAAATAAATCTGTTCCACAAAGTCTCATGTGTATAAATTATATAGGGTGGCTGCTAATGGACACCCATGTTTTAGTCCATTCCAGGTGGTAATTGGCCTTGAAGTTAGGCCTTCTTTTGTAAGTCTTACCCGAATAGTAGTGTTTGCATACAGTTGCACAATTCAATCTGTGATGGCTTTTGGACATTTCCAACCTGCTAGCTTTGCCCACAGTTTTTGTCCATTTACTGTGTCAAACGCCAGCTTCAGATCTAGAAATGCAGCGTACACTTGAGATTTCTTTATACATGCTTCATACTGTATCATGTTCAACAGTATCAAGTTAGTGTTTTTACCCACATTTGGTACAAATCCAGTTTGTCGCTTTATGAATCTTCCATTTGCAGTTCCCCATGTATTGTGTTGTGTCAAAAGAAAGAATGCAGACATCTTGCCTAAAGCATCTAACAGGGCAATCGGTCTATAATTGGCTGGATCTTTTCTGTGGCCCTGTTTATAAATAGGAATCAGTATTGGTGCTTTCCAAGTCTGGGGAATTTGTTTGGTTTGCTCAATCAACCTGAGTGACTAGGCAAAAAAGGTTGGCCTACTCTTCCGGGGCTGATTTTAGATTTTCATTTGAAAGGCCATCGGTGCTTGGGGCTCTCGATGCCTTTAACTGGGTAATTGTCTAGACTCCTCTAGACTTACACATCTAGTGACAGGCATTTGAGGCCTCTCTTTATAGAGCTCAGAGAAGTAGCGTATCCAATCCTGTTCTTCCACTTCCTGGATCATATTGGGCCTCATTACGACCCTTGCACTGACGGAATGAAGGGGGCCGGTACTGGACCGGCCACCTTCATTACGTCAGGGCTGATTACGAGGTTCCCTTTGCGGGACCCGGATCAGACGTCTGGTAAAACCAGGTTTCTTTTCCGGGTCCCACGAGGGGAAGAGGGAGGTAACAACGGGACACTTGTAATGTGCCCGTTGTTACCTCCCTCCCCATTCCCATTGAGCCCTATGGGGGCTCAAATGGGAATGGGGAATGGTTCCTGCAAGGAGGACATACCGGGTCCTCCTATGTCGGAATGACCCAGTAAGTCCCCATTGCAGGAACCTGGTAATGGTGCCCGGTTTGGAGGCAGCCATGGATCTTATAGCTCCATGGCTGCCTCCAAACTCGTAATGAGGCCCATTGTCTTTATTTGTGGTGTTATGCTTTAAAAGGCCCCACAGATTGTATGTGTTTCTCTGCTTTAAAGCTCAAAGAATTGCTTCAGCGTCATTTTGTTGTACCATCGCTTGGCTGATTTAAGCCAGTTTGAGTATTTTCATTTTTCTGACCTCTTGTCCACAGGGTTCTCGCTTTTGTCTTTTTAGGAATCAAATACTTTTTTAGAATCTTTTTTCCTTTGATTAATTTCAAGATTGAAAAAATGCATTTGTACTTTGGGGATGTTTTTGCTTTTCCCTCGGGCTTGATGATATGGTTGTAAGATCCATTCATAATTCAATTTGGCCCGTGGCGTTCTCGTTGTAATCTGGAATTTATAACAAATTACTCATATGGTGTTGTTTTATTCATAATCTGGACATTCCGTTGTTTAGTTCCAGCTCTGGTAAGTTCAGCAACTCGAACTGAGTTCTAGCCTCTTCCCATCTTATTGAAATTTGGTGATGATCGCTCTTGTGTGAGGACTTGTTTGTTGCCGTTCTTAATACATGCTGTATACCTTCTGATACAAATATATAATCAATGACAGCTCTAGATTTGCCTCTGTCCAAGTTGGTATCATTTGGCCTTTTTCGTCAATCGACTCTCCCGTCAAACTCAGATTTCTCAGAGCTATTTCTTTGACCCATTTCCACGCTCTAGGTGTTAAATTTGCAGATTCACTTCGCTTTCCATTAGGTAGATAGAGGTGAATATTAAGATCGCTGCATATGATAAACTATGTTCTTAAAGTTATTGCTCAAGGTATCTATTGCAGTAAAAATCAAATCGATAAATTTGGTATCGCCCATTGCTGTGGATTCCAGTAGAGATTAAAGGTTCTGATTTGGGTCCAAAACCTTTTTTCAGGATGATCTTTGTTGTCTGGTGTGACGATTTGGAGAATGATATATTGAGCCGATGGATGCAGGTTGGTCTTTGCGATAATTGACCAATTGGGATCTATTTTTGTTATTGTCATCAATAGAGCCGATGGTCTTCCTTGTTTGCGTACAATTGCTGGGTTTAAATGCGTTGTCTATCCCTCACAGATCACTTCTGAAGTAATCCATGTATCCTGCAAACAAATGTTGTCGCATTTTCCTAATTCAAGCAATCCTTCAGTAAAAAGGTGGGCATTGCCTCTGGTGTTCCATGAGCATAACGTGTAGCCGGTGGCGGTAGTGGTTATAAATGTGCCCAAACGCTGTTTTGTTGGTAGTCGTGATCTGTGATTCTCGCATCATTATTCCCATAATCATAAGTCATGTTGTGCCATATAGCATGGGTCCTGATGTTTGTCCTTTTTCGACAGTCATCGTCTGATCTTTCTCTGGTCCTTCTCTGTTCCCTTTTTCTCTCTGGGGAATATCTGTCTTCGATCCATGGTTTTCTATTTTCTTGATCTCGCATTTTCTATTTGCATACTTCACTTGTATGTCAATCTCAACTAAATCTAGATGATCGTCATCCAGAAAATTGATGCTTTTGATGTCATGCAACCTAATTAGGGTCAATTGTGGAATTGCATTAAATAGACGCAGAACATTTGTTCTATTTAGTATCAGCAGGTCTTTGCTTTGATGTGTTTGCTCCAGGGTGATTCTATGTATGTTTGAAGTTCTCCTGGGGTCAATGGATTTTGGTAGTAACAAAGAATCATCCTGCTGACACTGGGATTTTTGATGGTCTTCTATTCTACTGGGACCTTGGGTCCCCTCCTCGCTTGCTTCATCAGATATAAATTAGTATTCAAAGCTCATAATTGATGTTCCATCATTGGTCGATATGATCGAGATGGAGTGGATGGACTGAGGTTCTCGATATTCATCAATCATAATTAATTTGTCATCATGAGGGTCGGTTTCTGCAACAATGGGTCTCATTACGAGGTTGAAGGCAGCCATGGAGCTACTAGCTCCATGGCTGCCTCCAAAACCCTTCCGACTCCGCCCTGGTGAATTGAGCAATTACCGGTCCATTCCGAGGTCAGAGGGACCGGAAATTCCCCATTCACCAGGGCCATTCCCCATTCCCATTAAAGCCCCCATAGGGCTCAATGGGAATGGGGAAGGCGCTAATAAGGGTACCGCAAATTGCAGTACCGTTATTAGCTCTAGAGTCCCTTTGCGGGTCCCGTCCTTAAATCCTGCAAAAACCAGGCGTTAAGGAAGGACCTGCAAAGGGAACTCATAATAGGGAGGTAAGGGATTTCTGGCACCGGTGCCCTTACCGGTGCTGGTAATCCCTTACCTCCCACCTCGTAATGAGGCCCAATGACTGAATTTTGGTCTTCAATTGAATAGGTCGAGATATTTGTTAGGTCGACATTGTGTGAATTTGGGGTTAAGTTCTGAATGCGGTTCTTCTTTTCTGAATCTATAATTAGCATTAACTCATCTAAGGGCTCAATAGCCGTATCCATCAGATCTCAATGTTGTTGAGGTACCCTCCCATTCTCAAATTGCAATGCAGTTTTCGAGGATGCATTGTCCTCTCTCTCTGACACCTCATGTGCTACAGACTTTATTTCTTTTTTTCGTTTTTGACATACCTATTTTCTTTGCTTCATGCTGTTCTTTTTGTGGTGGATTCTGAATTTTTCGAAGAAAGGCTTGCAAGCCTCTTTGTTTCTCTTTTGTGTCTTTCGTTTTGTTAGACTTCTGCTTCTGTATGGTCTCACGTTTGGTTAGGTCAAAAATCTCAAAGGGGGTGCAGGGTGGTGGCCGCCTAGCCGAGGAGCCATGGTTGGAATATTTATCTCTCTTATTATTTCATCAGCTATTTTGGGATGGGCGTGTTCAAGCACATGGATTGTATCCGGGTCTCTTTGTATCACATTTGGAATGGACATCTTTGCTTTATCGTCCACAAATTTCTTGGTTATAGCAGTCAATGTTTCCATCAGGTGTTGCTTATCGGATCGATAGACTCTTGCAATCTCGGCAACTCTATTTTGCCATTTTCTAATGGCCTCAGCTTCTAAGTTTAGACGGTCTTGCATAGCTGTTATAAATACTTCCACGTTTAAATGTTTCATATGAATTAGGGCAAGTAGGGTGGCTTGATCTTTTGTTGCATCCTCCATTGCTTCTTGTAATTTTAAGAAGGGGATCATTGTCTGTGAAGGTACAGCGATAAGCATGTCCTGAAGGTGGACAAATCTGTCGTCTTGAATCTCCTGGTGTTCATGCCATCTTGATTCATTTCTTGTCTTTATGATCTTCTCGTGTATTTGCTGACTTGAATTTTTTTGTATTTATCTGTGCAGGCGATTGTTGTGGATAAGATGGATGATTCTGAGGTCTCATCTTAATCGTTGGTGTAGAAGTAGTCTGAGGATTATTCTCTTTAAAGTTCTGTGTGTGTTGCTGAAGATTTCTTTTCTTCGTTCATGACTATTCATGATAGACTGCGGAATCTCCTCTTGGAAAACCACGCAATGTGGGCTCGTAAGTTTGAGGTCCCTGCATATGTCTTCGGGGATGGGTGCCTTGTGGAACTCGTCTCCTCCATTCGGAGTCGGATTGACAATTTTCATGTCAGATTGGGTGCCACTCACCTTTCTTTCTCGCAGCCTGGCTAGTCCGTGCAGGGGCTCAGTCTGTCATACTTGACTCAAAGAGGCGTTTGGGTCTTTCATCATTTTCAATCCTTGTGCAGCAAGGCCTTTTCCCAATGTTTCACTTTTGTCTCTCAAACTGGTCTGCGGACCGGTCGTGTTTTCCATTGTCGTCTTTTTGTCGTATGAGGAAGGTGTTATTTTGGCCCACGTCGCTCTATGAGTGGCACCACAGGCTGTCTCTTCAGGCTTTCAGTGGCCAGCAGTGAACAGCGGTAAACAGCGAGTTGCAGCCGCCCTTTCCTCCGCAGTGGGCTTCACGCCGCAAGAGCTACGGTCTCTGCCCTTTGAATTCTGCTTCCTGTGGGCATGTCCACACGGCAAAAACGGTCTTAAATTGACCACGCACCACTTATTAAAAAACTGCCAGCAACAGGCTCCTACCAGCAGTTTGTCAGCAGTTTGTCAGCAGTCTACCAGTCTATCAATCGGTGGGCGTGCAAAAGGCAGGAGGTACACGCAAGCACACGCAAGCAGGAATGAAAGCACAATGGTTGCGCTCACTTTCTGGACAGCGGTAAACAGCGATTTGCAGCCGCCCTTTCCTTCACAGTGGGCTTCACGCCGCAAGGGCTATGGTCTCTACCCTTTGAGTGCAGCTTCCTGGGGGCGTGTCCACATGGCAATAACGGTCTTAAGGTGACCACGCACCTCTTATGAAAAGACTGCCGGCAACAGGCTCCCGCCAGCAGTCTGTCAGCAGTCTATCAGTCTATCAATGGGTGGGCGTGCAAAAGGCAGGAGGTACACGCAAACACACGCAAGCAGGAACGAAAGCACAATGGTCGGGCTCACTTTCTGGACAGCGGTAAACAGCAAGTTGCAGCTGGCTTTCCTCCCCAGTGGGCTTCCTTATAGGATAACAGTTGAAATAAACCCAAAATATAAAGTAGACTCCAGTAGAATGGTAGCATGTATGGACTAAACTTTTTCCTCAAAGAAAGACGCAGGTTGTTCACAGTTCTCCATTTCCAGAGCACCAGGTTGTGACTGTTCGCTAAGGATCAAAGGTTGTTTCTTTTGGGGGTTGGTTGCTACCATCCTTCGAGTTAATTAGTAAGTGAGTTTAGACTCCATGGTCACTGCTTTAAAGACTTTATTTCGCTGCCTGTACAAATTATGGAAATTTGCCGAGTAATATTTTCATCAATGCAGTTCCACAGTTCTGGTATTTTTTAAAAATAATTCCTATTTCTGTAGTGAACCACCTAAGCTGTTAAAGCCAAAAGGGCTATTGGCAGATGATTCAAGTGGGATAAGAGTGTCTAGGGTGGAGCTAAGACAGATCTTAAAAGCTATCAGTCCAGATTCATAGTCTTTCCCTATCAAAAGATGTGATGAGATAAAAACAAAGTGCAATGTCAATATTTTTCCAGACTCTGGTTACTATGGGAAAGTAAAATGGGAGGACAAGATGACAGTGCCTTTAGAAGATAAATATGAAACTGAATAGCCAAGTGGTCCATCCACTCAAAAGGGAAAGGGGAGGAGAACCGTGTGGAATCTGTGGTGCTAATAATAAGACCACGAGGATAAGCAGCATAATATGTAGAGATCCTAACCATGTAGAAAGTATCTAAATCGATAATCCACACATCGCCCACAGCAGTGAACCAGTTCAACGATAAGGCAATCTGCAAGAGAGCTTCCATAAAGGTATCTTAAAATCAAGAGTATGGGCATGAAAGACAGTAACCTAGCGCTACGGGCGTAAATAGATAAATAAAAATAAATCCAAAAATGCATACGTGACTAACAGGGTCTATGGCAGTGACCGTGTCATTACATTGATGTCGGATACATAGCAAGAGCACTTTTTGAGTGGCTTATAACTTTTGGCACCATTCAACGATTTTGCAAGCGATAATTGCATGGAAGTTATGTAATCATCTTTGAATTATTTAGTAAATAATTCATTCATTTATTATTGGGCATTATTGGGCATATTAGGTGCAAACATATACATTATCCTACTCAAACTTCAAAGACAGATTCTCTGTTGCACCTACATCCAGATCGTTTAATGGGTTTCATCAACCATTGGCAAGAACTTTGCATCTGGTCTGGGGGCAATGATTTTTTGGTATGGTGCAAATTAATCCAGTGGTTTTATTTAGATGTATCAAAATTTGGGCAGTAGTCAATTAGTGATATCTGGATTTGTCAAAAACAGCCTTAGGGCACCCATATAGTATGTTGGCCACATATTGCTATTTTGGGGTGTGTCTGCAAATACTCCTCGGAGGGATTCAACCTAGGGTGGCGGATGTAGTTCTCTGATAATGGCCAAGTGAGGAACATTTTGTGAAGGTCATCAATATTGTTTGTGACCTTTTGCTGGGTTCCTGAACTGGTCAGTACTGCAAAGCCATCACAAAGGCACATATAAGTATATAACAGCCCCATGGACCGCCCCTTGACCATAGGTAAGGTTAGGGAGGTTGACAGGAGGGGGTGGAATATGCCTCCAGAACAGCTAAAAGGACTGCCATTTTCTACAGGATCCCCAAACACAAACGGTGTCCCCAGACTAGAATCCATGTCCCCAATCGCAACTGCTCTGGAACTGTTTGTAAGGTGCATACTGCTGCGCCCCTGTGTACCCACCCTCTCCCGACCCTTGGCATGGTGTTGTGGGGGCACCAAGCAGTGACATATGCCCCAAAAATTGTTTTAAAAAAGACTGCTGTAATTGTGGCCCCTAACCCATTTAGCGGGTAACTCGAATGTGGGGCAGTGATTTTCGAGAGGGCACCATTGTAATTTACACTTCACAGACCTTGAGACAAAGTGGCCACTAGGCTACTCAGGTTTCCAGGCACAGGCTGTTTCATAGCCATAGGCCATGCTCCAAGCAAAGTGGTCCAATCTATGAAAGTCTTGTATAACAGGCCCTCCCCTTTTCATCCAGGCCCATCTACGACCACATTGACACCTTGGCCGATTTCTGCAATCACTCCTTTCCCACTGAAACCTTCCCCTCTCCCCTTAAGCACTCCCTTGTGCACCCCCTCCTAAAGAAGCCCTCTGCCGATCCTTCCTCTCTGGTTAACTATAACTGGATCTCTTGGAAAAGCTGGCCATCTCCCAGCTAAATCTGTGTACTGAATCTGTTGGTTGTCTCTGCGACCAACAGTCTGGCGTCAGAGCTGCCAGAAGCACAGAAACTGCTCTTCTGAACACCCGTGAAGATATGCTCTCTAATCTTGATGCTGACCTTCCTTCTATCCTCATTCTTCTTGATCTTTCTTCTGCTTTTGATATGGTCAACCATGCCATCCAGCTCAATCACCTCTGTGATAACCTTGGTATGACTCATCAGTCCCTGGCCTGTCTGACCTCCTTTCCCACTTAACAACCCTCTCAGGTCCAACTGGAGTCTTTCCTCTCTTCTATCTCTCTCTCTACTTGTGGTGTTCCCCAGGGGTCTAACCTTTCTCCCTGGCTGTTCAACCAATACCGGGCACTCCTTCCCCACTGCATCGCTGCTTTCTGCTCCAACTTTCAGTGTTATGCAGGTGACACCCAGCTGTCTTTCAGTCTCCCCTCGGCCACCTCTTCTCCCACTCTCATTCCAGATTGTCTGGCTGCAATTCAGAAATGGTGTGCCGACGATGATCTCTGCCTTACTGCCACCTGCTCTCTCCTTACCTCTCTCTCTCTCTCTGGCAGCCCACTCTGGGCCCACTTCCTGCTCCTACCTAGGAGGCTAAGAACCTTGGGGTCATCTTCAAATCCACCCTCTCCTTCTCTCCTCACATCTCTGATGTCTCTAAGAAGTCAAACTAACAGCTCCTCAGAGGTATTCTTCCTTTCCTCACTTTCCTCCAGAAGCTCACTGTCTCCAGAGCTCTGGTCCTCTCTAGGCTGGACTACTGCAACAGCCTCTTTCTAAATCTACCTGACTTTCCTCTCTGTTCACTACAACCTATCCAGAACAGGATTGCAACACTTATCTTTGGTCTCAATCCCAGTGATTGTATCTCTCCAGCTCTGAAGTCTTTTCAATGGCTCCCAGTGGTGGCAAGGATAACGTTCAAGACCCTCTGCATTGTCCACAAGGCTCACTGGGGCCTTGGACTGTGCTACCTCCAACTGTCTCTTCCTAAACATCTCCCTCCTAAAGCTCTACGCACATCCACTTCCAACTCTCTGAGGGTCAGTCGCTTTTTCCAGGCAAAGAGTTGGAGGCAAATCTCTATATTTAGCTAGAGCCTCCCTCTGGAACAGCCTTCCTGCCTCACTCAAACTTGAGCAGAACCACCCCCAGTTCCAGAAGCAACTCAAGACCTTCCCCTTTGTTTCTGCTTTTTCGCTTCCTCTCCCCTGCTGATGTCCTGACTGCTCCACAGACTGGTCACCTGGTCACCCTCTGAACCTGAGCCCAGGCTCCTGCATGTCCAGTTGTACCTCACACTGCCACCTCCTGTCTCCCGCAGCACTTGTGGTCTGTATATACAACCCTACAGTCCTTTCTCTCTGCACATATGAGCCACCCGTTGGCTGCACTTCAAATTTATCTGCTCTGAGCCACCCACTGGCTGCACTTCTGAGTTACCTGCACTTCACCCTCCTCCCGCCAACCCTCAACACTTCTCCCCTTCAACTTTCCCGCACTTGCATGATCTGAATGACACAGGGCCTAATAAGATTGTTGTTTATCCTCCCTCTGTTCCCCCCTCCTTGTCTTGTCGTGCCTAGAAACACTTTGTACAGGCGCGTTATAAATGCCTTATCATATCATATCAGTCGTCATGGCCACAGGCACTGGGCCACACCAGGTTCTGCTGGCCAAAGTCCAGGGCCATGGTAAAGTGGATATGAAGAAATAAGCTAGTGGGCCTGTCTGTAGACAGAAGTCACTTCGTGGGGCCTGGTGGGGCCTGGACAAATCAGCAAAAAAATTAAAAAACCTGGGGCAGACATACCTTTTGGTATTGTTTGTGAATTTGCAGATTTGTTATTTTATGAAAAAATCTCTTAAGAGATTTGGAGAAAAAAAACAAGAATGTTTATCATCAGATGTAGAGCTCTGAGTGGGTATGTGCCATATTAGGACATGCGCTGCAAAGAAGTCTCAGTATTATCTGGAACAGAGCTCAGAGTGTGCATGTCTATTATGTGGTGGACAGTGCTAAGTGAGTCTGAGCATTATAATGGATTGAGATATATGAGTCTGAGTATTATCAGGGGCAGGGATTTAAGTGATGATTGGTATTATCAGAAGTAGAGTTGTGACAAAGCCTCAGTATTACCTGGAACAGAGCTCAGAGTGTGCGTGTGTATTATGAGGAGCACAGTAGTAAGTAAGTCTGAGAATTATTAAGGATTGAGATATTTGTGTATGGGTATTATCAGGGGCAGGGATTTAAGTGATGCTTGGTATTAGGAGTAGAGTTGTGAAGAATCCTCAGCATTGCCTGGAGCAGAGCTCAGAGTGTGCATGTGTATTATGCAGTGCACAGTGCTAAGTGGGTCTGAGAATTATTAAGGATTGAGATATTTGAGTATAGGGATTATCAGGGGCAGGGATTAAAGGAATGATTGGTATCAGGAGTAGAGGTGTGGAGAAGCATCAGTATTACCTGGAACAGAGCACAAAGTGTGCATGTGTATTATGAGGAGCAAGTAGTAAGTGAGTCTAAGACATGTTAGGGGTTTAGATATGAGTATGAGCATTTTCGGGGAAGAAATTTAAGTGATGCTTGGTATTATCAGGAGTAGGGTTGTGAAGAAGTCTGGCTGTTATTAGCAGCAGACATTTCAATGAGGTTAGGTAGAAATGTAATCAGCAGCAGTTAATATATATTATCAAAAGAAAATCTTTGAGTTATTTTCTATTTTCCAAAGCTGCCCTCTAATTTCGGCATTACTTGTGTTAAAACACTAAAAGATTAGACAAAATGAAGACTACAACTTGCCTATTAACATTGGTAGTTAGCAGGAGATTCCTGAGGGTGGACTCCATCCTGTTGTATGGTGTGGTCCTAACTAAGAGGCATGTGAGCTGTCTGTGAGGTGTTGTAGTTAGACTGAAACATTTGTTTCATAATGTTCCCCTGTGAGAGCACAGCTGGATAATATGCAGTAGTCAAATTGTGGGGATCAGAGATGCCAATGTTAGGTTTCTTAAGTGGTGTGGTTATTTGAGATTCTTTGAGTGCTTTGGTAACATCAGCACAAATGAAGTTCAGATTTTAGAGAGGCAGCCTGATGGTCATAAGTTTGTTGAAGAAACTAGCTATGAGTTAGGTGTAAGATGCATGCATGTTCTTAGCTGGCTTGAGGACAACTTTTTTATAGTGGATTTGAATTTAGTAAAACTAGAAGAGACAGGTCTGTTTTCAGAAAAGATTGACGGTATTGGGAATGGTTTGTTATGTTGCTGGCACTGGTCTACTTGTTTAATGAAAAGGGTTCCTATGGATTGTGGGTATGCAACATTTGGCTCGCAAGATCATTTAGACTACAAATCCCATCAGCCATACTCAGCATCGTCAATGCTGAGGCATCATGGGAGTCACAATCCAAAACATCTGAAGAGCCCTGGTTGCAGATCCCTGCTATAGGTGGTGTTTTTGGAGAGTTCAGAGAAAAAGATGCCTATGACTATTTTAAATATTTTGCAAGCCATATCTTGCATAGAACCGTACTACTAATTTTTGTATAGTTCCATGTGTATATTCTTTATTCTAACACAGCTTTGGAGGAATTCTTATTTTACCATTTCTTTTCCAATTTCAGTCCCTCTCTTTGGAGACATGCAGGATCCTGTCCATTGCCACACAAGAATATTTCTGAATGATAATGTGGGATGTCTTAACCCACTAATCCGAGCCCTGCAACATCACTGTGCATTGCTGGCAGCAGAAACATCATAATGGCCGCCGGAAAGCATGCTGCTCGCTAGAAATCACCAGAAAGTGCGCAGTGAAAAGCTGAAAATTAGGCCACCATCTACTTTTGCCTATGTCAGTGGTAACCCAGGAAATCACTGCCAAAACCCTTCATTTGGCTGTCCACAGAGCAAGATCATTGCAAAAGAAAGGAAGCTGTTTTCAAAAATCTATTTTTATTTGGTGTCAAATTTGTAGAAATCATGGCTTACCAAATACCCAAAAAGATCCAACCTCCTTGTTGGGTGGTTAACATCATTCTCTTTCTAGAAACTACATAAATATAAGGTCCACAGAAGTGTATCTGTATGTCAACAAAGTATACTTTTGAGGATTGCTTGCTGGAAGAAATCTGTCAAAAATGGGTGTAATACCGTTACTCACCTCTACCAGAAGCCAGTGTTTTAAAACCATTTTGGGTAAAGTTGGACATGGAACTCAAACTATGCCAAAGAAAGACTTGCTATCAGAAGCCTAAGAGGTGGATACAATTTAAAACCATGTTCTGAAAAGGCTTGAAGTAAGAAATTTTTGTTGTATGTGTTAAAAATGTGAGTTATATTATAAGAAAAGACAATTTTTAGACATTGGGTTAAGAGTTAAAGTTTCCCACAGTGTGTTTCAAACAAATTCCACACCTCCCTGGACAAAGGAAAAAGGAAACTTCCCCCTGCCCTTAGCTAAGAGATTGAAAGGCTGTTGTGAATAGGAACTAGGAGGGGCACCCTGGCCTGTTGCTCTGAGTGCAGACAAAGGAGTCTTTGGGCTGAATAAAAATGCTAATTCGGGGGTGACTGACAACAAACTGCTGGCAGGAAGAAGTACATGTGACCCTCTGAGTCAGCCCAGCTCTGGGGGCGGACCAGACTGGGATGTGGATTTAACATTGGATTAAATATATGTTTAAGGAAAATGCTTCTACAATATTGTACCAAACTGACAAAAATGTGAAACTTTGGGATTGTTAAAATGAAAAATGTGCTCACAGTTTAAGACTAAGCTGGACTCCGTGCGATGTTCTGAGACTAAACCCTGGAATTATTCATATTGTAGCTACTGTGTTTATGATAGGAACATGAGGTGTGCATGCATGTCTAAAAATTGGTGCAGAACTAATATTGAGAAACCCACCAAAAGCGCAAAAATGTGGTCATTTCTGAACAAAAGCTCTTAGGAAGATGAGAGTTGAACAGAAATGTACCTTAGGCAATCTGTCATGTAATTTATGTAATATTAACAAGTTGTGTATATTGTAAATATGTGTTTTATGAAAAATAAGATATGCTGTACAGAGACAAAGGGGAGGGTTTTCTCCTAAGCCATAAACATGACACAGGATGACACGCTGATCCTTTCTCCAATCAGTGGATAGGAAATTCCCTGACCTATTAGATCCTTAGAGGGTTGGCATTGTAGAATCAGCCTCCCCACCCACTTTGGAAAGTCATAAATACGGACTGCTGAGGACAGGCCAGACACACACTTTTCCACTCCTCAACTGATTTCTTGGCGAAGCACCCTGCAAGAAGATCCAGACTCCAGACAATATCCAGACAGAGACTCTAGAACCAAACTCTAGAACTTTGAAGCAGAGAGGCCTAACCCAAAAGCTGAACCCTTCTCAGCAGGCCTTCAGAAACTTTTGCAACCTGATCCTAACCAAACCATTCAACAGCCTGGCTGAGCTGTTTTGCTGTTCTAGCTAAGAACCCTGTGCTAGGACCCAGATCCAGACCCAGAGAGCAGAGATGTATCCAGAACCCATCAGATCCAGTCCAAGAGGCGGCGCAGAACGCACTACCTTGCTGAGAGCAGAACCCAGTGCTGAGACCTGTGCGGTGGCGAGAGAACCCCAGACAAACCCTTGACCAGATCTTTGACACGGTGCATTTAATTCCAAAGCCATAGGAGTGAGTATCTAGTCTAGAACTGTCCATAGTCATCTCTTAATTTAAAGTAACCTAATCCAACCACTCTAACTTATCCATAACTGCATTATTGAATCTCTTTTGTCTATCCTAAATTCTTCTGTCCTCCACATAACCTTGATAATTGTAGCATCAATCATCTATGCGCTCATATTTTTCTGAAGAGGGAAAAGTGTTTTGATGGACCGGGATCAGAGCGGAGGCGCAGCTGTTCTGGTGGCTGCCCATTGAGTGTCTTGCTTCTTCATAGCCACGTAGTATAAACCTATCCTTGTTGATCAATCTTTAAAGCGCATCTTTCATTTTTGAAATCTTGATTCTGTTTCTGAAAAGTCTACCTTCACAAAAACCTCTGTCACATTTAACCACACCTCCTAGAACCGAAATGTAACTGTCATTTTAAAGCTAAGAGCCTAAGCTTTCCAACGAACCTAACATTCCAATTCATTATAGTTTTTCCGTAATCGCATTTCACGCATGCAGATAAATTGCCACGAATTGCAATTTAGCTCAATTTCACCACATGTCAAAATAGCTGTTTCTTGTTTGCAACTGCTGAATTACGTTTTCAACCTGATAATCATTCATGAATCATTGCTAGTGTTGACCTGAACCAATCCAAAGTAACTCTCACTAATCCTGAATCTTCTTTAGTGAATTAAAATCATTTTTAGCATTTTTCCCATTCATTGCAAATCACATTCACAAGAATTTTGACCTGTTTTAAAATCATTCCTGTGTCTCTCTAAGCTTGCTGGGGGAACTGGGATTGAACTGCATTATTGATTGTATTCCTGAAACCTGTGTGCCCTCATTTCCATCTCTTCATATTGCATAGTGGGGGGAGTGAGTAGTCACAGGGGAAAGAGTGATCATATTGTCTTTTGTGGAAATCATATCAAGTTTTATTTCTGTGCTTTATTCTTTCCTATTGTTGCATTTCTCTGAATCCATATAAAGTATTCTCTGCTACAGTATCCTTCCTATTCCTACTCCTAACTGATTAAAGAGATTGTTGATATTGTAATATTACCCATTGTTGCTCATTGTACATATTCATAAGTGTGCTATTCAGATATTATTCTATTCATAAAAGTGTCATATATATTGTTCAATTCTTCAAATAAACCTTTTGATTTGCAAAACAAACCTACTTCTTGGCTCAGTGAGGTCGGGGAGATTCCAAGAGAGGGGTGTTATATAAGGGTTCATCATCCAGATTTAAAGAACTTTTGACATAAAAATATATAAATAAGGGCATCCATTGGGCATCCCATACTAGGCATTGACTTAGTTGGAGTGCTGGATTGAAGTCACCTACAATAAGGAGGGCAGTACGATTTGGAGAGTCTTAGCATCTTCCCTAAAGGCTAGC
This sequence comes from Ambystoma mexicanum, assembly GCF_040938575.1. Taxonomy (NCBI): domain Eukaryota; kingdom Metazoa; phylum Chordata; class Amphibia; order Caudata; family Ambystomatidae; genus Ambystoma; species Ambystoma mexicanum. The sequence continues at coordinate 1,526,372,263 of NC_090937.1, forward strand.
CTGAAGATTTCATCTGTGGTATTTAGCAGTGGACAGTCATTTTTTGTCATGGATTGATTAAAAAGTCTGTGCTTTATTTTGTATTTTGTATTTCTCTATATATTGGAGGCCATGTGCTTCGATGTCTCTCCATGCTAAATCGCTCTCTCATCAAGTTCCCACTCCTCATATTGAAGTCTACCAAGGGCATGCCCCCTCTACCTTGCAGACTGTATCTCTTGGATCTCCCTCTCGAACTCTCTGCTCCTCGTCCCTCCACAACCTTTCCATCCCCCATGACCTCTGTGTCTCTTTCTACCTGCGCTCCTTCTCTCTACTTTCCTTCCTCCACTGGAATGCTCCGGCTAAAATCAGAGCGAAACCATCAGTGCAACTAGGCAATATCTGGCATAAACTACAACTGTTAGCCAGACCTTGTAAGACCCTATCCCATCACGATCACCCCCAACTGACCCCCAACCTTCCCCTCTTGATAACGTCACATGTATGAACATTTTTCCTTTGTAGACCCTGGCACTAGGCCAGGATCAGTAGTACTAGTAGTAGTTTGTCATTTATATAGCGCCTTTAGCCCCTTAGTATGGCTGAACGTGCTTGTGTGGGGTACGCCCTCAGAGGACCGAAGTCTAAGGTATCGGAAAATTGTCAGAAGGAGTTACAAGGCATGTGTGCAGTTGGCCAAAAAAAACAGTTGAGTCGGAGGGCCGAACAACAGTAAGTTAACCATGTTGGTCAGGCATGTGGATGGGTGCTGAGAGTAGGAGTGGAGAGTGAGCGAGTGCGAGAGACTGGTTATTTGTTGAGCTAGACTGAATTTGTTGTTGTAGCAAGTAGCTGCATTCTGATGGCAAAGATGTTGTGCTTTTTGTTTTAATCTAGTTTATGGAGGTGAATGCCTGCTGCTGGTATCCACCGAAGTGGTGTGTAACTCTGTACCTTGAGCCTCCATTCCGATGACTATGCTCTCTGCATCTGCTCCATAATGGTTAACCTTCACAGTTCTTCTAAGTGCAATACTTTGGCCAACCCTCACAGTTCTTCCAACAGCAATACATAGGCTAACCTTCACAACTCTTCTCAGTGCAACACATTGGCTTACCTTAGTAGTTCTAAGCGTGATGCATAGGCTAACCCTCACAATTCTTCCAAGTGTAGTACATGTCTACCCTTCACAATTCTTCCAGGTTCAATACATTGCCTACTTTAAGTTTCCACTCCTCATACACATGTATGCTATACTTGTCTACTGTATACCGTCTGTCTCCTGGTTGCTGTCCCTGGTCTATTTCCCACTGTGCTGCCCTCATAAGTCGCACAGACAACCATCTTGTGTAAAGGTACTCTGGGCAGGGAATTATTCAGACCCTGGTTATGTATTAGTGTTGCTTATACTAGTGTCTCCGGGAGGATAGCTCAGGAGCAACGCGCTCACCTTGTAAGCAATATGTTAATGTTAATGTTAATGTTAATGTTAATGTTAATGTTAAAGGACATTTGTACCGCGCACTATCACCACCGGAGTGGTCCCCTGGTGCTCTGGCGGCTCTGAAAGAGGAAGGGAGGGGTGTTAGTGGGAGGAAGCTGTAAAAGTGCAAGAGAGCAGTGATGTGCTGTTGGCGGCCTCAGCCCGGTGGGTCCGTTGGTTTGGTCTGGGGTGTTTGCGGCCGGTAGTCGTTGTGTACTGTTGTGCGAGTCTATGTGTGTTTTAGTTTTGTTGTTGCAATGTAGTGAAGTTTGCGTGGTTTGTTGTGCTGTAGGTTTGTGGTTGTGTTTTGTTCGGAGTTTGAGAGATGTATGCGGAGGGCGGAAATTGTTAGTCCAAATTGATTAGTTGGCATTTCTATACTCGCTTGAGGCGGTGGGCTTCGGCTTCTGTAGTCTCCCACGATGTGTTTCGGGAGCACCCCAGCGCCTCTGTCCTGATCTGAGTCCGTCTGGCCTTGAAGGTCCCTTTCAAATCTGTCCCCCTCATTCTTGTCTCCCTCGCAGCCCTACCTCCCTTCCCATCCCACTCATACTGCCAGTGCACCTGTCAATGTCCATAGCTCCGTTATTGTGATGTTTGATAATATCCCGACAATTTCTTAACACTGAGGTACCTGGTGGGAACTTAGGGGCGACTGCGGGTGTTGGGTGGGGTTAGGTGGGGTTGTTGACTCAGTCTCCATGGGTGTCGCCTGAGTTCCCCTCTATACTCTGCGTCACTCATCCGGGTGCCGTGGGAGCTACCCTGTCGGGCGTGGGAGTTGTTTGTGTCCACTCTAGTTTAGTCATCCCTATTCCTTTCTGCTTCGGTTTTCAGTTTGAGTCTGTGATGTTGAAGAGCCAGGTTTTTAGTAATTTCCTAAACTTTAGGTGTTATTTGGTGTTTCTTATTTCTTTTGGGATGTTGTTCCAGGTTTTTGCGGCTCTATTATGATGTGGAGCAACACCGGTTCGATCACCAGGTCTGCGCTTAGAATCCTCTGGGTATTAAGTGCATTAAATTATAGGTGGCAAGTATAAATACAAATAACGCAAGTCCTCTGGGCAGCCCTTAGAGACTTTAAAACCAAGTGGCAAACATTGCATAGTAGATACATGAACATATGGTGATGGGAGGTTTAATATGTACATACACTTGAGACTTATGTGAAGCAATGGTGATTAGTGGGTCAATATGTACATAGACCTGGGAAACATATGGAATAGGACAACTATTCAGGCATTCAAGGTGAGCTGACAGGGGAAGTTTGCAATAATTGCAATCATAGAAGGTGGTGGCAATTTTAGGGGGGTGATGTTGAGAGAGAGGTTGGGTGCTTCTTTAGGTTACAGTAGAGGAAGGCTCAGTGCTGATTTAAATGAGTGACGTTTTTAACAACTGGGGGAAGGGACATCCACTAATGGGGAGCAAGGAGAGTGGAAGAGCAGGAGCAGGAGGTGTGTAGTGCAGATGAGAGACAAACAGATTGAGGAGAGTGGTAGAGCATACAGTTGAAGGAGGAGAGCATCATGATAGAGCACAAAGTAGATAGGGAGAAGGAAGGCTATGATTACATCTGAAGATGAGAAGAGGTTTGCAGAAGGACTGATTATGCTTTGATAGCCAGTCAGCCTGGAGGCAGTTGGGTCGGTGGGGGAGGAGAGGAATAGATAATAGTGGTTGAGTGTGACAAAGGAGAAGCCGGGGAGGTCAGGGAGGAGACTTGAGAAGTAGATAAGGCAGCTAACCATCATAGTAGAAATATGAGGAGATTGATCCTGGAGGAGGTGGCTTTGGAGGCAATAACGTGTTGAAGCTTAAGAAAACTAGCGAAGAGGATTCCCAGGGAGCATGCCTTAAATGCGAGTGTGAGGAGGTTGAAGGGATATGGAGTGTGGAGAGTGGGGAGAGGAAGGAGTGTTAGGGTTTGGAAGATAGATGACTGATTTTGTAAGAGTTGAACATTAGAGATAGGGGTCATCCAATGCCTGGTGGCAGAGAGGCAGTGGAGATCTTCAGAGTTAGGTCAGCAGTGAATGACTGGAAGAAGATGACTATATAGGTGTCAGCAAACATGTGGTAGACGAATACAAAGGAGGCAGTGACTTAACCAAGGGAGAGGGGTTTAGAGCACAAATAGCAAACAGTCTAGGATCCAAACATGGAGAGGAGTAGGATCAGATGCGCATGTGTTCCGTGATCTAGACAAAGAACAATCAGGCAGGTAGAGGCAAATCCAGCTGAGAACATTGTACCAGATCCAAGGGTTGGAGATGATTAATGGATGACAAGGGTGGTTTACTATGTCAAAAGCAGAGACAATGAGCATGGAGTACAGCTGTACTGTTGGACCAAGTAAAGGATGTCGCTAACCAAAGTCAATGCCTTATCAGTGGAATGGCAATTGCAGAAGCCAGCTTGAAGGGGGTCACAAAGGTCACTAGTTGCCAAGTAGTTGCCAACCACTGATCCATGGTTTCTGAATAATGGTACCATAGTAGCCAGTGAAATTAAGGTCTGCCAATGTCTTCTTGAGGATAGTTAGTACCGTAGCTACCTTAAAGCATGCAGTAACGTTACCAGTGGAGAGGGTTATGTTACAAAGAGATGAAAGATAGAAGAAGGTATTTGGCGAAAGGTTGCTGATGGATTTAAGGCCAAACTATCAATCAGGGAAAATGAGGAGTTGACAAGCCTAAGAACAGGATCTAGTTCAGAAGTGAGGAAGGAGATTGAAAGTTGGTTTGTTAAATGACCCATGGCAGTGATTAAGTCTTTGTTGGGAAGACATTAAAGGAGAGGGTCAAGATCAAGGAAGAGGGAGTTGAGCAGGTAGGTGTACAATAGATAAGCAGAATAGTGAGTTTTAAGGGGTACAGTAGCTGAGTGGCACTAACATCAGCAGATCATGACAATTAGTAAGATCAGAGAAGAGGGACAGAGTGGTTAGGCCTGCTGAGAATAAGGCCAACTCTCACCACTCCCTTAGAGGGGCCGAAGGAGTTGCTGCCTATAAGAGAAGTCAGAGGGGAAAGAGACCAGTGTGGCAGTCTCATAGGAAGTAATCCAAGTTTCATTTATACCCATGACTGAGATAGGTGTATTGTAGGATTTAAAAGTGTTTAGAAAATAAAGAGGTTTCATTGCATACAGGGTGAGTCAGGTGGCTTGCTGGTTCCTATGGGTGAAGCGAGTGATGGGGTTGGAATAGGTGATGATAGTGGAAAAAGTGAAGAAGAGGTAGTGAACCAGGATTGTGAGGAGCATTATCTGGAGGGATAGCAATAGTTGTAGATAGAGGGTAATAAGCAGGAGAAGGGATGGACAAGGAAGGAATCATTTCTAAAGACAAATACCAGTAGCGACCAACTGTGAAAATTAGGACAGTTAGGCAAACATAAGCCAATAGTGAAAAATAAGGAAGTCAGGCTGGCAGTAGCGAACTGTAAATGTTAAATAGGTTTTGCCTTGAATGACCAAGAGTAGAAACAAAAGGCAGTAAGACTGATAGCATCTACCCATATACACTAGGACTGGTAGTCAGGTAGAGACCAACAATAAAAACTAAGACAGGTCAGTAGCAAGAAACAGTAACAATAAAGACTGGATGGTAATGGCTATATTTATTTATGTTGAGATTGCAGTCCAGGTATCTGGGTATTGTGGTGCTGAGAGGACAGGAGTGAGGGGGTCATAGTTGCTAGAGCTAGAGGGTGTTAGGAGGGCTTTGCAGGCAAAAGGGTGTAGCCCCAGACCCAACTAAGACCAAACAGGGCTGTAGCAAACTTGCTTTTTGCTTTGATGCTCTTAGCTGAAGATGGCAGGTGATGTGTATCCAAGAGGGCTAGCTAAAGTGATCTGGGCACAGACGATGCTTGCTCAATCAAGGTGATGCCTGGGCCTAAGATGATGGCCTGTAGGTGTCAGGATAGACATTAGAAAAGACGTTCAGCTGCACCCCAAGGTGGGACCTTGTCCTGCCGGTGGTGATGAGAAGCTCAGCATCAAATGGTGAGGTAGTACAGGGGCACAGAAGAGTAGGTTGCTTAAATCCAGCAGTTTAGGCACCACTTCTAAGCAACTGATATGGTGCTGGGCCTAAAATAGAGGCCAATAGTGCAGGCTGAGGCAGGCCACAGGGAGGAAGATCTGCTGCTCACCAGTGTGGCGATCGTTCGGATGGTAGTGTTGAGGAGAACAGCATCAAGTGTTCAGGAAAGCCCAGGACCTGGGAAAGTATGCTGTTTGGCTCCTACAGACATGGGCCAGGTCTGACCAATTGAGATGGTACCTGAGCCTAAGATGACCACTTGCAGATGCATGGTCAAGCAGACCAAGGGACAGCAGATGAGATGTGGAGTCTCCTCCTGCCGGTGGTGTTGAGGAGATCTGCATCAAGTGTTCAGGAAAGCCTGAGGCCTGGGAAAGTATGTTGTTTGGCTCCTGCAGACATGGACCAAGTCTGACCAATTGAAATGGTACCTGTTCCTAAGAAGGCCATGGTGCATGATGAAGCAGACCAAGAGACAGAAGATCAGATGTGGAGTCTCCTCCTGATGGTGGTGTTGAGATCAGCATCAAGTGATGAGGGTTTTAGGAATGTTGGGGCATTGGAATCTGGTAATGGAATGTTCAGAACATTATCGTAGGTTTTGTTTATCGTCTATGCTTCATGTATATCGAGTCAATTGAGTGCAGATGGAGGCCTGTAGTGTTATTTAATGGGGCATTAATCAATAATCAGCAGTCATTGACTTCATGGGAAGACCCTTCTCTCGGAGCAATAATAATAATTTTGCATTTGTATAGCGCTGCTTATTACCCATGGTGTGTGGTCCTCATTTATCGACCTCGGAAGGACGAAAGGCTGAGTTTTGCCCTGCCACGATTCGAACCTGCGTTGTTGGGCTCTCCACCGGCTGTCAAAGGCAGCGCTCTACTCGCTGTGCTATCTGACCGGCTATACTTGCAACACTTGGCAAATATTTCCCCAACCCTATGCACTACATCAAGAGGTTGGAACTTGTGTCTATGCTTTCAGCAACTATAGTTAAGATTTATATCTGGCAAAATCCCAAAGCAAACTGCCCAAGTAGTTTAATAAACAATATTATTAAAAGTCATGTTAGACCTTGAATTAGACAATCTCATTAGTATTATAGGGCTTTCGGTCTGCTAGGATACCTCCGTAACTTTATGTCAATTTTCCCAAAAATATTTTGTCTTAGGTTAATCGGACAGAGAGTCTTGGGATCTCATTACAAGTTTGCCGGTATTATACCTCCAAGCTGATTTACCGCTACCCCATTTGGGGTCACAGTATTGGTCTGCAACATTTAGAGAAATACTTATTCTCTGTTTTTTTGGTTCTTTTGCGCACCATTGGAGATATGTGGTATTACCATAGGCTGCAATTCCGCATGGGTCAATACCATCATTGGAAGCTGAGGTATTTCCTCCACTTTCTCTAAAACAGACTTCAAACCCATGATTGCACATTGCAGCAAAACGGGTGGTATTTAAGAATACTGCCTGTTTTGCTGCAATTTGCAATTAAGGGTTTTAATTCAAACGGGCGGTATTCTTAAATACCGCCTGCTTTACCATAACTGCAGGTCTTGTTATGAAGCCAGAAGAGTGGCAAAGGCTGTTGCATGGTCAAGATGGCAACGATCTTTGTCTGGCTTTCGATTTCTCAGCCTCCCCATTCCCCCTTCTGTGGGCACATGGACGGGCAGATGCCATCATGAATGTGGGGCTATTTGTGACAGGGCTACTCCTGATAAACTATGACGCTTTGTGTTACTTTGTCCAGTATATTGACTTTGATTCGATGCCATGTGTTTGCCTTGACGTGTGGGTGCATCCGGATCCGTGGAAAGATGCCACGAGGGACAGACAGACTTGGACTTCAGTGTTTGATTAGGGTCAGTGTCGCGCTTAACCTGTCCTATGATCAATATTACAGTGCCACGTGCTGGTGGTGAACGAACACTGTGTCTGTTCCATGAAATCAATGGCATGTCCTGCACAGGAACATGTCACTGCTGTGATAAGGGGCTTGTTTTCATCCAAGTTGCACTTTGATCAGGGGTTTTACAAAGCGGACAGACGCTGTTTATCTCTATTTGGGCCACACGTGGGCTCAGTGGGTTAGTGCAATGGTACCCTGCAATGATCTGTAGGTAATCGTAAAGTCATAGTTTTGAACACCAGCATCTCTTCCATCCTCCTATTGTCAATAAAAAAAATTCCTATTTAGCCTATAATGCTGTGTTTGCAAGCCTCACCAGGAGTTGAGAGCAGGCAACTCGAGTTAATAGGTTCGAGGACAGGGGTCTGAGCACTTTGATTGGTTGAGCAACCCTCAACGAGTGCTAATGCTACTTACTGCATGGAAAAGGCAAAATCTGTGGTTGCACCATCAAGAAACAAACCAAAAATCATTTTTCTTGTTAGAACTTTGTCCTGACCAGGTTACCTCTTTTTTGTGGTAGGTGGTACAATGTTAGTCCATTAAAAACGGCAGAAGGACCAGGGCCGGCTCTAGGAATTTTCATCTGGGTGGACCAGGGTTGTGATTAGGGGGGTTCACATTCCATTGGGTGTGGGTCCAGGAGTACCCTCAACAAAGTGCTGCTGTTGATCCAGATTTCCCAGATCTGTGATCCAGCAAAAAATGTCTTCCCAGATAAACTGTACATAGCAAAAGAGAAAGAAGGAAAATAGTTTTGCAACACCAATCTACCTATGTTTCCTTCCCATCTGCTCTCCCCTTTCTGTTATATCTGATTCTCCTTCACGTTTCACCTTCCTTCAGCTGCCCTAACCACGTTCCCATTTACCTCCCTTCCCACCCATTTACACCAGCACCCAGCATTGCATTCGTGGACTGGCTTGGGAGAATTGAGGGTGATGCCGCCTCCTTCAGCTGAGCAGTGAGGTCCCAAGTCTTTGTATCATCTCAGATGGTGTCTGCCCAACAATATCTTCCTGAGAACGGTGGCTACTCCAAGCAGGCCCCAGAAGAGATGCTTGTGGTCCCTCCATCTTGTTGTGAAAGATAGACCCCTCACCCAGAATACTGAAGCAAGGAATAGGAGATTTTGGGTCCTACAATATTACATTTTTTTTCAAACTTCTTTAAATTTCAAGAACAGAACATACCATGTCCAATCAATACAGGTAGCCTTGTTGATCTTAACAATATTTCGAGCACAACAACATATCCTCCAATAACATACACATGTATACAATCCTCCCTTCACCCACCCATTCCACAACGCCCACTCCTTTCCATTTGAACCCCTACAGTAGTCCCACTCTGAATGTCTCCCATAAATGGTTCATGTCCAAAATTACATTTTAAAGACAAACTGTTATTTGTTGTTGCATTTCTGCAGCACATTTTAATTGAGTTTATAGTGCAAGTGAGTGCTAGGGCTGTGGGCTTCATCAGGTGGCAGCTAGTGCTGGTTGAGGGGTTTGTGGCCTCCTGGTATCGCTCCTGGTGGGGCGTGCCCCTGTACATCATTGTTTGGTACGTACTGTTTACATCCTGGTTATATAATATGCAATTGTCCATGATGACTCTTTGTTTGATGTGTTAACTTTGATTTCCTATTGAATGACATAATTGTGTTCAATAAATGTGGCACCGGTATTTTCAAAGTTAGATGTGTGTGTGTCCTAATCCCTGTGCTGCCCATCTATTAAACCGTTAGTGAGACTTTTTGGAATAGCTTATAATTTTTTTTTTTTTCCTTCACTCGATTCAACGTGTTTCCTTTAACTGTTTGGTTTGTTTGTGCTTTCTGCTACCTTCTATGTTATTCATTTTCTTCTTAAAAGAGAAGAACAATTTCCTATTTGTTCTCAGATGTTTTTTTCTTCCAGCTTCAAGCTGTCCAGAAATTTTGCAGTCGCTATGGTCAAGGTAGTTGAATCCCCGCTCATCAACCTGTTCCACCAATCCTCTTCGCTGACAGTCTGATACTTCAATCCGTGTGGGTGGAGATAGGTTTGTCTAAGTTTGTTCGTTCCTGGGCAGTGAAGAAGTAGATGTCGTAGTGTTTCAGTATCCAACCTTTTACAATAGCGGCAGTTGTTATTCTCCGATTGTTTCCTGAGAAAGAGAATCTCATTTGTCTTCAGAATGTTCAGACGTGCTCTCAAGAAGATTGTTCGCAGTCTTTTATCTGGGAACTTTTTTAGATAGTTTCTTACTTCGTTCAGCTTTTGAGTGTTGGTTGTATGATGAGTCGGGATTATGTGTTCTTCCGCTTTTTCTAACGTATCGATCCAGTCTTGTAACTTTAATTTCTTCTTTATTTTCCCTGGAATACGTTCGATTTCCCATTCAGAACAGCCAATTTGTGCTGCTAGTTCCAAAAGGCTGTTATACCAAGTTGTTAACATAGGGTTTTTGCTGCTCTTCATTTCTTTGAAAATTATGTCCAAGATTTTTGGTCTGGGGAGCCTTAAGATTTTTCCCAGAAACAGCAGACTGTTTCTCTCCACCACTGATTTCAATGATTGCAAACTTAGTTCGCATCGGATGTTTGCTACAGGGGTGGAGTTTGGCAAACGGAGCACCCTCCGCCAAAATATGCCTTCCAGTTTTGCCCACAGCGTCTTCGGGAGATATGGCATTGCCTCTGCTCCATAGGTCAGAGCCGGGGTGGCTTTTGCTTTAAAGAATGTTATTATCGGTAGAGTTGAAAATTTACCGAATTTTCGTTCCAGGGATAGTGCTTGGGCTGCTAATGTTTTTACCTTTGAAAACAGATGTTCTTGCATCGTTATTTCAATTCTGCTGCAAGATACTTTCACCCCCAGGTATGTAAAACTCTTTACTGTATCCAGTTTTTCTGAGTTTGCAAACCATTGAGGGTGATTACTTGGTCTAGATGCTTTTCCCAAGATCATTATTTTGGTCTTTGAAGTGTTTAATTCCAGGTCGTTTTTCTTTAAGTAGCGGGTAAGACTATCCAGTTGTCTCTGGAGCCCGATGGGCGTTTGGTCCAGTAAAAGGATGTCGTCCGCGTAAAGCAGGCTAGTCACTTTCGACTCACCTATTTGGGGAGGAAAGGAACAGGTGTCATTTTCTGCATCCATTATGTCCGCCATGTATGCCTTATACAGCGCCACGGGACATCCTTGCTTGACTCCTCTGGCCGTCTGTATGGTTGTTGACAACGAGCCGGCTGCATTGAGCCGGACTCTGATTGAAGTGTCGCTGTGCAAGGCCTTCATGGGTTCGAGGATAAATAGTGGGCAGTTTTGTTTTTCCAGTTTCTTCCATAATTTGCCTCCATTTATACGGTCGAAAGCTTGGACCAGATCAATCGTGGCGATGAAAGTTGTAGGTTGATCCTCAAAGACTTTGGATTTCAAGATGCTAATCAGCATAATATTGACAGAGGTGCCTAAGTTCTTTTCGAACCCTGATTGTAATGGGTCTGCTGATTTTGCCTCCTTTTGCCATGTCTGAAGGAATAGCTTATAATGCAAATTGAATCACTTCTAGGGGACCCTCATTTTAACAGATAAGGCACAGTGAAATTAAAAAATATGCCCAGGATCACACACTTTGGTCAAGTGGTAAAGCCATAATTTGAGTCTAGCTGGAAATTTAGATACTTGACAACACATCTTCCGAACTCAAGTTGGTACAAATGTTTGTTGACGTTTGGCTTTGAATACCTAAAATAATACTAAATTGTATACAGATTACTTTAAAAATGAACAAGTCACACGATACACCAACCTGACAATGTATTCATCATTTTGGAAACATGTTGATGGAAAGATTAGGGGGGCATTTTGTTTTTAATCCTAAATTGCACAGATCTGAATTCTCCGGTTTGCACGTTTTTGCAAACGGCGACATTCATTAATTCTAATTGTTTTCACCAAGTGCTGGACAAGTAAAGAGTAAAACACAGGTGAAAATCGCATTTGTTCTTTACTTTACCACTACGTGTCTGCAAAAGTGTAAATCACTTCCACAATTAACGATTGTGGGAGCCATCCACAATGGATTCCTTTGGACTCTGCCCGCTTTTATTCCAGGTGTAAATGTCAAGCAGGTCCCATAGGAATCTATTGATTTTCCACCAACGTAAAAATACATGCTGGTGGAATACCAATCTGATTTGGTAGGGGGACCTTGTTAAGTCCGATCTGCTCTCCAACTTCACTTGTCAAATCATACAAAATCCTGCAGGTCATAAAAAGTGGAGCTACTTGCATTTAGCGCAACTTCTTCCACTCCGCTTGACCTAGAAAATGATCCCCTATGACTGTAACTTTATTTTCACCATCCTGAATAGAAGCCTAGGAGCTTAGGGAGACATTCGCTTAGGGAGACAAACGGAAGCAAACATGCATTGGCAAAGCCCACAGCTTGGGCTTTTGATTAGGCATGGATAGGCATTTGCCAAGCACTGCCATCAGGGTACCATCTGGCCATAAGATGAGAACAGCTGGGAAATGGTACCAGTAACTGGGCATATGATGGCATTGCCTGGCAAATGTCTGCTAATACCTTTACGCAAGCAAAAACTGCTGGGTTTGTGATTGCTTGTTTAAGACAGGACATTCAGTGCAAGTCACAGAGGCATTGACAAATCATTGAGCTCTTCACTCCTCTACTCCAACTCCCTCAGGGTCAGACGTTTTTCAAAGAAACGAGCTGGGGTAGATCTCTGTCTTCGGCTGTGGCCCCCCTCTGCAACAGCCTCCCTGGCACTCTAAAACCTGAGGAGAACCACATCCGGTTCCGGAAGCACCTCAAGACCTTCCTCTTTTCTTCTGCCTTCGCTCCCCACTCCCCTGCTGATCTGTTCTCTCTTGGCACCGTGCACCTGGCCACCCTCTGTCCTCCGGGCCCAGGTACCTGCTCACCCTACCACCCTCCCGCACTGACTCCGGGCCACCCCTTGCGCTGGGGTCTGTATCTGTACCCATGCAGCCCCCCTCTTTTTCTTCCTGCACTTATCAGACCTACCCTGTCTGCTGCCTTAAACTTAGCACTTGCAAATTGCTGGCTGCACTAAAACTGTTTGTTGCTTTTGTTATTTATTTATTGTTATTTATCTGTTTCTCCTCTGCTTCGCACTTTCTACTTCTCCCCCCTCCCATGCACTTTTCCCCTCCCCCTCTCCCATGCACTTGCACGTTCTCAATGTCACTGGGCCTAGTAAGATTGCTGTTTTGTTCTCCCCTGTTCCCCTCCCTTGCCTTGTCTCGCTCTGAAACCCTTGTGTACGAGCGTGATAGAAATAAAATATCAATATCAAATATATTGCTTATAAAATCAAATGGCTGAACACATAAAGAGAATTGTACTACATCAGGAGCTCATTTACAGAGGAAATTAAGTAATTAAATACTCAAAGGAATGCTTAGATATAACACTGTCAGGCCCTATACAGCAACACGTTTGGTGTTACTTTGTGATAGAGCTTGCTCAAAGAGTTCTAGAAAGGTTTGGTTTTGATGGTGAGGCATTGACATAGCCATGGCTAGTCGTTACGTGGGTAAATGACCAGAGACACTCGTAGGATGTGTGTGTTCTCCTCACGTTTTATTGCCATCCTGTCTGTGTTCCACAGCATGCGTTCTGGTTGTATCTGATAGGCTAAAAGTCTCTGAATTCATTAGAACCCCCGTCATTGCTCTGGCCAGCTTTTCATACCATTGTTTGCATATCAGCCTTAGCCCTGTCACCAATGTCAGAAGCCCTTCCCAAAATGCTAGACCACAGGGCCTAAAAATGCATGTGGTTGCTTGTGTTCCAGTGGAGAAGGAACATGGCCTAGCAATTCAGATTGAACTGCACCTTTTGGTGGCAGCACCAAAAGTCATTTTCTAATGGCTTGTCCCCTTCTCTAATCGCACAGACATACTGCAGAATTATGGCATGGAATGTTGCGAAGAGCAACAGTAGTGGAAATGTTTAATTTAAAGCCTTGCATCTATCACTTTTTGATTTTACTACACTCTCCCCTACAGAATTACATTTTTGTTACTACCAACCTAATCTTTTCACTTATGCTCAAGTAGTTAATGTAGCAGAATATATATTTTGAATAGAACTTATAAGGTCCCCCAGTTAGTTGACACACCTTCTGCACACATCTGTGTTCAAGCAACTTTACCTGTCATTTATTGTTTTTGTTATTGTTTTATTAAGCATGATGTGAAAAAACACTATATTCCCCAAAAAGTAAACATACTTTACATTACAAAAACCAACAATGTGATTTTAGGTTTGAGAAAATATTTGTAGGCAGCCTGCTTGAATAAGTGTGCTACCCCACATAGAGGTCAGTTGTACTCCCTGGTCAGTTGTACTTTTATGGCGGTGAGGCATAAATCATTGTCTAGGGCAAGAAAACAAATCATGGCCAGGCCTCCTGCAATTCAGCCTCTCAGAATGATGTCTCTGAGGTTACTGCTGAATGTTTAGAGTGACATCCACCCACAACTCCCTCGATTACCATTGGTATATAACACCACTGACATGGCCTCCTTTCTAGGGGGGCCAGAAGCCGGCTCTGGGAGGGCCTGACCCCCCTAGCCCTCCTGCTGGAGCCGGGACTGAGAAGGACGCTTTATAAGAGCAGTTCACCTCATATTAAATGATACCCTCTAGTGTGGTATTGTTACAGTTGCCAGCCAAACCTAGAAGCAGGTGTTGGGTGATGCGTGTCCTTCCTCGTTATTGGACGCCTTCTCATTAGGACTTCAAGTTATAGAAATAGTTTAATTTCCCACACACACTCTAGTATGGCTGGGCAGGGTATGGGATGGGGGTATAGCTACATGTTGACTTGACAGTGGCTCTGAGTGTCCTCCATTTTTGGGACACCCAGGCACTTCCATCTCTCTCACCTCCACATATGTGGCTCTCAACAATTTCAGCACATACAGCGAGTACAGCACTAAGGCCAGATCTGTAAGCATGCGAGTGAGGGAGAAACCTTTTCAGGTGAGCTTGGGCGTTATCTCCCACAAACCCCACCCCCTGCACCGCCACCAAATGTGTTTAGATAAATGTGCCCCAAGCAACATATTTCCAAAATGTTATAGTAAAGAGTTCCCTTTCACTGTGGTGAAGGTTCAGGGCCTCTTTGAAAACTGAAGCGGTCTTTAATAGGTGGGGTTGTGTGGGATGTATTGACCCACCTTTGCTCTGCTATGCTGAATCACTCGGTTATTATGGGACCAGAAACAGCAAAATGGCCGAAAAACTCTTGTACGCGCCAAAACCCTTGTGCGCACCATAACCCCTGAAAATTGCGTTTTTCAATGCACAAAAAGATGGCTGCCCAATCTGCCACACATGTTGTCAGTGGTCGAACAGAACTCTCACTCCTGAAATATGTCACTGGGCTCCACAACAATTGAAAATGGAGTGCAGAAGGAAAAGCAGTGCTCTGTTACATGAAACTCCAAATATGGCTTTAAATCACTTTTTCTGTGCTGCTGAACTTCCAGAATGTTGGTACAGAACACCTTCAAATATTCAAAATTCTTGCTGGGTGCTACAGTGCACTTAGTTTAAGAAATTGTTATGAACTTACAAGGTCCTGAAAAGCTGAGAGCTTAAAGAGATTTCCACAGCAAAAAGCAGCCTGCCTGTAGATCTGTCAAAAATCTCTGTGCAGCAGACGGCTGCTGTGATGACAGCTGTCACTGGCCTGCCTGATTAAACTTTAACATGTATAAAGTGAAAATCAAATGTTTTCTATCTAAGAGGCCTGTTACTGATAGTAACCCATATTGTAATTGTTTTGATCCCATGGTTTCAAATCTTGAATGAGAATTCTAGCTGTGCTTTGATACAAAAAGTTTGGTTTGTGCTAAGGAAAAGTCAACAGAGTAAACAATTAAATAAAACCTGGCTGAAGCTGCCAAACTGGAATAGCAGGTTTCCTCACAGAAGGAAAGTCTTTCTCCCCAGCAGGAAATCATGCAGAGGCATTAATTACAGGGTAGGAAAGAACCTGGTCTACAGAGGCAAAAGGAACAATGACCAGCTGCAGCACAGGAAATGTGAAGTGTGAAGACAGTCGTAAATGGCCTCTGCAAGGATCAAACATGGAGGATGGCTCCTGGGTTTCCAGGGAGTGACCAAGGAGTGGAGCCAAACAAAAGACTGATAACTTACTATGTACAATTGTGAAAAATATAAAAATAACAGAATTGTTAATGTAATTTCTGGAGGCACGGGTGAAGAGGCGCCAGAACTACGTGACAGGTTCTGGACAGTGTTAGGAAAGATTTCGTAATTGTAGGGAATTTTCCTTCCATGTGGCAACCCCTAAACTTTTTGCTATTGTTTTTAACCTTGTTCTTGACTTTGCCAGAGAAGTACAGCCTTCTGCCGCACTTCTCTGGGCTTTCGCTCCTTTCTTACGGGGAAACTGACATGCCCTTAAGACAGTCAGTACCGGGGAACGTGGTTTCCCGTAGTTTCTTTTATCGTGTCGCAGCTTTAGTGCAACACGACACAAGAGGGCACTGTAAGCTAAGTTACAGCTCTCTTGGGTCTCTAGCCTTCTACAGGCCCTAGATACTCTTTTAGGATGGTATTTGATCGGTGCAAGTCATTCAGGGACTGGAATGGTGGCAGCGATCGTTTTGTTTATTTTGAGCTCCTTTTGGCGTTCTGAGCACGTTTTTGCACTGAACCCAAAATGGTGGCCTGGCTCCCAAAATGGCCAGGCCGCGAGGCTCCTTTGTCCTGTCCACTGTCCGTCTTGCTCCCTTCACCTTCCCCAGGTCCGGCGACCCGGGGCCTTCCTTATTTGGGCATGTACTTTCCCGCGAAACGTGGTTGCTTTCGCGGGCTTCTACATGTCGTTTGCGTGCCTCCAGGGTGTGGGCTGGGATGTCTGGTCCCAATACACATCCTGGGTGCCAGAGAGTCTAGGGTGGTGTGAATGCCTGGGACCACCGTGGTCCGTGATTGGTCCACGTATGGTATGTGTTTTGATGAGCGGATCTCCCATTGGCTCCCCTCCGTTTTGGCGCGAAGGGAACCGTGGATAAGAGGGGGCTGGAAACACCACTACCATGTCGATCTCCTGAGTTCTCACGAACGAAGGAATACAGGAGCCAAGTATCCTGCAACTACGAGGCTGGACCGAGGAATCGCTGGTGACCCGCTGAAGGAATCCTCCTTTGCACTGCTGTCGTCCGGAGAGCCCCTGTCCTCCTTTGATCGAACCAGAAGGCCTGTACTGGTGCTTCGACCTTTGGAATAGCAGGAACAGCTATTCCCGGCATCTTCAACCATCTCCTGCCAAGTAAGCCTTCGGAAGCGTCTCTGGGCCATCCAGTTGACTGACCAGCTTACAAAGGAGTTTGGCTCTGCAACCGCCGCCAGGTTGTGTTGTATTGCGAGTCCTTGTCCCTCTCCCACGCTTCGTGCACTTGGCGTTCCCAGGTCTGAAGGGAGGAGGGTTCATTTGGCTCGAATACGCACGGCCGCTGCGTTGTCCTGTGCGGCAACAAAACTGTGCCGGTTTCGTCGATTGGGACGTCTTTTTGCTCTACACGACTACAAAGCGTTCCCTGCTCTTCTGAACCTGCCAGCTGCTGAAACTATCGTGGAGAAGCCTGGGTCTGCTTGCTTCGGGGACCGGTGAGTAGTATATCTAGGATCTGGTCGCCCTCCTGCAGTATCCCATTGCTTTTCCCTGCTGTGTAAAAACAGCACCCTTTTGCCGCGCTCGCGCTCTGCTTCTGCCCGCTGTGGAGGCTGCGCTTGAGTTGCGGAACCTGTTCTTCTTCTGCTGTGCACTAACGTGAACCGCCTGACTTCCTCCGAAGAGCTTCCCCTTGTGCCCGTCGGCACCGGCGTGGCAGGTACTTTGAGCACAAGGCTCCACTCTTCGCAGGGCTCGGACTTCCATCTAGTTAGGTGCCTATGAAGGCGAACTGAGTCGAAAGCATTATCGCACTGCCTGTTTTCCTTCCCTTTCAGGTGGACTACATATTTCGTGCTTTAAACGCTTGCGACTGTGTATTTGTATATATATTGTGTTGATATGGTATGTGTTGGTTTAATATTGTGATATTGTGATTTTCTCGCTACGCTCGTTGTTTTAAAGGCCTTAAAATAAATGTGTTTATATTTTTGATATAACACCTGTTTGGAGTAGTTTGTAAGCGCTCTTGCTTTGTGTGCTCACTGCGGGCTTTCAGTCACCCTCACCCCTCTTGAGACCTAGTCTTGACCGCCGCGATCGCTACCTTGATTGGTCTGGCTCGTCCAGAGGTTACCCTGTTCCAAGTAATTAGGTTGGCCTTCTGAACTTCTGCGCCACCAGGACAGAGTTCAGAAATCCGTCTTAACAAATTGGTGTACAGCGGTGGGATACGACTGAAGGTATCCAGTGTTGCGCTCGAACTAAGGCATTTCAGGTTATTCCAAACAGTACACGTAGTGAATTGTTATAGTATAACTTTAAAAAGGCCATAGTCCTATCAAACAGTATGGAAACAAGTACGTTGTTAACTTTAAATGCTTCCAAGTCAGAAACATTGAAAAAGATGTGTGCGGAGAGAGGTGTTTCCTCTCAAGGCACGAAATTGGAAATGATCCAAAGAATCGTGGCGTGGCAAGAAGCGCAGCTTGACGCTATTACTTCTGAGGACAGTGCGGAAGGTGGTGGGGCTGCTCTCACTGGTAGAACCGACGGTTCTGCCGCCGCACTGTTCCACCGCGACCACGAGGACAGGGAGGACGAGCTGTCTAATGTTTCCTCTGCCAGTGCTGATGGGGAGGCTATGCTTGAATTCAAGAAGCAAGAGCT
The DNA here is from genome assembly GCF_040938575.1 of Ambystoma mexicanum. Taxonomy (NCBI): domain Eukaryota; kingdom Metazoa; phylum Chordata; class Amphibia; order Caudata; family Ambystomatidae; genus Ambystoma; species Ambystoma mexicanum. The sequence continues at coordinate 1,526,390,560 of NC_090937.1, forward strand.
GCGGTTTAGGCAGCAGGAGCTTGAATTCAGCATAGCCAAACTAAAAATCGAACAGGCAGAAAAACAAAAAGACAGGGATCACCAGTTGGAACTGGCCAAGCTTCAGGTTGCAAATGGATCCAAGGGTCCTGGACATGGGTCTGGGGCCTCCTCTCATCCACGGTTTCCAAAAGATCTGCTCAGTGTGTATGAAGAGAGGAATGACATTATGGACTGGCTGAATGCGTTTGAGTATGCATGCGAGGTCCAGGAAGTTGACAATGCTGATAAGATTGCGTGGTTGCTCAGTAGACTGCCCCATTCTGGCTGTAGTGCCATTATGGAAATGTCGAAGGCTGAGCGGGCTGATTTCGCAATGTTAAAGCAGACTCTCATTTTAAAGTTTGGGAAGACTCCGGCCCAATATTTAAAGCGTTTTCGAGAGTATAAGAAAAAGGAAGGTGGTACTTGGGTATCTTATGTCGCCGAATCTTTGAAAAACTTAACTGGCTGGGTCGAAGGCTATAAGGTTTCTACCTTCGATGGCATGATAAATCTTGTCATGCTGGAACACATTTTTGCTTCTTCTTCCCCGGAGCTTAAGCAGCATTTGGCCGATTCGAAGGAGATAGATCCTAAGAAGCTGGCCATTGCAGCAGACTTATGGGTGTCACATCGAGTGTCCCATAAGGACAAAACTCATCCTGGTAAGCAGGAGGAGGGGAAAAAGTCCAAAGATATGGAGGGTGGGGAATCTGCTAAATCTTCTTCCCAAAAGGGCCACAAAAAGAAAAACAAGGGTAAGACACAAGAGAACTCACAGGGTAGTGGAGGTGCGCCTCCGAAACAGAACTCTGGTTACAATAAGCCTCCCTACGTAAACAGACCCACTGCGGCTTGTTTTTCTTGTGGAGCAACTGACCATGTGAAGGGGGATCCCCGTTGTAAGGTTAGACCTTTGGGGGTCCACTCCGCTAATCTGGCCTTCTCCTCCTACGAGGAAGAAGAGATTACAGGAGCATCCTTCTCCTCGGACTCATTTCCCAGCGGAATAGAGGCCGAGGTAGTTTTAGTGTCCCTGGGTTCCTGGGAGCCTAAAGTCGCAGAGGCGTATGCTAGGATTCCGGATAATACCAAGCACTACTTTAAAGACAGTGTGCTGATCAATGGAGTGGATACTCCAGCTCTTAGGGATAGTGGGTGCAGTCGAACTGTAGTGGATTCTACCTTGGTAGACTCAGAGGAAGTTGCCAGAGCTACTCTGATGCCCACTAAGTTGGCTGACGGCCCCCTCCGTATGTTTCCCGTGATCCCTGTTAATCTAACTTTAAATGGTACAGCTGTCAGGATTCCAGTGAGCATTCAGAGAAACGTCCCGGGAAAGGTCTTATTAGGTAATGATCTCAGAGCTTTAGGGCTCGTAGGAGACACTGCCGAACGACCCTACACACGGTCTCAAACACGGGCAGCATTGGCCAAGTCCAATACGCCGCCCCAGCCGAAGGGGCAACCCAAGGCGAAAGGAGTCTACAAGTCAAGACGGGGGAAAGAGAATATTCCCCCGAGCTCGCCTACCACTGCGGTGGAGGGAGTTGGTCAATCGCCCGAGCCTGACGAGGAGGTGGCGATGCCTGAAGTATTCGACCCCAACGATCATCCTGAACTAAAAGACTTGTTAGTTGAAGGAGGTCCTGATAGGGACGAATTCAGTAAAGGCCAACGTGAGTGCCCATCTCTGGAAGGCCTAAGGAGACAGGCCTGCTCCCAGCTTGAGGGTGAACCTCCTGGGAAGCATAGGATTTATTGGGAAGGTGGACTCCTGTATAGTGAGCCCACAGAGTCTACAGAAGGAGACCATAGGAGGTTGGTGGTTCCCCTTGCTGTTAGACCCTTCCTCCTGCAGTTGGCGCATGAAGTTCCCCTTGCTGGTCACCTTGGTATGAAGAGGACCAAGCAAAGGTTATCCATGCACTTCTACTGGCCCAAGATGGGGGTGCAAGTAGAAAGTCACTGCAGGAGTTGCGCCTCCTGCCAGTTGTCTGGTAAGGTTGGCGCGACAATCCAAGCTCCGTTGGTACCGCTCCCAGTTGTGGGGGTACCATTTGAAAGGGTAGGGATCGACATCGTTGGTCCCCTTGACCCGCAAACATCCTCGGGCAATAGGTTTATCCTGGTGCTGGTCGACCATGCAACCAGGTATCCTGAGGCCATCCCATTAAAAACTGTAACTGCCAAGTCAGTTGCAAAAGCTTTACTCGGCATATTTACTAGGGTTGGCTTCCCTAAAGAAGTTGTATCAGATCGTGGCAGCAACTTTATGTCGAAGTATATGCAGGCTATGTGGAAAGAATGTGGGGTCACCTACAAGTTCTCTTCTGCATACCACCCCCAGACCAATGGTCTGGTGGAACGTTTCAACAGAACGTTAAAGAGCATGATTGGGGCTCTGGAGGAGCCCCAGAGAAGAAAATGGGATCTTCTTTTACCATGCTTGCTGTTTGCCTACCGAGAGGTACCACAGGAGGGTGTTGGCTTCAGCCCCTTCGAACTTCTGTTCGGTCATCCCGTACGGGGACCCTTAGCCATTGTCAAGGAGGGATGGGAGATGCCCACTCCCCCTGTTACTACCAATGTAGTTGACTATGTGCTAGGGCTCAGAAAACGGATGGTACTTCTGATGGGCTTGGCTAGTGATAAGTTGAAGGCAGGGCAAGCGCTGGTGAAACATTGGTACGACCAGAAAGCTTCCCTCATCAACTTTACACCTGGTCAGCAAGTCCTGATCATGAATCCAATAAGGCCTCGCGCTTTACAGGACAAATGGTCAGGCCCTTACACAGTGGTGGAGCCCCTGGGTGAGGTGAACTATTTAGTGGACCTTGGAAGGCCTGGACAGGCTCCAAAAGTGTTCCACGTAAATAGGCTGAAGGCTTTCGTCCCAAGAGTCGAAATCGCAGCACTGCTACTGGCGTCAGACGTTGAGGAAGAGGAGTCAGAACCTCTCCCCGACCTGTTCCAGAGCGGTCCTTCAGATAGCTCCGTTGAGGGTGTCCGAGTGGCCCCTCACCTGACTTCTGATCAGCAGGCTGAGGTGAAAAGTTTGCTTAGGCAGTTTTCCCCCCTGTTTTCACAGTCCCCTGGTTTGACACCTTGGTGCAAACATAACATTGACACAGGAGACAGTGTACCTACCAAAAGTAGGGGATACAGGATGTCGGATAAAGTACGGTCTTATATTAAGACCGAGGTCAACAAAATGTTAGACCTTGGGGTGATTGAACCCTCTAGTAGTCCTTGGTCCAGTCCTGTGGTTCTGGTTCCAAAGGCAGGCACTTCTGAATTGAGGTTCTGCATGGATTACAGGGCTCTGAATGCTGTCACCAAGACAGATGCCCACCCCTTGCCTCGAACAGATGAGCTGGTGGATACTTTGGGTGCCTCCAAGTACCTCAGCACGTTTGACCTTACTGCTGGCTATTGGCAAATAGCTTTAGCAGAACATGCCAGGGAGAAGACAGCATTTTCGACGCCAGACGGCCTTTACCAATTCCGGGTAATGCCGTTCGGGTTGAAGAATGCACCTGCCACTTTCCAGAGGCTTGTGAATCATGTGTTGAATGGGTTGGACGAATTCTGCCTTGCATATCTGGACGATATAGCAGTTTTCAGTGCCACCTGGGAAGACCATGTGAAACACCTCGGGATTGTGCTCCAGGCTCTTCAGAAAGCCCACTTGACCATAAAGGCGAGTAAATGCCAGATTGGACAAGGCTCAGTGGTTTACCTTGGACATGAAGTAGGTGGAGGGAGGATACAGCCTCTACCCAGTAAAGTACAAGCAGTACAAGACTGGCCTACCCCCACTACGCAAACCCAAGTGAGAGCCTTTTTAGGACTCACGGGGTATTATCGCAATTTTGTGGCAGACTATGGCACCATAGCTGCTCCTCTGACTGCCCTCACAACTCCGAAGAAACCCAAGAAGGTAACTTGGACCGACGAGTGTGAGAAGGCCTTCAATGGCTTAAAAGACTCCTTGTGCCAGGCCCCTGTCCTAAGGGCCCCTGATTATCAAAGACCTTTTATCGTGCAGACGGATGCCTATGACACTGGGATAGGAGCTGTACTATCACAAGTAGATGAGAAGGGTAAGGAACACCCTATCGGTTTTATTAGTCGCCAGCTTAAGGACAGAGAGCTCAGGTGGTCCACGGTAGAGAAAGAATGTTTCTCTGTTGTGTGGGCCCTAAGGAAGCTGAGGCCCTACCTCTATGGGACCCACTTCACTGTGCAGACTGACCATAAGCCGTTAAAGTGGCTAATGAACATGAAGGGGGAGAATCCAAAGTTGCTTAGGTGGTCCATAAGTCTTCAAGGCTTCGACTTCACTATTGAGCATAGACCAGGTGTCCAACATAGCAATGCTGATGGGTTGTCCAGAATGTTTAACCGACCTGAACAAGAAACTCATCCAGGGGTGGATTAGTTCCCCCTGTCCATAGTCTGGGAGGGGCGAGTGTTAGGAAAGATTTCGTAATTGTAGGGAATTTTCCTTCCATGTGGCAACCCCTAAACTTTTTGCTATTGTTTTTAACCTTGTTCTTGACTTTGCCAGAGAAGTACAGCCTTCTGCCGCACTTCTCTGGGCTTTCGCTCCTTTCTTACGGGGAAACTGACATGCCCTTAAGACAGTCAGTACCGGGGAACGTGGTTTCCCGTAGTTTCTTTTATCGTGTCGCAGCTTTAGTGCAACACGACACAAGAGGGCACTGTAAGCTAAGTTACAGCTCTCTTGGGTCTCTAGCCTTCTACAGGCCCTAGATACTCTTTTAGGATGGTATTTGATCGGTGCAAGTCATTCAGGGACTGGAATGGTGGCAGCGATCGTTTTGTTTATTTTGAGCTCCTTTTGGCGTTCTGAGCACGTTTTTGCACTGAACCCAAAATGGTGGCCTGGCTCCCAAAATGGCCAGGCCGCGAGGCTCCTTTGTCCTGTCCACTGTCCGTCTTGCTCCCTTCACCTTCCCCAGGTCCGGCGACCCGGGGCCTTCCTTATTTGGGCATGTACTTTCCCGCGAAACGTGGTTGCTTTCGCGGGCTTCTACATGTCGTTTGCGTGCCTCCAGGGTGTGGGCTGGGATGTCTGGTCCCAATACACATCCTGGGTGCCAGAGAGTCTAGGGTGGTGTGAATGCCTGGGACCACCGTGGTCCGTGATTGGTCCACGTATGGTATGTGTTTTGATGAGCGGATCTCCCATTGGCTCCCCTCCGTTTTGGCGCGAAGGGAACCGTGGATAAGAGGGGGCTGGAAACACCACTACCATGTCGATCTCCTGAGTTCTCACGAACGAAGGAATACAGGAGCCAAGTATCCTGCAACTACGAGGCTGGACCGAGGAATCGCTGGTGACCCGCTGAAGGAATCCTCCTTTTCACTGCTGTCGTCCGGAGAGCCCCTGTCCTCCTTTGATCGAACCAGAAGGCCTGTACTGGTGCTTCGACCTTTGGAATAGCAGGAACAGCTATTCCCGGCATCTTCAACCATCTCCTGCCAAGTAAGCCTTCGGAAGCGTCTCTGGGCCATCCAGTTGACTGACCAGCTTACAAAGGAGTTTGGCTCTGCAACCGCCGCCAGGTTGTGTTGTATTGCGAGTCCTTGTCCCTCTCCCACGCTTCGTGCACTTGGCGTTCCCAGGTCTGAAGGGAGGAGGGTTCATTTGGCTCGAATACGCACGGCCGCTGCGTTGTCCTGTGCGGCAACAAAACTGTGCCGGTTTCGTCGATTGGGACGTCTTTTTGCTCTACACGACTACAAAGCGTTCCCTGCTCTTCTGAACCTGCCAGCTGCTGAAACTATCGTGGAGAAGCCTGGGTCTGCTTGCTTCGGGGACCGGTGAGTAGTATATCTAGGATCTGGTCGCCCTCCTGCAGTATCCCATTGCTTTTCCCTGCTGTGTAAAAACAGCACCCTTTTGCCGCGCTCGCGCTCTGCTTCTGCCCGCTGTGGAGGCTGCGCTTGAGTTGCGGAACCTGTTCTTCTTCTGCTGTGCACTAACGTGAACCGCCTGACTTCCTCCGAAGAGCTTCCCCTTGTGCCCGTCGGCACCGGCGTGGCAGGTACTTTGAGCACAAGGCTCCACTCTTCGCAGGGCTCGGACTTCCATCTTCCATCTAGTTAGGTGCCTATGAAGGCGAACTGAGTCGAAAGCATTATCGCACTGCCTGTTTTCCTTCCCTTTCAGGTGGACTACATATTTCGTGCTTTAAACGCTTGCGACTGTGTATTTGTATATATATTGTGTTGATATGGTATGTGTTGGTTTAATATTGTGATATTGTGATTTTCTCGCTACGCTCGTTGTTTTAAAGGCCTTAAAATAAATGTGTTTATATTTTTGATATAACACCTGTTTGGAGTAGTTTGTAAGCGCTCTTGCTTTGTGTGCTCACTGCGGGCTTTCAGTCACCCTCACCCCTCTTGAGACCTAGTCTTGACCGCCGCGATCGCTACCTTGATTGGTCTGGCTTGTCCAGAGGTTACCCTGTTCCAAGTAATTAGGTTGGCCTTCTGAACTTCTGCGCCACCAGGACAGAGTTCAGAAATCCGTCTTAACAGACAGCAATGACAAGAAATGTGATTTTATGCAAAATGTATTTCAGCCGGAAGTGTGAAACTTTATACACTTGTTCCCATGTTAAACACGCACACTTGCAGAAATTTGCTTAAAAATGGGACATTGTGTTCCTAGTGAAAAGGGCAAAATTCTGTGAAAAGCGGAGACAAGATCCCACAGCTACAGTGTTTTGAGGAATAGCTGCTATGAAAAATATGTAATCTGTATATGTGACTTTTAGAGAGGTTGCACATGTGGAAATATGTATTTTGCCAAAAGTGTATTTTGTATTCCAGGGGCTAAGGGTGGATGCTCAGCCTCATAAAATCACACCATAAAGATGACTCTCTGTTTCTCTCCACCTATCAAGGCAGAGAGTACACTCTGACCCAATCACCTTTCAAAGGGGCAAGCCACTGCCCACACACCCCCTTTATGATGGCATTCCAGAGCATAAAAAGAGACAGCTCACCACACATAAGGGCAGACAGATTTGCTCACTATCCTGATGCTGGCGGAGCACCCTACTGCTGAACTCTACATCTTCCTTGCTCCAGACTCCAGAAACTTGGCAAAGCAAATGGCCCATTTCATAGCTGAACCATTCTCAGCTAGGCCTCAAATTCCAGAACAGAACCCCACAAGCCTAAGGGCAAGCATCATAATACAGCCGGGCTGTGCTGTTACAGCTGGCCTGCTGAAAATAAATATCCTCAGAACCAAGAAGGGCAGATCCAGTCCAGTCCTGTGCCGTGCTGTGACCAGAGTGCATTGCAGATCCAGTCCAGTCCTGTGCCGTGCCGTGACCAGAGCGCCTTGCTGACGCTGCCCAGTCCGATGTGCCCAGCCGTATTTCTAAACCAGATCCAATCCCCTGACCAGAACTGACAGTCCCATTTAAAAATGTCTCCAGTGAGTATAAATAGGAAGAATTGGGTCAATAGCATATGTACTTTGCATAGTCTCATCCCTATCTTAGACCCATCCGATCTTGTATTCAGAACCTGTATTGTTAGGAGTATCTTTGCATTGTCTGAACCCTCTTTTCCAAACCATCCTATCTTTCCTCCATAACCAGTATTGTTAAAACTATCTCTGCACTGATCCTTTTCTCATCTGAGGAAGGCGAGTTTTCTTAGCAGGCAGTAACCCTGATCAAGTGACTGTGTTCCTGTGTGGTATTCGTTTTGTTCATAGTCATCCTCTAGTGTAAGCCACCCATTTGTCATTTTTAAAAGTGCATTCCTGTTTCCATTCTTGTGCCTATCTCGGAAAAACAAACTCTAACTTTACCACTGTTTTACTGCAAGAGGTGATGGGGAACCCACTTACTTCTCTAGCCACCCCATTTCTATTCCTCCACCTATATATATGTGGTAAAAAATGAAATTCAGGAAAAATGGTTAATACCTAATAAATATTTGCTGGCCAACAGCAGTCTAGATGGGTAGCCGCAGACTGGCCCATTGTTGATTAGCCTCCACGGATCTCTAACTTCCTAGCTCTACATCTTCTTTTGAATAAAACCCAAACCTGGTATCCCACATAAGAGGAACTAGAGGTTGAACTCACAAAATGTATCAGCTTGAGAATAAGACACTTTACGGAAATATTCTCATTTTGCACGGGAACTATTTGAGCAGATGGCACCTATAAAGCTCAAAGTGGTTAGAGAGAATAGAAACCATCAGAAATGGTTTGACTCAGAGCTAACAAAACTCAAAAAAGAAAAAAGAGGTACAAAGAGCTGTGGAAGTGTACAGAAAAACTACATAAAAATGGGATTAGCGAGGCTAAGAAATTATTTGCAATCTTAAAGTCTATCGAAAAAGCCCAAAGTTCTGCCCCCTCCTTTTATTCCATCTCAGGAGGACTGTGACAATCTACATAAGGCCTTCGCAGGGAATCAATTACAGCATCACAAGACACCCCCAATGCTAAGGTAGCTACATCTATATGGGAAGACCCTCGGCTGGGTTCAGACAGCTTTAAGATTCTTCCTATAACGACAGAAGAGATGAGTAAGGTTCTACCAGCCAGGAAGCCCACTTTATATGCCGAAAACATCATCCGCCCAAGAATAATACAGGAAAATTTGCACCAGTATTAACCAAAATAGTAAATGCCTCGTATAGAGATGGAATCATTCCCAAGAGCATCACATCAGTCATCATTACTCCTCTTCTAAACAAAACAGGGTTAGATCCCAAAGAACCAGGGAATATGAGACTGATCACAAATTGCAACTTCCTGCTCAAAGTGGTTCACAAAGTTGCTACAGCACAACTACAAAAGCATGTTGAAGTGAATCATATACTGCATGATCAACAATCCTGTTTAAGAGCCGCACACAGTACAGAGACAGGAATGTTAGATCTGCAGACTCACATGCTTAGTCTGCTGGACAGGGGCAAGGCAGGGCTACTAGTGCTCCTGGATCTGAGTGCGGCCTTCAATCTAGTCGGCAGAAAGTCACTCCAAATGGCTTTGGGGAAAGTGGCACATTGCTCCAAAGGGGCCTCCACATGGCTGGCATCCTTCCTTGCGGGTAGAGAGGCCAAAATCCACTGGGGGAATAAATCCTCCAAAACGGCACCCATCAGGTATGGTGTGCCGCAGGGGGCTAGTTTATCGCCCCTCCTCTTTAACCTCTACATGAGATGTCTCTGTGAGGTACTCAAAGGTATCGGAGCATTTTGTACCAACTATGCTGACGATACCCAGTTGGTGGTGGTGATATGCGGTAATTACACTGAGGATAGCGCCAAAATCGCGACACTATATAATATCATAGAAAATCGGACGGACAACAATTGGGTGTGCCTTAATGGCGGCAAAACAGAGAAGATGGTTTTTGGTACCCACCAGGCTTGGTCCAAACTGGGGAATGAATACGAGGCCTTTTACATCAAAGACACTCGCATACAGGTGTCTAGGAAGGTGAAAACTCTTGCGCTTGTTCTGGAAGCCTCAATGGAATCAGAGGCTCAGGTTCAACACCGTTACAAGAGCAATCTATACGATCTATGCCTACTCAGAGCTATACAGCCCTTCCTGAATGAAGAGATCTGTGCCACGATCGCAAGGGCCATCATTCTGTCCCGCTTAGATTATGGAAACACACTAATGCTTGGTGCTAGCAAGAGTTGCGTAGCTAAATGCCAGGTTATGGAAAACAACGCGGTCAGAATAATCAAAAGGAAGAGGAAAAGTGAACACATTACCACAGATAGAAGAGCACTTCATTGGTTGAAGGTTGGTTGAAGGTTGAAGACAGGATCCATTTCAAATCCCTAACATTGGTTCACAGGTGTCTGCATGGTAACGCTCCAGCGTATCTTAATGAGAGAATTGTCCGATTCATACCTACCCGTGCGCTGAGATCAGAGGATCTAGGCATGATTACAGTATCAGCCCACAAATGAGCAACCGGTCTGGGAAGAGCTTTTCCTGTGCTGGCAGCAAAAAAAATGGAATAGCCTTCTGCTAGCCATTAGACTGGAACCCAGCTACATGGCTTTTAGGAAGAGCCTAAAAACGTATCTTTTTAAATAAGGGGTGGCCTACCCATAAAGGAAGGTTAGTTAGGATAGGTCTTTTGTTCCGTACCTTTTTATGTTGTAACTTCGTGTTTACGTTTATGCGCCCCGATGCCTGTGGGCTTTCGGCGCTTTATAAGCTCATAAATAAATAAATGCCAAACACACATTGGGGGTCATTACGACCCCGCCGTTAAGGGGTTAACTGCGCCGTAAAAGGCTGCGGCGCCGTTAACCTCTTAACGCCTTACTACGAGGTCCCTTTGCGGCTCCCGACCTTAACGGCTTGTCTGGACCAGCCGTTAAAGTAGGGACCCGCAAAGGGACCTTGATGGCAATTTCCGGTACCGTAATTGCCGCCTTCCCCATTCCCATTGAGCCCTATGGGGCAAAAATGGGAATGGGGAAGGACCATGGCGACATGGGGAATTACCGCCCCGCCAACCTCGGAATGGGGTGGTAATTCCCCATTTTGCCATGGCGGACTCCGGCATCGACCATGGTGCTAATAGCACCACGGTTTAGCGCCGGAGTCCTAATGAGGGCAATTATGTTGCTCTTCACCAGTTAAATACATAAAATATCCTGAACTCAAAACACTGTGGGCCTCATTATGAGTTGTACGGAATTCCAGTGGCAAATCCACAGATTTACCGCCAGATTACAAGTCGTGGCAGTGTAAGCCCCCATTCATTTGTAATCCATAGCTGCCGGTAATTCTGCCGATTTTGCCAATATTTTTGCAGAAAGAGGGAGGATTTACCTCCAGCGCAATGCTGGAGGTAAATCACCCACTCCAGGGCCAAACTCCTAGTATTGCAAAATGGGAAAAGTGGTGGTCATTCTTCACTACTGCACCTCCATACTCGTAATGAGCCCCACAGTGTCCCAGAGCTTGTGCCTATAGGTGGCTTCACATCAAGATATACAGGGTTCGCCAACCCGCACCACAGTCTGAACCTGAAATGTTATGGTGACTAAGTCCCGGCCTGACTGCATTCCAAACATTCTGACTCCAGAGCAGACAGCCAGGCAACTGAAAGTATGTCCCTGCATCAAAGAAACAGCCACTTCCAGGCAACATTTCTTTTAACAAGGCACTCTTTCTCTCTTAATGAATCTTTTTTTAAATTCCCTTTCAACATGACAGCCACCAATTTAATGGACCAAATTAAAAGCTAAAGAATGGAGAAAGCTTTCACTTTTGTAAAGAGAAACCGTCCACTTTAACATCACCCCAAATCCATGCTCGGTTTAAAACTGCTCCTGTGCAACTAACTGTGCATTTAAATGCTCACCTGATTAAGCCAAACGTATTATTTAAATAGCAGAACTAGTAGCTACATTTAATTACTGATCTATTTTATGTGTTTACTTTATGCACCATCAAACTGATGTGTTTGCGTCACCACCACCACAACAGCAAAAACTATACTTCTATAATTACTGTTATGTTATTTATTTATTGTGCATTCTTTAGGCGCTTATACAAAAAGTAAACTGTTCTTCAAATCGCCCACCGGGCAACAGGAAGGGAACGAGGGATTGAAAACAATACACTGGAGAATAAAGGCGGCCCTACTCGGCCTTGTGAGTATTCAGAGCATGCAAGTGTAGGGAGAAGAGAGGGGAAGAGGGAATACGGGTTACATGCTGGAATGTCCGTGCTCATAAGTGAGCAGCAGATGTAAGTGTCCAGTTTAGGAAGTGCTATGGAGCGATCAGCTGCAATATATAGGTAGACACAGGCATGGGTCAGTCCAGGCATACAGTGGCATATGCCAGTGGATGCCAAGGCTAGTGCTGTGGGCGGGCAGATGCTGAAGGCGATTGGGTGTGGGTGGCAAGGGCGCGAAGGACACATAAGGGCCCTGGTGACCAATCTCAGCAACTGTGGGGTTAGCAGAGGAGGACGGAAGGGAAGGAGGAGGTGAAAAGGAATGTCTTGAGGAGCTTCAGGAATTTGAGAAGATCCGGCTCAAGATGAAGAGGAAGGGGGAGGTTGTTCTATAAGAGGGAACCAGCTGAGGAAAAAGATCAGCCACCGGCCCTCTGTGTAACAAAAAACGCTTGACACACCGAGAGTTGGTACCAAAGGACTGTAGAGGTCTATATGGAGAGTATTTAGTAAGAGCAAGTTGCAGATTGCTCTTACTAAATACTCTGCCTCTGCCTCGTCCCCGGCCCCACACAGCCTTATAGATGAGGCAGAGGGATTTGAATTTGATCAATGCAGCACCAGGGAGCCAATGAATTGTTTTTAGGGCAGGAGAGATGTGGTCCCTGGACTTGAGATGAAGGATATGTCTCAGTGCCCTTTTCTGGATCAGCTGGAGGGGTCTTAGGAAGAAGAGGGAAGATTCAAGAGAAGACTATTGCAGTAGTCTAGCCTAGAGAGAACCAGGGCTATGGTCACATTGAGCTTCTTGGGGAAAATGAGAAAATGGTAGAATTCCTTTGAGACGGAAGAGTGGAAAGTGGGACTTTTTGCCAATATCCTGAATGTGAGGGAGGAACAAGAGAGAGGAGTCGGTGATGATTCCAAGGTTTCTGGCTTCGGATGATGGAGAAGGGGGAGAGCCTATGGCCAGAGTGAGGGGAAGAAAGAGGGAGCAGTGGTCCCAATAGGAAGGATCTCAGTCTTGCTGGCATTGAGACAAAGAGTGTTGGATGTGCAGCAGGACTGGATGGCAGATAGGCAGTCCGGGATGATGGAAGAAGTAAAAGGGTCGTCAAGGGGTGCCAGTGGAGCAAGGTAATTGTTAAAAAGCAACAGGGAGAGGTTGGATCCCTGGGGGACACTGCAGGTTGGGAAAGAGGTAGGGGAGGAGAAGGTGCCCAGAATAACCTGGGATGGATGGTCATTTAGGAAAAACATCTGCCTGTCCAGTGGCCTCTCCGAGATAACTAGGGTATCATGAAGCCATTTTATGAGAATGGAGTGGTTGACCGTGTCAAAGCCAGTGGAGAGCAAGTACAATAAGGACAGCTGGAGAGTTGGAGTCAAGAGATGCGAGCAGTTCTTCACGGGAGTTCAGAAGAGCAGTTTCCGTGCCTCTGAATGCACGTAATCCAGATTGATGGTCGTAGAGACCGCCAACAAGTTCAGTGTGTGAAGTAAGTTGGGGGGAGGCCAGCTTCTCCAGGAGTTTCCCGAGGAAGGTGGTGATAGAAATAGGATGATAGTTGGCTGGACAAGTGGGGTCTGCTGAAGGTTTTTTCAGGAGGGGGCGTACAAGGGAGTACTTGAGAGAGGAGGGGAAGATCCAGTGGCAGAAATAAGCAAGTGTGCGGCAAGAGAGCAAGTGTTGTCCTTAATGGTTCTGGAGGAGCAAGGGGAAACCTCTTTGGAGAAGACCTTTAAGGAGTGGACAACTCTGGTGACCTCATCAGGTGTGACAGCGGAGGAGGAGGAGAGAGATGAAGTAGGAGGGTGGGAGGCCATAGCAGGCAAGGGAGTGGAGGGGGAGAGTGCATAAAGGGACAGAAGAGAGCTAAGGATGTCCTGAGTTTTACTAGTAAAGTTTGTGGCCAATGCGTTGCACAAGGATTGGGAGGGGAAGGGTGAAGAGGAGACTACAGAACGGTTGGCAAGTTCCCTGCAGATTTTTAAGAGTTCAGACATGTTGTTGGATGCACCAGAGACCCTCGGCTGGATGTGGGCCCTTTTCTTGGCGGGGATGGAAAGTCTGTATTGTCTTTGGAGCAGGCAACAGGCCAGTTTGTCAGAGGGTGAGCCAGAGGTCTGCCACTTCCATTCCACAGCTCCACACTTGCGTTTCAGGTCTGCAAGTTCACAGTCATGCCAGCTTTTATGCTTAGAGGCAGGTTCCAAGCGGATCCTCATGACTGGGCCAAGAACGTCTAGAATGTTAGAAATGGCCAGATGGAGGTTGCTGAGAGCAGAGTCAGCAGCAGAGTCTTGGTGGGGGGGGATAAAGGTGGATGCGAAGGCAGCAGCTGACACTCGTTTTATCGGACAGATGTTTGTGAACGAGGTTGGCAGGGCTGAAGGAGGTGCGGTCAGAGAGCCGAGAGGGCCCAGGTGAGAGGAGAGGAGGGAGTGGCCTGACCAGGATAGAGGGGTGATCAGAGGGGAGGGGAGTGCAAGATCAGAGTAAAACCAGTAATTAATACCCTCATTAATCTTGGGAGTGAGTCATTATTACTCGATATAATGACCATTCCCCATCTTCTTTGGGTCAGGTCCTTATGCCATTATAATGGCCCCATCTCAGTATTTAAAGCAGTAGCAATCACTCTGCACATTGTGCCTCTCCATGCACACATTCAGTGAGTATGTGTGCATCACTAATGCTCACATTTTCACCTGCTTTCTGACACCACCCCATCTTTTTAGCCCAAAAGTGAAAAAGTTGCGCCAGAACATCCAGTTACTTATAGAGTAAAAAGATCTGTCGAGTGGGGTCAAAATATCACTTTTTCTTCCACCCTTTTGTGCCTGATTCACAAAGCGTTTTTTAATGGGTCCCATTGAAAAACACTTTGTGAATCAGACCCAAAGTATTTAAAAGTTAGTTAAATAAAATGATTGGTATAAGCAAGCTGTGTTGGAAATGCTGCCGGTTCAACAAATGTTGCCAAGAAGAATGTATTTGATATGAACATTCTGCAAAAATGATCAGTGTGCTTGATCGTTAGCTGGGCAGCTTGAGGCTGAGCAGTTTTAGAGAGATGACTTGCAAGTTTAAACGTGAAAGTTAGAAAAAAATCCTTAATGAGGATTATCAAAACATCACACCCTCCGCTCGCCCAATTTTGTAAAATGTTACATGCTTTGTTGGGTGCAGTTTTACAATTCCACCCTGTCCCTGAGCGGCGGAGGAGTGCTTTGCATAGGGCACGGGATATGGCAACAGCCAGAGCTTTGTAGGGTACAGAGGCAGCCTCGGGTGCTTGCAGCTAATGCAGTCGCAAGGGGATGTTCACATAGGGCTATCAGATACAGGCATGAGGGTAGGTGGTGTGGTCCGCTCCCGGACCACCGGAGCAGGCCAAGCTGATGTCGGGATCACCCGACAGGACTCATTGAGCCGGATACATGCAGCTCCCAGACAGCAGGGGGCACCCTGCTTACTTCGGATCACTGGAGCGGACCATGACGGCTGGGGGCACCCAGCTCGCACCCGCCTCGGCTCTGGGGGCACCCAGGACAAGGCTGGTGGGCAGGCTGTGTTCACATAGCAAGACAGCTTCAGGGGGATGGTGTTGCCCAGCAGGGCCAATGTCCAAATGCCGGGCCACGTGGCTAGGCCCGGCATTTGGACGGTGTTGCCCAGCAGGGCCACCGTCCAAATGCCGGCCCACGTGGCTAGGCCCTCAGCATGTTGCGCCACACTGGCATGGTGCTTGCAAGAAGATACAGGAGTCAGCAGTAGGATCGACTGACGAGCCGGAAGCAGCTCATCCATTTTATTACTTTGGTCACATGGTTGCCACCATGTGACCATGATACAGATCCTGGGAGCTACCATTCTCCCCAGGAGGGGTGACAAGCAACAGTAGGGGTGCTGCAACCGTCCAAAGGTAGGATGGCGTCAAGTAGATGGCCGGTAGTGGACCGTGAGCAAAACAGGTGGCCTTTAATAGTGAAAATATCAAACACAAAATGTTGAACCGGGATTTACAAAATAAACACATCAGGAATTGAAAGAAATGAGAAGCAAAAATAGATTAATTTAATAGAAAACACTAAAACATGAGCAACCAACCGAAGAAACTCCAAGGGCCTCATTACGACCCTGGCGGAAAGTTACCGCCAGGGCCGTGACTTTACCGCCATGGTGCTAACTACGTTAACACCATGGCGGTAAGGGGATTTACCGCCCCATTCCGACCTTGGCGGGGCGGTAAATCCCCAATCCCCATTTACCCTTCCCCATTCCCATTTTTGCCCCATAGGGCATAATGGGAGTGGGGAAGGCGTTAATTACGCCACCGTAAATTACGGTGGCGTAATTAACACCAAGTTCCCTTACCGCCATGGATTTTTACACCCGCTAGAAGCAGGTGTAAAATCCGCCATGGCGGAAAGGGAACTCGTGATTGGCGGTAAGGGGTCGGCGCAGCTAACGATGGCGCTAACCCCTTACCGCCAGGGTCGTAATGAGGCCCCAAGTCTTCTTGCTCCAAAAGTTTCCCCTCACTCTAAACCCCTAAAATCACTCGACCACGACCCTAAAATCATAATCCATGCATTGAAACAATACCTTTTTCCAAATGCATGTACTCCTTCTTAGTCCCCTTACCAGACGCTGATGTAAAATCTGCTCACTATTGGGACATACATGCCATTTTAATTGTTTTGCTTTTTCTCTTCAACATGAAGTGCATTCTGGATTTGTTTTTAAAACCTGCCCCATTGCCCAAAGTTCTGCTTAGTGCTTTATTTTATTTATTTTTTTTCTTTATTTTTTTTATTTTTATTTGGTTTCGAAAAAAAACCTTTAAAAATGTTTCTTTCTCAGTCACATTACTATCATTTTACAGTCCCACACGCTCACGCAATAAGTTTCTCAGTTATCTCCCGCCATATTCATAGGTTCATTTAGGCTAGGTTAATTGCGAAGCAGATGTGGGATTTGCCTCAGTTAAGCAAGTTTTTAGATCCTTTAAAAACATTACCAGTCCAAACATGACTTTTCGGTTTGAGCCATCGAGCATGGTTTTCCACCAGTCCATGGCACTATAAGTTTGACATTCTTTGAAGAGTGGTCAGAACAGTCTAGTTCGTAATGATCTGAACTTTTTACAGAATAGAGTCAGATGTTTTAGAGTCTCCACTGAGTGATTACAAAAACGGCATGTTGTATTTGCATTTTCATTCTGCTTCCAAGATTTTGTGCGGTCTTTGGTCTGAAACAGATTGAGTCGAAATTGCAAAAATAGTAATCTGGTGTTTTGATCAGGTGATTGAGTTAAGTAAGACTGTAGTTTATCATACTCGCGGGCTTCTGGTGGAACATCCTTATCAAAGGTGAGCTTTCTCGCTCTATAGAGGTTCGATGCCAATCTGATCTCCATAGCGTCAGTTTTGCTTTATCAGGGTTTTTTATCAGAGTTTCAGTTTGTATGTTATTTATGTCCATTAACCCTATACAAAGATTACTCCACTCTGATAGTACCGTGTGTTGTAGGTCAGAGGCTGGGTTTTGAAGGATTTTGAATTGTGGAACTGGATTGTCTAACAAAGTCTTCCTATACAGGGTAAGTGCATTCCAACTCACCCTCGCTTTTATTGATATCAACCCCAGTTCGTATCGTATGTTACTTGTAGGACAGCCCTTTGGTAGATGTAATGCTCTAGTCCAGAAAATGTTCTCCAGTGTGTCCCATAATTCGTATGGACAACCAAACATGTTTTCAGCACCGTATATTAAAGCTGGGACAGCTTTTTGTCGATAAAAGTCGGTCATTGGTTTTGCTGAAAATTTTCCGTACTTTTTATTTATAATCGCGGCTTGACAGGCTAACTGTTTGCATTTTCTTTTTGTTTCTTCCACCCATGGTCCGTCGTTTATATTCGAACTTATCAAGGATCCAAGGTATTTAATGTGGGATGATGTTCTAAGAGGTGTTTTTTCTAGATACCAGATTTTGTAGTGTCAGTACTTCACATTTTTGTTTATTTATGCAGAGATCATTTTCGTTGACAAACTTTTCAAGGGCGTCTAACCTTCGTTGTAGCCCTACCGGAGTAACATCTAAGAGTATTAAGTCATCTGCATATATTAACCATCCTATATGAGAACCATGGATTTTTGGTGGAAAAGTTGCAACCCTGTTAAGGGTATCTCCTATATCCGATATAAATAGGTTAAATATGATGGCCGCCAAAGGACACCCCTGTTTCACGCCTTTATATGTTTTTACTGGTTTAGATAGTGTGCCACCTCGATCTAGTCTAATCTGTATGGTTGTATCTGAGTGCAGTTCTTTTATTGCAGCGAGTAGACTTGCCGGGCACCCCCAAGCTTCAAGTTTAGCCCATAAGATTTGTCGGTTGACACTATCAAAGGCATGCGAGAAGTCAATTGAAGCCACATAGATTGGGGCGTTGGTCCTAATTGATTCCATTTTTAATAGATTCAGTAGTAGAGTGTTTAAACTACAACCAACTCCTTTGGCAAAGCCAGCTTGTCGGATATCAATGTGATTTGTTTCTATCGACCATGCTGACAGCATTTTTTGCAATTGACGTGCGTAGATCTTACCCAGCACGTCAAGCAAAGCAATTGGCTGATAATTCTTTGGGTTGGATCTGTCACCTTTTTTAAATATTGGTACTATGATGGCGTTTTTCCATGTTTTCGGTGTCATACATTTGGTTTTTATTCTTTCGAACAACATGCTGCAGAATTTGGCCCATGCTTCAGGATTTTGTTTTAGCATATGGTTTGTCAGTCCGTCTGGACCTGGGGCTCTTGAGGCGCTTGAGTTTATGATTGAGCTCAAGATGTCATTTTTGTCGAAGGACAAATCCCACGACGTTAATGTTTTAGCATTTGTTTTACCTTTTGCTTTTGAGCTACTGAACATTTCTGTATAATGTTTTATCCAAGTTTCCTCTAAGACTAGTGACGTTTGGATTGCGTCTTCTGGTGCAGCCATATTATTTATTAAGGTCCAAAATTCAGAGGAGTTGTTATTTTTTAGTTTTTTGAGCATCTCTTCAGAGACATTTTGAAGCAGTGTTGCGTTATAAACCTTTCTCCAATTACGATATTTTTGAGTTTCAAGTTTTTTCCCTGCAAGAAAAAGACTTTTATCCTTACACGATAGCCTTCGGATTTCTCTACGCATCATCCGTTTTCGTTGTAATATTTGGATATCAAACTTGTGCTTGTATTGCAGTCACCGCTGTTTCAGCCCTTGTTTATGTTCTGCAAATTGCATAAGTATGTGCTGATATTCAATCGCATCAGATGTTAGTGCCATAATGGATGTGATCTGATTTACGTCACTAGTTTTCAGGTTTAAACTTATCCTTCCTGAGCGATATGAGATGTCATGTGTCCATAATTTTTGTGTACGTTTTTTGCTAGAAGTGAAGGTCATTTTTAGGAGATTATGATCACTGTGTTCCATCTTACATACTTTCAGTTCACAAGCTTTTGGTAAAAAGGATTCTGATACAAAGAAGTAATCAAGTGTTGAGTACTGGTTTTCTCTACTCCATGTTGGGTTTGCCGGTATGTCACCAGGCAAGTTTCCATTGAGAATTGTCACTTTTCGAGAGTCCATTTCGAGGCACCATAAACGGGTCACTTCCTCGTATGCCTTTTTTCTAACTGTTTTCGCTACGTTCTTTGTATCTATGTTCACACAGTCGATATTCAAATCGCCACAGATGATTATTTGAGCAACGCTTGAATTTTCGAGAATTTCGTCTAGAGTGGCAGTCACTTGGTCAATAAATGTTATCGTTCCCGTTGCGGTCTGGTTCCAGTAAAGATTGATAATGTAGAGGAACTCAGCCCCGCAAGTGCCTAGGATCTTTATTTTGGCAGTTTGTATATAGGGTGCAACGTTCTTGGATTCAAAAATCCTAAGGCCAGATTCTTTTTTTGCGGCTATTAATAGTCCAGCCATTGGTCTACCTTTTCTCTGTTGCATAGCAGGATTTAGGGCTATCTCAAAATCGGAAGAGAGTGGGCATTCCCTTAACCATGTTTCCTGAAGGCAAATCAGGTCTAAACTCTGCGACCATTGTGTGTGGAACAAATGGATAAATCCGCGCGTGTTCCACGATCCAAAGTTCAGTGTCCGGTTTTCCCAATGGTTCTGGCATTACTTTCGCTGTTTATTATTTAGAGTGGAAGCCAACCAAGCCCAGTTTTCGTCTTCATTGTGTTTTGCATTGTCGTTTTCGCCGATCGTTTTGTCAAGTTTTGTAGTATTGCCTTCAATCGTTATTTTGATTTGCTCCTCTAGTTTTTGTCGACCTATTTCTTTTGTTTTAGATTTTGATTCTGTGAGCGTAGGTGACAGATTTGCCCTGCTTACCGGTGACTTTTCATTTGCGTTACCATTTTCTACGTTCTTTGGGGCTTCGTTGGTCGTGCCCTTGATCAGGCGTTCTTGTACAGCATCGTTGTGTGGCCTGAAGTACAAATCAAAGCCCAATGATAGTAATGCAGGTACGGCATCTAGTAATAGGTCTCTTATCCTTCTTGAGGCAAGATGTAAGGTTACTATATAATTTCTTTGCTCACAGTGGAATTCTACAATTTGTAGGTCTTCTGGGATTATGGTTCGCAAGCTAGGCACAAGATGGAAAAGCCTGGTTATGTAGTACCGGTTTAGAATAAAGTTTTCCATCGCCTCAACCTTTTCTAAGATCAGTCTTTCAAATGTTGAGTTTTTATTCGTTATTTTATGATTTGTCTTTTTACACCGGGCAATAGTTTTTGTTTAGTTTTTAAATTGTGGTTGTGAATCTAATGTATTTTGAGTTTGACGCGATTTCTGTATTTTATTTAGCTTTTCCAGGGCGTTTTCCATCTTTAGTGACTCAGATGCCTAGAGGCCATTTGTTTTGTGCGCTTTTCTTCCATTGTCAGAAATGGAGTACCCGGCTCTTCATTAGTGTTTAGATCTGTATTTTTCGTCATCAATTTGCAGATTCTATGTTGTTTCAGTTGTTTTACAGCACTCTGGAGATGGGCAGTGGAAGGCTTGTTTATATCTGCAATATCGACGTTTAGAATCATAGGACCTACTGTTGATTCATTTGGTTCCTTTTTTTCGGGACACTCCAGCTCTGTTTGAGGGATTTCCTCGACATCATCATATGTGGATAAGTTAATCAGGTCATTTTCATCATTTTGTGATGTTTCATCATTTTGTGATCCTTCCAGAGACTTTGGATTTTCAACACTCGTGATTTTTTGTTTTGGTGTTGTTTTCTTTAGATTTTGTTCTTTAGTCTCAGTGTTATTATGGACCGTTAAATTGACGGTTTTTATATTTCGTAAAAAATTTCTTCATCCGTTTCCTCGTCTCATTCTGTTTTTTAATTGATTTTTAGTTTTTTTGCCCTGGGTTTTTGTTTGTCCAAAGGTAAAGGTTTTAATTTGCCTCATAGGGCAATTCACTCCTTTAAAGATGTCGAAGGTGGGTAGATTTTTATTGGATTTTGTCTCCGGTTTTTCTGTAGTTCCCGTTTTTCCTTCTGTGCTTTCGTTAGATGTCTCTGAAACAGTTTTGGATGATGAAGGAGTTTGTGGGTCCATATTACTAGGTTACTCACTTTGCGGCTGTCTTCCAACGCTTCGTCAAAGGAAGTCAAATCTTGAGTTGCTAGATCTGTGCCTATGTCTCTCAATACTGGTTGATCCGCGTTTGTAATACTGTCTATCATTATTGCCTCTTTTGTTTTAGAGCATAGAGTGTCACAGCTTTTCGTATTAGGTACGGTATTCTTTGTTGTTAAATCAAGTTTAGAGATTCCAAGTCTGCCATTTGTTACTATATGGCTATAGGTTTCTATTGAGATGGCTGGTTGTCTACATCTCACTAGATTTGGAATATCAGTGCCTTTTGATGTCACAGGAATTTCTGCAGGTACTTTCTCAATGTTGGTGTTTTCCATATGTTGCTCAGGATTATGTCTGAATAATTTTAGGGCTTCTTTAGCTACTTCTGCGAGAAGTTTTTTTTCTTCCTTATTGTTTTGCATCTGCGCCGAGACTGTTTCTAACAGGAGATCCATTTTACTACTAATGGTAGAGAGATCCTTTTTATAGCTCGTGATTTTTCTTTCAGCTTCCATTTGTTTTGTGTTTTGAAGAGCCGATAGAGTTGTGAGATTTTTGATGTTTTCATTTAGGTGTTCATAAAGCTTAATAAATGGGGCAATGGACATACCCATCGCTACCATAATGATTGCCTGTAAGTCTTTGCCTGACAAAATGTTTTGCTCAGGCTTTGTATGCCGATCTTTTCTATCCTGTTTTTGTTGAAAATGTCTTCTAGAGTTCCTAATTTTGGGGTAGGGACGCTCCATTAATGAGGAGTCAGATGATGTGCTGTCGGATGTTTGAGACTGACAAGAGTGTCGTTCCATGTTTCTTGGGGGTTGCGTGTCATGCTCAGATGTCGTAGATTCTGGCCTTGTTTTAGGATTGCTCTTTGTTTCAAAGTTTAAGCTTTTTTCGCTGTGAGCATTGCAGTGTTGGAGAACTACTAACATGAGTTTGTCTGCGTTTGAGGATGGATTTGTCTCTTCATGTAGTATTTAACTTAGTATTTGGGAGGGAGACTTGTGTTGGTGTTTTCGCTCTTTCAGGTGTACGTATGGAAGATACTTGGGCAGTGTGTGTGTTTTGCTGGTCATGCCGAGTTTTGTTGATCCGAGCTAGGTCGGCTATTAGTTTCTCTGCAATGCCAATAGAATCCCAACGGTTTTCCAAGCTTTGTGCAGTTGGCGGTGAGCACAGCATTTTTAGTGCAGTTTTGGTTAGGTGTGTATTTTGAAAATCGTTAGGGGAGTTTATTTTTTCTTCGTTAGTCAGTGTTCCGTTATAGAAAACGTCATCAATCAGGTTCCCAGCGACTTTTCCACACATATCGGCTGGAGAAGTTGATGCACTTTCGTAGATTGAAAGGCTTTGTTTCTTGTTTTGCAGAGTGTTTATTTGCTCTGTTGTGGGTAAGCATGTGTGGTTTTCAGAACATCACATTTTTGGCGAAAGTGGTGAAAGTGGCTTATTCAGTGGTCTCACCTGCTGTGGGGTCAGAGTGCTGATGCTATTTATCACTGCGTCACTATTTAATTCAGGCATTTTTACCTCAAAGGGCGCCTCAGAGGGCGTTGTTTCTACGCCAGCATTCTCTTTTTGTTTGTAATTCCCGAGATTCTCTATAATGAGGTTTGAATTTGTCTGCGGCGCTTCAATCTGGGCGCATTCAAAGTGCCTACTATGAATGTCTGTCATGTTTTCCGCAGAAAGCGGTAAAGTCTTGCTATTCCCCTTTGCACTTTCACTTTCGGTTTGATTGTCTGGTATAGTTTCTGCGCAGTGCACCCCACCAGACATCATCATGACTACGTCATTTGGTTCGTCTGAGTCATACGAAACATGCGAGTCATACGAGTGAGATATACTTACTTGCCCTGTTTGAACTCTACGTCGCGGAGACGGAGGAAATTCTGTGGCGTCTTGCTGGGGTTCTGATTGCATCTCTTTTCTCGTTTGGGCTGTTGTTTTCTGTAGCTTTGGTGGTGGAGCAACAGATCCATCTGTGCGCCAACTCATTTCTGTTCCTTTTTGTCAGCAGTGCTATGTGATCAATGTATGCAAATTTATCTCATGAATATTGAGGAGTATTCTGAAAACCCGACATGGGTCCGTCCCTCGGGGCCTGGAGTTCGACAACCCTGATTCTAATGCATGAATAAGGAGGGCCAAATCCCAACATGTGTCATGCAAGAGGGGAAAATACTTCAGCGAATACAATACCTCAATGAATTGTTGTTGGAAATAAATACTGGGGGAGATTACAAGGTTTCTCCAAGCAATAGAGAATGATTCATGATCGGGAGACTAAATCTAATTCCTGCATTCTGGCGATGCTGCAATCAGGCCTACGGGGAGGTTAACCTCAAGTGTGTTTGCATAGTCCAATCTTGCATTGACAGCAGCATTGGTAATAAGGGCACAATACTTCAAGGCATGGAAGAGGGGGGTTTTCCCTCTGTGTTTTTAGTTGGACATAACAACTGTTTACCTAGTATCAATCTGTGGTTGCAGGCTGTTGCGTTAATTGAATAGGAAACCCACATTTTTAAATACTGGGTTAAGGGAGAGGGGTAAGCGCAGTCGGGAAGAATGATGGTCGTGGTTAGCTCCCACCAGTACTCTGTATGGAACAGAATGAGTTTGGCTTTTGATCCATTCAGTTGATGACTCCTCATCCACTCGCCTGTGCCCCCCAAACACATTTCTACATTCTTGTCTCCCCCCTGCACCTGAAAGTAGATACACCCACCAGACCTGCTCTGAACACTTACCGCTTTGCAATCTAGAAGAAATAGCAGGTGTGTGGGATCGGAGAACAGCTCATCGCGGGAATGCAAATGTAGTGTGCCAAGACGGCTTTACAGGTACTTCTGTTAAAAAAACATAAATAATTGCCCTGTGAGAGTCCACAAGCTGCAGGCATCCATGACGTCATTTCAAGTGTTGTCAGGCACTTTGTGGAGCATACTGTAACATAGCTGAGATTCCAGGGCCTGGAAAATGTGAGACAGAAACAGAATCACTGACAAGAAAGACAACCATGCTGGACAAACATGCTCTAAAGCTGTTCACCTTGGCGATTAATAAGATCAACAAAAGAACACCTCAGCCAAAGTCACCCAAATACATAATTTGACTGTGAAACAGAAAGTAATATCCTCGAATGAAGAGAAATAATTGACCTTCCCTATATTTGAAGGTTCCCAGAAGACTGTGAAACCACATGTCAGTTTCAAAACAAAAAACAAAAACATCTGATCAGAAAGAAAAAAACAAACCATCCAGACAAAAAGCCAGTTTCAAGGGATCCTGTGCCTTCTTAAGAAACATAAAGAGGCCACCTCCAACTATAGATCAGACATTAAAAGCGAAGACAAAGAAAATGCTAGTACAGACGACACCACAATTGTCAAATGTGAATGAATGAATTCAGGATGAACCAATAGTGATTTTAACTGATGAAGAAATTCATCACAGAAATATCATGATGACTCCATCAACTTACACATCAGAAGAAGAGGAAGAAAGCTTGATCATGTTCGAAGAAGAGTACATTGTACTAGATGAGGACATCTCTCTCATTGAGGCAGATTGTGAATGAAATGATCAAGTACCGGTCAAGGACGACATAACTCTAACCTGTGATGATATACCAGATACAAAACTAGAAATCTCCACGGAATCACAATCAAAAACTAAAGCCACGTAGAGAATACAAAAACAGCATGCAGTTCCTCCAATACATAGAGAGAGAAGAAACGCTGCCAAAGCTACCAATATTTTACGATCCCAGAAGATCTTATTAGGACAAGATTATAAATATTAGGCCCCTTTGGAAGAGAGTTGAAGACCTTGTTATGAATAGAACAAATGTATTACATGCAATACCTAATCTGCATTCGATTAAGTCAGAAGGTATCAAGACAATTGAATGTCTGCATGAATATGAAACTGATCATGTAGCAGTGCATTTGAATTCTCAAAGAACAGTGATTGCCATAATAAAAGCTATAAATTCCTTCCCCTCACTAGGCTTTGAGGCAACGTATAACAAATTAACCAACAACAGAACTAGAGGAGAACTAGATGGCATTCATTCACGATTGAGAGACAAACAGACAACATTGGAAGCAGTAGTTTCAAAACAAACTAGATATGCACAAAGAAATACCAACATGACAAGTAAGAAAGCATAACATAATGGTATAACAACGGAAACTCCATGAAACTTATGTTCTTGGAATTCACGGGGCTCTGCAAATCGGTTTGAGGGCGAAAATCAGAATTTAAGAAGAGTGGATATAATCTGCCTCCAAGAAACTTGGATTAGTAACCAGCCGATATGTGACGGATATACAATATTTATGAATCCAGCAATTACTCGACACAAAGGATGCCCCGCATCAGTGTTATTGATAATGATTAAAGCGGCTGCTAATCTACATATGATAGAGACAATTAACCCGAATCCTTTTATGCAAATGATCACATTGAAATCTACCACTAACACTGATAATAATGCGAGTTGGAAGAAAGGACAACAGAATCAGAAGATTCTATTCATATTTAATATCGACTGGAACCCAATAGCCATCAACGATAATTGCTTCATGGATGCGGTCTTCACAGCAATGGCCGAATTATCGGACCCGTATTCTAACAGAGAAACAATCATCTGTGGTGATATGAATATTCACCTATTCTCAAAACCAGATAACGAGATCACACAAAATAGTCTGACAAGGAAAGCCCAAACCTGGGAAAAAGAATGTTCCCTAAGAGATATTGAATTTCTGAATGGCCATTTGCGAGGAGACAAGCCGACATGGAAGAAAGGCAATTCGATAACATATTTAGATTATATCTTTGCAATGCGTTCACTCTGCGATGATTTGGACACGCTGAAAGTCATTGAGAATACAACTAGCGATCTTAACATCTAAACACTGACTTGGAAAGACAATCATAACCGTTCTCACACAAATATACCAATGAAACTGGAATTAAATCATGGATTAAACCATCCCGAAATAACAGAGGAACAAATTCAATGCCTACCAGATCCTTTCCGGCATACCGAAATGACAGCCTATGCCAAGATAGATTATGAATGGCTCCTTCGCCCATTCAAACTAAACTAAAAACCAAGATCATACCAAATGCCTCATACTAATGCATACAATAAGGAAACGGCGAAGAGGAAAAAGATCTTACGATCACAGATACGATCGACTCAGAAGTTCCATCCTGAAGAAAAAAAGAGGGCCACTAATAAATACAGACAATATTACAGAAATTGGCAGAAAAGCTCCCAGGCTATACAGATGCAAAATAATGCAGAAAATATGTTGGCAACTTTGCATCGACGAAACTCCAGATGGCCTAAGCAGTGTAATTTTAAAAACAAATCCATAAGCCTGGGCCAATTTCTGTGAACATCTTTTTCACATCATAATGGTACAAAAACAAATAGCGACTCTTTTGAAATCAGCAAAATTAATTCCAGTAGTCCAAAAAGGGGCCAGAAAAACTCCTACAAACTATCGGCCAATAGCGTTATTGGATCCCTATGGAAAATATTTACAACAATCCTACACCGAAGAATCACAGACTGGATAATATCAACTAATAGACGTTACCCGAGTCAAACAGGATTTACTAGAGGAGTAGGAACCAACATCAATCTATTTATCGTAAATATGCTCAAGTTGGAGGCAATGAGAAAGAAAACACAGACAATAGCAGTGTTTATTGACTTTCAAATGGCCTTTGATAGTGTCCATCAACAAACACTGTGGCAGAAACTTAGTACATGGAAATGTCCTACTTATAGTCTCGAGCCAATAAAAGCTTTATACTTATTCACAAATGTACGAGTCAGACTGTCACAAACGGGTGCTACATCCAAAGAAATTCCAACTTGGAATGGCTTGAAGCAAGATTGCCCATTGGCAGCCACTCTTTTTAATCTATATACTTCAGATTTTGCATTAATCAAAACATCTTAATTGCTAATCCGCCTATTTTAAATGAAACCCCAGTAAAATGGATAATGTATGCTGAAGACATAGTGTTGTTGGATAAAACACAAGTAGGCCTGCAAAAAAGAGTCAATTGGCCTCATTACGAGTCAGGCGTTAAGGGGTTAACGGCGCCGTAAACGGTGCTGGCCCTTAACGCCTGATTACAAGGTCCCTTAGCGCCATGGTGATTTTAACGCCTGCTTTTTGCAGGCGTTAAAAATCCATGGCGCTAAGGGACCATGGTGCTAATTACGCCACCGTAATTTACGGTGGCGTAATTAGCGCCTTCCCCACTCCCATTATGCCCTATGGGGCACAAATGGGAATGGGGAAGGGTAAAATGGGAAATGGGGATTTACCGCCCCACTCACCTTGGAATGGGGCGGTAAATCCGCCATCCACCATGGTGTAAACGTAGTTCACACCATGGTGGTAAGGGTACGACCCAGGCGGTAACTTAGCACCTGGGTCGTAATGAGGCCCAATGCCTTTTACACCTATGCAGAAGACAATGGGCCTCATTACGAGGTAGGAGGTAGCCATGGCGCTATTAGCGCCATGGCTACCCCCTTACCGCATTCCGGGTCCGTGTTCCCGGAATAGGGACTTACCGGGTCATTTCGACCTTGGAGGACCCAGTAAATCCCCATTCCAGGAACCATTCCCCAATCCCATTCGAGCCCCCATAGGGCTCAATGGGAATGGGAATGGGGATGGAGCTAATAACAGGCCCGCTACTAGCGGGCACGTTATTAGCTCTGAAGTCCCTTAACGGGTTCTTTCCATACCACCTGGGACCTCGGAATAGGGTGGTAAGGGATTACCGGCACGGGTGTCCTTACCGGTACCAGTAATCCCTTACCGCCCACCTCGTAATGAGGTCCAATAACTTAATTATTAATCTGACAAAATCTCAAGTTATGCCTCTATTGAATTCTTCAGGAAACAAAAAGAAAGAGCAAAACATCTATTTCAATTATACAAAACTAGATAATGTAAAAACTATTAAATACCTGGGCATATGGGTAAATCAGAATATTAGAGGAAAAGAATGGGTATCCCATTTGACTGTTAAAATTGATTCCTTGGCTCGGCAAAGGACAATGGTGCATAGAAAATATGGGAGATTCTCATTCAGACCATTGATTATGTTTTACCGACAGAAAGTCATAGAGATTGTGAATTATGGAAGTGAAACACTATTAAATCTATCATG
The DNA here is from genome assembly GCF_040938575.1 of Ambystoma mexicanum. Lineage (NCBI taxonomy): Eukaryota > Metazoa > Chordata > Amphibia > Caudata > Ambystomatidae > Ambystoma > Ambystoma mexicanum. The sequence goes on from NC_090937.1 coordinate 1,526,419,197, forward strand.
GCAAATTTGGGACTATTTGGAGGGAAGATTCTTGAGAAATGTGTTATCATTATCCAAATCCTTTCCAGTGCAACGTATAAGATTTGAATTAGCATTGCAATCCCTGGACTCCATTGTGATGTGGAAAACATTACAAATGTACAGAAAAACAGTCATAAATGAAGACATCCCGTCGATGCATCAGTTACGGACTCGGAGGTAATCCTCGAATGATGTTATCTTAAGCTCATGGAAGGGAGCATGTAATCACTCAATGATAAATCTACAGATTACCGCAGAGATGCTGACACACAGACTGAAATGAAGCAAAATTAAAACTACAAAGAAATGATTGGATGCACACAATTGAAATAAAATCTCAATACCAACTCTCACTTAATTGGCTATACGAGTGCAGAGTGTTGAACCAAATGCCAGAATATTATTTCTTCCCTTGACAAAAAACGAGAGATTGTTGACGAGGAGAGGAAATTACTGACGGGCCCATTGGTCAGTACTCACCCTCGAAAACTAGTAATACAAGATAGCTGCACCATGCGAGGACAGAGTGCAGGATTCACATACTCCAGCAAGGTTCAATAATCAGGACTCAGTAAATTGGCAAAGGGAAGTCCATTTAATGATACATCAGTTTATGGAAATCAGCAGCATCCCTAACACCTGCCTTACGCCGACTTCCCTGAACTTTAGTCAAACAGCCTCTTTTATGGGCAAAATCCGTCATCATTGACGCCTAATTCTACAAAAAATCATCATGCAATACAATTGGTTGGGAAAGGTAACTTAAGTATAGGTGCTATGTCTGTATTTGGAAATAGCGCAAGTGGATTGGATAACTCTTATCGGGTGGGCATCTACGCCCTTCCCTCTACAACACACGTGATTGACGTTACTACAAGTATGACGTCTCATTGGTTACAGTGTCTATAGGACCCTAGATTACATGGTCCCTTGTGATTGGGCAAGTTACTCCCCTAAACATAAATCTCCATTTTAATTAGCAGCATGCAGAGTAGACACCCAGGTGCCTAGTGTCCCAAGATTCACCCTTCCTCCCTTCCATCAATCAGTGTTTTAGGGCAATGTGTCAATTAGTTGGCTGGGTATGGCCTCGGATCTGTAGTCTCTTATCAGGAAAAGTTATGGCACCCTCTGGTTCTGGATGACATCAAGCGGTGGTACACCTTCGCGCCTGTCTGGTCACGTGCTGGTCCACCGTGAATCTGCTTCAGTTTCCAACCTTTTGTGCATTTAATTCTGTGTGCGCTCAGCCACCTGCATGGGCCTCTCTTATCTTGACCTTCACGGGCTGGCTGGTATTCTCTGCAGTTGGAGTCTCGTGAGCTCATGTTCACCTCCCCTTCTCTGGTTGACCTCGATCTCCCCGGCATAAGCCTCTCTTTGTTGAGTTTCGATTCCGCTCCTTATCTGGTCTTTGCTGGGTTTCTAAACTCAGCCTGTCAGGCCTTTGGCCGCCTGGGTACATTTCTGCTTTCACAAAATGGAGTCACACGTGTACATTGTGCACTATTGAGGTAGATGTATGGTTGGCGCTTGCCGCTCTACTCTTCTACTAGGCATTGCAAGCAGTATCGATTCCTTAGCCTCTTGCATTTCAAGCTTATTTACACACATTCAACAGGGCGGTTGCTTCCATCTTTTCTTATGGCACCATTCTCTTACGTTTTAACAGTGCCTCTTCCCTGCATCCATTATCATTATCCTTGCTGTTACTAGTACTGGGATTCGTGCTTTCAGTAGCCAATTCTGTTTGTTCTCTGGGCTGCTCGGGCCCTTGGTTTATTTTCATTGGCCTTCCATTAAGGCTTTAGGGGTCTCCTCGTGGACCGTGTGCAGGTATTCCTCATTTCGTATCAGTGGCTGGTATGGCTGTCTGATAGGGTATCGTGCTGCCCAGGGTTGTCACGTTATGGATGCTTCAACCGGTATTGATCTCCTTACGTACAAGGGGCAGAGTCCCATTGCGGATCTCTGTTGGTTCATTTGCTCCTCATACATCACGTACCACGGCGAGTACCTTACTGGCAACTCGCAATGGGGGGCAGGGGTGCAGGTCATATCTGGGACCTCCTCTACAAGATCTCTTCCTCTGGCTACGCCTCAATGTACTACCCACGAGAGAAGTATTTTCAAAAATGAGGCAAATTCCAAAAGATTTGAACACCTGCCGATTTTGTAGAGATGAAAAGCAAATTGAAACAGCTAACCATATTCATGGAATGTACGGCCTTAGATACAGAGAGAAGAACGGTGGGCAACTCTGCTTGTGAGCACTCATAAGAGATTTATATTTAGAGTTATCCAATATTGGATGGGAATATAAAATAAATTGACATCGATCCAATTTAACAAGCGATGAGAAACAAATCATACTGAATTATTGTTTTATTTACATATTGATGGATTATTAATGGGTTGCTGAATAATTATGAATCTATGGAACTATATTTTATCTAATTTTGGTAAACTATGAATAGCCGAGTTCAAATGTAAACATTTATTTGTTTATTAGTACTGTGTTGCTGGAAATACTTTTTGGAGTAACAGGGCATCCTACTCCCTATCCTAAAACTTCCATGTGTGTGTTTTCTGTATGTTTTGTGCCTCAGAGGTCCAGTATAGGTGGGGCTACACCCTTGTAAACCTTATGTGTGTTTCTGGGCACCTGTGTTTTGTCCACAGAGCAGGGAATTGGCTGGTGGGAGCTACATACTGACTTGACAGTGGCTCTTAGTGTCCTCCATATTTGGAGCACCCATGCCATGACATAGGAATCAATGGATTCCTGAAGAAAGGCAAGATGGCCACTGTAGCCTCTTGGTTTCTACTGGCTTTACACCTTGTTTCCCAAAATCCTGGGAAGCCCTAACTCTGCCTCTTCCCCCTGACTGGATGTTGGGTGGAAGTACCATGTATGGCTCTGGAATGCCTCCTGTAAGACTGACTGGAGCCTTCCCAGGGACTGTGTGTTATGAGTACATCCTTGGGGTGGGACCTGTATGAATTGAGTCGGAAGACCATTCACGTTCTGTGTTTTGGGTGTCTGGTTTTGTTGTGTGTGACGCAATGGCTGGGCCAGCCCTGACTGAAACTGGAGTGAATGCAGTTTAGTGTTCTGAAAGGCTAGGTGCTTACTCCAATCCATATTCCGTGTTATGGGTGTCTGGGTGGAGTGAATGGCCTGAATGCCTGTGAGTCTGATTGGCTGCCTTTCTGCATAAATGCACTCATGAATGATTGGCTGCCTGAGCCTGGTTCAGCCTAAGTGAATGGGGAACAAATGTGTATAAGTAGGGACCTCTCACTCACCAATTTGTTCTGGAGCTGAAGCTGAAACCTGAAGCTTGACTCTTGGGTCCAGTTGGAAGAAGGAGTCTGCAGCTTCATTTCCTCAAGGAATCCGAAGACTGCTGCGCTGACCTGAGGATGGAATCAAGAGAGGACCTGGATAGGGGACCTCTTCCTGAGCTATCAGGGACTATCATGCATCTGATACTCTTCATCAGAAGTACCCTGGAAACCAGTCCTGTGTGCCTGCTGCCCGGTAAAGGGGTCTTTGTGAGTCCAGAAGAGGAGTGCTTGGATATTTGAGTCGAAGAAGTCCAGCTGTGTCGCCCAGGGTTTGGTAGAGTGTTTGTGACTGCTGCAAGCCAGATTGCTGTCTACCGCCCAGAAGGGGGGCTAATTGGCATGGTTCAGTTTGAGACCTTTCGAGAGGCCTTTTTAAAACTGTTCTCAGTTGGTGCATTATTACTGAATTTAAGTCTAGTGTGGTACCACAGAGAGTGTATGTAATGTTGCCATTTTTGAATAATGTTGCCAAAGTACAGTGGGCCTCATTACAAGTATGGCAGTAAGGCAACAACGGTGCCGGTAGCGCTTCCGGCACCGTTGCTACCATACCTCCATACCACGAGTTCTGCTTGTGGGTGCCTTTGTAGCCACGAGGACTGACCTGGTGACTGTGCTGGCACCCATGAGCAGAACAGGACTGTAGTACCAGTACCGTTATTAACGGTACCGGTGCTACCACCTTCCCCATTCCCATTCAGCCCTATGGGGTCGAACAGGGATGGTGAGTCCCTTATTACCGGAACCCACGAATGGGCAATTACCGGGTCTGCCAAACTCGGCATGACCCGGTAATTGCCCATTCACGGGTGCCGGACAAAAATTGATACCAGCGGCAACCGTGCCTGTACTACAGACTCGCCAGCCTCGTAATGAGGCCCACAGTGTGTAATTCATCTAGCAAATTCATCTGCATCACCTCCTGAGAGTTTAAGCCTAGCTGCTCGTTACCAAACATTACCAAATTGTGAGCCTTGGCTGGGGTGCTCTGTGCCTCTGTCACAACCATATAGAGGGTACAAGTACAGATACCCCCCTTCAGTCTTTACAAGTACCATGACTGAAACATGTATTTACAGGGCCATTCAAACAGAAACTAAGCAATATAGAAAATATTCCCCAATATTCCAATGCCATACTGTTTGACAGTCGTATAGTCTATCATTTTTGTCACTCATTGACTCTAAACTGGAGATTACATTTTGCCCCTCTGTTTTTTTATATAATTTTAAATCATTGAAAACTAGCTGCAAGCTTGATTGATGGCTTGTATTTTTTATACGTCAAGAAAAATATGTTAATTTTGCAAGACATTTTCTTGCTCTTAACATCCATGTTTGTATTTGATTTTTCACGTTTAGACAGATAGCGTAAGAATGAGAGACAATATGGTATACAACATGCAGGGCATGGAATACACTGTCAACCACACCATCCTTCTCAACCGTCTCCGTGATAACCTGGGTATCACTGGTCAGGCTCTGGCGTGGCTGACCTCCTTCCTCTCCAATCGACCCTCCCAGGTCCAACTGGGTTCCTTCCTCTCTGACATCTTTTTCTCTACCTGTGGTGTCCCCCAGGGATCTAACCTCTCCCCCTGGCTGTTCAACCAGTACCTGGCACTTCTTGCCCACCGCATCACCGCTCTCTGTCCCAACTTTCAGTGCTATGCGGATGATACTCAGCTCATTTTCAGGCTACCCTCGGCCTCCTCTTCCCCTTCCCTCATCTCCGACTGTCTTTCTGCTATCCAGGAGTGGTGTGCCGCCAACGACCTCTGCCTTAATGCCAGTAAGACTGAGATTCTACTTATCGGCACACCCACTCCCTCCTTCCCTGCAGCTCTCTGGCCGGCCTCCCTTGGCCCTCTTCCTGCTCCTACCTGCAAGGCAAAAAACCTTGGGGTCATCTTCGACTCCACACTCTCCTTCTCTCCTCACATATCTGACGTCTCTAAGAAGTCACACTACCAGCTACACCTCCTCAGAGATATCCTTCCTTTCCTCTCCTTCCCCCAGAAGCTCACTGTCTCTCGAAGCTGGACTACTGTAACAGCCTCTTTCTAAATCTTCCTGCCTCTACTCTCCGCCCTTTGCAACTCATCCAGAACAGGACTGCGAGACTTGTCCTTGGCCTCAAGCCCAGGGACTGTATCTCTCCAGTACTAAAATCGCTACACTGGCTCCCAGTGGCTGCAAGGATTAAGTTCAAAACCCTCTGCATTGTCCACAAGGCCTTCTGGGGCCTTGGGCCAAAATACCTTCAACTCTCTCTTCCTAAATATCTTCCTACTGAAGTTCTTCGCTCATCCACCTCCAACTACCTCAGGGTCAGCCGCTTCTCCAAGCAACGAGCTGGGGGTAGATCTCTCTCTGCAGCAGGGGCCTCCCTCTGGAACAGCCTTCCTGCCTCCCTGAAACTTGAGGAGAACCATCTCCGGGTCCAGAAGCACCTCAAAACCTTCCTCTTTGCCTCCGCTTTCTCTCCCTCTCTCCCCTGCTAAAATCACTGAACCTGCACTGAATCTGCACTGGCCACTCACCGATCTCGATCCTTGGCCCAGCCACTCTTCCCTGCACTGCCTACCTGCACTACGGGACTGTCTCTGTATCCTACAGCCCCTTCTCCCGGCACTTACCTTGCACTTGCCACCAGCTGGCCCTATTATTTACCTTGTATTCTACTAACCATGTACTGCACTCTCCTTGCACTTGCCACCAGCTGGCCCTATTATTTATCTTGTATTCTACTAACCATGTACTGCACTTCCCCTCTCCCCTTCCCCTTGCACTTTTCCCAGTCCCCTTACCTTTGCACTTGCGCGATCTGAATGACACCTGGACTAGTAGGATCGTTGTCTGTTCTCCCCTTGTTCCCCCCCCTGCCTCATCGCGCCTTGATACACTTGTGTATAGGCGCGTTACAAATGCCATATCATATCATATCAAGTAACATAACACAACATTCCTTAAAGTAAAGAAATGTTCAGCCAGAAATCATTGTTACCATGCTTCTTAATAAGAGTGTGTTGCTTTGTACGACTTAGCACAGTTCAAGCTCACTATTTAATGAGCAGCAGTAGCATTGATTATTATTAATTTATCAGTAGCAGCTTTGGCCAGGCCATACATGCAGTTAGTAGATGGTTCACCCGTGTATTACCTGGTTAACGCCTCTGGGCATACTGCTCGTTTCTCTAATTAAACCGTTTTTATTCCTAACATTTTTCACATGGGCCTGTTACAGAAAAAGCTCTGTTATCCGGCTTCATTGGAAACCAAATGATCCAAGATAAGCAAATCTCCTGGATGACTGGATTTCGGTTATATGAGCTGGTAGATAACACATTTCTGCCCCTTTTGCTATGTTTTGCGGGTCCCAACTTTGGGTTATCCAGCATAAAAATTAATGAACTGATATTTTTTCAACCAGTGTTCTCTCCCAGCAGAAGCTGCCACCTAGTACATTGTTCCAACTAGATGCCAGCTAATAAAACGTGTGCTGTGTTTGGCTGATTCTCATTCTTAAACTGTGAGGGAACAAAATCAAGTACCCCGCCCATGAGGCCATAAACATAAATTCTCAGTAGTCTATTGAGAAATACTCGGACGTGCTGGCCAGAAGCCAATGGGGGCAGAGGATTCCATGTGCTATTTCCAAACCTCATGAGGCACCCCCGTGATTCAGTCATTAAAGACAAATAGACAAAAGTAGATTGTGTTCACGTTTGGCTACGCTCTCTAGCGAGGTTCGGCAGCTGCCAAAAACTCAAAACAACAATAACAAAATGCTGAGTACTAAAATAAAAGTCATGTCCAAACAAGGCATGGCAAAGGAAAGCACACAGGATGGCTGGACAGTTTTTAAGTTTCCTCAACAGTATGGAGTTTCCGTGATGTGTGTCGTCAAATGGGGCGGCTCAATGACTCTATTTCATTCGGGAACCTTGGCAGTTTCTTGGAAGCTAGATTAATTCAATGGACGGTGTGGTGTATGGCCGCTTACCTAGGGTGTGTCACCCTTTTAAAAACACAAGTAATGACTTTGTCATGACTCAAGGGAATAAAAGGGGTCTCTGCGTGCGGGCACTGCATTGAGACCGAGAAAGCGGCAACCTGTGTCCATGTCAGTCCATATTGTGTGACCGCCGTGTGACCACAGCCTGTGTTGGAGCCTCGCCCTTTGTGACCACAGAACGAGGAGCAATTAGACTGGGTGACCCAAGAATTGGTGTCGGGTTGGGCGATCCCGACCCCCACAGGGTGACCCCTGCCGTGCGACACGGGGCATGATCGCAGCCTTCCTGTCTGCCCGGGTGATCCCGGGGCGGCTGTGTGTCCCTCTGGGGTGCCCCGACAGCGGGACACAACAGACGGCTCAGTCGTAGTAGGCGGAAGGCACGGTCTTGCCACGTGAGTTTAGCGAGGCAGCTCGGCATGTTGAAAAGCAGCATTTGCCACTGCACCACAAGGGTACCTGGCAGGCCTTGAATCATAAACGAAAAGTTATCAAAGCCTCCATGTCACACAACACCAACCCAATTTTGTTCAAAAATGAGTACAAATTGATTTCTTCAAATGTAGTCAAACAGACTGCAAACTAAGGGCAAGACCCAAACAAAAAAAACAATTGGAATCTAGGGGTTCTCCCCATGTGCAAAGGGGATCTGCATGTTCTGCTTTCGGATATTGATTTCTTGTGTTTTTCTATTAAGTGATATATATATTTTTTTATGATTTATGTCTGTTTGTGTATAGGTAAATGTGTGTCATAGTGATTTTATTCAGATAGCTGTATTTATGTGTATACTTGTATTTATTGTACATTTGTATTTTATTTATTGAACATTTGTAAGGTGCCTATACACAAGTGTTTCCAGGTGCCACAAGATGGGGGGGACAAGGTACTTACAAAAAAAACAAAGCGGTTATATTGGCCTTGTGACAATCCTACTGAGCAATTGCTTGAGAAGGTGGTAAGTGCCGGGGGTTAGAGGGTAGAGGGAGAAGTGCAGGAGTGGGTGCCCCCAGACAAGAGGCAGGGAAGTGTTGGGGTGCCAAGAAGGTAATTGCCATTGGGGTGCCAAGAAGGTAATTGCCAGGGGAAAAGGGGGAAAGAGAGGATGAGTGAGGTGGACAGGGTGGACCAAGATGGGATAATCTGGGAAAGGGTGCCCAAGGGCAAGTGTGGGCAAAGGATGCAGGGGGACTGGTGGGGGTTGGTCTGGCCCCTGTATGACTCTGACTTTTCCGGAACTTTATAAAATCCGGCTCAAGTCAGAGGGGGGAAGGTAGGACATTCCAGAGGGTGGAGCCAGCCGCAGAAAGGGATCTACCTCCCACTCTCTACTTGGAGAAACGTTTGACCTGCAGAGAGTTGGAGAGAGAAGACCAAAGGACTCTGATCGGGAGGTATTTAGGGGGGGACTTCTGGATGTAAAGAGGTCTCCGGCCTCAGACGGCGTTGCGGATGAGGCAGAGGGTCTTGAATTTGATCCTTGTAGTCACCAGTAGCCAGCTGAGAGATTTTAGGGCAGGAGAAATGCTGTCCCTGGGCTTGAGGACAAGGATAAGTCTTGCATTCCTATTCTGGATTAGTTGAAGGGGGGGGGCAGATTGAGGAAGAGGCTGTTGCAATAGTCAAGTCTAGAGAGAACCAGGCCTCTGGAGACGTTGCGCTTCAGGGGGTAGAATGCCCCTGAGAAGGTGGAGCCGAAAGTTGGACTTCACAGTAAGGTCCATGATGTGTGCAGAGAAAGAGAGAGAGGAGTCAACGTGTGATACCAAGGTTTTTTGCCTGACAGTGAGGGAATGAACCCCAAGGAGTGTGGCCAGAGAGAGGGTGGGGGGGTCAAAGAGCAGGCATCTGTCACTGGTGGCTAGATCTTCCTCACCTGGGTCTTCATCGCTGGAGAAGGTTGGTGGCTCGCCTGGCACCGGGAAAGATCCCTTTTTCCGGGATGAACTTCTGTCTGTTTAGAGGTATGGTCTGCCTGCGGGGTGGGGGGGGGGCGGTCGGCACTACCCCTTTTGTTTGTGACAGCTAATGCAGGAAACCCCGCCAGAAACAATCAAGCAAAAAGCCAAAGGCATTAAAAAAAAACTTTGATCCGGATGGCTTTTGCTGGCAAGTTGTTGAAATACTGGAGATCCACAGGATGCCGGAGAAAAGTAAGCAGAAAGGAAAAATAGATTCCCACAGAACTTCATGCACAGCAATGGATGGACGAGCGGAGTGAACTCCAAAAGGAAAGTAAGTACTTCACAGTGCGGAGTGAAAGGTAAAGGTGGATGCAGATTGTCAACGCGGTAAGTTTAGAAGAATGCACGAACAGAGGAAGCAGCAAACAAGTAGGTAAGTAAGGCACAAAGCAGCGGACAGAGAACAAGGCAATCAAGGGGAGGCAGGAAAAGGAGAGAGCGTAGGTACACTAAAGAAAGAGCATCAGCAAAGAGGGGTAGCGGTTGCAATGCACGGAGTAGGGACTGTGGAGTGAATGTAAAGGGAACAGGCAGGGGGCATCTTGGAAATGACTAGAACAGCAACTCACGTTCCAACGAACTTGATGGAATGCTAATGGTGCTGCAGGCTCCATCTATGCCATCACCTTTTCGTTTTGCTAAAGTTACCCCGAGTGGGACGGGTATGCCCAGACGTGGGTCCCGAGTCTGCCGGGCCTAGAGACCCAAGCTACTCCTCACTGATGACGCCCAACAAGGCTGAAACATGTCTGGGGATGCTTGTGGTCTCGTGCAGAAGGGATGTGACCTAGCAGTTCGGGCTGGACTGCCCCTTTTGGGGTAGGACCATGCCTGATTTGCATATGGTTTTTCCCCTTCTGTAATGGCTTGGCAGACTGAAAAACGATGGTCTGGAGGGTTGCCCAGAGCTTTGCCCGTGGTTATGATTTATTCAAAACCTTCCAGCCATCACCTTTTCGTTTTGCTAAAGTCACCCCGAGTGGGACGGGTATGCCCAGACGTGGGTCCCGAGTCTGCCGGGCCTAGAGACCCAAGCTACTCCTCACTGATGACGCCCAACAAGGCTGAAACATGTCTGGGGATGCTTGTGGTCTCGTGCAGAAGGGATGTGACCCAGCAGTTCGGGCTGGACTGCCCCTTTTGGGGTAGGACCATGCCTGATTTGCATATGGTTTTTCCCCTTCTGTAATGGCTTGGCAGACTGAAAAACGATGGTCTGGAGGGTTGCCCAGAGCTTTGCCCGTGGTTATGATTTATTCAAAACCTTCCAGCCATCACCTTTTCGTTTTGCTATGGTCTCCAAGAAGAGAGGCTGCTGACAGCTTCCCAAAGAGTAGGATCTCGGCCTTACTGGCATTAAGGCAGGGATCATTGGCAGAGCTCCATGCCTGAATAGCAGTCAAGCAATCAGGTATGAGGGAGGAGTAGGAGGAAGTAGAGGATGGCAGCTTGTAAGAGAGCTATGTTTCAAATGCATAACAGTAGAAATGAGTTGTGAAAGTGGAGATCAGGTAGGCAACAGAGGCCAGGTAGATGGTGAAGAGCCATGGCAATAGAAAGGAGCCCTGGGGGACACCACAGGTAGAGAGTGTCATGATGCCCGCTCCTGGGGAGCCGGTTCAAGCCCGGCGTCCCCGAAAGCGGACATCCAGTCCCCAAGGAAGGACCCAGCAACCCCATATAGGGGCCCTTTGGACAGTGTCCTGGCGCCTATGGCGCCAGGCTCATAAAAGACATCAGTCCTGGCGCCATAGGCGCCAGGCTCATTATGGGAATGCTTGGGTGCTCTTACCTGATGCAGACCATGCTGCAGGATCCCGGCCTCCTTGAGGCCTGAAAGGAACTACTTTACCTGTGGGACTAATTTACCATCCGGGCGTGGTCGGGGAAGGATACATACCTGATTGGAGGAAGGATACATACCTGGAACTTCTTCCAAGGCTATTTAAACCCCACCCGAACAGCCACACGTGCTTCGCGTTGTTCTGCATCTAGCAGCTGGACGCTCACCGTGTCTGCTCCTGCATCCTGACTTCTGCCACGCCTGCCAGCATCCTGGATCACCTGCAAAGGAAGAGAAGAAGAGAACAGAAGAAGGAAAAGTCCTTACCTGCTAAATCCGCATCCCGGAGACATCTCGCCGACAATCCTGAAAAGGAAGACTTTAATTTAAAAGCTCATCGCGTCGATCGCTGCAGTGCCACATTCCACTCACCTTTACAGGGCGCCTCCATGTTCAGCAGCGATCATCCGGATTCGCAGTCACGCCCCAGCGCCTAGGGAGAAAAAGACCAGAACAAAAGGTGAGAGAGAGAAGGGAATAAGGAAAGCTAAATCTCCATGTTAAGACTTACCTGTTGATTCATTCCCTCTTCATTTCGGGTCCGCGCCGCATCCTGGCATTTCCAGACCCCGGCCCCTAAGGGGAAAAAGAGACATCAGCGTTAATGAGCGAATGAAAAGACATTACCAAAAAACGCTCATTAAAGACTTACCTGATTTCTACGAGGATTTCACCTCTCATCTCGGGTCGGTGCCTGTTCCCCGGCATTCCGTACCCCGGCCCCTATGGGGAAAAAGACACTAGCATTAGTACATTAATGCATGGACACAAGGGGAACCTCTTATCAAAAAAACTTACCTGGAAGCCAAGCAAGTTTGGTTCTCACCAATCCGAAAATCCAGTGAAGTAACTGGATACCAACGCGCCCCTGCATCAGAAGCAGGATGGAGAACTCGTCCTTCCAGACCCTAAGGTGAGACGCTACGAGAAATCACAGAAGGGTTTCAAGGAGGGTGAGAGGGGAAAGTGGGAGGCCGATTGCATTACCCCGCAGACAGTTAATCTCCTATTTTCGCCTACAGAAGGATACTTCTGCGAGCCAGACAAGCCAGATTTGGGGGGCCCGGTCCAGTCCGTCTTCCGTACCCTGCGCATCACCTTAGAAGAGGTCACAGCAGCGCAAACCAGGCCAGCGCCTCCGTGGGAGTCAGGTGAGCATAACAGAACGCGAAGCCTTCCTACAAATTCCCACCCAGGCGCTATGGAAAGTTCTGAGACTGATCAGTTGGCCCAATTACTGGGGGAATTACGGGCCGAAGTACATGCCGCTCGTCAAGAGACTAATGCCCTCAGGAGGGAATTAATAATATCAAAGGAAAGAACTGATGACCTGGCCAGACAGCTTTTGCAAGGTCAAGCTGGGCAAACTCCTCTACCCGGTTCCGGAGGGAACCCCGCTCCTGTGGTTTCCAGTAACCCTGTGCAGATTAATCTACCTGGAAACATGCCGTTGGCCCCACCCGAACGCTTTGCTGGGGACCCCAAACGATTCGCCGTATTCATGAATCAGTGTCGTTTGCACTTCCTATGCAGACCTGGGGCCTTCCCTAATGATCAGACCAAGGTAGCCTTTGTATTGTCATATCTCAGCGGCTGCGCTGCCGATTGGTCAGTTCCACTGGTTACTCAAGATGACCCGATTCTCCGTGATTTTCAAAGGTTTCAAGCAAGCATGGAAAGGTTATTTGCTCGACACTCTCAGGGGCAGGCTCTGGATGACGAACTTCTATCCCTGCGACAGGGCAATCAGGACCTCCTATCCTATATTGCAACCTTTAATAGACTAATTGTGGAAACGGGATGGCCAGAGGATAAAAGAGTCACGTTGTTTTATCGAGGCCTTCGCAGAGAACTTAAAGATGTCTTGGCCCAAGTTGTAAATCCGCCCCAAGAATGCACAGAGTATATAGACTTAGTGGTCCAATTGGATCACAGACTTCAAAACAGAAAAGCAGATCGGTCCAGGTTTGAGACCCAGGTGTTGGTCAAGACCCATGCTAATCCCAAGGGAGTTGATGTCTCTGAGCCTATGCAAATTGGAAGGGTTAAAGGACCCTTAACTCAAAAGGAACGTGAAAAGAGGCGGCAGTTAAAATTATGTCTTTATTGTGGGAATTCTGGACACTTTCTACGAGATTGCCCGGCAAAACCGCCCCGAAAGGCGGTGGGAGCCGCTGATAAAAACCATGAAAAGACTGTTTCGGGAAACGACTCCGCCCGACAAGTGTAGGGGTTCGCTTGCCGAGCTTGAAAACTAACTCTCAGACCTCGCATTTCATTGTGCCAATGGTTCTCGTAGATTCAGAACAGCCTAAGCGGTTGCATGCAATAAAGGCATACATCGATAGTGGGGCTATTGGAAACTATGTGGATCGTGAATTGGTCTCTAGGATTAACCTCCCTCTCCGTCCTAAAACCAGCAAAGATGTCATCACCACAGTCGATGGAACTGAAATTGCCTCTGGACCGGTAACACATTCCACTACTGAGGTGACTCTTATTGGTCCCGACGGCCATCGGGAGGGTGTTGTGTTTGATGTAACCAAGGCTCCACAGTTTCAGGTTATTCTTGGAATCCCTTGGTTAGAGACACATAATCCTCGAATTGATTGGCGAGCTAAGAGAATAACCTTCCCGGATTGTACACAAACCTGCTACCCAGAAAACCTGAAGATTAATCTAGCATCTGTAACCTCTGCCTCCATGCAACTACCTCCGGAATACCAAGACTTTCAGGACGTCTTCCAAAAGGAACAGGCCAACATGTTACCTCCTCACAGATCGTACGATTGCCAAATCGATCTGGTGCCCGGTGCACAACCCCCTTGTAGCAGGATTTATGCCCTTACCGAACCTGAGAATCTGCATTTGAGACAATATTTGGATCAATACCTAGCTAATAGTTTTATTCGCCCGTCAAAGTCCCCGGCATCCTCGGCTTTGTTCTTCGTGCCCGAAAAAGAAGGCGACCTTAGAACTTGTATCGATTACCGCGCATTGAACCAGATAACGGTTAAAAACCGTTATCATCTGCCTCTGATCCCTGAACTCCTTGACCAGGTGAAGGACGCTTGCATATACACCAAGTTAGATCTCCGGGGGGCTTATCATCTGGTACGAGTTAAAGAAGGCGACGAATGGAAACTGCCTTCCGTACTAAATACGGATTATTCGAGTACCAGGTGATGCCTTTCGGATTGTCTTACGCGCGGGCTGCCTTCCAATACTTCATGAATGATGTCCTTCGGGAACTCATCGATGTTTGTGTTGTCGTATATATCGATGACATTCTGGTGTACTCCTCTTCGGAATCTGATCACAGAAAACACGTCAGGGCAGTACTTGAAAAATTGCGCCAACACAAACTATTTGCTAAATTGGAGAAATGTGTTTTCCATACCACAGAAGTCGAGTTTCTAGTTTCATCCTGACACCCAAAGGAGTCCGAATGGACTCAAGAAAAGTGGATGCCATCCTCAAATGGTCATCAACCAGCTCTGTAAAAGGGGTTCAAAGCATGCTCGGCTTTGCCAATTTCTATCGCAGGTTTATCCCGGAATTTTCACGCGTGGTACAACCCATTACTGCACTCTTGAGGAAAAATAAACATTTTGAATGGTCTGAAGAAGCCGAGCAGGCCTTTCAGGATTTAAAAGCTAAGTTTACCTCCGCACCTATATTGAAACACCCGCGTCCAGATCTCCCTTATGTCGTCGAGACTGACGCATCCAGCCTAGCCATGGGAGCTGTCCTGTCCCAAAGAGATCCCGAAACCAACCAACTGCATCCCGTAGCATTTTGGTCCAGAAAATTCTCGGCACCCGAGGTTAATTATGCAATCACGGAGAAAGAACTGTTAGCCATTAAGTCTGCTTTTAAAGCCTGGCGGCATTATCTGCTTGGCGCTCGACATACCATCACAGTGATCACTGATCACCGGAATTTACAGTATTTGAAAACCGCCAAGGCTCAGTCATCACGGCAGCTCCGATGGGCTTTGTTTTTCGCTGAATTTGATTTCGTGATTACTTATCGACCTGGCTGCAAGAATGGCAAAGCAGACGCCATATCCCGAATTGGAATGGGAGAATCTGATACAAACGCAGAACCAGTACCAATAATTCCCGAACAGAGGATTCTAGGCATGACTTCGTTACAGACGCTTGAAGACATTCAAGCCAGAATGAAACAACTCCTGGACCCTACAACCTTACAGGAATGGATACAAAAGGGATCAGACTTTACCATAGATAATGGTTTACCTTATTTCCAAGGACGCTTATTCCTGCCACATAAGGAATTACACGAACTAGTTATTTCCGGTTATCATGATACATTAATAGAGGGACACCCCGGTATTGCCAAGACAGAGGAAAAGGTGAAACGACAATTTTGGTGGCCCTCTTGGCGAAAAGATGTTAACAGGGTAATTCATAGAATTCAGCGCACAAGTAGCGCACGCGGCTGGCGCACAGCGTGCGCGTGCGATAGTCTGCGCCAGCCGCGTGCGCCAAAACCGAATCCGGCGCACAGCGTATTCATGGATTTTAGCTTCCCCAGGCAGCCGTGGCGCACAGTGGCGCAGCGACTCGCTGCAGCGCCAGTTACGCCCCCAGGAACGCCCCTTGCGCTGGGAAATCTCATAAAAATCACAAACCAGCGCAAGGGGCTGCGCTAACCCTGGACCATCACGGCAAGCGGCCCATGCGATTTTCAAGGGTGCGCGGGAAGTTTCACACGTCAAATCCCAGGCTACGTCCATTTCAGGGGTGCGCTGGAAGTTTCACACGCGAAAAGCCAGGGTACGTCCATTACAGGGGTGCGCGGGAAGTTTCACACGCGAAAAGCTAGGCTACGGGAATTCCAGGGGTGCGCGGGAAGTCCCACACGCGAAAAGCCAGGGTACGTCCATTACAGGGGTGCGCGTGAAGTTTCACACGCGAAAAGCTAGGCTACGGGAATTCCAGGGGTGCGCGGGAAGTCCCACACGCGAAAAGCCAGGGTACGTCCATTACAGGGGTGCGCGGGGAAGTTTCACACGCGAAATCCCAGGCTACTTCCATTTCAGGGGTGCGCGGGAACGTTTCACACGCGAAATCCCAGGCTACGTCCATTTCAGGGGTGCGCGGGAAGTTTCACACGCGAAAAGCCAGGGTACGTCCATTACAGGGGTGCGCGGGAAGTTTCACACGCGAAAAGCTAGGCTACGGGAATTCCAGGGGTGCGCGGGAAGTCCCACACGCGAAAAGCCAGGGTACGTCCATTACAGGGGTGCGCGTGAAGTTTCACACGCGAAAAGCTAGGCTACGGGAATTCCAGGGGTGCGCGGGAAGTCCCACACGCGAAAAGCCAGGGTACGTCCATTACAGGGGTGCGCGTGAAGTTTCACACGCGAAAAGCTAGGCTACGGGAATTGCAGGGGTGCGCGGGAAGTCCCACACGCGAAAAGCCAGGGTACGTCCATTACAGGGGTGCGCGGGGAAGTTTCACACGCGAAATCCCAGGCTACTTCCATTTCAGGGGTGCGCGGGAACGTTTCACACGCGAAATCCCAGGCTACGTCCATTTCAGGGGTGCGCGGGAAGTTTCACACGCGAAAAGCCAGGGTACGTCCATTACAGGGGTGCGCGGGAAGTTTCACACGCGAAAAGCTAGGCTACGGGAATTGCAGGGGTGCGCGGGAAGTCCCACACGCGAAAAGCCAGGGTACGTCCATTACAGGGGTGCGCGGGGAAGTTTCACACGCGAAATCCCAGGCTACGTCCATTTCAGGGGGGCGTGGATAGTTGAACACGCTACTCCGATCGTTGGGTCTTCACAGGTCTTCCCTGTACAGCCTCCACGTCCCCTGCATGCAGTCCACACCACAGGGGATTACCCTGCACACCTGCTCATGACTCCCACCCCCCAGCAGTCATGGGGCACCCTCCACCAGGCCCCCACCCATGTCTCCCACCACCCCCACCCCCCAGCAGTCATGGGGCACCCTCCACCAGGCCCCCACCCATGTCCCACTCATGCCTCCCACCACCCCCACCCCCCAGCACTGTGGGGCACCTGCCAGCAGGCCCCCACTTATGTCCCACTCATGCCTCCCACCACACCCACCCCCCAGCACTGTGGGGCACCTGCCAGCAGGCCCCCACTTATGTCCCACTCATGCCTCCCACCACCCCCACCCCCCAGCACTGTGGGGCACCTGCGAGCAGGCCCCCACTTATGTCCCACTCATGTCTCCCACCACACCCACCCCCCAGCACTGTGGGGCACCTGCCAGCAGGCCCCCACTTATGTCCCACTCATGCCTCCCACCACCCCCACCCCCCAGCACTGTGGGGCACCTGCCAGCAGGCCCCCACTTATGTCCCACTCATGTCTCCCACCACACCCACCCCCCAGCACTGTGGGGCACCTGCCAGCAGGCCCCCACTTATGTCCCACTCATGCCTCCCACCACCCCCACCCCCCAGCACTGTGGGGCACCTGCCAGCAGGCCCCCACTTATGTCCCACTCATGCCTCCCACCACACCCACCCCCCAGCACTGTGGGGCACCTGCCAGCAGGCCCCCACTTATGTCCCACTCATGCCTCCCACCACACCCACCCCCCAGCACTGTGGGGCACCCTCCACCAGGCCCACACAGATGTTCCCCTGCCAATAGGAAATCACAATACAGATCCCAGGATCCCATGGGCAACCACATCCCACCCCATGTCACCCCAGTCCATACACACATCCAAGGTACACATCCATTCAAAAATCAAATACCCATTACATGATACATAACCAATGAGCAGTATGCGCATGAGTCCAAGTCCGTCAGACTCACACAATGGCAACACATGACTGTGAAAACCCAGATTGTGACAGTCAACAAACCAATGAGAGAAGTCCACACAATAGAATCAAAAGAACAATGTATTAAAATGTAAGAAGGAAAAAAAAAGAAACACCTAAATGAATACACAAAGTAACAGGTAAAAAACAAAAAAAATCTAATGAAAGGTGAAATCCAAAAGAACGGGTGCAAAGTCAATCAAAATGGAAATCAAAAACAAACACATTGCCCCATGGTCCAAATAATAAAATCGAAAATATCCACAAACTATGTACAAAGATGATTGTCCGGGTCCAATATCCCTAAAAACCATAAAATGAAACCTACCCAAAACCTAACTAATGCTAACTATATACAAAAAACGTGGGCCATTGTCCAATCAACCCAAATAATAAATAAAAATAAAGGAAACCTACTATCTACATAACTATATACAAAGGCGGCGGGCCAGTCCTGCGGCTCACTGAGATATGTTATGGGCCAGGGCATCATCGAACTCCCTTTCTATCTCCCCGAGGCGTTCATCCTCAATGGCCCCGAGGGCCCGCAGGGCTGACGCAGTGTCCACCTCCAAGCCCCTGCGGATCTCCTCGAGGCACTCGGCACGCCTCAGGGCCCTCTGCATGGAGTCCACCGCCCTGACCATAGCGAGCCGCCCCTCTTCTGCCCGCCGCCTCTCCGCATCTATTGCGTGGCCTAACCGCTGCCACACGGAAGACACATTCTGTCCAGGGTCCTCCTGCCCTCCAGCCGATGGCTGCCCCTCCGATGTTGATGGCCCCGAGCCATGACGCCTCCCACGTCGCTGCCGCTGCCTCTGCAGCCACTGCCTCTGCCAGCACGACGGCATCCAGGCTGATGGTATCCACCGACGCCGTCGTGCACGTGCCCTGCCTGATGATGCCGGCACATCCTCCACCTGCAGGGGTCCAGTTGCCATGGTGTCCACACCAGCTGGACCACCGACTCCCGACTGTGGCAGGGATGGGATCCCCACTGAGCCGGCTGCATTGGTCGGGGCAGGTCCACAGGGGGCCCTGGTGTCAACTGGGCCGGAAGACGGCAAGGAGAACGACCGGCGCATACTTTCCACAGAGGAGGAGATGCCCGACACATTGGCCATCACCTGCAGAAAACCCGCGCCAATGGCAGATCCCAACTGGGCCACGTCGGCACGGTGCTCTTCGTGATGATGTGCGTGCTCCTCCCGGGAAGCACGCACGTCATCACGAATGACCCCCGTGCGCAACGCGACCCCAATCAGGACCTTTTCCATGCGCCCACGGGTCCCCTCGTCCGCAGGTGGAGGGGAGTCAGATGACATAGACACCCCCTCCACCTGCGGACGGGCCTGGGACGGGGCATCCATGCTGGTGCATGGTGGTGCATGGTGGTGCACTCACAGGGTCAGGGACAGCGACATGCACAGGCACCTCCACGGCGACCTGTGCTGTCTCCTGCCCCTGGCCCTGGACTGCACCACTTGCACCAGCAGGGATGCCCCCACCAGGCCTCAGGTGTGCCTCAGTCTCGGCCGCCTCCTCCTCTGTAGAAACCACCAACCTGGATGGCTCCTTGCCCTCTTCCGCTGTAGCTGGCCCCTGTGGGGGCTCACCCACCCCTTCCGCCGCAGCTGTGGGGGCATCCCCGCCGTCTACCTCCACAGCGCCGTCTCCGCCCTCTCCATCACTAGCCGCTGCATAGAGGGAGACATAGAACACAAGCATCAGGGCACTGTACAATGGTCCCCTACACAGGAAGCAATATCAGATGACTGGCAATGGTAAAGTACACTTCTATCATGTCCCTCCACAACACATGGGTCAGGCAATACACACACGCAACACCCATGGTCCATGGCATGCACATCAACATACATGTCCACTGCACTCTTCTAAAGTACGATGTCATGGAACTCACATGCATCATTGGTCATGCAAATCACACGCACACACTTCACCTCTGTCACATCCATGTGGCCTCGTACATCACAAACACAGTGGATACAAGGATGATTAGGCAGCATCAGTGAATCTGTACAGTGTCACAGACATGTGTCATGCATCCATGCCATTCAAAAGTCACAGACATGCAGGTCAAGCACACCGACCTCGACACCATACATGTACCTGGCATCAGCATCCATCCCTCACCCACACCCATGTCCACGAACATACACTTGCATGCTCACATGTGTCCAATCTGCATAGGCCTCCTCAGGTTGCATAGCAACACATACAACAACCATGTGATCCACAAATTACTGGTCGCACATGCATCGCCATGACAACACTGCACACATACATGCCTACAAGGCCCATTCCACACATACAGCATCACACAACCAGCACACTGCAACATGCACTGTCTCACACAGCAATGCCTGCACACTTACCGCTCAACTCCAGACGGGTCTCCCTCTCAAGGACCTGGGAGTGGAGCGCTGGGTGTATGCGTGCCAGGACCCTCATTTGGATCGAACTCATGTGGCCCCGGCCCCCCTCCACGAGGCGCCGGGCCTTTGAGAGGGTCCTGGACCTGCAGTCCTCCCAACGCTTCCTGACATGTGGGTTGTCGCGGACTGCCACCCCCTCCGCGTTGATGGCAGTCACGATGTCGTCCCAGATCCGAGTCCGTCCTTCATAGTTGGCGCGGCTACTTCCGAAGAGGGCATCATACTGCCCCAGGACTTGCTCCACCAGGACCCCAACCTCGGTGACACTGAAGCTGGGGCCCCTCTGCCTCTCTGGCTGGGGGTTGCCAGTGGTGCCAGATGTTTCAGTGCCCGACATGGCAACCCCAGAGGCAGGAGTGGGTGGGCAACTTGGTCCTGGGGCTGGGCTGTGGAGTGGTGTTCTTCCAGTCGGGAGTCTTCAGTTCCAGCAGGGGTGGACACAGCAACTGTACGCCTGCAGATGGCTGATGTGCAGGCACCAAATGGCAGGGCACGGTGGCAGCAGGCAGGCAGGCAGGCAGCAGCAGATGGCACGTGGGAGGCTGCTCGGGGCACTGGGGGGCAGTAACTCGGCCTTCTGGGCAGGAGCGTGGTCTTCCGTGTGTGAACGCGTGGCCAGCTTGATACGGAGTGAATTGGCACGTGAAAATCATGCACGTCTGCGTGGAATCCGAGGAAAGGCCCTCAGCGCGTAAGCACGTCAGCACGCGTACGCGATTTCATTGGTCCAAAGGGCCAGGCGCGTAAGCGCGTCTATAACGCACGGCCGTTTCCCAACCCGCGTGAAAAAATAAACCTCCCGCGCGAGCGCGTCAGCACGCGTACGCGATCTCATTGGTCCAAAGGGCCAGGCGCGTAAGCGCGCCTATGACGCACGGGTGTTTCCCAACCCACGTGAAAGAAACACAAGCCAGTGTCAATGCGTGTGATTGGAGGCTGGCCCTTCAGCGCCTACACGCGGAAGTGACGCAGGACCTGTGGGCCTGCATAAAAGGTACATGTAGAACGCCATTTCCTTGTACGTGCTTTTCGTGGAGAGCGAGTTGGTGTATTCTGTACTTCTTGTCAGTTGACACGCGATTTACTTCACGGCGTTCAAAGGTCGTACTCCCTGTTACCTCTGACAGCTTTTTCTCTATTGCTCTTTTTCCTGGGCCTGTTTCCTCACACAGCGTTCCCTTCTACTGTTGTCCTGTCTCCTCAGACAGCGTCCCATTCTTCTTTTGGCGGGGGTGTTGCCAACGCGCACACGCGCGTCTTTTTGACGCATTTCTCCCTGGCAGACGGTGAGTTGCGCACGCATCTATCATCTGTGCTTGCCCCGTGTGTCACGTACCTCTTCAGAGGTCAATCTAGGCTGCGTGTGACACGCATACGTTCATTCTTGTGTTACTGGATGCCACAGCGTAGTGCAGGGTTTTTTATACTCACACGTGGTCTAGGAGGGGTATCGTGCACGTTCCTTAACTTTTTTGGGGTGCCTGTGCGTTGCGTGACCCGTCATCTTTCCCCAGGGGTGTCATATAGCCTTGCCACTGCACTAGGGTACGAATACCATCTGGTACCCAACCCCTTTGACACCCAATTGCCCAGGACAATTGTGCACACCCACTCCCATACGCACAATAACATCAGTGCCATGGTTGGGAGGCGTGCAAGCCGTAAGGGTGGCAAAGGTGGCCGAGCCACACGTGGTGGCCGTGGAGGATCCACTAGGGGACGTGGTTGTGACTTGCAGGGTGGAGGACCAGTCAGGGACACCCATGCCCCCCCCCCCCCCCCTCCCCCCCCAGGTTGAGGGTCATGTGGCTGATACCAACCCTGATCAGCCCTTGTTGGACCAGCCCATTGTGGCACCAGACCTGTCCGAGGGTGACTCCATCGCTGACATCCAGGTCAGCAGGTCCACTGCACGTGCACCGGTGCACATTGGTGTCATCAGGACACGCGCATCTATGCCAGATAGGTCATCTGCTGCCCCCCGTGGGCAGGGTGTGGCTCCATCCACCCCACCTCTCATACACCCTGCCAAGACTGTGTCGGTCCTAGTTCATGCACCTCAGATCAGGCCTGACCCTATCCCTCTACCCCCAATGCCTGCACCTACTCCCATGCTGAGTGTGCAATCCCACACACCCAGTACTGAGTCCACCACGGCTCCTGCCCCTAGTGTCCACAGCGGCGTAGGACACTCTGGATCCCCACCCCCTTCCAAGCGGAAGAGGAAGAGTGCACGTCCGGCACAGGCTGATGCCCCAGGCACGGCTGCACAGTCCGGCCCATCAAGGAAGCCCAGCTTCACAGACGCCGAACTGAATGCACTTGTTCAGTATGTGTCAGACCATGATAGGGAAATGGTCATCGTTGCAGGGTCCAAGACCACACATGCCAGACGCCAGGCACACTGGCAGACCATTGCTGACAAAATAAGTGCCCTTGGAGTAGTGAGGCGCACAGCTAGTGATTGCCAGAAGCGCTGGAATGACCTTAAGCGCAGGGCAAAGGATAAGCTGGCCTCAAGTCATGCCGCAACCTTGGTGACTGGAGGTGGGTCCCCAGCACAGGAAATAGAACTCACACCACACGAGTCCGTAGCTGGATCCTACGTCACCGAGGGACAACTCCAAGGTGTGGGAGATCTCCCTGATTACGAGGCATCATCCGGTGAGTGCACATGCATGTGTGTTATATCCATGTGCATGGTGTGTGTGCGAAGCCTTCATGTTGGGTGCCTGTCAAGGGGGTGTGTGGCAGAGTTGATAGTGTCACCCATGTGCCTCATCCAGTATGTTCAGTGCAACACCATGTGCCCACACCACTATCCCTACTGGCAACAGTGCACATATGGCCCTACACCATGGAAGTTCCCCTTGAATTGTCATTTTGTCACGACATTGTTGCTCATTCTCCCCTGTCTATTCATCTTATGTCTTACATACCATTCCTACACTTTCCCCCAGCCATTCAAGTTCCATCGTCACATGCCTGACATGCAATGATACCACATGCTAATGCGTCCTCTGTATATACATGGCACTCAACATGCTGTCATACTCTGGATTTTGCCTTGACACCCACCTCCTACCTGTGTGCTCTTGTTCCGTCTGGTTTCAAGCCCCATTCCCTCACACTCCATGCTGCTCTTCATGGTCTATCTTCCCTGACTTCTACTGTTCAGACCATCGTGCCCTACTCACGACACCTGCTTGCAAACAGTCAAATGAGGGCACCCTGCCCTCCAATGCGACCCACCCTATTGCTGACAAGTACATCTGAGCCTACTCAAGGTTAACTCTCACTGACATCTGCTCATACATGCCTTTGCCTGTCCCATGGACCCTTCACATGGTCCCAGTCCTCTCTCCTTGCTCCTCTTCCACCATCAATGGTGTGACCCGTTGGGGTGTACTCTTGGCCTCCTTCCAATCCTCAGAGGCCACAATTGATGTGTATGGTAATGGGAGCATCTCAGTCCAAGGCCCTCAGGCCAACCTTATTCTCCTTGACAAATGCTACCCACATCTCATCAACTTCCTTTCCTCTCCTGCTGTCCCCCCTCCTCTCTCCTCATCTATCCTGCACTGCCTCCCTGCACCCTCCCATGATCCTTCTCCGCCTCCCACTCCAACTCCTACACATGCTGCACCTCTGATCTGTAGCACTCCCCGTAAGTCCTACAAGGCTGTCAACCTCCTCCACATTTACACTCCTTACTCTGCCGCTGCATCAGGCATTCCTCCAATATATGTCACTTACATGAGGTAATGCACCTTGACATCCTTGGTCTCATGGAAACATGTCTGACGGCCAGCTCTGTCTGCATCTTTGACACACTCCTACCTGACGTTCAGGAGATCCTCTCCTTGGCCCGGCACTACTGTGCAGGGGGGGGTGTGCCCTTGCCTTCCCTGAGGGTATTCCTGCCACTGTCACTCCTACGTAGACCTACTCCCCTCTGGAATGGCTTGTGTGACGTCTCTCTCCATCTCACCTCGACATTCACAAACTGTGCGTACTGTGTATCGGAAAACTGGTCAAATGTACTACTTCCTTTCTGAGTGGCCTCACCTCTCCTCCTCACTCATGTCCCCAGACACTGAAATCCTCTTCCTTGGTGATGTACGCATCCACCTGCATGCTTGTTGTCCCCCCCACGTGACTTTTCCGTGACCTCAGCAACTCCCTATCACCCTCTAAACTCCCGTCTGTCCCTACTCATTCTGCAGGGCACACTCTTGATGCTCTGATCTCATCTGACCCTCCCCTCTCCATCCCTCTCTGCACTCCTCTCTCCTGGAGTGATCACTTTCTCCTCTCCTCCCACCTCACCCTCACCACCCCACAGGCAAAGCCACCCTCACCACAGTCACACACCTTCTTGGTATTCCAACCCATGAAGTGTGTGTCAGTCGAGGCTTATGCTGCCAAAATCTCCCCCCCATCCAGCTCCCCCTTAGGCTCACTCCCATCCTGACAGGGCCCACTCCATGCTCCACTCTATGTCAGGTACACTGGATGTCTTTGCCACGGTCATGACAATCCGCCTGAAGCCCCATGCCAATGCTGACTCCTGGCATGACTCGGATCTTGTGAACCCAAAACACAGGTGCCGGGTGGCAGAGAGGAAATGGCCTGCATCATGCTCATCCTCTGGCAAACTGGCCTGCCGCCTGCTCCAAAGGCAATAGCGTCTCACCCTTCTCACCAAGATGAGAGCCCCAATCCAAGGGCACATATCTGCGGCATCTGACAACTCTGCAGGACACATTGAAATCTGCAAGGACCTTGCCGAGCCAGATGCAGTGTGTACCTCCCCTGTCCCCTCCGAGCCCACAGCACTGCATGACTGTCTCTGTACCCCTATAGGCCACCCCCTCAGCACTTGTCTGCGCCTACCACCATCTGCCCTCGACGTTAAGTCCTACTTACCTTGTACAGCACTTCCAGCCGCAACTTCCCCTTGCACTTCATTGTGCCACCCACCTCTGCACTTGCGTTACATGAATGACACCAGCACCAGTAGGATTGTTGAATGGCATCCCCTTCTGCCCCACCACCCCTCAGTGCTCCGCTGTACCTTCATACATTTCAGTACAGGTGCTTCACGAATGCTATATGAATCCATTACAGGTGATGGGGAGGTGGAATCTCATTGTTTACTGCATTTTGTTAATGTTGACAAGGCACTGTGCATCGTGGCCAATTGGGACTAGCAGATCCATGTCCAACATGTTAACTTCTTGATGTGATGAAGCAATGTCAGGACCAGAGTGGCCAAAATCCAAATTAGTTGCCCTCCTCTCCCTCTTCACTTGGTGGCTATGTCACATGCCATGTGTGTGATGGCATGTGCATTTGACATGGCAATCACCGGCCAATGTGTGATGCCAGTGCTAGGCAGCATGGGGAGCAGGCGTTGCTCTCCATTCTCTGTGTCATCATTGTGTGCCCTGAGCCTCCCCTCCAGACCCAGTGATGATGAATGCATAGGAGGTTTCCCAGTCATGTGGGACATGTGTCATTGAACTACTGGCTCTGTTGTTCATCAGCCCTTGTTGTATGCCATGGTGCTAATGCCTGTTTCCATTTCTCTCTTTCATGTCTTTGCAGGGGACAACGCACTTGTTGATGCTGGGGATGTGGTGGTGGAGCCGTCCCAGGAGGGCAACCCGGGCCGACCTTCCACAAGTGAGGGACGTGGTGTGTTTGGGGGTGAAAACCCACAAGTGCTGCAGGTCGTGCTGTCGAGGGGTGTCTCTGGGGGTTCCTCCCCCGAGCAGTATTCAGGTGTAGACTCGGAGGATGACACCTATGTGCAGTCGCAGGTGAGTGTTCTTGGGAGAGAATCTCCTCTGTCCGACCCACCTGCAGCCGGGTTATTGCCCTCAATGGGGATGTCAGTGTCGGCAGCTCAGCCTCCGGTGGTTACGGATGCAGGGCCACACCACACAATCTCTGATCCTGTTCCTGGGGCTGCAGATCAGAGAGGGAATGCAGTCCTGCAGCCTGAGGCTTTGCCGGCACAGCAAGACGCAGTCCGCCTTGCCCCAGGCAGGTGTGGTGCCCGCCAACGTGGTGGCCGTATGCCACCTGGCAATACCGCTTGGGAGCAATCCATCTACGGTATGGCCACCCAACAGGCAGCATCATCCGAGATGATTGCACAGGCCATGGATAGGGTGGCCACTTCCATTGTCCCCCCAGAAAGGCTGATGGAGCGACTGGAGCAGGCTACAGAGTCCATCTGCCAGGCACACAGGGAGGACATGTTGGCGTCCAACATGGACAGGCGGGCAGGACTGGCGACTCTGCGGGAATCACTTTCCATGGAGTCCCAGCACCACAGGGAAGGCCTGAGGGAAGAATTCCATCACCTCAGGTCGACCCTGTCAGAGCTTGAGGCTTCATCCCATAGAAGGACAGAGGAGCAGCTGGAGCGTCTGACACGGACGCTCTCGGCCGAGATGCAGGCAACTCGTGCGGAGGTCAGGTCATCCCGGAAGTTACTGCATGGGGACCTCCGCATGATTATAATCCAGAACCAGACCTTCCAGACCCGCCTGCTTGCAGCCATGGAGGAGCAAACTCGGGCTTTGCGTGGGCTGCCTCCCATTGTCACACCATCTTCTGAGGCAGCTCCCCCACCTCCTGAGTCAGCTGCAGGGTCTGGCCAGAGCGATAGCGACTCATCTCCCACAACAGAGTAGCCGTGTGGGCCACGAGCCTATGGGGTGTTTTTTCTTCCCATGATCCACACAGGTGGATTGTGGCGTGCATCCTGTCCTCGGACCTCATAGGTGGCCCCCCCCTCCCCGCCGGCCCTTTCATGGCCATTTTTTCTTATCATATTTTTCTTTTTCAAGTGTGTTGCCTTGTGTGGGTACCTGGGCATACACTGTATTGTGGCTGGGCACATGCAGGCTTGTCCTGAGTTTGGTTTCGATGCTTGGGTACCTGGCATCCACACCCCTCCTGCTTCCGTTTCCATGGGCTTGCAAAGGGTGTGCCCAAGTGACAGCAAATTACACGGTGACATTGGACTCCCATGAGCTGTTGGGCAGTCCATAGTCAATACTGTGTAGACATTCATAGTGTACATTGTTGTTGCACCTAACTATGCATGATGGTTTGATATGTGCCTCAACTTACATATGTTACTCATGTTTTTCTGGTATTTCACACAGTTCTTCACACGGGCATACTCTCTGGAGTCAGACTACATGTCGGTAGATGTGCAGTGACACTTTTGCGTGGCGCCATCACTGTACATCTGGACGGTGAGGACATACCAGCACAATCAGGTATTGAGACTACCATTGATTACATGCATTGTGTCTTGTTTTGGTGGGCTTCAGGGTGGGTTGGTGTGTAATTTGATTGAAATGACTCTTACACAGGTGTGTAGTAGTGCCTCCATCACGGTTAGCTGTTCAAGTGCGGCTATGTTCCATTTGGGGCACTGCAATTTGTGACACCGGTGTCATGTTGTGAGGGTCAGTTTGTTTGCTCTCACATACCATGACATGGTGTCCTCTGTGGCGGGACTGTGAAGGGATTGGGTGACATGGCAATGTTGTCATGTAGCAATTCGCCTGTGCCAATGCATATTTGATGAATGGAGTTGTGTCTTTTCATAGTTATGCATTGCTGGTGTATGTGTAGGTAGGGGTGCACACATAGTGACACTTCCATGTTAACAATCTCAGGCTGATGTGTTTCTGACAGTTTATTGTCAAGAAATTTTGTGACATTGTCAGGTAGTGTCATCATTGATCGTCAGATGGTATGTGCCAGAGCAGTGTGCACTAGCCAGCACTGTGATTCCTAGGTGAAGAAGTTGGCCACCAGTTGCGTACGGGCTGCCTCCCCCCGTGCCCTTTCCCCTCCCATGCGCAGCGGGCGTGCATGTGGTTGTGGATGTGGGGGCACCACCATGTCCACGGGCAGGCCCCGGCGTGTTGCAACGTTGTGCAGGACACATGCTGCCACTATGATCCTGCACACTAGTGGGGGAGCATATAACAGCTGCCCGCCAGAACGGTCAAGGGAGCGAAAGCGTGACTTCAGCACTCCGAATGTGCGCTCCACTATGCCCCGTGTTGCAATGTGGGCTGTGTTGTACCTTACCTCGGGTGGCGTGGTGGGGTTCCGGATTGGGGTCATCATGTGGGGGCTGATAGGGTAGGCACTGTCCCCTGCGGAGGTGGTGATGGGTATCATTAGTGGTGTTGTGACATGACCCTGTATCTGACATGCATGCATGTGCAGTGGCATTCATGCTCACCAAGCAGCCATGTATCTCCATGCCGGCCAGCCTCTAGGTCCCGGCTTAGGGTAGACATTCTGTAGATGAAGCTGTCGTGGGTGGACCCGGGATAGTTGGCATATACTGATGTGATGATTCCCTTGGCATTGCATACAACTTGCACGTTGATGGAATGCCAGTGCTTGCGGTTTCTATAGATGTGCTCTGTTGCCCTGGGGGGACGTAGAGCCACATGGGTGCAGTCAATTGCACCAAGCACTTTGGGGAATTGAGCCACACCATAGAATTCCTGGATGCACGCCCGCCTTTCTGCAGGAGTCCTGGGGAGATATATGTGCCTGCGGACTGATGGCCGTGCAGTGATGATGTTCAAGACCTGGTGTAGACAGCGTGACTGCGTGGCCTGTGACACACCACCCACTATGGCACTTGTCCGCTGAAAAGATCCAGTGCCCAAGAAGTGCAGTACATTGAGGACCTTCTGCAGGGGGCTGAGTGCTTGGGAGCACAGGGTGGGTGATGTGAGGTCATCCTCCCACTCACTGACCAGGTCCAGTATGATGTGTGCTGGAAACCTGTACCTCCCATACACCTGGTCATCAGGCATCCCGAATAGGCTGGTTCTGGGTGAGAAAATTCTGGCCCTGACTCTCCTCCTCCTCCTCCTTTGGTAACCCACAGCCACTGCTGCTAGGAACGGTATGTTCATCTTTGCACTGAGCTTGTAGGATGTTTTCACGTGAATATTTAGACGTGCCGGGTCACGTACGCCTGCTTCCTGCAGGCGTACGTCTTTCCGTATTGCCTGTTGTAATTTTGCACGTGTCGTGGCCGAGCGTGTGTGACTACATGCTCGAGGTTTACCAGGTTAAATGTACGTTATTAATATTGTAATTGTATTCAGATGTAAATGGTAACCGGGCGTTTTTCACGCGCGCTGTTGAATATGCGATTACTCGCTGTGTGCCTTTGGACCAATGAAATCGGGTACGCGTGCTGACGCGCTCGCGCGGCACGTGTATTTTTTTCACGTGGGTTGGGAAACACCCGTGCGTCATAGGCGCGCTTACGCGCCTGGCCCTTTGGACCAATGAGATCGCGTACGCGTGCTGACGCGCTCGCGCGGGAGGTTTATTTTTTCACGCGGGTTGGGAAACGGCCGTGCGTTATAGACGCGCTTACGCGCCTGGCCCTTTGGACCAATCACGCGGGTTGGGAAACGGCCGTGCGTTATAGACGCGCTTACGCGCCTGGCCCTTTGGACCAATCACGCGGGTTGGGAAACGGCCGTGCGTTATAGACGCGCTTACGCGCCTGGCCCTTTGGACCAATGAAATCGCGTACGCGTGCTGACGTGCTTACACGGCCTTTCCTCGGATTCCACGCAGACGTGCATGATTTTCACGTGCCAATTCACTCCGTATCAAGCTGGCCACGCGTTCACACACGGAAGACCACGCTCCTGCCCCGAAGGCCGGAATCCTGCCCCCCAGAGCCCCGAGCACGCTCCCACCTGCCATCTGCTGCTGCCTGACTGCCTGCTGCCCACGTGCCCTGCTGTTTGCTGCCTGCACATCAGCCAGGGGTGCAGTTGCTGTGACCACCCCTGCTGGAACCAAAGACTCCCGACAGCCGTACCATCGCTCCACAGCCCAGCCCCAGGACCCAGTTGCCCACCCACTCCTGCCTCTGGGGTTGCCATGTCAGGGAGCACAACATCTGGCACGACTGGCAACCCCCGGCCAGGGAGGCAGAGGGGCACCAGCTTCAGTGCCACCGAAGTTGGTGTCCTGGTGGAGCGAGTCCTGGGGCAGTATGATGCCCTCTACGGACGGATGCGCCTCGACAAGGAAGGACGGACCAGGATCTGGACGGACATTGTGACTGCCATCAACGCAGAGGGGGTGGCAGTCCGAGAATTCTATCAAGTCAAGAAGCGCTGGGAGGACTACAGGTCCAGGACCCTGAACAAGGCCCGGCGCCTCGTGAAGGCAGTGGATGCCAAGGGGCGGCGGGGCCACTTGTCGCAAGATGAACTTCAGGTCCTGGAACGCATATCCCCAGCGCTCCATGTCCAGGTCCTTGGGAGGCAGACCCGTCTGGAGTCGAGCGGTGAGTGTACATGCATACTGATTGTAAGCTGTGTGTGTGGTGGTGTGCCAGGAGTGTGCATGTTGCACATGTCTTTGTGTGGCCATGTATAAATGTGTGTGTGCAGGGCTGTGAGACAAGCACATGTGTGCCTGTGATGTGTGAGACAAGGATGGTGCATGTGTGTGTGTGTGTGCTTGCAGTGCAAATGCTTGTGTGTGGGCACATGTGTTTGACTGTGCATGTGAGTTGGCATGCTTGTGGTGTGACACATGGATGTTGATTCCAGGTGCATTAGTCTGCAGCGTGTGCGTGTGTGTAGTTGTGAAGGTTGCAACAGTGTTGCTACATGGATGCAGGTGACACTGTCATGTTGGAGAGTGAATTGCAAATGTGACATGGATGTTCATCTCATGACTGACAGTTTGCGGAGTGGTACACATGCTTGGATGTGTGCTTTGCATGTGTGCATGTGTATTTGAGTCCGTGTGTATCATGTGATGTGTGGCTCACCTTTGTCTGCTCATGCTGCTGTATGTGAATGTATGTAGCGGGCTGTAGCAATATGGCTGTTGAATGACTCATGTGTGTGCGTTGAGGAGACAAGTGTGTTGGGGATTGTGATGCCAGGTCTGGAGTATGACAATGCCACTCTTGTACAACTGTTATGTGTGTGAGTCAATTGTACAGTGTCCTGATGCCTGTCTCCTGTCTCTCCCTGCCTGCAGCGTCATCTGATGTGGAGGGCGGAGAAGGTGCTGTGGAGCACAGCGGCAGGGATGCCACCGCCAGCCGGAGACGCAAGGCCCGGCTCCCCTCCCCTGTTGTCATCTCGTCGGGGAGTGAGGAGTCCGGTGCTGTGTCCCAGGTCGCAGCTGCCGAGGGGAGGTCCAGGAGGCGCAGGAGGAAGTTGGACTCCTCGGCAGCAGAAGGGGCAGCTGAGACCCCACAGGGTTCCGCGGCGGAAGATGGCAGGGAGTCATCCAGGTTGGTGGTGGGTTTGGTGGAGGAGGAGGCCGTGCAAGGGACTGAGATGGGGTCTGGAGGTGGGCATTCCACTGGTGCTAGTGGTGCAGCACAGGGGCAGGGACAGGAGGCAGCACAGGCCGCCGCGGAGGTGCCTGTGTGTAATCCTGTCCCCGGTCCTGTGTCTGCATCATCTTGCACCAGCAGGGTTGCCCACGTCCGGACCCATTCTCAGGGAGACCAGGCTGTGTTCCTCCATACACTGGGCCTTGTTCCGACCCCCTCCTCACCTGAACCCCCTATGCGCCAGTCGTCCTCCGTGCCATCTTCCTACCCACCTGTCACCTGGGTGCCCTGTGGAGCTGCCTCTGACGATGGGGCCAGGCTGGTGGAGGACACATCCCTGCCCCAGTCGGGAGTCGTGAGTCCAGCAGGGGTGGCCACCGCAACAACAGCACCCCAAACAATGGAGGATGTGCAGGCAGCAGGTGTCAGGGCACCGGCACCAGCACGTCAGCAGCAGGAGGAAGAAGGTGGGAGCCTTGATGGCTCGGGGCCATCACCATCAGAGGGGCAGGCATCAGCCGGAGGGCAGGAGGACCCTGGACGTCAAGTGGCTTCCGTGTGGCAGCGATTGGGCCATGCCATAGATGCGGAGCGGCGGCGGGCGGAAGAGGCGCGGCTCGCTATGGTCAGGGCGGAGAACTCCATGCGGAGGGCCCTGAGGCGGGCCGAGTGCCTCGAGGCCATCCGCAGGGAGTTGGAGGTGGGTACATCGGCGTCCCTGCGGACCCTCGGGGCTGTGGAACGGGGCCTCCTCCGGGACATCGAGCGGGAGTTCGATGATGCCCTGGCCCGGAACAACAATCAGTGAGCCGCAGGACTTGCCCGCCGCCTTTGTATATAGTTCTGTAGTTTACTTGTAGTTAGGTTTCCTTTGTTTTAATGTTATTATTTGGTTGCCAAAGGACAATGCACCACATTTTTGTATATAGACATTTTCTTACTTAGTGTAAATAGTTAGGTTTCATTTATTAGGGCTCATGGACCCGGATCATCATGTTGATAGTTTGAGGGATGTTAATATTTATTTTAATTTTTCACATGAGGCAATGTGTTTCTTCTTTCATTTGTACTTGGATTTAATTTTGGACTTTGACTTTGGACCCCTATTTTACTTTATTTTTGTTAATTAGTGTTCCTGATTTTTTTGGTTGTACTTTTTTATTATTTAGTTTGCATTGCTTGTTTATTGTTATTTTTTATTTTTACCATCCTTGTTTATTTTTAATACATTTTCATTTGATCCTTCAATGTGTTGTATCATCTCATTGCTTTCATGCATGACATGTGGGGTGTTTGGACATTCACTTGCAACATCTGTGTGTGACAGACATGTGTTCATTCATATGATTTACATTGGGTGTGTCACATGTCATTGTGTTTGATATGTGGGTGGATGGGATAGTTGTTTGGGAATTCTTGCAGGGCAGACTGTCCGTTACGGTCATGATTGTGTGGGGTTGTGACCCAGGTGAAGGTGGACATGGATGGTACATGGGTGGGGGCCTTCTGGTAGGTGCCCCTGACTGCGGGGGGGGGTGGTGGTAGACATGGGTGGGGGCCTTCTGGCAGGTGCCCCTGACTGCGGGGGGGGTGGGGGTGGTGGTAGACATGAGTGGGGGCCTGGTGGAGGCTGCCCCTGGTGGCGGGGGGGTGGGGGTGGTGGGGGGCATGGGTGGGGGCCTGGTGGAGGCTGCCCCTGGTGGCGGGGGGGTGGGGGTGATAGGGGACATGAGTGGGCGCCTGGTGGAGGCTGCCCCTGCACTGCTGGGGGGTGGGGGTGATAGGGGACATGGGTGGGGGCCTGGTGGAGGCTGCCCCTGCACTGCTGGGGGGTGGGGGTGGTGGGAGACATGAGTGGGGGCCTGGTGGAGGGTGCCCCTGCACTGCTGGGGGGTGGGGGTGGTGGGAGACATGGGTGGGGGCCTGGTGGAGGCTGCCCCTGCACTGCTGGGGGGTGGGGGTGGTGGGTGACATGAGTGGGGGCCTGGTGGAGGGTGCCCCTGGTGGCGGGGGGGGTGGGGGTGATAGGGGACATGAGTGGGGGCCTGGTGGAGGCTGCCCCTGGTGGCGGGAGGGTGGGGGTGGTGGGAGACATGAGTGGGGGCCTGGTGGAGGCTGCCCCTGGTGGCTGGGGGGTGGGGGTGGTGGGGGGCATGGGTGGGGGCCTGATGGAGGCTGCCCCTGGTGGCGGGGGTGTGGGGGTGGTGGGAGACATGAGTGGGGGCCTGGTGGAGGGTGCCCCTGCACTGCTGGGGGGTGGGGGTGCAGGGGGACATGAGTGGGGGCCTGGTGGAGGGTGCCCCTGGTGGCGGGGGGGTGGGGGTGGTGGGTGACATGAGTGGGGGCCTGGTGGAGGGGGCCCCTGGTGGCGGGGGGGTGGGGGTGGTGGGAGACATGAGTGGGGGCCTGGTGGAGGGTGCACATGGTGACTGGGGGGGTGGGGGTGGTGGGTGACATGAGTGGGGGCCTGGTGGAGGGTGCCCTTGCACTGCTGGGGGGTGGGGGTGCAGGGGGACATGAGTGGGGGCCTGGTGGAGGTTGACCCTGCACTGCTGGGGGGTGGGGGTGGTGGGAGACATGAGTGGGGGCCTGGTGGAGGGTGCCCCTGCACTGCTGGGGGGTGGGGGTGATAGGGGACATGGGTGGGGGCCTGGTGGAGGATACCCCTGCACTGCTGGGGGGTGGGGGTGGTGGGAGACATGAGTGGGGGCCTGGTGGAGGGTGCCCCTGCACTGCTGGGGGGTGGGGGTGGTGGGAGACATGGGTGGGGGCCTGGTGGAGGCTGCCCCTGGTGGCGGGGGGGTGGGGGTGGTGGGAGACATGAGTGGGGACCTGGTGGAGGCTGCCCCTGGTGGCGGGGGGGTGGGGGTGGTGGGGGTCATGGGTGGGGGCCTGGTGGAGGCTGCCCCTGGTGGCGGGGGGGTGGGGGTGGTGGGAGACATGAGTGGGGGCCTGGTGGAGGGTGCCCCTGCACTGCTGGGGGGTGGGGGTGCAGGGGGACATGAGTGGGGGCCTGGTGGAGGGTGCCCCTGGTGGCGGGGGGGTGGGGGTGGTGGGTGACATGAGTGGGGGCCTGGTGGAGGGTGCCCCTGGTGGCGGGGGGGTGGGGGTGGTGGTAGACATGAGTGGGGGCCTGGTGGAGGGTGCACATGGTGACTGGGGGGGGTGGGGGTGGTGGGTGACATGAGTGGGGGCCTGGTGGAGGGTGCCCCTGCACTGCTGGGGGGTGGGGGTGCATGGGGACATGAGTGGGGGCCTGGTGGAGGTTGACCCTGCACTGCTGGGGGGTGGGGGTGGTGGGAGACATGAGTGGGGGCCTGGTGGAGGGTGCCCCTGCACTGCTGGGGGGTGGGGGTGATAGGGGACATGGGTGGGGGCCTGGTGGAGGCTGCCCCTGCACTGCTGGGGGGTGGGGGTGGTGGGAGACATGAGTGGGGGCCTGGTGGAGGGTGCCCCTGCACTGCTGGGGGGTGGGGGTGGTGGGAGACATGGGTGGGGGCCTGGTGGAGGCTGCCCCTGGTGGCGGGGGGGTGGGGGTGGTGGGAGACATGAGTGGGGGCCTGGTGGAGGGTGCCCCTGGTGGCGGGGGGGTGGGGGTGATAGGGGACATGAGTGGGGGCCTGGTGGAGGCTGCCCCTGCACTGCTGGGGGGTGGGGGTGATAGGGGACATGGGTGGGGGCCTGGTGGAGGCTGCCCCTGGTGGCGGGGGGGTGGGGGTGGTGGGAGACATGAGTGGGGGCCTGGTGGAGGGTGCCCCTGGTGGCGGGGGGGTGGGGGTGATAGGGGACATGAGTGGGGGCCTGGTGGAGGCAGCCCCTGCACTGCTGGGGGGTGGGGGTGATAGGGGACATGGGTGGGGGCCTGGTGGAGGCTGCCCCTGCACTGCTGGGGGGTGGGGGTGGTGGGAGACATGAGTGGGGGCCTGGTGGAGGGTGCCCCTGCACTGCTGGGGGGTGGGGGTGGTGGGAGACATGGGTGGGGGCCTGGTGGAGGCTGCCCCTGGTGGCGGGGGGGTGGGGGTGGTGGGAGACATGAGTGGGGGCCTGGTGGAGGGTGCCCCTGGTGGCGGGGGGGTGGGGGTGGTGGGAGACATGAGTGGGGGCCTGGTGGAGGGTGCCCCTGCACTGCTGGGGGGTGGGGGTGGTGGGTGACATGAGTGGGGGCCTGGTGGAGGGTGCCCCTGGATGGTGGGGGGTGGGGGGGGTGGGAGACATGAGTGGGGGCCTGGTGGAGGCTGCCCCTGGATGGTGGGGGGTGGGGGTGGTGGGAGACATGAGCAGGTGTGCAGGGTAGTCCCCTGTTTTGTGGGCTGCCTGCAGGGGCCGTCGAGGGTGACAGGACCCACCCAGCCTAATCGCGTGTGTAACTTCGCACGCACCCCTGTAATACACGTACCAAGCCAAATCGCGTGTGATAATTCCCGCGCACCCCTGAAATACACGAGCCCAGGCTATTCGCGTGTGGAAATTCCCGCGCACCCCTGCAATTCCCGTAGCCTAGCTTTTCGCGTGTGAAACTTCACGCGCACCCCTGTAATGGACGTACCCTGGCTTTTCGCGTGTGGGACTTCCCGCGCACCCCTGCAATTCCCGTAGCCTAGCTTTTCGCGTGTGAAACTTCCCGCGCACCCCTGTAATGGACGTACCCTGGCTTTTCGCGTGTGGGACTTCCCGCGCACCCCTGCAATTCCCGTAGCCTAGCTTTTCGCGTGTGAAACTTCACGCGCACCCCTGTAATGGACGTACCCTGGCTTTTCGCGTGTGGGACTTCCCGCGCACCCCTGCAATTCCCGTAGCCTAGCTTTTCGCGTGTGAAACTTCACGCGCACCCCTGTAATGGACGTACCCTGGCTTTTCGCGTGTGGGACTTCCCGCGCACCCCTGCAATTCCCGTAGCCTAGCTTTTCGCGTGTGAAACTTCACGCGCACCCCTGTAATGGACGTACCCTGGCTTTTCGCGTGTGGGACTTCCCGCGCACCCCTGGAATTCCCGTAGCCTAGCTTTTCGCGTGTGAAACTTCACGCGCACCCCTGTAATGGATCTACCCTGGCTTTTCGCGTGTGGGACTTCCCGCGCACCCCTGGAATTCCCGTAGCCTAGCTTTTCGCGTGTGAAACTTCCCGCGCACCCCTGTAATGGACGTACCCTGGCTTTTCGCATGGGGGACTTCCCGCGCACCCCTGAAATACACGCGCCCAGCCTATTCGCGTGTGGAAATTCCCGCGCACCCCTGAAATACACGTACCCTGCTGTAATCGCGTGTGGGACTTCCCGCGCACCCCTGTAATACACGCGCCCAGCCTATTCGCGTGTGAAACTTCCCGCGCACCCTTGTAAATGACGTACCCTAGTTTTTCGCGTGTAGGATTTCACGCGCACCCCTGGAATTCCCGTAGCCTAGCTTTTCGCGTGTGAAACTTCCCGCGCACCCCTGTAATTGACGTACCCTGGCTTTTCGCGTGTGGAACTTCACACGCACCCCTGATATCGACGTGGCCAGGGCAATCGCGTGTGGGACTTCCCCGCACCCCGGGATACACGTACCCAGGGCAATCGCGCGAGCGACTTCTCGCGCAACCCGTTGTACACACACGCGCGAATTGTTGAACAGTGGGTGTCCGTGTTAATGGCGTACACCTTTGCACCTCATTTGTCCTTTGGGGTCACGGTATGGCCCATTGCTGTATGTGGGTGGTATTTGTTGGCGCAGGTTTTGGCGCACTTTCGTTAAGTGCGTCGGGACGCTACCGCCTGCTTACTTGTGGCGTACGTTTTTGGGCCTGTGCGCTGGTTTGATCGAGCGCTGTTTTGCCCTGTTCGAATCCATGAATACGTGTTGCCGGAGAGCGTGTGGGCGTTCCGCGCACTTGCCTCCTGTACTTCCCCGTGCCGCCCACATTCTTCCCCATTCCGAGTGTTGTGCCCCATTTTATTCCCCATTCCGAGTGTCCCGCCCTGTGTTCCGCCTACTTTAGAGCTGTGCGCTGCGCTCGGAGTGATAGCGCAGTGGCCGTGGCGCACGCCGTTGGTTGACCTGTGCGCCGGCGTGCGCCGCGCACTTTTTCAGCGCACGTCCTATGCTTTTCTTACGCACGGACTTCCATGAATCGACGTGCGCTGGTTTCCCTGCGCTTTTCGCTATTTTTCGGCGCAGCGCACGTATAGGCCCCTCTGCGCCCGAATTTTCGGCGCACATTTATTCCATGAATCGGCCTGAAAATCTTTTGTGATGTCCTGTGGTGTTTGCGCCCAAAATAAAAGTCAAAAGAAAAGACCAGCCGGTCTCCTTCAACCTCTAGACATACCACCAGCACCCTGGCACACCCTATCAATGGATTTTATTACGGACGTGCCTCCTTGTTCGGGGTACAATACTATTCTGGTAATTGTGGATTTGTTTTCCAAAATGGCCCACTTTATTCCTTTGAAAGGTTTACCTTCAGCTTCTGTCATAGCCAAAAAATTCCTCGAAAATATTGTTCGGCTACATGGATTCCCATCTATACTAATCTCTGACCGGGGAAGCCAATTCATTTCCCACTTCTGGCGCAAATGTTGTCAAATGGCGCAGATCGACGTAAGATTATCGACCAGTCACCACCCTCAGACCGATGGTCAGACCGAGAGGACAAATCAGACCCTTGAACAGTACTTACGGTGTATGTTACAGCAATCTGAAAGCAACTGGAAAGACATTCTTTGGATAGCCGAATACGCATATAATAATTCGGTGCACTCTGGAACTGGCCACAGTCCTTTTTATACTTTGTTTGGGCATCACCCTCGAACCTCAAACCTTGACTCACCTCAGAACCTCAGAATGCCTGCAGTAGAACATCTGCATTCTACAATTACCCAAGCCTTCAAAGAGGCAACTACGCATTTACAACAAGCCAAGAGAAAATACAAGGAGAATGCTGATCTACATCGGAGTGAAGCACCTCCGTATCAGATTGGGGATCAAGTGTGGTTAGCTACCAGACATTTACCACTCAAAGGGCCTCAAACTTTTAACCCAAAATATCTGGGACCTTATTCTATTACGGCAATAATTAACCCAGTGGCTGTTAAACTTGATTTACCAGCTAGTATGCAAATTCACCCTGTTTTTCATGTGTCACTTCTGAAACCAGTGGTACCCGGAACCCGACTACTCAAACCTCCAGAACCTATTCTAATAGATGGGGAGCCCGAATTCGAAGTGAAGAACATTTTAGACTCAAAAATGTTTAGGTCAAAACTGTTCTACCTAATTGATTGGAAGGGTTACGGACCTCAGGAGAGGTCGTGGGAACCCAGCGACCATGTGCATGCACCTCGATTAGTCAGGAAATTCCACTGACTCTTCCCAGACAAACCAAAACCCCCGGAGGGAACAACCTTGGGAGGGGCCTTGGGGGGGGAGTGCTGTCATGATGCCCGCTCCCGGGGAGCCAGTACAAGCCCGGCGTCCCCGAAAGCAGACATCCGGTCCCCAAGGAAGGACCCAGCAACCCCATATAGGGGCCCTTTGGACAGTGTCCTGGTGCCTATGGCGCCAGGCTCATAAAAGACATCAGTCCTGGCGCCATAGGCGCCAGGCTCATTATGGGAATGCTTGGGTGCACTTACCTGATGCAGACCATGCTGCAGGATCCCGGCCTCCTTGAGGCCTGAAAGGAACTACTTTACCTGTGGGACTAATTTACCATCCGGGCGTGGTCGGGGAAGGATACATACCTGATTGGAGGAAGGATACATACCTTGAACTTCTTCCAAGGCTATTTAAACCCCACCCGAACAGCCACACGTGCTTCGCGTTGTTCTGCATCTAGCAGCTGGACGCTCACCGTGTCTGCTCCTGCATCCTGACTTCTGCCACGCCTGCCAGCATCCTGGATCACCTGCAAAGGAAGAGAAGAAGAGAACAGAAGAAGGAAAAGTCCTTACCTGCTAAATCCGCATCCCGGAGACATCTCGCCGACAATCCTGAAAAGGAAGACTTTAATTTAAAAGCTCATCGCGTCGATCGCTACAGTGCCGCATTCCACTCACCTTTACAGGGCGCCTCCATGTTCAGCAGCGATCATCCGGATTCGCAGTCACGCCCCAGCGCCTAGGGAGAAAAAGACCAGAACAAAAGGTGAGAGAGAGAAGGGAATAAGGAAAGCTAAATCTCCATGTTAAGACTTACCTGTTGATTCATTCCCTCTTCATTTCGGGTCCGCGCCGCATCCTGGCATTTCCGGACCCCGGCCCCTAAGGGGAAAAAGAGGCATCAGCGTTAATGAGCGAATGAAAAGACATTACCAAAAAACGCTCATTAAAGACTTACCTGATTTCTACAAGGATTTCACCTCTCATCTCGGGTCGGTGCCTGTTCCCCGGCATTCCGTATCCCGGCCCCTATGGGGAAAAAGACACTAGCTTTAGTACATTAATGCATGGACACAAGGGGAACCTCTTATCAAAAAAACTTACCTGGAAGCCAAGCAAGTTTGGTTCTCACCAATCTGAAAATCCAGTGAAGTAACTGGATACCAACGCGCCCCTGCATCAGAAGCAGGATGGAGAGCTCGTCCTTCCAGACCCTAAGGTGAGACGCTACGAGAAATCACAGAAGGGTTTCAAGGAGGGTGAGAGGGGAAAGTGGGAGGCCGATTGCATTACCCCGCAGACAGTTAATCCCCTATTTTTGCCTACAGAAGGATACTTCTGCGAGCCAGACAAGCCAGATTTGGGGGGCCCGGTCCAGTCCGTCTTCCGAACCCTGCGCATCACCTTAGAAGATGTCACAGCAGCGCGAACCAGGCCAGCGCCTCCATGGGAGTCAGGTGAGCGTAACAGAGAGTGTGGTGGAGAGAAAATGACTCATTTGCACTGTTGGGTGTCCTGACCCACGTTTGGACTATTATGCTGCAACATTTGGTGCTGTGGCCTTAGGAAATCCAAGATGGCGGATAAGCCCACATTTGCGCCAGAATCCAGGAGAACCGTGCAGTTTTGCGCACACCAAAATGGTCCCCTGACCTGCCACCCACCAGTGCAAAGAAAGATGGTTCTGTTCAAAATCCGTTTTTATTAATGTCAAAAATTGCTAAGATCATGGGCCCGAAACCACCAAACAAAAATCCAACTATGGTTGACTGTTTTACTTTACTCTACTACAGATCCACATCAATGCCATGTCAAGCAAGGATCATATACTTTATTTTTGAAATGTATTAATTAAAGACAGCTGTCAAAAATAGGTGCAGTACCGGCATTGGACACTGACCCAAGCTACCCTTCTGTCCAAAAAGGCCTTTGATTAAATAAATTCAGGAAAGGGGGAGATATACCAGATTCCTCTCACCTCTCTTCCTGGACAACTGCAGAACTTTGACGGGAAGGAAATTCCCATCGAGGGGACTGCAGATTTGGACATCAAAATTTGGCGACACAAGGTGAAACACCCGGTCATAGTAGTGACTCCAGAGGGCACCTCTTGTTTACTGGGGAATGACCTCCTGAGAAGGTTGTCACCCCTAATAGATTGTGTAAACAAAGTCCTCTGGACCCAGACTAGCCGACCAATAAAATTAAAACATGAGTGTCACCCATGTTAGTTTAAACGGCACCTGCCACATGGTTGAACAAAAATCTGACCAAGTAGAATTTCACTT
This sequence comes from Ambystoma mexicanum, assembly GCF_040938575.1. NCBI lineage: Eukaryota > Metazoa > Chordata > Amphibia > Caudata > Ambystomatidae > Ambystoma > Ambystoma mexicanum. Next base: position 1,526,460,722 of record NC_090937.1, read on the forward strand.
CCAGAACAACCAAATTCCAGATGTGACAGTAGTAGCAGTAGGACAACAGACTGGTGATGGGAGGTCCTCTCTATTTCTGAAAATCACCCTTCCTTCCAGTTTAAGGTGGTATTCCACACTGAAAGGAAACACTCTGAAATTCTTTACTAATTCACATCAGACATTCCCACTCCGATAGTCCAGAAAGATGTGAAATCAGCTCAGAGCCTGGCTGATGTTCAGCAAATTGGAGATCAGTTGTTCATCCCTGTTCAGTTAAAGGATGGGAAGGACTCTGTTCTCGCCCGAGTGTGTGTGAACAACGGTAAGAGCTTCATCAGCGAAGCCATGTTCCGCCAACTCCAAAAAGATCCAGCCATTCCCACATTCAAACTGATAGACAAATGGGAAATGGATCTGGAAACACCCAATCCCAAACATATCCTGCCAAGCAGGTGTATGCTCAAAATCTCCATTGGCAACAAGAGCATAGTCCATAATTGTTGGGTCGTGCGAGACGTCACAGCCGCCTTTTACTTAGGCAGTGACATTCTCAATCGCTTTGCCATTAGTTTGGACCTAATAAACTTCAAAGCTTCGTCCCGATTAGCGGATAATCCCATGGGCTTTGATGATCCAGAAAAAGCATTTAGGTCAGCCCAATTGCTACCTTATGCAGTTGAAATTCAGGTTAAAGAGGAAGTCACTATCCCAGAAAGGACCCGACAATTCTCCCTGGAAGTGAAAGTTAAAAGAGGACAAAAATTGAAGAACCCTGATGCTTATATGCATCTAAATGCTTCTCTCCAACAACAAGGGTTGGGGTTAAACCCAACACCATTAGTCAACATAGAACATGACACCATTCCAATAGAGGTGGATAACAGCGACTTAAAGAGTATTACTCTAGCCGCGGGCACCATTATTGGAATGGCGGTTAATGACCGACATTTCTCCATTGATTTAGGAAATTAACTGTTAGGACCAATTCCCAAGGACTGTTTTGACAGTGATGACAATACAACACCAGATAGGATCTTTACCCGGCATGGGGGGAACTTCATGGTGTACACTTCCTGCCCTTATGGCAAGGAAGATGTGACTTGTGACTTCAGAAGGGATGAGGTGACCTTCCAGGTCCATGAGGGCTGCCTTTCCCACCTGAAGCCACCAGTCCAAATCAGCACTCTGACCAGGGACTTTGCCACCCAAATGGAGGAGGCCGCTGAGATAGCAAAACCAGAAGTCTTTCCAGGCTTCAGGCAGATGGTGGAAGAGAGAGTCAACCTAGCTGATGCCTGTGTGACTCTGGAACAGAAGCAAAAGTTGAAACAAGTTTTCTTGGATTTCCAAGATCTCTTTGCGGTAGACTCATATGACTGTGGTCGCACCGACATCCACACAACAACAATTCCCACGGACCCTGGCATGACCCCAGTGTTTGTGAAGCAATATCGCTTGCCTCTTGCATCCATTGAGTCCCTCACTGAGGGGGGATAATCCGTCCAGTCCACAGCACCTTCAACAACCTGGTGCTGGGAATATTGAAGCCAAACGGCCAGTGGAGACTCTGCGCCGACCTTAGGGAGCTCAACAAACGGGTCCATACTTCCCGATGGCCTCTGCCCTACATTGACCAAGGGCTGGCCCAGATTCAGGGGTCACATGTATTCACTGCAATAGACCTGACCAATGGATACTGGACCGTGCCTGTCAGTAGGGAGGACCAATACAAACTGGCTTTTACCTTTGGGGGCCAGCAGTACACAAGGACCTGGACTCCCTTCGGATACCTCAACTCCGGCAATGAATTCAACATTTTCCTACATAAGGCCATGCCCGACCTGGGTGTGAGGGGTAATCTGGCTTATGTAGATGATGTCCTCATCAAAAGTTCAACTGTGGAGGAACATATAGCGGAGATCCGTTATGTTCTGACCCAGTTGAGGGCCGCTGGAGCAAAACTTTCCTTTCAGAAAGCACAGTGGTGTAGAACCAGTGTTAATTTCTTGGGGCATGAGATTACTCCTCCGGGTCTCTGTCCCCAGGAAAAGAAAGTGGAAGCACTCCAAAAATTGGAGGATCCCACAACTCTGCAGGAACTAATTAGCCTCCTTGGACTAATTACAGCAGAAAGTTCATTGAGGGCTACGCAGAGATCACTAGACCCCTGATTCATCTTTTGAAGGGGCGGGGGGTCAAGTGGGAATGGAGTCCAGAACAATCTGAGGCAGTAAGACAACTCAAAAGAAGCCTCTCACAAGCGCCTTGCCTAGCTTACCCTGTCAGAAACAAGGAGTTCTTGCTGGAGACAGGGTTCTCTAATACGTGCTTGACGGCAGTATTATACCAAAAGCATGACAAGGTCAATAAAGTAATATCCTATGTGAGCAAAACTTTATCCTCTGTGGAGGAAAAATTCAACGATTGTGAGAAGGCACTCCTGGCAACGTTGTGGGCATTGAAGAATTACTGCCCGTTTATCCAGGGGGAACTCATCATAGTGGAGACTCTACACCAGCCTCTGCAATATCTCCAAAGTGACAGAATCCGGGCCGGAAATGTGAGTAATTCCCGAATTACTTCCTGGATTCTGTCAATGCAAGGCTTTCCTGTGGAGGTCAGATATGGCCAAAACAAGAAGAGTCCCCTCGCGCAGGGTCTGGCTGACTTGCATGATTGTGCCAGAGAAAACTGTCTCGAGGAGGAAAGTCTAAAAATCAAGGACAACATGGAGGCATACCTTAATTCCCCACACAAAGTCTTTGAAGAGGACAAGTGTGAGGGAATGCCCACTGTCTATGTGGATGGATGCTCTTACCATGTTGACAACAACGGGGAAAAAGAAATGGTGGCCGGCGTAGGGAATGCATGGGTGAAGGAGTCCCCAGAACCCTCCGCTGGGTACAAAATTGGCCCCCGAAGTAGTCAGGTGGCAGAATTGATGGATGTGTATCAAGCCATCCTCACTGCTGTCCAACATCAACTCCACAAACTGGTTGTGGAGCAGCTGGTTAATTGGAAAACCAGAGGCATGTTATGTGCTAATAACAAACCCTTGAAACATGGAAAGTTAATCCAAAATATTGATGATCTGGTCACATTGAATGGGATGACCATCTACTGGAAAAAGATCAAGGGTCATTCCAAAGTAGAGGGACCAGACAAGACTGGAAATGACTTAGCTGATCAGCTGGCCAAAATCGGGGCCATCCAAGGGGATCTAATAGAGATTGAGTCCCTGTTGGGGGAAATCCAGGTCACTGCCATCACTAGGTCCCAGACAAATGCTCACAATGATCTTTCAACTGCACGATGGAGTAAGGAGACCCCAGATGCTGATTTGATTACTGCTCAAAAAGGGGATCCAATAATTGTTAATTTTTACCAACACATTGAGGACCCTGAGAAATTTCCCCTGACGGATACCGATTACAGTGGGAAAGAGGACCTTAGAGTGTTGATGAAATGTCCAAAAAATGTTCCAAATCCAAGACGGTTTGTTGGTAAGGAAATCCCAAGCTGGCCATGATCAGTGGGTGGTCCCTACCTCATTCCGAAGTCTGATGTTAAGTCACGCCCATGATGCGGCCACCGGTCTTAAGAGAGGTTGCATACTGGCCACACATGGGCCAGGACCTCGACCAATACTTGAAGGGGTGTCTTGTGTGTGCACAATTTCAGCCAACATCCCTCACATACCGGGCGCCTCTCCAAAAGAGGGGGATGACACTGCCATGATCAGATTTGCAAATCGACTTCATAGGCCCTGTGATTCGCTCCTCTAGGGGAAACAAGTACATGTTGACGGTCACATGCTTGTTTACCAAGTGGGTGGAATGTCTCCCGGCCCCAAACTGCAAGGCAGAAACAGCAGCTGCCCTGATGATTAACCACATCTTTTCCCGTTTTGGTCTACCTCAAAGGATTGAGTCAGACAGAGGTAGCCATTTCACCAGCGAGGTAATGACAAAGATGTGGGAGATACTGGGGGTCAAAAGGAAGCTACATATTGCTTACCAGCCAGCTTCTTCTGGGGCAGTAGAATGCTACAACTGGACCATTGTGAGCATATTAAAGAAGTTTGTGGCGGATTCTTGGCCAAGTAGGGATATCCGATTACCTCTGGTCCTAATGGCCATCAGGTCTACCCCTTCATCTGCAAATAAAATGTCACCGTTTGAGCTGATGAATGGACGCACGATGGTGCTTCCCCAGCATTTGCTCTACAGGACCCAAGAGCAGACATTTATAAATGCCTCCACAAATCATGAGTATGTGGAGAATTTAAGGAAACACCTTCAACACACTTTTGCATATGCTCAGCGGAATCTAGAAAGATCAGCTGATAGCCTGAAGACCCATTACGATTTGAAAACCACCATAAAAGAGTACAATGTGGGAGTCCGGGTCTATATATACAATTTCCAAAGGAACCAGGCCAAACAGCGAAAATGTTTGCCTACATGGAAGGGACCGTTTGGAATTGTAGATAAGATCTCCCCAGTCACTTACAAGATCCGCATCCCGAAAGGTAGTTTGGCAGAAGGGGAAGACAAGTGGGTCCATATAAAACAGTTAAAGTGTTGCCATCCCAAGCACACTCTGCAGCGACTGGAGGAGTCCTCTGCAATACCAGAGGGGGCCGCTCCAGAGTAATTCAGTTCCAACCCTAAAATATTCCACATATAGCCTATAAAAGTCTATGATTCTTGAATGCAAATCGTCTCCTGATTAAAAACAATGTATCTGTTCTTGTCTCCTGATTTAAAAAAGAAAAAATGTATATGTTCATGTCTTTGGATTTATAAAATGTATATGCCGCCCCACTATATCAATAGTGGGGGAGAAATGTCTACGAATAAGTATTGCCGCTTTGCTTTGTCATCCTAGGAGAGATGAAACCATGGAGACTGACCAAGGAGGACGACCCGGGGACCGGGAGCAAAGATCCGAGGGGCCTGAGGTACCGCCCAATACTCCCATCAGGACCAGCAAGGAGAACTGTTTGATCCACCCTGATGGAGGAAAAGATGCTGAACTTTGTCATCTGCGGAATCGGAAAAGATGCTGAACATTGCCATTTGCGGAATCGGAAGAAGATGATGTGGACATCCCAGCGCGTGGATCAAAACATCCTTTGCACCCGACTCCCCCTCAACTAGAAATCAAAGCACAGTTGGGCGGGGGGACTTGTTTGGTGTCCTGACCCACGTTTGGACTATTATGCTGCAACATTTGGTGCTGTGGGCTTAGGAAATCCAAGATGGCAAAAAAGCACACATTTGCGCCAGAATCCAGGAGAACCGTGCAGTTTTGCGCACACCAAAATGGTCCCCTGACCTGCCACCCACCAGTGCAAAGAAAGATGGTTCTGTTCAAAATCTGTTTTTATTAATGTCAAAAATTGCTAAGATCATGGGCCCGAAACCACCAAACAAAAATCCAACTATGGTTGAGTGTTTTACTTTACTCTACTACAGATCCACATCAATGCCATGTCAAGCGAAGATCATATACTTTATTTTTGAAATGTATTAATTAAAGACAGCTGTCAAAAAATAGGTGCAGTACCGGCATTGGACACTGACCGGCGCTGGCGCTCTATAAATCCTGACAGGAGAGCTGTCTTGCAGAACTGTGCAGTGAACAGAAGGGAGTCTTATGTAATTAAAAGTTCAAAAGACTTGCCTTTCCTGAGAACTCTTAACACCCCAGAGACCCACACCAGGAGGCAGGATATCACATGGCCCTGTTGATTGAGAGGGAGGGGACTTCCCTGCAGCCTGCTGGACCCAACACAATAGACCCTTTCAATTGAATGGGGTATGCTGATTTTGGGTGTGGACTGTAAACAGAGCTCTGCCTGGAAGGAGAGACATGTGATCCCTGACTCCCCCAGTTCCTAGGGGCGGGCCAGACAGGACTGTGGATTCATATTGCAGCAAATATATGTTTAGGTTAAATGCTTCTACAATCTTGTATTAAGCTCACAGAAATGTACAATTTGGGGATCCTGAAAATGAAAAATGCCCTCACGATTTGAGCCCAAATTCACTTTGAACCCCGCTATTTATTAATATTGCAGACACTGTGTTTAGGATAGAGACATAGTAATTTCCAGTAATATGCTCAGGGAAGGGGTGCAGGTCTGTGTACATTTTGAGGAAAAACCAATATGGGGAAAGTCACTAAAAAGCACAAAATGCTGCCATTTGTGAACCCAGGCTCTGAGGGGGATCAGAGTTGGGCGAGAGTGTATCTTAATTTAATCTGTGAAATGTGTATGTAATTTCAACGACGTGTGTATCTGGGAAACCTGTTAGTTATGAAAAATTAATTTTCTAAGTAAAAGCAAAGGGGCGTTTCTTCAATAGACTGTAAGACTCTGACTCACTCTGACACACTATCCCTTCTCAAATCAGGTCACAGAGAATCCTTGACCTATCAAATCATGAGAGGGTTGGGCATGCAGAATGAGCCGACCCACCCCCTTTCAAAACACATAAAAAGAGACTGCTTGGACAGGCAAGAGATTAATTTCCCATTTTCTTGCAGAGCATTTTGCCGGACCACACAACATCTAGAAGGAACATCCAGAACTTAGACTCCAGATAGACTACAGAACTTAAAGCAAAGGCCTAACCCACAAGCTGAGAACTCCTCTCAGCAGGCCTTCAGAATCCAGCAATCCAACCTAACTATCCTACAGCTGGGCGAGCTGTTGGATTATTTGCCAAGAACTTTTGCCAGAACCAGCAGACCCAGAAAGCAGTGCTGTGTCCAGAATCCACTTGATCCAGACCAGCAGAACCGCAGACCGGACCGCTGTGAAGTGCCGACAGCAGAACCACAGACCAGACCAGAACCCGAGATCTAGAACCAGAGAACCAGTACCAGAAACCCGCCCGGAGTCCAGTCCAAACCTGCTGACCAGACCCTGACGGCCTATTTCAAATTCATAGTGTGAGTACTCAGCAATAACTGTGCAAAACCAATCTCTTATCTTAAAATAATCTGATTCAAAACATTTGAACCTGTCCAGAACTGCATCATAGGAATCGTGTGTTCCTTCTCCGATTTTAAACCTGTAAAAGTGTAATTTTGCCGTTTTGAATCATTATTTCATTTTTGAAAAACTACCTTCATAAAATCGTCCGTATCTTTGGAATCGTAGGTGCTAGGAACGTAGTTTAATCTTAAAGCTAAGATTCTAAGCTTTCCAACAAGCCTAAACCCGACTTGCTCCTCCTTATAGTTCCTCCGTAATCGCGATCGACGCACTCAGAAAAAAGTCCCGCGAATTGACAGTTTGCTTCATTTCAACCACGTGTCTGTCTTTTGCTTCCATTACTGAATCCCGTTTTCAACCTGATAACCATCCCTGAATCATTGGTAGGGCTGACCTGAACTGATTTAAAGTATCTCTCACTCACCCTGAACCTCTAGAGGAAATTAAAAGCATTATCAGTATATTTTTCACTTCATTGTCACCACATTTAAAAGGATCTTGCCTGCTTTGAAATCATACCTGTTCTCCTCTAAACTCGCTGGGGGGAACTGGAAATTTGTATTGCATTTTGTATTCCTGAGAATTGTGTGCTCTCCTTCCATCTCCTTATCTTGCATAGGGGGAGAGGGAACTGTCAAAGAAAAAGTGATCATATTATCTTTTGTTGAAATCATATCAAGTTTATTTCTGTGCTGCATTTTTCCCTCATTGCTTTTCCCTGAAACCATAAAAGTATTTTCTGCTACCTTATCCTTCCTATACTAACTCCTCATTGATTGTAAAGAAGTGTGCTAGTGTCAGATTATCTATTGTTGATCAACATTATATTCATAAGGGTGCTATCAGATATTAATTTATTATAAAAGTGTGATATATATATTGTTTAATTTTTCCAATAAATCTTTTAATTTGCAAACAAACCTACTTCTTGGCTCAGTGAGGTCAGGGAGATTCAAAGAGAGGGGCGTTATATAAGGGTTTATCATCCAGAGTATAACTTGTCATAAAAATATATAAATAAGGGCTTCCCTTGGGCGTCCCAGACGAGGCACTGACTTAGTGGGAGTGCTTGATTGGAGTCACTTAACAGCACTTGGGAGGATCTGTTTGAAAGGAAGGAGGTAAGCCATGCTAGTGCCCTGTCTGTGACGGTATCACAGAGACGGTTTAAGAGGATGGAGTGGCTGATAGTGTCAAAGGCAGAAGAGAGATCGAGGAGGTCAGAACAGAGGCAGAGTTGGAATCCAGGCTGGAGAGTAGGTTCACGAGTGTTCAGGAGAGCAGTTTTGTGCCTCTGGCAGCCCTAAGGCCAGACTGGTGATTGTGGAGGCAGCTGGCCAGTTCGGTGCGGAGGGTCAGTTGGGGGATGACCAGTTTCTCTTTGAGTTTGCCCAAGAAAGGGGTGATGGAGATAGGGCAATAGTTAGCCAGGAAGAAGAGTCAGCAGACAGCTTTATCGGAGAGGGTGCACAAGAGAGTGTTTTAGGGTTTGGGGAAAAGAGCCAGTGGCAAATGAGTGGAGGCAGAGGACAGCCAAGGATGGAGCAAGAAATGTAATGTTGTCCTTGATGGTTCTGGAGTAGCAGGGGAGCTGTTTAGAGGAAACTTTAATAGAGCGGACAACTCTAGAGATCGCATCTGGCGCAATGGTAGAGAAAGAGGAGAGTATGGGCAGTGGGAGGGGGCAAAGGAGGTGAGAGAGAGGGTGAGGGGGTGGAAAGGGGTCCACAGAAGACAGAGGACAGAAGGTCCAGAGTTTTGGAGAAGAAGTGGATAGCCAGTGCAGAGCAGAGGGCCTGGGAGAGGGAGGATTGGCAAGTTCTTTGTAGATTTTAAAGAGTTCAGACGTGTTGATAGTGGCTCCAGAGATACAGGCTTGGACAGCCCTCTTCTTGAAGCAGATGGAGAGGCGGTCTTGCATTTGAGGCCAGTTTGTCAGAGGATGAGCTACATGCCAGCCAATACCGCTCTGCTGCTTTGCACTAGCGTTTCAGAGCGGCCAAGAGTTGCATTTGGAGACAGGCTTCATGCGGATCCTCATGACAGAGGCAAGGATGTCCAGAATGTTGCAGATAGAGAGATGGAGGTTAGCAAGAACAGAGTCAGAAGGGAGAGTCCAATGAGGGGTGAGGAAGAGGGATGAAGGAAGAGGCAAATGCAGTGACTGACACATGCTCCATCAGTCGAATGACGGGGGAGACTGGCAGTGCTGGTGGAGGCGTCAGGGGACAGGGAAGGCCAAAGAGAGGAGAGAGTGGTCAGACCAGGATAGACGGGTAATGAGGGGGTTAGAGAGAGGGATGTCTGTAGAAATGAGAGCATCAAGGGTGTGACCGGCTGAGTGTGTTGGGCAAGAATGAAGGATGGAGAGGGATAGAGTGTCGCAAAGGTTAAGGAAGAGATCAGTAGCCCCATCGAGGGAGTCAAGGTGGATGTTGAAGTCCCCAAGGAAGATAAATTTGGGAGAGGAGTAAGACAAGAGGACAGGTCTGCCCATTCTGAGAGGATTAGGGAGGATGGTACGGGGAGTCTGTAGGTGGTAGTGAGAGAGTGAGAGAAGGTAGGTGAGGCAGACAGCCTGCAGACTAGGTTTTCAAAGAATGAGTAGGATTGGGTGCGGATGATGGCAGCAGGAACCCACTCAGGGAAAATCAGAGACACTCCGGCACCAGCCCATGAGGGCCTGGGATTGGACAGGATCTTGTAGCCTTCAGGGAGAAGAGTGTCAAAAGCAGTGACTGAGATGACCTTGAATGACATCTCGGTGAGAGCAAGGATGTCAAGGTCAAGGTCTTCAAGGAGGTAACAGAAGTCAGGGTAGTGTTTGATAGCAGAGCAGGAATTAAGGGTGGCTAGGTGCAGTTGGATGCCCCCTTTAAAAGATTTGCAATGGGGGCACAAGGGTGGGGGACCAGCACAGTGGGGGGAGGAAGAGCGATTAGGGAAGGAGGGGTGGAGGGGGGTATTTGAAGAAAGAAGGAAGATGCCTGTCAAGAAGGCAGAGATTGGGCCGAGAGCCCTGGGCCATGATAGTACAATATGATAGACATTAATGATGCATTTGAAATATTGTGTTTTTAACCATTGTGTTCATTTCTGAGTATTGAGAGCTCCTTACCAGAATGCCCATTTCTGTAACTGATCTAATAATATATTGTCCTAGGTTTCAATAAACTATAGACATTAATGACAGCATTTGTTAAAACAATTATTTTCTTGCAATGGCTAGTCACCAAGGACTTGGTATGTAAAATTTGTGACTGTTATTTGATGCACACACTTTAACACATTATTAAGGGTATTCACAGTTACTCTGTATATAAAAAAAGGCCTTTGGCACCCCTGAAGAAGAAAGTACCAGAAAACAGGTATTCTCCTGCTATCTGTAATAATATAACGGTACATAGATGATTGGCCCCACCTCAGTAGCACTTCAGGAAGGAACTGAGGCCCCTGCTCTTTAAGCAGCACCTCATGGGCCCATTGATCTCGTGATTACCCTCTTTCTCCCTCCCACTCTTCAGCTCTCCTAGCCATCCTCTCTCTGAATTAAACCCCTTACATGTTGTCACAGTGTGTGCCGAGTCAAACACAAGACAACACAAGTTAAGTTTTGGAATCTAGGTAGTTTATTATCATAAAGGGAGTAATGCAGTGCAGGAAAAACTAGTGTAGGGAAGTAACTAAGTGTAGGATGGGTGTAAATGAAAACCCAAAGGAACTCAAATTAGCCTAATGCAGTTGGGACTTCTTAATGATTATATTTGAGGGAAAAGGTTGGTAAAGTCAAAATGTAATCCTTGTGTGTAGAGTATGATGATCTAGGCCTCTGTGGGCAGCAAGTCTCATGCTGGTAGAACAGCTGAAGATCATCTCCAAAAGGCATGGGCAAAGCTCTAGCTCTGGGTGTTGGTGTCTCAGAGGAGCACTCAGGGAGGTCCCTATCTGCTAAAGAGATCCCTGTGCTGGTACTCTGGTCCCTTTGTGGTCCCCACCTGTGATATCCAGTGGCCCTCTGTGAGAAGACACTCGGCCTCATTACGAGTCCAGCGGTAACCGTGCCGGAAAAACTGGCAGGTTACCGCCAGACTCGTATTACCATTCCGCCTCCGTGACTCCCGGAATCACTGAGGCATTATGACCCGATGACCCGGGAATTCCAGAGGCGGAATTGTGTAAGTCCCCATTCGCATAGAGCCCCATAGGACTCCATGGTGTGGGGACAATGGAAACACTGGTTCCGTCTATGACAGAGCCAGTGTTTTCATGTCCACCTGCAGGCGGGTGGTGTTAAATCCACCAGGTCAGACCTGGCGGGAGTGACACCTCCCACCTGCAGGACTCTCAATCAGCTGGTCTGGAAAGAGTGGTGGCATCGGTTTTACCGCCATCATTCTTTCCAGACTGGCAGGGTCGTAATGAGGCTGATAGTCTCTTATCTCCACTCACAGGTCCTAGATTGTGCCCTGGGCTGGGTATGTCAGCTGGGAACCTCTTTAACCTTTTCTTCTACCAGTACCTGCTCTCCTTCCACTACCTCAGGTGTCATAGATCCATCTGCCCATTCTAGTTCTCTCCCATCCACTTTTGATAAAGACCTTCAGCTCTTCCGCTGCTGTGTTATGGAGGGATCTCAGCCAATCTCCCCACTCATGTTCTCTCTTAATTTTGCAAAATTCCATTCAACCTCCTCACAGTTCTTCTCGACTGAGGGTGACACGCCTTCTCCTTGATGTAACATTTTCCCTCCAGACTCTTTGGTAATTCTCTCCCAACCTCTCCTCAACCCACAACAACTTATCTTCCCTGATGGTAGCTCTCTACCTCCAACCTCCTTCATTCCCCTACACCTCATCTCGATCTGCTGACCCCTCTCTCCTAGCCTAACTTCCTCCATTCCCCAATGACTCTCTTCCTCCTGACACCTCTCTCCTGCTCCAAACTTCTCCAACTGCTCTCCTCCCAAGAGTCCTCTCATTCAGAAAGTCTATGTGACTCTCTGAAGTGTACCTCCATTCCCCTTGAAGCCTAAAGTTATAAATTGTGTGATTCTGCATCCCTCTGCCCTCCTAGCATGTGATTCAGAAGTCAGAAAACCTCACAATAAGCAGCGAGGCTGTTTACATCATTTAATCCTCATTCATTGCAGGGATCTTGATTATTTAAAACCTCTCAAACAAGAGAGAATGATGTGAGTTTATTTGTTTTCTATGTGTTGCATGTAAATCACCTTTTCATTGTTCAAATGCAACTTCGTATCAGCTGCACTTCCATGACAAGCATTAATATAGTTCACAATAGAGAAAGATTCCTCCGCTAACCAATTGCTCTCTGAAAGCACTAATCTTATAGGATGGAATTTCCTTAGCGGACATGGGCCACCCTCTCTCAATGCCCTTGTCAGTAAGAGTAGGAGTTGTGAGGAAAGTATTAAGGATCTGTTACGCTCACCTGGTCTCTGCGGTGACGTTGGGGCACGGTTGCTGCTCTCCGGGGGGTGAGGTTACTCGGGTCTGACTTTTCCTTCTGCGCTTATGTGGTGACTAGTGGTAATAGGTGATGCTGCTTGAGCCTGCTCCTGCGTGCTGAATAGGGGGCGTGAGTATGCCAGCTTGTGAGCCTGATCCCCTTCCAGACCCCTTCTCCCAAACTGTGGTACCCATGGGATGTGCTGCCCCTGAAAAGCTCACCTGTTGATTAGCTTTGGTGAGCACTCCGTCCTGCTGCTTCTGGCAGGGGCGCTTGTTTGATCTGGACTGAGTTCCTTCACTGGTCCCTTGCACGTTGTAGTCCAGTTCAGCTGCAACTAAGCCACTATACTTCAGGTAAGTGTTCCTGTTTGCCTTTGTCTTTCCTCGTCTGTTTTTGTTGAATTGTAAAGTTTGTTGTCTTGTATTTCTTCCTTTGCAGGTGATGTTGCCGGCCTGGCAGAAGCTGTGGACCTCGAGGCGGCAGCCGGAGGGAACGAGGAATGAAGCTGCAGCGGTACAGTATCCGGTAAGTTGTTAACCTGGGGGCGCACTGGTTAAAATGCGGCACGATCCTAGGACGGATGTTCTAACCTTGTCTTTCTTCTTCTTCACAGGGTCCGAGTTGGTGGATGCAGAGCGTGGTGCTGCGGCGTCGGGATCAAGATCACTGGATGTCAGGAGATGAGTCTGCAGATGAAGCGATGAAGCACTCGTTTCCTGGAGGTGAGTATGCAGTAGAACGCCTGGTTTCAAAGGTAAGGAAACTGGTCCAAGCGGCGGTGGGCATCATGTTGCACACGAGTGCACAGTAACGCGAAGCACCGGCCTTAAGGATGGAGCAGCTTATATAGCTGAGCTTCTGAAGCCACACCCACCAGGTTCTGCCTGCCTGCCACACCCGATGAGTCAGCACCTGAAGACCAGGCCTAGGGAGCCACGCCTGATGAGTCAGCAGATGGGAATGTTCTCTGGAATAAAGGCTTTCAGCACATGGAAAGTTCTTGTTAAATAAAAGCACTACTGCACTGAAATAAAGTGTGCACTGAAGTTAAATAAAAGCACTCCTGCACTGAAATTAAGTGTTCCTGCTCACATCTCTATATGAGCCTGGCGCCAAAGGTGCCAGGACTGAGTCCAGCCAGGGCACCTGCATTTATGAGTCCCAAAGGGACATAAGTGAGTCAAGTGACCCATTGCCCCCATCAGTAGATGGTGTGTTTTTTGTGTTCTAGGGCCTGTGCCATGACAGGATCCTGCGATTGCCCCTTCGTGGTCTTGCTTATCAGAAGGGAGTGGGTTGGGTTGAATGTCCTGGTGACTGCCCCCTTGGTATTCCGGCACTTCTGTGGGGTTAGTGGATGAGTGAGTCTTTCTCTGTCTGCCCCCTTGGAGTTCCTGTATATCAGTAGGGTTGGGAAAGAGTTGAATAACCCTGTGACAGCAGCCTGCCTTTGGCACAGGTGCAGGTTTGAGGCTTTGGGGATCTCCAGTATACCTCCTCCAAGTTCAGCATCCACTCACTTGAGGCAGCCCTATCTTCTATCCCAAAGGTTAGGCAGGGGACTTTGTCACAATACATACCTATCTCTGCTACACTCAGGACCTGGGGCAACTACATAAATGACAGATGGTCAAAACAGAGGACATGCAATCACAGATGAGTGTGGATGGACAAATGGAGGATATGGGAGAAGGCTTGAGAGGGAGCGCTTGTCCGGTTCGGGGCTTAAGGTTTCTCCGTAGTTAATAAAACTAAATCCAGAGTTCAGGCCTAGTGGGAAGGCCCTACTTTACTCACTTCTGCTCCACTTGATGGCTGGAGCAACCACAGAAAGTGCTAAGGATCAAGGCCGAGGACAATGCGTCACTGAAGACCGGCAGGAACCAACGGATGAAATGAGCATGGCGCAGATGGGAAAGGTGAGATGGAGGCAGAATGAGGGCTAAAAGATTTGCTAATAGGTGATGCCACAACATAAAGATATACCAGAATTCAGGCCTGATTGGGAGGAATTACTCTGCTCCCTACTACCCTGATTGAGATTAAGGACCAACCAACCAAGGGGTGAGAAGGGTCAAGGCTGAGGATGAATAGTCACACATGCTCCTAACTAGGGACTGGGGGGGGAGTTGTGGAGTAAGGGCTAGGCCAGCTCAGGGCCAAATGCTTCACCAATGGGTAAAAAAAAGAAATCTGGTAAATACGAAGCTTAGTTCTTACGGGTAGGCCTTACTCAACTTAACTCATGGGCATGTACATGGTGATGAAGAGGAGAGCCCAATGAGGGGATCTACTTTGCCACCAGTGTTCCTTCCAACTATGCCATTACGCCACAGATCTCACCTTGCTTTGCAGTTTGCAAAAAGGCCTTAGGGATGGGCCATGTGTGTTTTTTTGCAAACTGGATTTGAAGGAAGATATAAACACCTCGGGCAACAGTTGCGGTGAAGAAGGGGGGCGGTTGCTGTGAGAGTCCACTAGTCTGTCTGGCAGTTTTCAATCATCTATTATTTACTTTATTGTGTTGTGTCACCTATTGGCAAATGTTTTATTCCTCATCCTGCCTACCCTGTGGAACGCTCACCCACATCAGAAATGAACCCTCACACCTTGCCTTCAGAAAACTCTTGTAAACCTGGCTATTTAACAAATAAAACAAACGTGCTTTTGTTTGACTTGTCTGACCTTCCTTCACTCCCTTATACCATATACAAGTACTGTGATACTTCCTGGTTTGAGCGCTACACAAATGCATGAATAAATAAATAAGTTTCTTTTATTATTGGTCCATCAATCTATTCATCCATCTGTCTGTGTCTGGGTCTCTCTATCTGCCTATGGCTCTACCTATCGAGATACCTTTCTGTCTCTATGTCTCTTGATCTGTCTTTTCCCCATTTCAGAGTGTCAGCTTACCTCCATCAATATTCATCCTTCTTCCCTCTGTTCTCAGTGTTCCAAAAGGTGACAGGAAACCCTTTTAATAAAATATTGGACCTATCTAAATCGTTGAGCATTTTCATGTTCCCCTCTTTTTCCGTTGAATGTCTGTGCCCAGGGACCTAATTTGGGAGTTGCCAGAGGTCACAGTTGCGACCCCTGAGGTCTCCATAGCTATCCCTGTGGTCTCCCTGGTTTCCACTTTTATGTAAGATCCTGGGCTGTGGCCAGCGCCATGTGGCTTTTTAATTTTGGAGTGGCTGGTTTTCTTGTTTAGGCCTCTTAAAAAAACAGTGGGTTCCACAAGTGGAACACTATCAGCAGTGACCCTAAATAAGAAAGAATAGAAATAACATATAATGTGTCTTTCTGGAATTCTATTAAATAATTGCTAGACTCATTGAAGGTTTATTTCAGGCACACTTCAGGGGGTGAGTCACTGATTTAGTTTGTTCTTAAAACCCTTCAAATCAGCCTTTCATCTTCCTGAGGTCAATGAATGAGTACCAACACAGGTTGGGTGATATTGTATGTATATTTCTTCTACATAAAGCGCTTACGCGTAAGTTCTACAAAATATCATCATTTGGCCTTGGACATCTGCTTGCATTCACAGTAATTTGATAACATGGGTCTATACACATTGATAATAATGATACATATGGTGATCCATTCTTGTATGAAATGTATATCACAATATAGTGATGTTGTAACCATATTTTTCATAGTGTACTTAGGAACAATGTTGTGCCACTTACTGTTTTGTCAAGGGGTGAAAGGTCGTGTTCCATCGCTTACCGTGATGTTACTTTAGGGTGGGTGTCAAATGACATCACTTTCTGTGATGTCATCAGAGGTCAAAGATTGTGTGATGTCACTTCCGTTACCTCTGGTATTTTGCTAAAATGACATTCCTGCCTAGGCTGCGCCGTCCTACCAGGCATTACGATTAAGCTGGTTAATTGGTGCTCCATGCAGCTGTGCTTTGGTTGCTGTGAAATCTTCGTGCTCTCCGAGCTCTGCTGACGCAGGACCGTTCCGAACTCACCTATCGGGTCTCTTTCTCTTAGGTCATTATAATTAGGATGCTAGTTGCTGAGCAGCCGATTTTGCAACACTGCAAACATGCTGATCTCGCACGTTATTACAGGCAGGAATTTAACGGGCAACCGTCCCTTGCTTTTGCGAAGTAACCATTTTATCGAAACGCAAAACAGGCCGTACTTGCTCTATAGAATGCAGCACACAATGACCTAGTCAAGTGAACATTACACAGGTGTGCAGATAACATCAATCGTCCACGCCTTGCAAAAGTGTCGCAGTCAAGTGTGCTTTAGCATTCACCCTTATTCCAAACTTTTTTATTTTAAGATTGTGATTTACTATAATACACGTAGAAAAGACACATTAAAATGCCTGGGTGTTTATGTTCCCTCCACACCTGTGCAATGTTCCACTAGCAAGGTCAACGTGTTCCGCCTTATGTATAACACGTACTGTCAGAAGCACAGCATTTTTTGCTTTTCAATATAACCATTGCCATTTAATCATTTTGAGCTTTCTTGTAATGGGGTTCCACCAGAACTCGCGTACCCCGTCCTGCCCACATAGCAGCCCCTTGACAGCAGCTTTACGATTTGAAAACCACCATGAAAGAGTACAATGTGGGAGTCCGGGTCTATATATACAATTTCCAAAGGAACCAGGCCAAACAGCGAAAATGTTTGCCTACATGGAAGGGGCCGTTTGGAATTGTAGATAAGATCTCCCCAGTCACTTACAAGATCCGCATCCCGAAAGGTAGTTTGGCAGAAGGGGATGACAAGTGGGTCCATATAAAACAGTTAAAGTGTTGCCATCCCAAGTACACTCTGCAGCGACTGGAGGAGTCCTCTGCAATACCAGAGGGGGCTGCTCCAGAGTAATTCAGTTCCAACCCTAAAATATTCCACATATAGCCTATAAAAGTCTATGATTCTTGAATGCAAATCATCTCCTGATTAAAAACAATGTATATGTTCTTGTCTCCTGATTTAAAAAAGAAAAAATGTATATGTTCATGTCTTTCGATTTATAAAATGTATATGCCGCCCCACTATATCAATAGTGGGGGAGAAATGTCTATGAATAAGTATTGCCGCTTTGCTTTGTCATCCTAGGAGAGATGAAACCATGGAGACTGACCAAGGAGGACGACCCGGGGACCGGGAGCAAAGATCCGAGGGGCCCGGGGTACCGCCCAATACTCCCATCAGGACCGGCAAGGAGAACTGTTTCATCCACCCTGATGGAGGAAAAGATGCTGAACTTTGTCATCTGCAGAATCGGCAAAGATGCTGAACATTGCCATTTGCGGAATTGGAAGAAGATGATGTGAACATCCCAGCGCGTGGATCAAAACATCCTTTGCACCCGACTCCCCCTCAACTCGAAATCAAAGCACAGTCGGGCGGCGGGGCTTGTTGGGTGTCCTGACCCACGTTTGGACTATTATGCTGCAACATTTGGTGCTGTGGGCTTAGGAAATCCAAGATAGCAAAAAAGCACACATTTGCGCCAGAATCCAGGAGAACCGTGCAGTTTTGCGCACACCAAAATGGTCCCCTGACCTGCCACCCACCAGTGCAAAGAAAGATGGTTCTGTTCAAAATCCGTTTTTATTAATGTCAAAAATTGCTAAGATCATGGGCCCGAAACCACCAAACAAAAATCCAACTATGGTTGAGTGTTTTACTTTACTCTACTACAGATCCACATCAATGCCATGTCAAGCAAGGATCATATACTATCAAATAAAATCCTTTATTTTTTAAATGTATTAATTCAAGACAGCTGTCAAAAAATAGATGCAGTACTGGCATTGGAAACTGACCGGCGCTGGCGCTCTATAAATCCTGACAGGAGAGCTGTCTTGCAGAACTGTGCAGTGAACAGAGGGAGTCTTATGTAATTAAAAGTTCAAAAGACTTGCCTTTCCTGGGAACTCTTAACACCCCAGAGACCCACACCAGGAGGCAGGATATCACATGGCCCTGTTGATTGAGAGGGAGGGGACTTCCCTGCAGCCTGCCGGACCCAACACAATTGACCCTTTCAATTGAATGGGGTATGCTGATTTTGGGTGTGGACTGTAAACAGAGCTCTGCCTGGAAGGAGAGACATGTGATCCCTGACTCCCCCAGTTCCTAGGGGCGGGCCAGACAGGACTGTAGATTCATATTGCAGCAAATATATGTTTAGGTTAAATGCTTCTACAATCTTGTATTAAGCTCACAGAAATGTACAATTTGGGGATCCTGAAAATGAAAAATGCCCTCACGATTTGAGCCCAAATTCCACTTTGTACAGTGTTCTGGGACCGAACCCTGCTATTTATTAACATTGCAGACACTGTGTTTAGGATAGAGACATAGTAATTTCCAGTAATATGCTCAGGGAAGGGGTGCAGGTCTGTGTACATTTTGAGGAAAAACCAATATGGAGAAAGTCACTAAAAAGCACAAAATGCTGCCTTTTGTGAACCCAGGCTCTGAGGGGGATCAGAGTTGGATGAGAGTGTATCTTAATTTAATCTGTGAAATGTGTATGTAATTTCAACGACGTGTGTATCTGGGAAACCTGTTAGTTATGAAAAATTAATCTTCTAAGTAAAAGCAAAAGGGTGATTCTTCAATAGACTGTAAGACTCTGACTCACTCTGACACACTATCCCTTCTCAAATCAGGTCACAGAGAATCCTTGACCTATCAAATCATGAGAGGGTTGGGCATGCAGAATGAGCCGACCCACCCACTTTCAAAACACATAAAAAGAGACTGCTTGGACAGGCAAGAGATTAATTTCCCATTTTCTTGCAGAGCATTTTGCCGGACCACACAACATCTAGAAGGAACATCCAGAACTTAGACTCCAGATAGACTACAGAACTTAAAGCAAAGGCCTAACCCACAAGCTGAGAACTCCTCTCAGCAGGCCTTCAGAATCCAGCAATCCAACCTAACTATCCTACAGCCGGGCGAGCTGTTGGATTATTTGCCAAGAACTTTTGCCAGAACCAGCAGACCCAGAAAGCAGTGCTGTGTCCAGAATCCACTTGATCCAGACCAGCAGAACCGCAGACCGGACCGCTGTGAAGTGCCGACAGCAGAACCACAGACCAGACCAGAACCCGAGATCGAGAACCAGAGAACCAGTACCAGAAACCGCCCGGAGTCCAGTCCAAACCTGCTGACCAGACCCTGACGGCCTATTTCAAATTCATAGTGTGAGTACTCAGCAATAACTGTGCAAAACCAATCTCTTATCTTAAAATAATCTGATTCAAAACATTTGAACCTGTCCAGAACTGCATCATAGGAATCGTGTGTTCCTTCTCCGATTTTAAACCTGTAAAATTGTAATTTTGCTTTTTTGAATCATTATTTCATTTTTGAAAAACTACCTTCATAAAATCGTCCGTATCTTTGGAATCGTAGGTGCTAGGAACGTAGTTTAATCTTAAAGCTAAGATTCTAAGCTTTCCAACAAGCCTAAACCCGACTTGATCCTCCTTATAGTTCCTCCGTAATCGCGATCGACGCACTCAGAAAAAAGTGCCGCCAATTGACAGTTTGCTTCATTTCAACCACGTGTAAAAATATCTGTCTTTTGCTTCCATTACTGAATCCCGTTTTCAACCTGATAACCATCCCTGAATCATTGGTAGGGCTGACCTGAACTGATTTAAAGTATCTCTCACTCACCCTGAACCTCTAGAGGAAATTAAAAGCATTTTCAGTATATTTTTCACTTCATTGTCACCACATTTAAAAGGATCTTGCCTACTTTAAAATCATACCTGTTCTCCTCTAAACTCACTGGGGGAAACTGGAAATTTGTATTGCATTTTGTATTCCTGAGAATTGTGTGCTCTCCTTCCATCTCCTTATCTTGCATAAGGGGAGAGGGAATTGTCAAAGAAAAAGTGATCATATTATCTTTTGTTGAAATCATATCAAGTTATTTCTGTGCTGCATTTTTCCCTCATTGCTTTTCCCTGAAACCATAAAAGTATTTTCTGCTACCTTATCCTTCCTATACTAACTCCTCATTGATTGTAAAGAAGTGTGCTAGTGTCAGATTATCTATTGTTGATCAACATTATATTCATAAGGGTGCTATCAGATATTAATTTATTATAAAAGTGTGATATATATATATTGTTTAATTTTGCCAATAAATCTTTTAATTTGCAAACAAACCTACTTCTTGGCTCAGTGAGGTCAGGGGATTCAAAGAGAGGGGCGTTTATCATCCAGAGTATAACTTGTCATAAAAATATATAAATAAGGGCTTCCCTTGGGCGTCCCAGACGAGGCACTGACTTAGTGGGAGTGCTTGATTGGAGTCACTTAACAGCACTTGGGAGGGTCTGTTTGAAAGGAAGGAGGTAAGCCATGCTAGTGCCCTGTCTGTGATACCTAAGGTATCACAGAGATGGTTTAAGAGGATGGAGTGGCTGATAGTGTCAAAGGCAGAAGAGAGATCGAGGAGGTCAGAACAGAGGCAGAGTTGGAATCCAGGCTGGAGAGTAGGTTCACGAGTGTTCAGGAGAGCAGTTTTGTGCCTCTGGCAGCCCTAAGGCCAGACTGGTGATTGTGGAGGCAGCTGGCCAGTTCGGTGCAGAGGGTCAGTTGGGGGATGACCAGTTTCTCTTTGAGTTTGCCCAAGAAAGGGGTGATGGAGATAGTGCAATAGTTAGCCAGGAAGAAGAGTCAGCAGACAGCTTTATCGGAGAGGGTGCACAAGAGAGTGTTTTAGGGTTTGGGGAAAAGAGCCAGTGGCAAATGAGTGGAGGCAGAGGACAGCCATGGATGGAGCAAGAAATGTAATGTTGTCCTTGATGGTTCTGGAGTAGCAGGGGAGCTGTTTAGAGGAAACTTTAATAGAGCGGACAACTCTAGAGATCGCATCTGGCGCAATGGTAGAGAAAGAGGAGAGTATGGGCAGTGGGAGGGGGCAAAGGAGGTGAGAGAGAGGGTGAGGGGGTGGAGAGGGGTCCACAGAAGACAGAGGACAGAAGGTCCAGAGTTTTGGAGAAGAAGTGGATAGCCAGTGCAGAGCAGAGGGCCTGGGAGAGGGAGGATTGGCAAGTTCTTTGTAGATTTTAAAGAGTTCAGACGTGTTGATAGTGGCTCCAGAGATACAGGCTTGGACAGCCCTCTTCTTGAAGCAGATGGAGAGGCGGTCTTGCATTTGAGGCCAGTTTGTCAGAGGATGAGCTACATGCCAGCCAATACTGCTCTGCAGCTTTGCACTAGCGTTTCAGAGCGGCCAAGAGTTGCATTTGGAGACAGGCTTCATGCGGATCCTCATGACAGGGGCAAGGATGTCCAGAGTGTTGCAGATAGAGAGATGGAGGTTAGCAAGAACAGAGTCAGAAGGGAGAGTCCAATGAGGGGTGAGGAAGAGGGATGAAGGAAGAGGCAAATGCAGTGACTTACACATGCTCCATCAGTCGAATGACGGGGGAGACTGGCAGTGCTGGTGGAGGCGTCAGGGGACAGGGAAGGCCAAAGAGAGGAGAGAGTGGTCAGACCAGGATAGAAGGGTAATGAGGGGGTTAGAGAGAGGGATGTCTGTAGAAATGAGAGCATCAAGGGTGTGACCGGCTGAGTGTGTTGGGCAAGAATGAAGGATAGAGAGGGATAGAGTGTCGCAAAGGTTAAGGAAGAGATCAGTAGCCCCATCGAGAGAGTCAAGGTGGATGTTGAAGTCCCCAAGGAAGATACATTTGGGAGAGGAATAAGACAAGAGGACAGGTCTGCCCATTCTGAGAGGATTAGGGAGGATGGTCCGGGGAGTCTGTAGGTGGTAGTGAGAGAGTGAGAGAAGGTAGGTGAGGCAGACAGCCTGCAGACTAGGTTTTCAAAGAATGAGTAGGATTGTGTGCGGATGATGGCAGCAGGAACCCACTCAGGGAAAATCAGAGACACTCCGGCACCAGCCCATGAGGGCCTGGGATTGAACAGGATCTTGTAGCCTTCAGGGAGAAGAGTGTCAAAAGCAGTGACTGAGATGACCTTGAATGACATCTCGGTGAGAGCAAGGATGTCAAGGTCAAGGTCTTGAAGGAGGTAACAGAAGTCAGAGGAGTGTTTGATAGCAGAGCAGGAATTAAGGGTGGCTAGGTGCAGTTGGATGCCCCCTTTAAAAGATTTGCAATGGGGGCACAAGGGTGGGGGACCAGCACAGTGGGGGGAGGAAGAGCGATTAGGGAAGGAGGCGTGGAGGGGGGTATTTGAAGAGAGAAGGAAGACGCCTGTCAAGAAGGCAGAGATTGGGTCGAGAGCCCTGGGCCATGATAGTACAATATGATAGACATTAATGATGCATTTGAAATATTGTGTTTTTAACCATTGTGTTCATTTCTGAGTATTGAGAGCTCCTTACCAGAATGCCCATTTCTGTAACTGATCTAATAATATATTGTCCTAGGTTTCAATAAACTATAGAAATTAATGATAGCATTTGTTAAAACAATTATTGTCTTGCAGTGGCTAGTCACCAAGGACTTGGTATGTAAAATTTGTGACTGATATTTGATGCACACACTTTAACACATTATTAAGGGTATTCACAGTTACTCTGTATATAAATAAAGGCCTTTGGCACCCCTGAAGAAGAAAGTACCAGAACACAGGTATTCTCCTGCTATCTGTAATAATATAACGGTACATAGAAGATTGGCCCCACCTCAGTAGCACTTCAGGAAGGAACTGAGGCCCCTGCTCTTTAAGCAGCACCTCATGGACCCATTGATCTCGTGATTACCCTCTTTCTCCCTCCCACTCTTCAGCTCTCCTAGCCATCCTCTCTCTGAATTAAACCCCTTACATGTTGTCACAGCATGTGCCGAGTCAAACACAAGACAACACAAGTTAAGTTTTGGAATCTAGGTAGTTTATTATCATAAAGGGAGTAATGCAGTGCAGGAAAATCAAGTGTAGGGAAGTAACTAAGTGTAGGATGGGTGTAAATGAAAACCCAAAGGAACTCAAATTAGCCTGATGCAGTTGGGATCTCTTAATGATTATATTTGAGGGAAAAGGTTGGTAAAGTCAAAATGTAATCCTTGTGTGTAGAGTATGATGATCTAGGCCTCTGTGGGCAGCAAGTCTCATGCTGGTAGAACAGCTGAAGATCATCTCCAAAAGGCATGGGCAAAGCTCTAGCTCTGGGTGTTGGTGTCTCAGAGGAGCACTCAGGGAGGACCCTATCTGCTAAAGAGATCCCTGTGCTGGTACTCTTGTCCCTTTGTGGTCCCCACCTGTGATATCCAGTGGCCCTCTGTGAGAAGACACTCGGCCTCATTACGAGTCCAGCGGTAACCGTGCCGGAAAAACTGGCAGGTTACCGCCAGACTCGTATTACCATTCCGCCTCTGTGACTCCCGGAATCACTGAGGCATTATGACCCCGATGACCCGGGAATTCCAGAGGCGGAATTGTGTAAGTCCCCATTCGCATAGAGCCCCATAGGACTCCATGGTGTGGGGACAATGGAAACACTGGTTCCGTCTATGACAGAGCCAGTGTTTTCATGTCCACCTGCAGGCGGGTGGTGTTAAATCCACCAGGTCAGACCTGGCGGGAGTGACACCTCCCACCTGCAGGACTCTCAATCAGCTGGTCTGGAAAGAATGGTGGCAGCAGTGTTACCGCCATCATTCTTTCCAGACGGGCAGGGTCGTAATGAGGCTGGTAGTCTCTTATCTCCACTCACAGGTCCTAGATTGTGCCCTGGGGTGGGTATGTCAGCTGGGAACCTCTTTAACCTTTTTTTCTACCAGTACCTGCTCTCCTTCCACTACCTCAGGTGTCATAGATCCATCTGCCCATTCTAGTTCTCTCCCATCCACTTTTGATAAAGACCTTCAGCTCTTCCGCTGCTGTGTTATGGAGGGCTCTCAGCCAATCTCCCCACTCATGTTCTCTCTTAATTTTGCCAAATTCCATTCAACCTCCTCACAGTTCTTCTCGACTGAGGGTGACACGCCTTCTCCTTGCTGTAACATTTTCCCTCCAGACTCTTTGGTAATTCTCTCCCAACCTCTCCTCAACCCACAACAACTTATCTTCCCTGATGGTAGCTCTCTACCTCCAACCTCCTTCATTCCCCTACACCTCATCTCGATCTGCTGACCCCTCTCTCCTAGCCTAACTTCCTCCATTCCCCAATGACTCTCTTCCTCCTGACACCTCTCTCCTGCTCCAAACTTCTCCAACTGCTCTCCTCCGAAGAGTCCTCTCTTTCAGAAAGTCTATGTGACTCTCTGAAGTGTACCTCCATTCCCCTTGAAGCCTAGAGTTATAAGTTGTGTGATTCTGCATCCCTCTGCCCTCCTAGCATGTGATTCAGAAGTCAGAAAACCTCACAATAAGCAGCAAGGCTGTTTACATCATTTAATCCTCATTCATTGCAGGGATCTTGATTATTTAAAACCTCTCAAACAAGAGAGAATGATGTGAGTTTATTTGTTTTCTATGTGTTGCATGGAAATCACCTTTTCATTGTTCAAATGCAACTTCGTATCAGCTGCACTTCCATGACAAGCATTCATATAGTTCACAATAGAGAAAGATTCCTCCGCTAACCAATTGCTCTCTGAAAGCACTAACCTTATAGGATGGAATTTCCTTAGCGGACATGGGCCACCCTCTCTCACTGCCCTTGTCGGTAAGAGTAGGAGTTGTGAGGAAAGTATTAAGGATCTGTTACGCTCACCTGGTCTCTGCGGTGACGTTGGGGCACGGTTGCTGCCCTCCGGGGGGTGAGGTTACTCGGGTCTGACTTTTCCTTCTGCGCTTGTGTGGTGACTAGTGGTAATAGGTAATGTTGCTCGAGACTGCTCCTGCGGGCAGAATAGGGGGTGTGAGTATGCCAGCTTGTGAGCCTGATCCCCTTCCAGACCCCTTCTCCCAAACTGTGGTACCCATGGGATGTGCTGCCCCTGTAAAGCTCACCTGTTGATTAGCTTTGGTGAGCACTCCGTCCTGCTGCTTCTGGCAGGGGCGCTTGTTTGATCTGGACTGAGTTCCTTCACTGGTCCCTTGCACGTTGTAATCCAGTTCAGCTGCAACTAAGCCACTATACTTCAGGTAAGTGCTCCTGTTTGCCTTTGTCTTTCCTCGTCTGTTTTTGTTGAATTGTAAAGTTTGTTGTCTTGTATTTCTTCCTTTGCAGGTGATGTTGCAGGCCTGGCAGAAGCTGTGGACCTCGAGGCGGCAGCCGGAGGGAACGAGGAATGAAGCTGCAGCGGTACAGTAGCCGGTAAGTTGTTAACCTGGGGGCGCACTGGTTAAAATGCAGCACGATCCTAGGACGGATGTTCTAACCTTGTCTTTCTTCTTCTTCATAGGGTCCGAGTTGGTGGATGCAGAGCATGGTGCTGCGGCGTCGGGATCAAGATCACTGGATGTCAGGAGATGAGTCTGCAGATGAAGCGATGAAGCACTCGTTTCCTGGAGGTGAGTATGCAGTAGAACGCCTGGTTTCAAAGGTAAGGAAACTGGTCCAAGCGGCGGTGAGCATCACGTTGCACACGAGTGCACAGTAACGCGAAGCACCGGCCTTAAGGATGGAGCAGCTTATATAGCTGAGCTTCTGAAGCCACACCCACCAGGTTCTGCCTGCCTGCCACACCCGATGAGTCAGCACCTGAAGACCAGGCCTAGGGAGCCACGCCTGATGAGTCAGCCCATGGGAATGTTCTCTTGAATAAAGGCTTTCAGCACATGGAACGTTCTTGTAAAATAAAAGCACTACTGCACTGAAATAAAGTGTGCACTGAAGTAAAATAAAAGCACTCCTGCACTGAAATTAAATGTTCCTGCTCACATCTCTATATGAGCTTGGCGCCAAAGGTGCCAGGACTGAGTCCAGCCAGGGCACCTGCATTTATGAGTCCCAAAGGGACATAAGTGAGTCAAGTGACCCATTGCCCCCATCAGTAGATGGTGTGTTTTTTGTGTTCTAGGGCCTGTGCCATGACAGGATCCTGCGATTGCCCCTTCGTGGTCTTGCTTATCAGAAGGGAGTGGGTTGGGTTGAATGTCCTGGTGACTGCCCCCTTGGTATTCCGGCACTTCTCTGGGGTTAGTGGATGAGTGAGTCTTTCTCTGTCTGCCCCCTTGGAGTTCCTGTATATCAGTAGGGTTGGGAAAGAGTTGAATAACCCTGTGACAGCAGCCTGCCTTTGGCACAGGTGCAGGTTTGAGGCTTTGGGGATCTCCAGTATACCTCCTCCAAGTTCAGCATCCACTCACTTGAGGCAGCCCTTTGCCCCTTTGACCGAACTATCTTCTATCCCAAAGGTTAGGCAGGGGACTTTGTCACAATACATACCTATTTCTGCTACACTCAGGACCTGTGGCAACTACATAAATGACAGATGGTCAAAACAGAGGACATGCAATCACAGATAAGTGTGGATGGACAAATGGAGGATATGGGAGAAGGCTTGAGAGGGAGCGCTTGTCCGGTTCGGGGCTTAAGGTTTCTCCGTAGTTAATAAAACTAAATCCAGAGTTCAGGCCTAGTGGGAAGGCCCTACTTTACTCACTTCTGCTCCTCTTGATGGCTGGAGCAACCACAGAAAGTGCTAAGGATCAAGGCCGAGGACAATGCGTCACTGAAGACCGGCAGGAACCAATGGATGAAATGAGCATGGCGCAGATGGGAAAGGTGAGATGGAGGCAGAATGAGGGCTAAAAGATTTGCTAATAGGTGATGCCACAACATAAAGAAATACCAGAATTCAGGCCTGATTGGAAGGAATTACCCTGCTCCCTACCACCCTGATTGAGATTAAGGACCAACCCACCAAGGGGTGAGAAGGGTCAAGGCTGAGGATGAATAGTCACACATGCTCCTAACTAGGGACTGGGGGGGTTGTGGAGGAAGGGCTAGGCCAGCTCAGGGCCAAATGCTTCACCAATGGGTAAAAAAAAGAAATGTGGTAAATACGAAGCTTAGTTCTTACGGGTAGGCCTTACTCGACTTAACTCATGGGCATGTACATGGTGATGAAGAGGAGAGCCCAATGAGGGGATCTACTTCGCCACCAGTGTTCCTTCCAACTATGCCATTGCGCCACAGATCTCACCTTGCTTTGCAGTTTGCAAAAAGGCCTTAGGGCTGGGCCATGTGTGTTTTTTGCAAACTGGTTTTGAAGGAAGATATTAACACCTCGGGGAACACCTGCAGTGAAGAAGGGGGGCGGTTTCTGTGAGAGTCCACTAGTCTGTCTGGCAGTTTTCAATCATCTATTATTTACTTTATTGTGTTGTGTCACCTATTGGCAAATGTTTTATTCCTCATCCTGCCTACCGTGTGGAACGCTCACCCACATCAGAAATGAACCCTCACACCTTGCCTTCAGAAAACTCTTGTAAACCTGGCTATTTAACAAATAAAACAAACGTGCTTTTGTTTGACTTGCCTGACCTTCCTTCACTCCCTTATACCATATACAAGTACTGTGATACTTCCTGGTTTGAGCGCTACACAAATGCATAAATAAATAAATAAGTTTCTTTTATTATTGGTCCATCAATCTATTCATCCATCTGTCTGTGTCTGGGTCTCTCTATCTGCCTATGGCTCTACCTATCGAGATACCTTTCTGTCTCTATGTCTCTTGATCTGTCTTTTCCCCATTTCAGAGTGTCAGCTTACCTCCATCAATATTCATCCTTCTTCCCTCTGTTCTCAGTGTTCCAAAAGGTGACAGGAAACCCTTTTAATGAAAATATTGGACCTATCTAAATCGCTGAGCATTTTCATGTTCCCCTCTTTTTCCGTTGAATGTCTGTGCCCAGGGACCTAATTTGGGAGTTGCCAGAGGTCACAGTTGCGACCCCTGAGGTCTCCATAGCTATCCCTGTGGTCTCCCTGGTTTCCACTTTTATGTAAGATCCTGGGCTGTGGCCAGCGCCATGTGGCTTTTTAATTTTGGAGTGGCTGGTTTTCTTGTTTAGGCCTCTTAAGTGGAACACTATCAGCAGTGACCCTAAATAAGAAAGAATAGAAATAACATATAATATATATAATGTGTCTTTCTGGAATTCTATTAAATAATTGCTAGACTCATTGAAGGTTTATTTCAGGCACACTTCAGGGGGTGAGTCACTGATTTAGTTTGTTCTTAAAACCCTTCAAATCAGCCTTTCATCTTCCTGAGGTCAATGAATGAGTACCAACACAGGTTGGGTGATATTGTATGTATATTTCTTCTACATAAAGCGCTTACGCGTAAGTTCTACAAAATATCATCATTTGGCCTTGGACATCTGCTTGCATTCACAGTAATTTGATAACATGGGTCTATACACATTGATAATAATGATACATATGGTGATCCATTCTTGTATGAAATGTATATCACAATATAGTGATGTTGTAACCATATTTTTCATAGTGTACTTAGGAACAATGTTGTGCCACTTACTGTTTTGTCAAGGGGTGAAAGGTCGTGTTCCATCGCTTACCGTGATGTTACTTTAGGGTGGGTGTCAAATGACATCACTTTCTGTGATGTCATCAGAGGTCAAAGATTGTGTGATGTCACTTCCGTTACCTCTGGTATTTTGCTAAAATGACATTCCTGCCTAGGCTGCGCCGTCCTACCAGGCATTACGATTAAGCTGGTTAATTGGTGCTCCATGCAGCTGTGCTTTGGTTGCTGTGAAATCTTCGTGCTCTCCGAGCTCTGCTGACGCAGGACCGTTCCGAACTCACCTATCGGGTCTCTTTCTCTTAGGTCATTATAATTAGGATGCTAGTTGCTGAGCAGCCGATTTTGCAACACTGCAAACATGCTGATCTCGCACGTTATTACAGGCAGGAATTTAACGGGCAACCGTCCCTTGCTTTTGCGTAGTAACCATTTTATCGAAACGCAAAACAGGCCTTACTTGCTCTATAGAATGCAGCACACAATGACCTAGTCAAGTGAACATTACACAGGTGTGCAGATAACATCAATCGTCCACGCCTTGCAAAAGTGTCGCAGTCAAGTGTGCTTTAGCATTCACCCTTATTCCAAACTTTTTTATTTTAAGATTGTGATTTACTATAATACACGTAGAAAAGACACATTAAAATGCCTGGGTGTTTATGTTCCCTCCACCCCTGTGCAATGTTCCACTAGCAAGGTCAACGTGTTCCGCCTTATGTATAACACGTACTGTCAGAAGCACAGCATTTTTTGCTTTTCAATATAACCATTGCCATTTAATCATTTTGAGTTTTCTTGTAATGGGGTTCCACCAGAACTCGCGTACCCCGTCCTGCCCACATAGCAGCCCCTTGACAGCAGCTTTCCCTTTGTGGTCAAAAGAGATGGAGAACAAGAATGGTGATGTATCTTGGTAGTAACCAGGGTAACCAGAGGCATCTTTCATCTCTTAAATGAGTAGTACCAGAAAGAAAGAGGTTGGCTATCCTGAATCAAATCTCAAGATTTGGTGTTCAAACTGCAGTGAAATCAGGCGAAGCTGAACTTTTTCCCTTGAATTATCATCTATATACCCTGACCCTGAACCGACTTAAAGGATTCGGGAGTGGTGAGAGGGAGTTTGTTCACAGAGACTTGGTTTCAAATAATGAGGTTAAATGATGCATATTATAGCATAAAAATGGCACAGAATGCAATCGGGTATGTAAGGAAACACCTGAAATTCTCCAATAAATGGCAGGTCACCAACAGTGCACACGAACATTTCACAATGCATGCTCATGCTGGCATGACCCAAAGAAAATCCCAAAGCCTGTCCCAAACCATGTATACGAGGATTGCAGTGTTAACACATGTTCATGCTGTTTGGAAACTAAGAACATCATGTGGCCTGATTCAACAGTATATGCCAGCATTTCCACTGTAAAGCACATTTTCATGCTGCTTGAGCCCAAATCAAAACATGAGGTCTATTTTGACAATATATATCAACAATGCCTTTCCTCCTACAGTTCCCATTGTTCAATATTTATTTATTAGATATTTGTAAGGCGCCTATACAACAAGTGGTGTTTCAATGATCTCACCTAAATGTGCTTTCACCAGACCTGGTGTCCCTTTAATTTTTCATTTTGATGTTATTGTTTAAAGTAAGGACTTTTCCTGGGAGCAGCTGGGCTCTGTACAGAGTGTGAGTAGCCAGCATTTGGGCTGGGATCTTTTCATGTATCTCAGTACTGTGTGTTGAGGCTTGTGCGTTGGTATGTGTATCCATTGGAATTAGTCCTTGTTCAAGTGTTGCTGAAAGAGCCATGTTTTGAGAGATTTGCGAAATTTGAGAATTGTAGGGGCATTCCGAACCGACACTGGGATCAAGTTCCAGAGTGTGGAGGCATGGCAAGAGAAGGGTTGTTTGCTGCCCCTCTTCTTGCAGAATAGTTGTGATTCAAGACCGTTAGTCGATTTGAGGCAGAGGGAGCATGTGCGACCAGATATGTAGAGTTTAGCCACCAGGTACTCTGGTGTGCTACTCTTGACTGCTTTGTAGATGAGGACACGTCCAAAATGACTGATAACAAATGACGGAATGTGTGATTTAGCCGAATTTCGGGTGTTCGAAAATTTCGAAAGACCGAAAAATTCCACCAGATCACGCATTTGATTCTGGGGGCTGCAGAGCTGTCTCCCGCACCCTTTCTCACTATGTTGTGATCGGGGTTTGTGGGGGTGTGCTCCCACAGCCATCCCAAAAAAAAAGGAGGGCTGCAGGGATGTCCCCCGCAACCTTGCTCACTAAATTGCAAGCAGGAGTTGCAGGGGTGTCCCCTGCAGGCAACCCAAAAAAAAAGGAAAGGACACTGCAGCGCCGATTCCCGAGCATGGAAGTGAGAGGGAACAGGCGTCGCAGGGACAGGGAGAACCTCAGCCTTTCGCAAAATTTAGACAAAACCTCACTAGGTTGCTGAGAGCCAATGACAGCTAACCACTCCACTTGTCACATTGTACATAACTGTATAACTGTACATAACTGTATATAACTTTATATTACGTGAACAGGACCATGCAGGAGCATGCTCCTTGCTCCCTTGCTCTTGATCTCTTCCTATTCATATCTGCTTACTGTAATATTGCTGATGCCTATGTCTACACTTCCTGCCTTTTCCTTGTACTTGCAATTAGCCGAGCATATCTGTAACCAAGCTCAGCGTATCTCTGTACCTTCATCTGATTTTCATGTATCTGTAACTAAGTTGAGCATATCCTTGTCTGTTTGCGCCCTGATACTCCAGGGTATGGCGAGCCATACAAATAATATACTAAACTAAACTAAACAATTGCGAGTCAGCGGCCGCAAGGTAAGTAGCGTGGTGGTGGGGGGGTAGCTAGTGTGGGTGGGGGTGGGGGTCTGGGTTGGGGCCGGGGGCCAAGTTGTGAATGTTCAGGGGAGAAAAGGCCGAAGGTTATTTCGGAAAAATTATCTTCAGTCTTTTCTCCCTCGAACATTTGGATCTCGGGCTTTCAACCCCGATCCTTAGATGATACATGCAGTCGTGAATAGTATCCTGGCCTGCTGAGGAATCCAACCTAGTTCACATAGGATGGGGGTAATTCAGTCAAATGTCCATGCTCCTATAATAAGACGTGCAGAAGCCTGGTGGACATCTTTTAGGGGAGCCAGGTGAGCAGCTGGGAGCCCAGTCAGGAGGGCATTTCCCCCATCGATGTGCGAGACCACAAGGGTCTGCTCTACCTTCCAGAAGTCCTGCACTGGGCTGAAGGGTTTGATTCACTGAATCTGAAGCATACTACAAACACAATAGAATTGGCTCACTAGAGAAATTTCCACTTAAAGGTAATGTTTAGTTCTCTGTTATTCTTTAGCCTCTTATCTTTTATTACCCATAATTTAATGTTTAGAGTGAACTAGACCCATTCATGAGTGATTGCTTCTTTAATCTACTCAATTTTACTTATACCCACAAAAAGGGTATACCAGACATAATCCCAAAATGACGGGAGTCTATACTTTTAACACCGAGGGAAACTGGCAAGCAAATAAATAGCTTATATGTCAGAAAAGTTAGGTCTAACTACACACCATGCATAAGAAGACCTTTAATGAACATCACTGTCAGAGAACTAATGTGTTTATCGAAAAACGCTGCAAAAAGATGTAATTTACTCATATTTATATGTGTTTCTTTCCCAAATATTATGATATTGATGTAACATGTGTTGTATGGTCTGAATACTGAGTATGTTTGCTAGGATTTCTAATCTGAATGAGACAGGACCGTCATTGTATTTGAGGTGTAACAGGGTCGCTCTGTTTGAAACATCAAAGTAAAACATGCTGTATAAACTCTTTCAATGCATCATATATACTATAACGAGTTTTCTCTTGTTGCACAGAATGAAGGAAAAGTTAGGTTATGTTGATTTTTGTAAACCCACTTCTTTTTTAAAAGAGGCATTGCCCCTATGAAACATGTTCGATTGCTTTTTGTACCGAAAGAAAATCATGAGGCTTGACACAACAATCAGTATGTTGTGGATCTAAGCTGCTCAAGCTGGTGGATGACACATACCTAATATGCAGTGAGCAGGAACTGCCCCAATAACCTACATCTGGAAGACCTTCTGGGAGAGGGACACAGAAGGCTGACATGGGCTTAGTTAGGGCCTCTTCTCCAAATCAAATATATGTCCTTGTTAAATATAGCACATTTCCTAGACCCAGAGGCACATCAGTTTTAAAGGCAGTTTCTAAGTTCAACCTTAGGGGTTTATTAATGGTTTTTCAAGAGCATCTCCAGCTTAGAGCTGCCCTGTAGAGTGTGAAAGAGAAGGGTCACATTGTTTGGAATAGTAACCGTCTATATTTCTCGCTGGAGGTTGCCAGGTCCACCACCGCCCACCACAAGAAGTTCCTAGCTTTGGGCCCGACCATGAAAGTCACAATGACAGGTACAAACGTGTTCACCTCAGCCCCTCAAAAGTTACCCTCAACAATAAGACATATAAATTTGAGAATGACGATGTGAAATAATTGATAAGAATTCAACAACAGGATGACATGGGGGTTTGGGGCTCTGAAGAAGCGGGTTGATGTTTGCTTCTGGTGTCCTCCAGGACACTCATTCCTCAATATGCTTTGTTTATAATCTGAATCATGCTTATCTTTTATCATGTATGCTGAGAGGGTGTCTATCTGCTACTCAGCAACTCCTAATCCCCCCTGCCTTATCATGCTTTTAACACCATAAATTGTTATATTTGAGAGCAATAACTTTGATAAGGTGCTTTTTATGGGTGCCATGTTGTTGTTTTTTTAAAGCATACATGTTCTATTAGTGGAGCATTGGATAGTTCTGTGGTTTGCAGATGGTGGATCAGACCCCGACCCCTGGTAACCTGCACATTTCTCTTTCACATTCCAGGTTTGGCTATTAGGCCAAAAGGTTACCTCGTTGTACAGTATTACTGCCCTTTCCATGTATCCTTGCCTAATTGGTAGAATAATAGTAGTGGAGCCTTTACTTAAACCTCAGTACCCACATAGGGCGGTAGTCATGGGAAATAGTTGCTGGACGCCCAATTGAATGGTCCCAAGAGAAGCAAGGGCCATTAAGGAGGTCTAACAGCGCCCTTTGTCCATCAATCCTGTCCCTAAGAGTGGTGGTGCAGGCGTCCAACCATGCCCGCTCAGCTGCCTCTTACGCCACAATGACAGGATGTGAAATAGCCTCCACGATGAGTTCTACTAGTGCTTGAGCGATACCACTTTGGAATGAGGTTCTAACATGAAGGGGAGACCGTGGAAGAATAAATTACAGCTCTGAGACATCTCTCCTTAAATATCAAATTTGGTGGGGGGTTGGATGAGCATATTAGGGACCAATTCATGTTGCACTGCTCTAATGACAAGATCCGTGAGGAGGTGTGGTTGAAAGACGATCCCAGTCTGGAGGAGATCATAGGTATTGCCAAGAGAATAGAACATACTCTGGAATGTGTGGCGAAATTAGCTGTTAAAGAATCAAAGCCCTCCCAAGCCATTGAGGTGCTGAGAGTAGGCGACAAAAAGAAAGAGGGTGTAAGAGAGAAAAATAAGCTGAAAAATAAATTTGTGAAGCAGGGTGATGTTATCCAGAGTAAAAGTGGGGGAGGTCAGATGGCTAGCAAGGTGACCCAAAAAGATGGTGTGCAAAAAGGTCCAAAGAGGGATGACCGACTGTGCTTCAGGTGTGGAAGTGCACGTCATCTATCAACCTCTCCCATATTCCCTGGGAGACGAGCTAATTGCACCTTATGTAAAAGATGGGGACACTTTGAAAACTGTTGCAAGAACTACCGTATTGGTGGGGGGAAGGGGTCCATGTTTGTTGAGGAATGCGATATAAGGTCATCAGATAAAGGTGAAGAGTCAGAGAATGAAATAGTTACAGTGAATATGGTGAAATGTTCCGAGATTGTGAGTGTGAACACCCATCGGCTTGGGTTGAGGTGAATGGCCGGCAAGTGAAAATGTTGGCGGATTCGTGTTCAAAGATTACATTGATGTCACGAGCTACCTATGAAAATATCGTGTGTGGTCGGTTAGAAGATCTGAGCCCGTCTGATAAGGATCCTGGTGGATATAATGGGGGCAAAATAGAATTGTTGTGATGTTGTACTGCTCACTTCAGATTTAAAGGGAGGACGACCTGTGGTAAGATTTATGTTGCAAAGAAAGGGGAGACCCTGCTTGGATGGAGGGAGCAAAGAAGTTTAGGCCTCAGATTGGATCCCAGCAGCAAAGAACAAGTACTGAACATAGGTACTACTATAGGAGCTGACAAAATGTGTGGTGGCGTGAATGGACTAATTGAGAAGTACCCAGAAGTATTTAACAAAGGTGTGGGGTGCCTCAAGGGCCTGGTGCACAAGATTGTATTGAAAGATGGGAGCCTACCTGTGTGTGCCAAACTCAGACCTTTGCCTATGACTATGCGTGATGCTGTGAGGGAAGAACTGAAGAGACTAGAAAAGGCGGGAATTATTGAACCAGCTAAGGCGGTAGAGTGGATTTCCCCGGTAGCGGTGGTAAAAAAGTCAAGTGGTGATTTGAGAGTTTGTGTAGACTTGAGGGAATTGAATAGGTGTGTGATAGCCGATCGTCATCCACTCCCAAATATGGGTGAATTATTGAGCAGGATTGGTAATCCGAAATATTTTGCCAAGTTAGATATGGCAAGTGCATACCACCAGATTAATTTGGATATTGAATCTCGTAAACTTACAGCTTTCATTACATATGAAGGGATTTACCAGTTTCGTCGGATGCCTTTCGGACTGATATCAGCCACGTCGGTTTATCAAAAAGTAATGGATAAGTTGCTAAACGGGGTGAGTGATGTTTGGTGTTTTCAAGATGATGTACTTATATGTGGGAAGAGTGAAGAGGAATTGGAGAAAAAGGTGGAGATGGTGTTGAGGATCTTTAAGGACCGTGTTATAACGCTGCAAGGGGAGAAGTGTGTTTTTTCTACCTGAATGGTAGAGTACTTGGGCCATGAGATATCTGAAGACAGACTGAGACCGAAGAGAGATTTGGTGGATGGTTTAAAAAGGATGCAAGCGCCGAGAAACAAGGCTGAATTGAGATAGTTTCTAGGGACAATAGAATTTTATCATTGTTTTGTCGAAAGTTACGCCGATGGAGTAACCAAACTGAGGGCATTATTGAGGAAGGGAGTGGAATTTGAGGACAGAGAATTTCAGAGAGAGTTTGACGACTTAAAATTGACATGGCAAAGCCATTGGCTATCTATGATACCAGGAAGCGAACTGTTCTTTCCCTTGATGCCAGTGATATGGGTATTGGAGTTGTGATGTCCCAGGTGGGAGCTGATGGTACTGAGGTGGTGGTGATACATGTTTCTCGCATGTTAAAGGGTGCTCAACTGAATTATTCGGTTTTAGAAAAGGAGGCACTAGCCTGTCATTGGGGCATTGAGAAGCTCAAAAACTTTGTATGGGGTCAATAATTCACCCTGAGAACTGATCACAGGCCTTTAAAGGCGATATTTGAAAGCAAGGGACTTGATAAAGTTTCAAGGAGGGTTGCCTGCTGGGTAACCAGACTACAATGTCTAAAATTCAACATTGAGGTGGTACCGGGAAAGAATAATGTGCAGGCGGACCATGCTTCCAGAGTGAGAGTGGGTGATACCAATGAAGACGACAGGGCAAAATCAGTGGATGAAGGTAACATGGTTTTTGCAACCACTGAAGGGTTGATTCAGAAGGAGGAATGGGTTGAAGCGTTGGATTCAAATGAAAGATGGAAACGCATAGTTGGTTTTGTGAAGGAGGGATGGCCGGAGAAGAGACTGTTGTTTGGTGAAGAGAGATCAACGTGGGAGGTGAGATTGGAGTTGAAGGATGGATTGATATATCGCTGGGACAAGTTGGTTGTCCCCGGTGGGTTGAGAGAGAGGTTGATTAAAGTCGCACATAAAGGTCATATTGGTGTTTACAAAACCAAGGAAATTATAAAAGATGACTATTGGTGGCCGGGTCTTGATCGTGAGGTGGAAAGGGTGGTTGGAGAGTGTAGTGACTGTATCACATCTGGTAAAAATTTGTCAGCTGTGGCACAGCCGGTAAGAAAAGTGGGAGCACCAAAAGGTGTCTAGCAGGATCTTGCCATTGATGTTCTGGGTCCTGTGGAAATGGGTAAAGGGAGAGGAAGATTTGTGATTGCCTTGACAGATTTATTTTCAAGGTGGACAGAATTCAGAGTGATGAGGGATGTGACTTGCCAAAGTGTTGTTGGATTCCTAGAGGACGTTTTTGAAAGAGAAGGGCTGCCCAGGAGTGTGCTCACTGATAATGGCCCACAATTTATTGGGAAACTGTTTCAGGAGTATTTATACAAGTGTGGAATAAAGCATAAGAGAACTACATAATATTATCCCCAAGGGAATGGCACGATTGAGAGGGTGCATCAATGTATAATGGAGGCAATCAGAGGGGCAAGTGCATGTGGTGGTGATCGAAAGGTTGCTGTTAAAGAATGTTTGTGTTGCGAATGGCACCTGGTGTTGAAACAGGTGTCAGTCCCTTTGAGCTGATGAGAGGACGAAAGGGAAATACATTGTTGTCTCCTGCGTGCGTGGCTGGGTAGAGCGAGAGAAACTGATAAAGTAGTGGATGAGGTGAAGATAAGAATGGAAGCACGAAAAGAAAAATGGGTTAAGAAGACTAATGAGAAGTTTCCCAGCAAGACGACAGTTGTTGAAGTGGGTGATTTGATCAGGATAAGAAGGGCAGTAATTCCTAAGAAGGGTGATCCTTTGTATTCTGATCCAGTCAGAGTTGCCCAAGTACTTAGGGGAGCGGTAAAATTAGAAAGTG
This sequence comes from Ambystoma mexicanum, assembly GCF_040938575.1. Lineage (NCBI taxonomy): Eukaryota > Metazoa > Chordata > Amphibia > Caudata > Ambystomatidae > Ambystoma > Ambystoma mexicanum. Next base: position 1,526,498,524 of record NC_090937.1, read on the forward strand.
GTCAAATATGGAACTAGTCAAGAGTTGCTAAAATAAGGACTAGTCAAGAGTTGCTAAAATAAGGAAGTAAAGTAAGACCTTGTATCCAGGGTTTGGTAAATTTACATATGTTGCTCATGTTTGCCAATATTATTTTTATTTATTTATTCATGCCAAATGTTTTTTCTTTTTCATTGCTTTTGTTTCGCCAAGTTTTTGGTGATCCTTTTTCTTTTATATAGTAACCAAACGTTGATATTCTTTGTGTTAGATAAGGGAGGAGGGTGTGTTATGTAGGCGTTCTGGTAGATGTTATGCTGATGTTTGTTATTGTCTACATGACTTCATGTGTGGTATGCTGGCACATTAGTGTGATGTCATATGGTACCAGATTGTGGAAGCACCATGAGAAGGTTATGAATTGATATTCAACAGTTGGATGTAATCTCGGGTGATGGCTGGGGGTCTCATGCATCTGTCTTACACATGTAGACAATAAAACTGACAATCAATCCTACCTTGTGTGGTTGTTGTCACAACAAAAACCAGCCCTTGCCACAGAGCGGATAGATCTGTCTTGCCCCCAGGAACAATACCTGAAGAAACTCACAATGGTTCTTGGTAAAAAAGAACGATATAAATAACTGCCCATCTTGACTGGACTATGCTGAACTTTCACAAGAACGTAAAGAACAGCAAGCACAGGGGAATGCCTGATTCGGGCTCAAAGTTTATCACAATTGTCGAAAGATGCCCCATGGCCTCTAGCCCATTCTTAAACCATACCTATATATTTTTTTTTATTTAATTGTATAATAGTTCAAAACTGAACTTTTACAATATTTACAATTATTATTGTTAACACATATATCAAAATTATCACAATTAATATAAAAAACATTCAAAAATTAAAATATATAAAACATTTCAATACAATTTCACATTACCAAAATCCAAATCCAATAGTCAGAATGCACAAGACCCCTGCTTTATTAAACCCTCCGTAGCACTAGCCCTCGCAGCAGACAGATTACCCTTGATGATAACGCTCTTCAAGAAACCAACCCAAGAGCAAAGACTCGCCAGCTGGGGAGGAATCATTTTTACTTCAGCCAAGAGGCTTCCTCTAGACCTCACCAAATATTTACTAAACCAAAAACTGAGTTACACTGCCCCAGACCCTATAAAGTGCCAATAATACTGGCCTTGAAGTATTGTTTACACAGAACACCCAAAGATCTTCACTCTTAATTGCGTCTAAATTATGCACCAGGTGGCCCACTGCTACCATATAAAGGGGTCCTAATCTAGGGCATTCCGTCAAAACATGCCTTGTGTCTCCTGGTTAGATGCAAGTTGGCATATCCTGCAATATCTAGCTTCAATAGAGAGGTCGTCACATCAATAAAACTGGCAATTGATGGGTACGCATATGTAAATAGAAATCACAGGCTTTCGGATCAGGACAATGTTCCAGATACCGGTCTGGTTTCACATACCGATGTACAGCTCTCGCTACACTTTGACAGCTCTTAAGGGTAGAGAAATTATCGTAATTGCAAACCCAGTCTTATTTAATTAGCCAGCGTTTAAACGCTCCCTTCAAGGTTTCAAAAATGGAGCAACGTTTAAAGTCTGGAAACCATCCCAACTCACCACATAGGTCATGGAATAATAGAATGTAGGGGTGGGCACTTTTCCCATGCGTCTCTAACTCGTGACGTACTCCCAAAATGCCTAATTGAGGACAGTTCAGGGAAGATGTAGCTTTCAACGTCAAACACCCTCTGCACATTAATAATTGGGCTTGAAGAGATAGGAGTCCCAGTTCAAGGCGTATATATTCAACTGAGGTTGAACTCGCCAGGCATAAAATGGACCTCCAAAATCTAGCCTCCACACCATCTAACCATTTCAGGTCCTTCACAGCCAGGGCTTCCAATACATACAAAACAGTCGCGCCAAGACACTGTTTGTACAGGGTTTAGACCCCCGTTAAAGAAAAACCAGAATGGTCCCTTAAAAGTTTTCTGCACATGCCTGTTAGTTTTCTTGCCCTGATTAATTTGGAGGTTATTATATCACCATAGCCCGAAGTTCCAGACATCTTGAGCCCCAAATATTTGTGTCCATCAGTATACTTGATGGTCACTACAGAGGTCAACAATTTCACCCTACTCATTTTCTTTGACACCAGCATCACCAGAGTTTTACCGAGGTTTATTGATAACTTGGTTTCCTTTGCATAACTACCCAGCTCTTCCAACATCACCTTGAGACTGGTCAGCATGTGGTCAAAAATTGCCATATCATCGGCATAAAGCATACCTCCATTCCTCGTGTTACCTATCTTTGGAGAACAACCGTCTTTTGCAAGCAATCTAGCCTGCAAGTCAGCCGCATGGATATTAACAAGCAGCGGGGCTAGCATGCATCCTTGTCTCACCCCCATGTTAATGCATATTATTTCCGACAGCGTCCCTTGGTCTCCATGCCTAATCTGAGCTGTATTGTCGGTATGCAGGGCCACAATTACCTCCAAAAGCCAACTTGGACACACCCATTTTCGCAGCTTATCCCACAGCAAACGACAGTCCACCTGGTCAAAAGCTGACCGGAAGTCCACATATGCGATGTATATTGACAGATTGGCCTGGTTTCTTGCCTGGGCGATGATCATGTCCAATACCCTGAGATTGTGAACGATACTTGAAGCAGGACAGAAACCAGTCTGACAGGATGTAAAATAGTCTTCACATTAACACATGCCTGGAGTTGTTCCAGGACATACTTTGCAAATACCTTAACGGTAACATCAAGTAAGGACAATAACTGGTCATTTTCAGGGATCAGACGATCCCCTGTTTTAAAAACTGGGACCAAGATGGCCTTCCTCCAAGAGTTTAGAATGGTTTTACGTTGGCACATGTTGCTAAATAATGGGTGTAGAACCTCCACCCAAATTCCAGGGTCCCGCTGTAAAACTGCCGATGAGAGGCCATTTGGGCCTGTGGCTCTAGAATTTTTGAGGGTGTAAAGGTGCTTACAAATATTCTGCCAGGTAAACCTAATAGGCCATTTAGAAGCATCATGCCCAACCTTGACTTCTGTTGTGGGCACTGTTAACATTTTATTCTCCAGGAATTAATCCATACATGTTCTCCAATAGGATTCAGAATCATCGCGTCTCTAGGCTTCCCCGCTCCCACCATAATCCTCCACATTTCCCCCACTTTACAAGTCAGTAAGGCCTTAATCAAGTTCTCCCAGTCACCTTGCATCCCGTCTCTAATCCTTCTGCTTACCCAGTTACGATATTGATTCTTCAAGTGAATGGTATCCTGCATTACCTTATCATAGGGGGCAGTGGCAGTTGCTAATACACACAGCTCGCTCCTTAACTTTCTTTTAGCCTTGTTAATCTCAGGGTCATACCCGTGTTTGCATTCCTTACCAGATTTTTTTTATAATCTTACACTTTCTATTACCTGTTTGACAGGATAGGTCTGCAGGCCACTCCTCAATGTCACTGGCAGACTAGGAGTACAGATTTAACTTTACATCCCTGAGCTCTTTCGTTAGCATCTCACACGCCCTGCTGGCATTTCTGTCTGACCACTGCAGTCTATGGCCTGGCTGAGAGCTGCCCAAATCAACTGGCCCTTGTTGTTTTGACCATTTGTGTTCCCACCCCCACTCCACTGTAAGGGTGGCATGGTCACTTGCAACTTGTGTTAACACTGCCATTCATATAGTTGTCCCTACATGCATGTTGTTACAAGCCACATAGTCCAGAGTTTCCCAACTTTTCCCACCCTGCCATTAGATTTCCTGGGTATGTCACACTTAGTCCTGCTGTTTAGCACTATCAGTTCCCATTCACCAAGGAACTTTAGCCATCTTTTCCCCTTCGCAATTACAGCTTTTAATTCCATTCTATTAGTGCAGGTACCCTCACCAGTGCTTCACTCGATTGAGTGATCACCTAGCCTTGCATTTAAATCCCCTCCCAGAATAATACCATCATTCGCATTAACTGTACCCCATTCTGTGACGAAAAGCACCCGGTTCAGACCAGGGGTCCTCCCGTTGACACCTAAACTGCTAGCACATTGCCTCCCTTCTCGACTGGGGTAATCAATCTCAAGGTCGGATTGTTAGATACCCCAATCAGGCCCCCACATGGTCGCCCTAGTGGGCCTTTCTCTGTCTTGGCCTGGTGGATATGGAACCCATCAAGTCAAAATGGATCCACCAGCCAGGTCTCCTGCAGCATAAGCACCTCTTGTTGTACCAAGAACTCCAAAGAGGGGCCTCTTTGCAAAAAATTATCATGGACGCTGATGTTCCATGAGGTTAAGCGAAAACATAATTGTGGTGGAATTTAAGCTCCTGCAAACATAACTTTCAACCAACGCCAGCCTTCAGTGTTGTCAAACTTGGGCGCTAATATAGCATTCCCACTTTTGGCACACTCCCTTGGGGGGCATTTAAGTTTCTTGTTACAGCTACAGCCCGACGTGACTTCACCGTGGGTTATTGTTTTATACAGGCCACTCCGCAAAAATGCAAGTAATTCCGACTTTGCACGAAGCAGGAGGCAGTTGCCGGCAGACAGCAATGGACCAATGATTCCCCCAGCGCCCTTTCCTTCAAAAGTTCCACATATTCAAAGTCTTCAGAACTTAAAATGCGGAGAGCTGGGATCTTACCACAGACCATAAGAAGCTCACTTCTAGTGATGTGGAGTCGCTTCTGCGAGCCCCTGCATCTCACAATATAAACTTTACAAAGATCCAGTGGCACGACTGGCTCTACCGGGGACCCCCCCTCAACCCTGGGGGAGCACCCGGCCCAGTGGGGCACCCACCGGCCTTGCCAGTGGGAGAATGGGTGTACAGGGCAACCCATTGACACACACACTAGCATTTTGCAATTTAGAGTCAATAGTTTGCAAGAGCAGTTCCACTTCCGTCTGCTCTTTTTGAAGCCAGCTTGTCAGAGTACCGTCACTCTAAAGGTCCAGCTTCTTTCTTCGGGCAGCTCGTTTTCTTCGGCATTTTGTCAGATTTCTTAGGCTAGACCCAGATGCTATAGTGGAGTTTAATTGAGAGTGGTCTGTTGGTAGCACTCCTGTAGTAGCCTCCTCACTTTTGGAAGCCTTTATACCTTTCTTTTGTGGGTCAGGAAATTTGCTGGTGATTGGGCTGAGACCTCCCTGTTTGCCTCACTCAGGCCCAGGCTTTGTGATCGAATTATAATTGGGCATTCATCAACCTGATCCACGTCCATCTCCCTTTGCTGACCAGCCTCACTTACTTCTTCGTTCTTCTGGGTGGCCACAAAGCGGGCATCCATCCCCTATTGTAACAGCATCATTTGCTCCGCATGTTTAATAACTTGGTTGGGATACTACCACACAATTTAAAAAGTAGTTTAACCGCAAAGTTTAAAACATCCCACGAGGCACCTACTTCGAGCTGGGTCAGCTGGACACCCAACCCCAGGCAATAGCAGCAGCATTATTTCCAGATGCCTCTTGTCCGGAGCCTCCTTCTTCCTCCTCATTTACTGAGGGACACAGGGTAGGGATGGGAACATCTTAGGAGTAGTTGAGAGTCTGTCGCACCGGGTTTGACAATCCTGTTCACTTGGTTAGTCTGCAAGGAGCCATTGGGTTGGGGAATGAAAGTCATTGAAAAGTCCCTGGATACTGAACCGGGTGGAAAAGGGGGGGGGGAATGTAGATATCACAGCACATACGCCTGTGGAATTCAAAACTTTAGTAGGTAATGTCTCTCCCGAATCTTCAATCATGCCACCAGAGCACATCTGGTAGCAGAGATTTAACAGAGAATTGTTGTCTATCTCCCCAAAGTTGGAATTGATTGTGGCACCCAGGGAGAAAGCCCCAGTTGATTGATTTAACCTTGCAGCCTCCTTTGCGGGTTCTGCTTGGCTTCTAATTTGCTTGTAACTTTCCGATGTAAAGTACTTAGTTATATGGCCCTTTGAGGGCCATGGAGTCTTTGCCCCCTTCCCTGCAGCTGCACCTCCTGCCGTTTCCACGGCCCTTCCTCGTTGAATTTCAGGACTCGCCGGGGAGCCCACCTGCCGTGCTCTTTTATAGCCATTAGCTTTATTCGCTAGCTTGTTTTTAGATTTGCAGAGATTATAGACTCGTTGTTTATAGGGGGCCTTATCTGGCATGGTCTCATCCAATCAATCTTCTACCAGTCACTGATCCCTCTCTCACAACCTCTACACAATTGCTCGGTGGTTGTTGGTTGTTGGTTATTAGTCCAGCTGCAGATTAGTCCAGCTGCAGACTTCACAAACTCCGGCCCGGCCCCCTCCCAGCAATGTAACAGTCGCTTGATGAAAGTGAAAGGATGAATATATGTAGAGGCACGGGGTGAAAAAAATAGCACACTCTAGCACTGTATACTGCAAGGAGGCGAGTTTACAACAGTCTTATCTTGCAGCTGGCGGCCGTGGTGCCGCTTCCTCAAGATCCCTCAGACCCCGAACAGCAAGCTCTGAAGGAGATGGTAGCACAGTGTCCTACCATGACGCACAACGCACCCCAAACACCAGAAACACACTGCGCACACTGCGCGCGCCGCCTGTGCTGGGGGTTAAGAATCCTCCCACGGAATGACACGGTCATAGAAAGTGAAGCAATACTTCCTTATCGGGATACACACACCGGCAAAGTAACAACCAAGCTCTAAGCAGTGCCAGGAAAACATTACGCACACCGCACGCTCCGCATGTGCTGGGGGCTAAGAATCCTCCCACTGGATGACGTGGTCGTAGAAAGTGAAGCAAGACTTCCTTATCAGGAAACACACACCGGCAAAGTACCAACCAAGCACAAAGCAGTTCCAGAAACATACTGCGCACACCGCACGCTCTGTGTCTGCTGGAGGTTTCAGAATCCTCCCACTGGATTGCACGTTTGTAGAAAGTGAAGCAAGACTTCCTTATTGGGATACACACACCAGCCAAGTAACAACCAAGCACTAAGCAGTTTCAGAAACACACTGCGTACATAGTTATTCCAACTGATTGGGCTGATACCAACTTTAAACAAATTAACTCCCACTGATATTGCACCTTTAGAATTGCCCCGGGTGGGCAGCCCTAGTAATTGGGTCTTGTTGGCCATGGCTTCCCCTAAAGCAGCAGAGATGATTTTTCAAGACTCTAGGAAATTCATTGAGCTAGGATTTGAGCTGGCTATTTTTAGACCTTTCAAAGTGCTGAAGAATGACTAAGACCTCAGACCAAAGGTTATCCCAGAAAGGTTCATACTGCTATCACAAAAACTGACCAGTTTAAGAAGGTAGATCGGGTTTCCGGTACTTGGTTAAATATTTATTCTCCTCAGCAGTGACATAAGTCATTTTCATCTCTAGTCAAACATCTGATTTCCTGGAACACATGTGGACATTGCTCCTTTTTGACAAACCCTGAGGCTCTTGCACAACTAATGAAGGCTTGTAACAGGAGGGGAATCCCAGGGCTGAAACTGAAGTGTAACAGAAATCAGTTGGTCATACTTCTACTTCTGTATGCATTTTTACTTTTAGAGTGCTTTGGCATAGATAAATCGCCATTCATACCCAGCCACCGTCTGAGATCATGTAGGTAAGCTTACAAGAGAGAAAAAATAAGCTGTTACACATGTATTCAAGAAATAGCCTTATTCAATTGGCTATGCCTTTGGATTTTATTCCTTTTTTTCAGTAGCAATTGTAAAACAAAAAGGTGATACAAACCAATAGCTGTTATTTTAGCTTTAGTCTTTTATGAACAAAGAACAACTTATTTAGATAAACATGAGAACACAACCCCACAATTGAATACTTAGTTATTCACACAAAGGGCAGTGTAAAACATTATTTGACAGGATTGCAGATACAAATACATATTATAGTCAGTAATGTCACAAAGAAAGGAATTATTTCAAAAAGGTCTGTGTCCTTAAACTCGCCATAAACAGGGTCTGGCTGCAGTCAAATGGTGACAAATCCAAGGTCTACGTCAGGGTTTGGATTCCCTAGGTGAATTGTGGACTAGCTAGAGAAGAGCAAGGTCCTTGGATGTTTCAGCTCCAGTTTGTGGTGCCTTCTTCCGGGACGCGGATTGTGTCTCCCTGTAAGTGAGAGCAAACATAGGACTGGCTGTTTAAAAACTAAGACCTCAAAAAAGGGTTCTAGCTGGGTGGGTAAAATCAACAATGAAAAGAGGAAGACTGGGCTTCCTGTATCGATAGCACTAACCTTATGTACGGGTACTGGGGCTGAGTAGGAGAGCTGAGGATGCAGCAAATGGCGTCACTTGATGCTCTTCAAGCCAGGGCTAGGTAGGGCACATAGTGTCTGCCAGATAGGCAGGGTGAAGCTGAAAGTTAGGATGCTGAAAGGTAGATATGCCATACTGTATTCATGGAGGGGTAGCGGAGACAGGTATTGTGTTAGGAGAAATAACCTGTAAATAGAGACATGCTTACCTCTATGCGTGCGTGGCTGAGTGCGTGGTGGTTCAAGGAAATTCAAAAGTAACTATCAATCCGTCTGATCCCAGCTTTTCGGTGCCAGAACAAAAATAAAGGCACTGTAGGGTGAGAAATGGATAGGCTGCGATTAGTGTTGCTGGCAGCAGAAAAGAAAATGATATCTGTGGCTGATATTACTGGTATCCATTTGTATGTTTATCGATTTTGTTCCTCAATCCTTTGAGCCAACTCACTCCCTCATACCTCAGGGACACAATGTCGACTATCACCACCTTTTGAAAACACACCATTCAGTCAGTCAGAGAAGAAGAGTGAAGCAACAGCTTGCGACCATGAGAGAAGAGAAAAATAAGAGAATAGAAGTAAGGAGGGGGGAATGGAGATGGTGACACAAAAACAACTGACGGGGAGTCTATATGTGAGAGCTTGGAGGAAAGAGAGAGAAGATTGGAAGATTATATGGTGAGGCAGAAAGAGCATGGTCATCAAGGAAGCATTAGGCTAGAAGTCACTGGATGAGGAGAAGGTGCAGGTGCAGGGAGATGAAGAGACCAATTTAGTAACCAGGCCACGTGTTGGTTGCCTTAAAGTTGCCACCCAGTACCGTTTTTTTCAGACTGTAGCAGGATCTAACAAATGTACTGTTGTATCTGTGTCCCACCCCATGCAATCCCAGAAAGCACTGGCAGAGCTCACTCACATACTAGGGCCCGGTCAAGTGAAAGGGACTGCTTGGAGAACCACATCCTGACCAGGCAATGGGAGACCAACCACTCAGACAAAACAAGAAAAAGTGCAATCCATACTTGACAGCCCACAGACTGTGAGACTGTGAGTGACATTTGCTTGACCTCCAGCAGGTGGAACCTAATAGTAGAGAGGGTCGGACTCATGTATTGCAATCCTTACATAATTTCTCATCTTTGATTTTGTGTGTTGTTCTTCATTTTTTCAGCCTGTTCACCCTATACCCTTATATAAGATTTATACCTTTTGTGAACTAAATCCATTTGAACCACAATACAAGGGTCACGAATTGCCCGTTGACCCATCAGCGGTGACAGTTCAAACTCAAAAGGCAAACGTTGGCCACTATTTGATATGATGAGTTGGTTTTAGTTCACAATTCGCCATCCAGTCCTGGTGCACTTCAAACGATCTCTGCTTCAATACCAATAAGACTGCGATCCAACCTATTGGGACACCTGCTTTTTTTACCCTCACTCTGACCATCCTGTATGGGCTTTCCCCCTTCTCTTACAGCTGAAGCCAGAAAACTTCGACTCCTCTCTTTACTTCTTCCCTCACATTCAGGACCTTGCCAAGAAGTCCCACTTTCCATTCTTCCTTCTCAAAGGAATTCTTTATTTTCTAACTTTCCCCAAGAAGCTGAATGTTACCAGAGCTCTGGTTCTCTCTAGGCTTGACTACTGTAATAGCCTTCTCCTGAATCTGCCCTCTTCCTCTCTACGAACCCTCCAGCTAAACCAGAATAGGGCAGCAAGACTTATCCTTTGCCTCAAGAGCAGGGACCGCATTGCTCCAGCCCTAAAAACCCTTCACTGGCTCCCGAGTGCTCCAAGGATCAAATTCAAATCCTTCTGCATCATCCATAAGGGTGTCTGGAACTGGGGACCAGGCTATCTTCAACTTGCTCTCACTAAATACCCTCCATCTACATCTCGAGGTTCTTCTGGTAACAACTTTCTGTGTGTCAAGCGCTTTGCTAAACAGAGGGCCGGTGACCAATCTCTTTCATCAGCTGGCTCCCTCTTATGGAACAACCTCCCCCTTCCTCTTCGTCTTGAGCCCAATCTCCTCCAATTCCAGAAGTTCATCAAGACTTTCCTTTCCATCTCCTCCTTCCCCTCCTCGCTCCTCTGCAAATCCAACAGTTGCTGAGATTGGTGACCAGGTCCCTTGTGTGGCCTCCGTGGCCCCGGCCACCCACACCCAATCGCCTTTAGCCTCCGCCTGCCCCCGGCACTTGCCTTGGAACCCACTGGCCTATGCCACTGTCGGGCTGCACATCCCTATTTATTACAGCTAACCTCTCCCTAGCAGTTCACTCACGAGCATGGGCACCCCAAGCACTTAACCCCACTCCCTTTTCCCCTCTCCTCTCTCAGCACTTGCACATTCCGAATGCCCACAAGGCCTAGTAGGTCAGTCTTTATCCTCCAGTGTTTTAATTGTTCTTCAATCCCATGTTCCCTCCCTGTTGCCCTGTGGGTGCTTTGAAACACAATTTACTTGCTGTATAAACACCTAACAAAATGCACAATAATTAACAAATAAATAAATAAATAAATAAAAGTAGTCTGTTTTTTGTTTTGTCTTTTGCTTTCTAGGATGTAGATTCCTCTTGACATAGATTTGCAACAACTATGGTGTTTGAGCTTCATCCAACCTTCCCCTAGTTTAGTCGCTTCATAGACAATGTGGTGGGTCTTCACCAATAGTGCAATCAATGCAGGCAAGCTGGCATTTGATGGGCAGTTTAACTTCTGGAATTCAATGTTATGGTGTTTGTGTTCTCCATCACCTTTGTAGGGTGTCGGTTCATGTGCAACTATACAGGTGCTTGAATAGGTTGGTGCTCTTTCAGGTCTTGTCTGAGGATGCACCTAGTGCAGAGGAGAACAGATATTAAGAATTCAGTACATCCAGGGAGTCGACAATATTTGCTTATGGTGGCTGAAACAATGCTGAGAGAGAAAATCGATCATCCCTACCTCCCTAAGTTAACACACATCAACTGAAGTAAGGGAAGAAAAATATACGGCATATCAACTTAACAATTGAAAGATAGATAAGCTAGAATCATACCAAACAACGATCACAGAGAGATTGAGATATAACAGTAAGGGTGATATGTCAATAACACCTTGGCCTACAAAGTAAACACAGGCAGCAATGGATCAGCAAAAAGAAATAGATTGGAAGGGAGCGGGTGATTGTAAAAATACAGTGCCAATACCAGAGTGGGGGACAATGCACGCCTCAACCTGGTACACAAAGGTCGGAAATAACACAGCTGGGTACTTGCCACACCATCGCTCCTAACAAGTAGACGCACTGGAAAGAAAAAGAGAAAGAATATGCCTGCTCCATAGGACAACCGGATACATAGAACAAGAATTATAAGTGCTAAGAGACATATAACCCAATAACCCAAAAGCTCAAATTTCTGCAGAGTTAACTCACACAAAAACCCACACAACCAATTTCTCTCATGGAAAACCGCACGCACTTCACCACACTGCAACAACAAACAAACAACACATAACTCGCACCAACAGCACACAAGGACTCACATTGATCCTATATTCACACCCAAGCTCAGCGCAAGGTGAAACCCAAACTGAACCTGCCCACAAGACGTCATTTTTCTCACTTTCCGACTCCCTCTTCACCCGATTAATACCCCCAGCCTTCTTTTTTGCAGATCCGCCTGAACGCCTTGGGACCAATTCCGTTGGTGAAGGTGCACAGTACAAATACCTTTAACATTAACATTATCTATATGAAGCTTTTGAGTAGGTTAAAGAGACATACCTTGGGCAAAACACTGAACATGGGTAAGAAATAGAAACCAAGCAATAACTTCAAATCTGAAACTAAACTGTCACTAAATAGCTGCCAAGGAATGAATGGCTCAAGAGTGTTAGGGAGAATTCGCTGTTTAGGCTGAATTTCCTAACCTAGTGAGTCCCCCAGCTGCTTTGCTGGATTTCTGGAGTTTGTTTTTTTCCATCCTGTCAAGGGTGAGACTCTTTTTCTCCCACTCTTGGACATGAATGTGTGTAATTCCTTTTAATGTAAATGGGCCTCATTACGACCCAGGCGGTAAGGGGTTTACGGCAGCGTAAACAGCGCCGACCCTTACCGCCTGATTCCGAGGTCCCTTAGCGCCATTGTAACGCTCACCTGATTCTCGCAGAGGCGCCAGTCTTGACTGGGCGACTACCGTATCTTCAAAGGTGATGTGTAGCACCGGGTTGGCTCTTTGGGCTGGACCTCTGTGCACTGTATGCCTGACTTCAAGAGTAAGATGTCTGCAGATAGAAAATATGGGAATAATGAACTGGGGTTATTGGGGTGTCCCTATCTCTTTCCTTTTTTGCTCTCCTGTAGACCCCCAAAGGTTAACGCTCTCACCTTAGGTAAGTGAATGCCGAGCTCTCCATCTGCCTCGGGGCAGGGTGCTGTAACCAGTTTCTTCACTGGATAGGTAGCGCAGGCCTCTTGACTTCAGAGGACTGCTGTCCGTCGTTTACTGCACGAACGGTAAGTTTCGAGTAATTCTATTGTCTTTAAAGTCTTTAGTAATGATGTCTCTTGTTTTGCAGGGTTCCGGCGATGGCGGATGACGGGCTGAAGTGAGTTGAAGATGGAGTCCGTGTGATGAATAGAAGCGCCTGGAAGCACGTAAGTAAGCGCTTGTTGCCTGCTTCACGATGCGCTCTAACTGTCTTTTTATTTTGCAGGTACGAGTTCGGAGCGGCTGCAGGGTGCCGGAATACCCACTGGGTTAGATGTGGAAAGGAGTAATGGCACGTGAGTATTAAAGTTCCCCAATGTCTTTAAACGCACCTTGTTTTGTCTTTCAGATGCAGGATGCAGCGCCGAAGGCCTCCGGAGCGTGCAAAGAGTTGGTAAGCTTTTGTCTTTCAGATGCCGGAATGCAGTGTGAAGACCTCCGGAGCGCACGAAGAGTAGGTAAGCCTTTGTCTTTCAGATGCCGGAATGCTAACCTGTTCTTTCTTGTCTTTATAGGTGTTGCTGAAGACTGGATTCAGGATGGTAAGCCTTTTTCCTTAGGCCCAGGATCCGATGCAGAAGACACAATGAGCGTTCTGCTGCAGAGGATGCAGAATAACGCAAAGCAAGATTCATCCACCGGGTGTGGTTTAAATAGCCTCCTGTAGTGCTTAGGTGTCTCCTTCCACAGCCACGCCTAGGTAAGAAAAGAGTTCCTGCTTTCCAGAAGAGTTCCAGTGTTCTGAATCTAGGGAGTGGCTCCTGCCCCACCCAACAGGAAAAGTAGTTCCAAACAGAAGAGGATCAGAGGCTCAACTGGCAGGCAAGTAAGCAGCATGGTCTGCTGCGGGTAAGTCCACCCAAGCATTATGAGCCCGGCGCTTCCAGCGCTGGGACTGGGCATATTTATGAGCCTGGTGCCACTGGCGCCAGGACTGGGTCCAAAAGGTCCCAATTGGGACTGGTTGGCACTCGGAACCTGGGTTATGGATCTGCTTCCAAGGGAGTTGGGAAAACCCTGACCTTTTGGAAGCAGAGATCATGACAGTACCCCCCCTCAAGGCCCCTCCCAAACCGGGCTTCTCCGGGGGTTTTGGCTTGTCAGGAAATGTTCGGTGAAATCTTTTGATTAGGCGAGGAGCGTGGACATTAGCGTATTCAGCAGGTTCCCAGGATCTCTCTTGGGGGCCGTAGCCTTTCCAGTCAATTAGGTAAAATAGTTTAGATTTGGAGATCTTGGAGTCCAGAATGCTTTTGACTTCAAACTCGAGTTCTCCATCAACTAGGATGGGTTTTGGAGATTTAGTTAGTCGGGTTTGAGGTTGCACGGATTTTAATAGAGAGACGTGGAAGACCGGATGTATCTTCATGTGCGGGGGCAAGTCCAACTTGACCGCTACTGGGTTTACTATGGTAGTGATGGAATAGGGACCAAGGTATCTTGGGTTGAATGTGCGTGGCCCTTTTAGAGGTAGATATTTGGTGGATAACCAGACTTGGTCCCCTACCTGATATTGAGGGGCTTCCTTCCGATGTTGATCTGCTCCTTTCTTGTATTGTTCTTCAGCCCTTTGAAGGTGAGAAACAGCTTCCTTAAAGGCTTGGGTGATTGTAGAATGCAGGTAGTCTACTGCTGGTGTTTCAAGATCTTGGAGGGGATCCAACTCCGAGGTTCGAGGGTGACTGCCGTACAAAAGAAAAAACGGTGTTTTCCCAGTTCCCGAATGGACAGAGTTATTGTAGGCATATTCGGCTATCCAAAGGATGTCTTTCCAAGTTTTTTCAGTTTGTTGCAGCATGCAGCGTAAATACTGTTCCAGAGTTTGATTGGTCCTCTCGGTTTGTCCGTCGGTCTGAGGGTGGTGACTGGTCGATAGTCTCACATCAATTTGAGCCGACCGACAGCAACTTCGCCAAAAATGAGAAATAAATTGACTACCTCGATCCGAAATTAGAACCGAAGGAAAACCGTGTAGTCGGACGATGTTTTCGAGAAATTCTCGGGCCAGAGTTGCTGCTGTTGGCAAGCCTTTGAGCGGAATGAAATGCGCCATCTTGGAGAATAAGTCCACGATTACTAGAATCGTATTGTATCCGGAGCATGGAGGTAGATCGGTGATGAAGTCCATAGAAAGCGTATGCCAAGGGCGAGGTGGGATGTCAATAGGGCGTAAGAGGCCTGCTGGTCTTTCCCTTTGACTCTTGTTTTGGGGGCATACTCCACAGGACATTATAAAGTCTCTGATATCTTTTTTCCAAGACGGCCACCAGAAGTAGCGCTTGATCTTTTCTGAGGTCTTGGCCATACCAGGATGGCCTTCCATTAAAGAATCGTGATAACAAGAGATTACTTTTTTCTGTAAATCTGTGCTGGGTAGGTATAATCGTTCTTGGAAATACAATAAGTTGTCCTTTACTGCAAAGTCCTTTCCCTGCAGATGCCAATTCTGTATGTCTGCTGGAGTTACAAGTTGCCTGGCTTTATCCTTAACTTCCTCTATGGATTCTGTGGCGATTACACCCAGAATTCTTTGTTCGGGAATGATTGGTACAGGTTTAGGGTTGATCAAGTGTTCTTCCACTCCCATCCGAGAAAGGGCATCAGCTTTACCGTTCTTTGTACCAGGTCGATAGGTAATTATGAAGTCAAACTCGGAAAAGAATAATGCCCAACGGAGTTGTCTAGAGGATTGGGCTTTTGCGGTTTTCAAATATTGCAGGTTTCGGTGATCCGTAATCACAGTAACAGTGTATCGGGCCCCCAGCAGATAATGCCGCCAAGCCTTAAAGGCAGACTTGATAGCCAGAAGTTCCTTGTCAGTAGTCGTGTAATTGATTTCAGGAGGCGAGAATTTGCGGGACCAAAATGCCACGGGATGCAACTGATTGGTTACCGGGTCCTTTTGTGATAGAACTGCCCCCATGGCAAGGCTTGAAGCATCAGTTTCCACGATGTAGGGGAGTTCGGGGCGAGGGTGTTTTAAGATTGGTGCAGAGATAAATTTAGTCTTCAAATCCTGGAAAGCTTGTTCCGCCTCGGTAGACCATTCAAAACGTTTGTTTTTCTTTAACAAGGCAGTGATGGGCTGGACTATTCGAGAGAATTCGGGGATAAACCTGCGGTAAAAGTTAGCGAAGCCTAACATGCTTTGCACACCTTTTACGGAGGATGGTGATGGCCATTTGAGAACTGCATCGACCTTCTTTGAATCCATACGTACTTCACCAGGTGATAATATGAATCCCAAGAATTCAACTTCAGTCACGTTGAAAACACATTTTTCCAACTTAGCGAAAAGTTTGTGTTGACGCAATCTTTCGAGGACCATTTTCACGTGTTTCCGATGAAGAATAAACGAGGATGTCGTCAATGTAAACAACAACACACACATCTATGAGCTCTCTGAGGACATCGTTCATAAAATATTGAAAGGCGGCCGGGGCATTGCAAAGTCCGAAGGGCATGACCTGATATTCAAATAGCCCATACTTGGTGCTGAAGGCTGTCTTCCATTCATCGCCCTCTTTTACTCGTACCAAGTGGTAAGCTCCTCTAAGATCCAGCTTTGTATATATGCATGCTTTTCTGACTTGGTCCAGGAGTTCAGGGATCAAAGGTAACGGATATCTATTCTTAACGGTGATCTGGTTTAGGGAGCGATAATCGATACAAGTTCTAAGGTCTCCTTCCTTTTTTAGAACGAAGAACAAAGCTGAAGAAGCAGGGGACTTGGAAGGACGAATAAACCCATTCGCCAGGTATTGATCCAGGTATTGTCGAAGGTGAAGGTTCTCAGGCTCGGTGAGGGCATAAATTCTACTACAAGGAGGAGTAGATCCAGGTATCAGGTCTATCTGGCAGTCATAAGACCTATGAGGAGGTAGAGAGTTAGCCTGATCCTTCCGGAAAACATCTTGGTATTCTAGGTATTCGGGAGGTAACTGGGGAGTCTCTGAAGAAATTGCTGCCAGTGCAACACCAGGTGGAGGGTGACAAGTAGAGACACATTCTGGAATCTGGACCGTTCTTGCTTGCCAATCGATCAGAGGATTGTGTTTCTCTAACCAAGGTATTCCTAGAATAATCTGAAACTGAGGGGCCTTGATCACATCGAACACGATCTTCTCATGGTGTCCATCTTGACTTACTAGCGTCACATCTTGAGTGGTATGCGTTACTGGCCCGGAGGCTATCTCCGTACCATCCACTGTAGTAATGACGTCCTTTACAGCCTTGGGACAAAGAGTTAGATTCATCCTCAAAACCATTTCATGATCCACATAATTGCCGATGGCACCGCTGTCGACGTAAGCTTCAATTGCATGTAATCGATCCGGATTATCAGGGCTAATGAGGACCATAGGTATCACGAAATGCGAGGTCACGGAACTGGTTTTCACGCTCGGCAAGAGGACCTCTATTCTTGTCGGGCGAGGTCGTTTCCCTGCTCAGAGTTTGTAACTTTGGTAACTGCAGCTCCTACTGCCTTCTTGGCAGGTTTCACCGGACAGTCTCGAAGAAAGTGCCCTGAGTTTCCGCAATATAGGCATAATTGCAACTGTTTTCTCCTTTCCCGCTCTTTTTGTGTTAGAGGACCTTTCAGACCCCCTATTTGCATGGGTTCCCCGGAGTCTACTCCTTTGGAAGGAGTTGGCGGTTTGGAAAATACACGAGCATCAAACTTGGAATGGTCGGCCTTCCTGTTCTGCAGTCTATGATATATTTGAACGACCAAGTCTATATAATCCGAACAGTCTTGTGGGGGATTCACTACTTGGGCTAAAACGTCTTTGAGCTCTCCACGTAGGCCTCTATAAAACAGCGTAATCCTTTTGTCCTCAGGCCATTGAGTTTCCACTATTAGTCTATTGAAAGATGCAATATAAGCCAAAAGGTCTTGATTAGCCTGTCGCAACGAAAGAAGCTCATTGTCCAAGGCCTGCCCCTGTGAATGTCTTGCGAACAGTTTTTCCATACTAAGCTGAAAGGCTTGAAAATCATGTAGAACCGGATCATCTTGATTAACTAGAGGGATCGACCAGTCTGCCGCATTGCCACTAAGGTACGAAAGTACAAAAGCTACTTTAGCTTGATCAGTTGGAAAGGCTGCTGGCCGGCATAAGAAGTGCAACCGGCACTGATTGATAAATACTGCAAACCTCTTTGGGCCACCAGAAAATCGTTCGGGCAGAGCCAGAGGTACATTCCCAGGTAGGTTGATCTGCACTGGATTCATAGAGGATGTTGAAGGAAGATTTGCCCCTGATGCGGGTAACGGTGTTTGTCCGGCTTGTGACTGTAGCAATTGTCTAGCAAGACCGTCTGTTCTCTCCTTGGAAATAATTAGTTCCCTTCTTAGAGCATTCGTTTCCTGACGAGCTGCATGCACTTCTGCCCTTAGTTCCCCAAGTAACCGGGCTAGGTGGTCAGTATCCGAGGTGTCCATAGCGCCTGGGCGAGAGTTTTGCGGTAGGCTTTGCGTTCTGTAACGCTCACCTGATTCTCGCAGAGGCGCCGGTCTTGACTGGGCGACTACCGTATCTTCAAAGGTGATGTGTAGCACCGGGTTGGCTCTTTGGGCTGGACCTCTGTGCACTGTATGCCTGACTTCAAGAGTAAGATGTCTGCAGATAGAAAATATGGGATTAATGAACTGGGGTTATTGGGGTGTCCCTATCTCTTTCCTTTTTTGCTCTCCTGTAGACCCCCAAAGGTTAACGCTCTCACCTTAGGTAAGTGAATGCCGAGCTCTCCATCTGCCTCGGGGCAGGGTGCTGTAACCAGTTTCTTCACTGGATAGGTAGCGCAGGCCTCTTGACTTCAGAGGACTGCTGTCCGTCGTTTACTGCACGAACGGTAAGTTTCGAGTAATTCTATTGTCTTTAAAGTCTTTAGTAATGATGTCTCTTGTTAAGCAGGGTTCCGGCGATGGCGGATGACGGGCTGAAGTGAGTTGAAGATGGAGTCCGTGTGATGAATAGAAGCGCCTGGAAGCACGTAAGTAAGCGCTTGTTGCCTGCTTCACGATGCGCTCTAACTGTCTTTTTATTTTGCAGGTACGAGTTCGGAGCGGCTGCAGGGTGCCGGAATACCCACTGGGTTAGATGTGGAAAGGAGTAATGGCACGTGAGTATTAAAGTTCCCCAATGTCTTTAAACGCACCTTGTTTTGTCTTTCAGATGCAGGATGCAGCGCCGAAAGCCTCCGGAGCGTGCGAAGAGTTGGTAAGCTTTTGTCTTTCAGATGCCGGAATGCAGTGTGAAGACCTCCGGAGCGCACGAAGAGTAGGTAAGCCTTTGTCTTTCAGATGCCGGAATGCTAACCTGTTCTTTCTTGTCTTTATAGGTGTTGCTGAAGACTGGATTCAGGATGGTAAGCCTTTTTCCTTAGGCCCAGGATCCGATGCAGAAGACACGATGAGCGTTCTGCTGCAGAGGATGCAGAATAACGCAAAGCAAGATTCATCCACCGGGTGTGGTTTAAATAGCCTCCTGTAGTGCTTAGGTGTCTCCTTCCACAGCCACGCCTAGGTAAGAAAAGAGTTCCTGCTTTCCAGAAGAGTTCCAGTGTTCTGAATCTAGGGAGTGGCTCCTGCCCCACCCAACAGGAAAAGTAGTTCCAAACAGAAGAGGATCAGAGGCTCAACTGGCAGGCAAGTAAGCAGCATGGTCTGCTGCAGGTAAGTCCACCCAAGCATTATGAGCCCGGCGCTTCCAATTGGGACTGGTTGGCACTCGGAACCTGGGTTATGGATCTGCTTCCAAGGGAGTTGGGAAAACCCTGACCTTTTGGAAGCAGAGATCATGACAGCCATGGACGATTTAACACCTGCTTTTAGCAGGTGTTAAAATCCATGGCGCTAAGGGACCTTGTTGTTAATTATGCCACCGTAATTAACGCCTTCCCCACTCCCATTACGCCCTATGGGGCAAAAATGGGAATGGGGAAGGGTAAATGGGGATTGGGGATTTACCGCCCCGCCAACCTCGGAATGGGGCGGTAAGTCCACCAACCACCATGGCGTAAACATAGTTTACGCCATGGTGGTAAAGGTACGACCCAGGCGGTAACTTACCGCCTGGGTCGTAATGAGGCCCAATGTGTTCTATGGGCTATGGGGTCTTTTACTCCATAGGGTCTCATATGTTTTTCTATGTGTGTTACACCGCACCCTCCGTGCTGTAGCACTGGGGCGTCCTAGCAGACCTCCATCATAGACTCCATACCCGGGGACTGACTACTGTCTCCCCGGGCATGTAAAGTCACCATTGGCTTTACTAGACCTAAATTTACTAACAGAACTAGTACAAACCATCCTATTGTGGACCTACTAGTAGGGGTAATTCGATTACTCCTGGGTCTGTTATTCGAGGGGGCACTGTCCCGTCCCCCCTCGTCGAGTTTTGGCTGGTGGCAGTGGAAACTACTTGTTATATTCGACCCCGACTATAACCCTATGGGATTCTTCCCATTGCTGGAGATTAATACTTTTTCTCGTTAATCTCTAACATACCACCGGTTTACTTATCTTAAATAAGTCTATCGATTGGTATTTTCTGCCAGAACTCGGTTTTTAAAATGGCGTCTGTGTTCGTCTCTGTGACTCCTAAACCAAAGGTTGAGCCCTTTGTTCCACTTTTGGCAGGCTTCTGTACAGAGACCCTCCAAAGTGGTGCCATTCTGTCTGGGTTACCACAGGGGGGTGGGAGGGGGTTTAGGCACCCTGGACTGAGTTGCCTTGCCAACTCCGGTCGCACTCTGGTGTGATTGGCCCAAGTGGTGAGCCTCCCCGCTCACCACTTAGCGTGTTTTGATTGACAGCTAGGCTGAATGAATGGGGGTTTTCTGCATAAAAGCAGGGCTTTTGGGACTGGATCTTGAGAAGTCGCCACAGGACCTAAGAATCCGACGAGGGTAAAGCTGAGCCGACCTGCAACGACGACACCTCTGGTGGAGCCCTGCTGAACCGACTCACCACTTCCCGACGACAGAGGAGATCTCCCTGCCGGAGAGTCTCTTCCCCTGACTGGTGGGAACAAACAGTCACCTTTGCTTTTTCTTCGCTCCAGGGCGCAGTGGTCGAATTGCCCGTGCAGAGCACCTCGGCAACCGGATAGCCACTACCCCTGTACCACGACCAAAAAGTGGTGCCTTGTGACGGAGCACTCCGCGGCTGGTCTCTTTCCTGGTGGTGCACCGGACTGACTTCACTTTTCTTCGACGACGAGATCATCTCTACTCTTGGCAAAGACCCGACGTGCATCCACCACCAGGAACAACTGCCCCCGCCGGAGCTGTCTCTCCACAAACAAGGTACCGTGTCCGCCTGGCTTCCCTTTCTGCCGGATAGAGTGAGGTGTCTTAATCCTCGCCTTTCCATTGGGTCGCCTCCAAGCGTTCTTTAACTGTCTGTTCTGAACTGGTCCAACCTTTCCATAACAATTTGCGATAAAGACTCGAAGCACATTTCCACTGAGACACTTTTGGGGCATAGGCCTCTGAACTTTGTGATCTGCAGTAGACCCTGCCTTACTTGCCTTGCATTTGTCCGAAAAGTATTGGTACCGAGTTGATTTCATAACCTGCCTTATTTTTCTCTCACGTCCTAACGAATACTAGAGTGCCATCTAGGTTAAAGCATACACCTCTGTCTGCAAATAAGTGATGCCGTTGAACCTAGACTTGTCGAACTATTGTTAGGGGGATTGATCTTTTTCTTATACTAATTCTGATTGAAGTTGTTTGCCGTATTAGTGCCAGAGTTTTTTCCATAGATGTGTTGTTATAAATAAATACCTTTATATCTTTACACCGAAGCCTTGTTCCGTGTGTGCTTGTTCTACTGTGTAAATTGTCCTATATTGTATGCTCCACATACTGCCTAACTCTTCTTGAGGGAAGTCTGACTGCTCAGCCACAGCTACCAAGTGAATCTGTGTGGTACAGACTGCTACCAAGTGGGTTTACTGCCAAACACCTGTAGTCCTAAATCTTTTGCAGTGGTCCCAGAGGGAACTGCACAGGTTTCCGCCTAACACTGGTGTACAGCGGGGGAATTTGTATCGAGTATACAGTTTAGAGTGCTTTTCGACACTTTAGGATAACTAACCACAAAGCTTAGCACTAAAAAGCAACTTTCAAAAACATGTCTACGATGGAAGTTTACAGTCAAGAATCCTTGTCAGGTGAAAATACTGAGAGTTTACGAGCCCTCTGTAGACAAGAGAATCTTTCTGTAAGAGGCAAGAAGTTAGAACTGATAGCGAGATTGCTGGCGAACCAAAGTCTGGGTACTGGTTCAGAGGAACCAACTTCTCCAGCAAATGTAGATAAAAGTGATGGTGTTGAACTAAATCATAATTCTGATGATAGTGATGAAGAGGCTGAAGAGGAAGGAGAGGCTAACGGAACTGTCTCCCCTGCTCCTCTACCTGCCTTACCAGCTGTACCTACGGAGCCCATACCAGGTCCCACATGTAACCCTGCTTATTTTGAACTTGAAAAAATGAAGCTCGAATTAGAATACAAGCGGTTCTTGGCTCAATCTGAAAGAAACCAAGAGCTCGAGTTCAGACGCATGAATGCTCAGGCTGAGCAGAAGCAAGCTGAGTTAAGGCTCAGAGAAATAGAACTTAATCACGAGTTAGAGATGAAAAAGTTGTCTGTGGAAAATGCTTCTCTCTCCTCTGGTTCCTCCAGGAGCTCCAGTCCCAAAAGACCCCGGATGCCGAAGGAATTAGTGGGTATGTATGAACCGAGATTGGATGTGTTGGATTGGTTAAAACTGTTTGAGTACAATCATGGGCTCCAGGACATCACCGGCAATGATTTGCTTCCCTGGTTGTTCTCTAGGCTCCCCCCTGTTGTGACTGATGTGGTAATGGAGTTGGGGGAGGCGGATAAGACGGATTACGAAAGTGTGAAACTAGCTTTGATAGCTAGATTCGGGAAGACCCCTTCCCAGTATCTTAAGAGGTTTAGAACCCTCAAAAAGCATGATGGTACCCCTTGGGCTACCTGGGTGAGTGAAGGGTTGAAAAACTTAGAGGGATGGATTAAGGGTTACAAAGTGAACACTTATGAGGGTATGAAGAATCTTTTTATGTTGGAGTCTATTTATGATGCCTGTTCTCCTGAGCTCAGACAGCACTTGGCTGATTCGAAGGAATTGGATTCCAGGAAGCTAGCTAAGGCTGCTGACTTGTGGGTTGCCAACAGGGCTACTCATAAGGATTCTGGGGCAACTCAGAAAAAGGATGAGGGAAAACAGCCTAAGAAAGACTCAAAAGAGAATTCAAATAACTCAAATTCCAAAGAGGGCCACAAACAAAACCAGAAGGGTAAGCCACAAGGAAAGCCGCAGCAGAATAGTGTGTCTTCTGGTGCCAAACCGGAAGGAGGGCAGAACAAGCCACCATTCCAGAAAGCATTCGGTAAATGCTTTGTTTGTGGCTCGACTGACCACTTGAAAGGAGATCCCAGATGTAAGGGTAAACCTTCAGGGGTCCAGCTTGTCTCCTTAGCCTTCGCTCCAGAGGAGGAAGTCCAAATGGCAAGTGGAAACTTTCTACTGCTAGCTGATGAACCCATTGGAGTCTCAGCCAGCGTTTCTTTAGTATCTCTGGCGTTGTGGGAACAACAGAATTTAGATGTCTATAATTCTATCCCCGATAATACTAAAGAGTATTATAAGGACAGTGTCCAGGTGAATGGTCAGGAGACTCCTGCCATTAGGGACACTGGGGCCAGCATAACTGTGGTGGATACATCGTTTTTTCAGGCTGAGGATGTTGCTAAGGCACCCAAACGCCTCACCAAGTTAGTTGGAGGGCCTGTGCAGATGCTTCCCCAAATACCAGTTCTCATCCAGTGTAACAACATGACTGTGAAGATACCTGTCAGCATACAGAGTGAGGTACCAGGACGCGTACTGTTGGGTAACGATTTGAAAACTCTCGAAGTTGTATCGCATACTCCCAGACCTCCTAGTAAACGGTTACAGGAGCTAACCAGACCTGCAAGAGAGAAGACCATGCGCGGTACTCTCCAGGAGATGATGAAGAAAGAAATCACTCCTGCTCCACTGGAATTGTCGGCCGCTGGCTCGAAGAAATCAGAAGCGAAAGGGAAACCTAAGACTTCTACCCCGAAACCAGCAGCCAGCATTTCAGTGCAGCCAACAAGGACTTCCCCGCGGTTGTCCAAAGTTACACCCGTAACTCCACCTCCAGCTGAGGCTGAGAGGGAGGTACAACCCTTTGTGGTAGAATTAGACTCTGAGGAAGAGCTAATGGAAGGCCAGGAACTCATTGGAGATCTGGATCCTGTTGACCATCCTGAGCTGCAGTCTTTACTGGCAGAAGGTGGACCCAGCAGGGCAGACTTCAGTAAGGGACAGAGAGAATGTCCAACTCTGGAAGGTCTTCGCCACCAGGCAGAAGCTCAGGCTGAAGAGCAAGAGCCTGGGAAATACAGGTTGCACTGGGAAGATGGCCTCTTCTATAGTGAACCGACCGAGTCTGCACCTGGAGACTACAAGCGGCTTGTAGTACCCCAAGAGAACAGACCACAGTTCTTGCAGTTAGCCCACGAGATTCCTTTGGCTGGTCACTTGAGTTTCAAGAAGACTAAGGAAAGGCTCTCGCTCTACTTCTATTGGCCAAAGATGGGGGCCGAAGTGGAAAAACAATGCAGGAGCTGCCACACCTGCCAGACATCTGGTAAGGTTGGCTCCAAGAATGAGGCACCTTTAGTGCCTTTACCAGTTGTGGGAGTCCCATTTGAGAGAGTAGGGATTGACATTGTTGGTCCCCTTGATCCTCCAACCTCCTCAAGCAACAGGTTTATACTTGTTGTAGTAGACCATGCTCCTAGGTATCCTGAGGCAATTCCAATGAGGACTGTTACAGCTCCGGCTGTGGCTAAGGCCCTCCTTGGTATTTTTACTAGGGTCGGGTTTCCTAAGGAAGTAATCTCTGGCAGGGAGTCAAACTTTATATCCCACTGCATGAAAGCCATGTGGAAAACCTGTGGAGTTACTTACAAGTTCTCAACGGCTTACCACCCACAAACCAATGGGTTGGTAGAACGGTTCAACCGAACCATGAAGAGCATGATAGGTGCTTTAGAGGAACCCCTTAAACGTAAGTGGGACCTTCTACTGCCATGCCTTCTATTTGCTTTTAGAGAAGTCCCTCAGGAGGGAGTAGGTTATTCTCCCTTCGAACTTCTCTATGGTCATCCCGTCAGAGGTCCATTGGCCCTGATTAAGGAGGGGTTGGAGAGTGCTCCTTCCCCCAAGCCAGTCAGAGTGACTGACTACGTGATAGGTCTCCGGAGGAGAATGTCGCACATGATGACAGAAGCAAGCGATAACTTGAAAGCTGGACAAGCATTGGTCAAGCACTGGCACGATCAAAAGGCTAACATGGATGAGTTCAGTCAAGACCAGCTCGTTCTCGTTATGATCCCAACAAGGCAGAGGGCCTTGCAAGACAAATGGATGGGACCCTTCCGAGTTGTGGGTAAACTTGGAGAGGTCAACTATCTGGTGGACTTGGGCAATCCCAAGGAGGCTCTGACAGTCTTCCACACCAACCGACTCAAAGCGTATGTCTCAAGACCGGATGTAGGAGCGTTGCTTCTAGCATCATCCAAGGAAGAAGAAGAGAGTGAAGCTCTTCCGGATCTCCTCAGAGGCTTACCTTTAGACGAAAAAATTGGAGGAGTAAATCTCTCCTCCAATCTGACGCCCAAGCAACAAGAAGAGTGCAAATCTATGTTGAATCAGTTTGCCTCTCTGTTCTCGCTTTCACCAGGCTTGACCCCTTGGGGCCAACATGACATACTCACTGGTGACTGTCTGCCAGTCAAAAGCAGAGGATACCGAATGTCAGAAAACGTAAGAACCCACATCAAAGGTGAAGTCAGCAAGATGCTCGATCTCGGGGTAATAGAGCCCTCTACTAGTCCATGGTCTAGCCCAGTTGTGTTAGTACCAAAGGCCGGATCTAACGAACTTAGATTCTGCATGGATTATAGAGCTCTTAATGCAGTCACCAAGACTGATGCCCACCCTTTGCCAAGAACAGATGAGTTGGTGGACAAACTTGGCGCAGCCAAGTTCCTCAGCACATTTGACTTGACGTCAGGCTATTGGCAAATAGCCCTGACAGACCATGCCAAGGAGAAAACTGCATTTTCTACCCCCGTTGGCTTATACCATTTTAAGGTAATGCCTTTCGGATTGAAGAATGCACCTGCTACGTTTCAACGGATGGTCAACCAGGTTCTGACTGGGATGGAGGACTTCTGCATGGCATACTTGGATGACATTGCAGTGTTCAGCAATTCCTGGGAAGAACATGTAACCCACCTGAGAGATGTTTTGCAGGCTCTTGGATGAGCCAATCTGACCATAAAGGCGAGTAAATGCCAAATTGGACAGAGTAAGGTAGTCTATCTTGTACATGAGGTAGGAGGTGGAGAAATAAGGCCTTTGCTCAGTAAGATTGAAGCTGTGCAAAATTGGACAACACCTACTACTCAAGCCCAAGTGAGAGCCTTCCTAGGCCTCACTGGGTATTACAGGAATTTCATTGAGAACTATGGGACCATAGCTTCTCCACTGAATGTCATCTCCTCGCCCAAATTTCCTAAAAAGGTTAGATGGAACGAGGAGTGCAATCAGGCTTTTGAAAACCTGAAAAAGGCTCTTTGCCAAGCCCCAGTACTCAGAGCTCCTGATTACCGCCAAGCTTTCATTGTGCAGACAGATGCTTCAAATGTAGGAATAGGTGCCGTACTCAGTCAACTGGATGGGAAAGGTAGGGAGCCCCCCGTTTGCTTCATCAGCCGCAAGCTGAAGGATCCTGAAACAAGGTGGGCAACAATCGAAAGAGAGTGCTTTGCTATCGTGTGGGCTCTGAAGAAGTTTAGGCCATACTTGTATGGTTCTACTTTTGTCATTCAGACTGACCACCAAACCTTGAGATGGTTAATGCAAATGAAAGGGGAAAACCCGAAACTATTGAGATGGTCGATCTGCCTGCAAGGGTTTGATTTCACCATTGAGCACAGGTCAGGGTGTCACCACCAAAATGCTGATGGTCTCTCTAGGATGTATGTCATCGACTAGAGGTATGAGATTCATCCAGGAGTGGATTAAATCCTCCTGTCCCTTAGTCTGGGGTGGGGGCGAGTGTTAGGGAGAATTCTCTGTTTAGGCTGAATTTCCTAACCTAGTGAGTCCCCCAGCAGCTTTGCTGGATTTCTGGAGTTTGTTTTTTTCTATCCTGCCAAGAGTGAGACTCTTTTTCTCCCACTCTTGGACATGAATGTGTGTAAATCCTTTTAATGTCAATGTGTTCTATGGGCTATGGGGTCTTTTACTCCATAGGGTCTCATATGTTTTTCTATGTGTGTTACACCGCACCCTCCGTGCCGTAGCACTGGGGCGTCCTAGCGGACCTCCATCATAGACTCCATACCCGGGGACTGACTACTGTCTCCCCGGGCATGTAAAGTCACCATTGGCTTTACTAGACCTAAATTTACTAACAGAACTAGTAAAAAACCATCCTATTGTGGACGTACTAGTAGGGGTAATTCGATTACTCCTGGGTCTGTTATTCGAGGGGGCACTGTCCCGTCCCCCCTCGTCGAGTTTTGGCTGGTGGCAGTGGAAACTACTTGTTATATTCGACCCCGAATATAACCCTATGGGATTCTTCCCATTGTTGGAGATTAATACTTTTTCTCGTTAATCTCTAACATACCACCGGTTTACTTATCTTAAATAAGTCTATCGGATGGTATTTTCTGCCAGAACTCGGTTTTTAAAATGGCGTCTGTGTAACGTCTCTGTGACTCCTAAACCAAAGGTTGAGCCCTTTGTTCCACTTTTGGCGGGCTTCTGTACAGAGACCCTCCAAAGTGGTGCCATTCTGTCTGGGTTACCACAGGGGTGTGGGAGGGGGTTTAGGCACCCTGGACTGAGTTGCCTTGCCAACTCCGGTCGCACTCTGGTGTGATTGGCCCAAGTGGTGAGCCTCCCCGCTCACCACTTTGCGTGTTTTGATTGACAGCTAGGCTGAATGAATGGGGGTTTTCTGCATAAAAGCAGGGCTTTTGGGACTGGATCTTGAGAAGTCGCCACAGGACCTAAGAATCCGACGAGGGTAAAGCTGAGCCAACCTGCAACGACGACACCTCCGGTGGAGCCCTGCTGAACCGACTCACCACTTCCCGACAACAGAGGAGATCTCCCTGCCGGAGAGTCTCTTCGCCTGACTAGTGGGAACAACCAGTCACCTTTGCTTTTTCTTCGCTCCAGGACGCAGTGGTCGAATTGCCCGTGTAGAGCACCTCGGCAACCGGATAGCCACTACCCCTGTACCGCGACCAAAAGGTGGTGCCCTGTGACGGAGCACTCCGCGGCTGTTCTCTTCCCTGGTGGTGCACCGGACTTCACTTTTCTTCGACAACGAGATAATCTCTACTCTTGGCAAAGACCCGACGTGCATCCACCACCAGGAACAACTGCCCCCGCCGGAGCTGTCTCTCCACAAACAAGGTACTGTGTCCGCCTGGCTTCCCTTTCTGCCGGATAGAGTGAGGTGTCTTAATCCTCGCCTTTCCATTGGGTCGCCTCCAAGCGTTCTTTAACTGTCTGTTCTGAACTGGTCCAACCTTTCCATAACAATTTGCGATAAAGACTCGAAGCACATTTCAACTGAGACACTTTTGGGACATATCGCCTTGCCTCTCTCCGAGTGGGCCTGGCCTCTGAACTTTGTGATCTGCAGTAGACCCTGCCTTACTTGCCTTGCATTTGTCCGAAAAGTATTGGTACCGAGTTGATTTCATAACCTGCCTTATTTTTCTCTCACGTCCTAACGAATACTAGAGTGCCATCTAGGTTAAAGCATACACCTCTGGCTGCAAATAAGTGATGCCGTTGAACCTAGACTTGTCGAACTATTGTTAGGGGGATTGATCTTTTTCTTATAGTAATTGTGATTGAAGTTGTTTGCCGTATTAGTGCCAGAGTGTTTTCCATAGATGTGTTGTTATAAATAAATACCTTTATATCTTTACACCGAAGCCTTGTTCCGTGTGTGCTTGTTCTTCTGTGTAAATTGCCCTATATTGTATACTCCACATACTGCCTAACTCTTCTTGAGGGAAGTCTGACTGCTCAGCCACAGCTACCAAGTGAATCTGTGTGGTACAGACTGCTACCAAGTGGGTTTACTGCCAAACAACTGTAGTCCTAAATCTTTTGCAGTGGTCCCAGAGGGAACTGCACAGGTTTCCGCCTAACAAAGATGTATGAGGTAGGTTCACCAATAGAACCAATTAGCCAAGGACAGAGGTAGGAAGCTCCAGGTACTGGAGGAAAGGACAGCATGTGGCCAGTATCGCAGGTGAGACACAGTATTCCCCATTTTTATTTCACGATGAACCTTCAGTCCCCGAAGCCTTTATAGGGTAATGTCAAGCCCCCTCCCTTTCTTCCTTTCAAAATAACCCTCCAGTAAATCATCCGTATAGAGGGATAGGGAAGAGAACAATAATGAGAACACCTCCTTCTGTGGGCAAATTAGACCCACATTTCCCTCCTCTGGTTAAGTCAAGAAATTCTCAAAATACATCATCCCCTTCTACTACCAAAGTAGGCTGTTACCAGTCTTCCCCACTGTTATACACACCAGCTGTACCAGATTCATATCCCTATAAGACTGAGATGAGGAAGAGGCAACTAGGAGTAATCCACACATCAATCTGTGCACCCCACTTTGGTACTGGGACGAGGAAGAGGACTGTAGAACACCACTGTCGTGGTCAGACTGGTCCCATTGACAAGATTAACTATGGTCAGGCAAAGGACTCGAACCTGCAGCCACTTGCGTGGCTACAGGTGCATAAATAGAAGAGAGAGCCATTTGGAAAGGGAGATCCACCTGGGAAGGAAAAAGCGGCAACCTGATGCGGAGCAGGCAGGAGAGGGGCCAGTGCAGGAAATCAAGAAAGATGCCAATGCTAGAGCGGGCTGCGAGACAGTCTAGAGCCCTGCGGGATTCTAAGCCGCATGCCCCCGGCTGGAGCTGGGAAAACGGAAATCTCCCACAAGTTGGAGCTCCCAGAGAGAGAGAGAGGGGAGCGAGCGAGAGCCGGAGCGGAAAGCGAAAGCACCCGGAGGAGAGGCTGTACACCAGTGAGTGACAGAGAGGGTTCACTGATGCACGGCGCTTCAGGGGCTTGCTGTGGGCTAAGGAAAACGCCTATCAAGTAAAAGTATGTAATAAATGGGTCTGGTAACCAAATGGGCAATATTGAATGTCAAACAAGCTGCAAAGTGCTCAATGATTTATTGAATACTGAACTAAGGAAAAGATATGCAAAATATATAAAATATCGCCCGAGTGGAAAGAAGGTAATGAGCATTTGTGAAAGAAGTTAAAACCAGTGAAAACCTTTTACGAACAATGTGAAAAGGCAAACTAAGTGAAAGCAAGCAATGAAAGCTTGTGAAGCAAATGGAAAAAATATGTTAAGCACTATTGGATAGTATAAAAGCAAGATAGTAACAAGGAGAAATACCACAAAGTAAAGTATGTGAAAGTCATGTGTTGGCATAGTCAAAAACTTTCAAAGTGAAACAGAAGTGCATATGGACTAATGACACAGTTGCAGAAAGGAAACCTTTGTTGTCAATAAGGTCCATGAGAGTCGATGAATATTTTAAAGTACCAAGGGTTATCGGTTGCATGACCTGTGATGGGTGGACCGCGTGGTCCGACAACTGTGCCTAGACCGAGTCACCCCCACTTGCAGTGAACCAAGGAAAGACATGGGGCTGAAGTTGTGATACCTACGAAGTGTTCAAGTGACTAAAAGAAAAGGTAAGTCAAGGGAACCCCGAGGCCCTTTTGTGAAACTGTCTTGAACTTGGGAAGAAGAAGCTGAAAGTAAGCTAGGAGCTGCAAGCAGCTTGGAACCTTTTTTTAACAATGTTTCTTTGGTTGCTGACCTCCGTACACATTGTATATCTCTAGTTGTGAGGTCAAGTAAAGGTTTTGGACACAGACAGACTGTTGAGTTGAACTTTATGACACAGACTTTCCTTAATTTCTTTAGGTAGGGAAATCCCACCTTAGCATAGGGCAGGTTAGGCCTTACTCCATGCTGACATTCAAGGAATAAACCATTGATTATAGAAAAGGGAATCTGTTGTCTGTGTCTTGCTTCATGATGCCTTCTCAGAGCCTAAAAGCCAGGAATGATTAATTATTTCACACCTGACATTGGAACACTTGAGATCTAGTTCAATACATCTTAATAATTTACAGATTTAGACCCTCCCCCAGAGGATTTGCATCATGTACACAACATGTGTATATCAATCAATCAACTGTAACATATATGGAGATCTGAGTTTTTAGAGATGAAAGGGCTACCCCTACATTGCTTACCCTATCTTCTGCCAGGGACGCCACTGCAATAAATCTTGGTGTGAGGGTAGACTAACACTTCAAAGAGTGGCTTTGTCAATTCTAGTTCATGATCAATGTCTGTCTGCACTTTACCAAATTTCCATGTATTAGTGAGTGACGTTACAGTAGTAGTGGCAATGAGGTGTCAGTTGGCAGTACTGAAAATGGGAAAATGAATAGATACTCTGGGCCCTAAATGTGTGCCATGGCATAGAGCTGCCTGAAATTATACAGTCTAGTCTACAATCTAATTGTATCATATGATCAGGCATAGCAGTAGCAGAATACATGTTTTGCATGGATATAAACTGATAGATGTGACCAAATCAGATGAATCCGACGTGAAAAGGGGAGTCCACAGTTATTGTGTGGTTTATTGTGCAAGACATGGCATAAAACATCACCTTGCAATCATTCCACATCCCACCCTAAAAGACAACACACCTCGTCACACAGATCCAGCATCAAAACAACTCAGGTTACTCAATGGAACATACACCACCTAAAGAGGCATGTTTAACTAAACGTCCCCATACACAACACTAACGCATCACAGATAGATCAACACAACGTTCAACACTCCTTAAACACCACTCTGACAGACACCAGAGACAACTGCAGAAACAATTTACATTATGAAACCGCAGACTACATTAACTACTGCTCCAGACAAATACCTTAAACATACCCACCACAGAAAGTCCTATCTTATTCAGATCTGCTCATAGGAACATTGCACCAAAGCAAACGTGTCCTGCTCCTCTGCTTCTAAGCTACCAGCCTACTCCATCTCTTGCAGATCATGCAGCTCTTAGAACCTGTGAAGGTGTGAGATTAAAGGCATTTCAAAGCATTAGCAATTTCGGTGATTACCAGCAATAGTTTAGTTTAGTGTAGTTTAGTTTATTATTTGATAATGCGCACAAAACCCAGGGGTAGCCGGGCGCAGCAGGTACAAGGTTACTTAAGCTTAGGTTGCATAAGAAGCATATAAATACAGTGCATACATGTCCATACAAGCAGTTGGAAATGAAAAACTAACATGTTACAGTATTAAAGGTGTGTACAAAAAGGTAAAAGGGTAAAAGCAGAATAGTTATAGACTAGGTTTCAGGAGTACCATGGCCATAGGTACCATGCAAATTAGTTGTCGTTGGACCAGAGCCAGTTTTTTACCTTACATCTCAAGTTGGTGTATGGTAGGTTAGCCCTTAATGCAGTAGGCAATGCGTTCCACGCCTGGGCAGCTCTGACAGGGAAGCTAGCTCCACCCGCTTTG
The DNA here is from genome assembly GCF_040938575.1 of Ambystoma mexicanum. Lineage (NCBI taxonomy): Eukaryota > Metazoa > Chordata > Amphibia > Caudata > Ambystomatidae > Ambystoma > Ambystoma mexicanum. The sequence goes on from NC_090937.1 coordinate 1,526,531,067, forward strand.
GGTCGTCTAAATCTAGGGGTTTCAAGCAGGAAGTGGTTGGTAGCCCTAGTGTGGTGTCTGGACGATTTTCTGGTGAGTCTGGCCGAGATGTAGGGGGTGCTGTGTTGTTAAGCCCTTTGTGGGTGAGCGATAGTGTCTTGAGAAGGACTCTGTCGCTGATTTTAAGCCAGTGGTGGTCTTTCCTGATGTTGGAGATATGTTATCTTTGGGGTATGTCAAGGGCTGCTCTAAGAGCGTTATTTTGAAGGATTTGCAATTTATTTATGATAGTTTTGTTGGCTCCTGCATAGAGGGCATTGCAATAGTCCAGCTTGGACATTACTAATGCGTTAGCTAATGTGATGCAGTTAGTTTTGGAAAGGTACGGTCTACAGGTCCTGATTAATTTACAAGTATACGCTGTGGAAGATGCCAAGGAGTTAACTTGTTTTTTTGAGGGTTAGAGTGGAATCGAGGTAAAAGCCTAATGTTTTTACCTCAGTTGCCACCTTGATTATGTTACCATCTATGTTGAAGTTACTATAGTTGGGACTCAGTTTTTTTAGGTTGGAGTCGGAACGCAAGATCAGTATCTCTGTCTTGTCGTCATTTAGACAGAGGCCGTGGGAGGCCATCCAGGCCTGAATGAGGAGGTACATTTTGTTTACTAGAGCTGTGTCTTCGACAAAGTTGCCAGATAGTGGTATGAAAATCTGCATATCGTCCACATAATTGGTGTAGGTTACCCCTAATCTGTCAAGTTTGTCGAAGAGTGGCTTAGTAAATATATTATACATTGTCTGGGAGACACATGAGCCTTGTGGGACACCAAAAGTGATATGGATTGGGTCCGCTGCCACTACCGGGGAGAACACTCTCATCATACGGTCAGCTAGGAAGGATTGTACCCATGCTATAGCTTCACTTGAGAAATGGGCGGCAGACGCTAAGTGGTTGCATAATACTGCATGATCCACCAGGTCAAAGGCGCTGATCGGTCAAGGAGGAGGAGCATAGCTGTAGTACCTTTATCCTTCAACTCGCCGATTTGTGTTTTGAGGTCAATAAGGGCCGTTTCAGTACCGTGAAGTGGTCTGAAGCCGGATTGCTGTGAACCTAATAGTTGGTGTGTCTCCAAGTAGTTTTGGATTTGGAGGTAGGCTACTCTATCAATGATTTTAAGGAGAAATGGGACTGTAGTAATGGGCCTGTAGTTAGTGGGGATTGCTGGGTCTAGTGTTTGTTTTTTGAGTAGGGCAGTACCCAAGATTCTTTAAGGTTTGTAGATACAGTACTCGTATTGAAGGAGGCGTTGATAAGTTTCGAAATGAAGGGTGGTAAATCTCTGGCTGCATCCTTGATGATTTGCGCAGGGCCACTGTCGCCTTGGCAGTTCGATGGTTTAAGGGATAGAATGACCTTTTCGGTTTCCAATATAGAGATATTAGTGAACCTGAAGGGTTTACAGTTGCTTTGGGTGGGTATGCTCGGTATTTCTTTCCGTGGGGTGGTATGAGTTCCGCTAGAGCTCAAGGAGGCTTTTTTCTTGCCAATTTTAGATTGAAGAGTTGTAATTTTATTTGCTAGGGCATTTTGGATGCTGGTGCACCAGGATTTGTTCTTAGGGACATTGTCTGTAGGTGCAATTGTATTTTCCAATTCTCGGACAATAGTGAATAGCTCTTTGGAAATCGAGTTGGCTTTACTGATTCCATCATTGAATGAATCTTTTTTAGTTTGAATTATTTCCTTCTTGTAACTTTTTGCAAAGTTGGCAAGTGTGGTTTTATTGTCAGCAGAAGGGGTATGCCTCCAGATAGCTTGGAGTTTGCGTTTTTGGATGCGCATTTCTTTGAGTTGGGGCTGAACCAGGAGTTAAGGTGAGCTTCACGGTTACTTTTATGAAGTTTGATAGGGGCGATCAAGTCTAGAGCTTTGGCCATGGAGTTGTTAAATAACTCGACTAATTTGCTAGGGTTGGATTCATTGGAGCTGGCGGAGAGAGCTGGTAGGAGTAGTGGGAGTAGTTTTTCAGCCGTGATTTCTTTTTTGCTTCTCGTTGGAATGGGGGGTGGTATTTTATTCTCGATAGATTTGGGAGGCTCGATGCTGGCCGTAAAGCATATGAGATAGTGGTCCGTCCATATTTGAGGTAGAATACTAGAGATGGTGATGTCGCAGTTATGGTTAGCTATCCAGTCTAGTGTGCGTCCTTTTGTGTGTGTAGGAGCTAGGGTATTGGGTAATGTCATGATTGACTAAAATGGATTGGATAGATTGGGCTTGTTTGTCTTCAGCGTCATTAAAGCCCAGGTTAAAGTCACCTAGTAGAGGGGGGCGCTTGTCTCCTTAGCCTTCGCTCCAGAGGAGGAAGTCCAAATGGCAAGTGGAAACTTTCTACTGCTAGCTGATGAACCCATTGGAGTCTCAGCCAGCGTTTCTTTAGTATCTCTGGCGTTGTGGGAACAACAGAATTTAGATGTCTATAATTCTATCCCCGATAATACTAAAGAGTATTATAAGGACAGTGTCCAGGTGAATGGTCAGGAGACTCCTGCCATTAGGGACACTGGGGCCAGCATAACTGTGGTGGATACATCGTTTTTTCAGGCTGAGGATGTTGCTAAGGCACCCAAACGCCTCACCAAGTTAGTTGGAGGGCCTGTGCAGATGCTTCCCCAAATACCAGTTCTCATCCAGTGTAACAACATGACTGTGAAGATACCTGTCAGCATACAGAGTGAGGTACCAGGACGCGTACTGTTAGGTAACGATTTGAAAACTCTCGAAGTTGTATCGCATACTCCCAGACCTCCTAGTAAACGGTTACAGGAGCTAACCAGACCTGCAAGAGAGAAGACCATGCGCGGTACTCTCCAGGAGATGATGAAGAAAGAAATCACTCCTGCTCCACTGGAATTGTCGGCCGCTGTCTCGAAGAAATCAGAAGCGAAAGGGAAACCTAAGACTTCTACCCCGAAACCAGCAGCCAGCATTTCAGTGCAGCCAACAAGGACTTCCCCGCGGTTGTCCAAAGTTACACCCGTAACTCCACCTCCAGCTGAGGCTGAGAGGGAGGTACAACCCTTTGTGGTAGAATTAGACTCTGAGGAAGAGCTAATGGAAGGCCAGGAACTCATTGGAGATCTGGATCCTGTTGACCATCCTGAGCTGCAGTCTTTACTGGCAGAAGGTGGACCCAGCAGGGCAGACTTCAGTAAGGGACAGAGAGAATGTCCAACTCTGGAAGGTCTTCGCCACCAGGCAGAAGCTCAGGCTGAAGAGCAAGAGCCTGGGAAATACAGGTTGCACTGGGAAGATGGCCTCTTCTATAGTGAACCGACCGAGTCTGCACCTGGAGACTACAAGCGGCTTGTAGTACCCCAAGAGAACAGACCACAGTTCTTGCAGTTAGCCCACGAGATTCCTTTGGCTGGTCACTTGAGTTTCAAGAAGACTAAGGAAAGGCTCTCGCTCTACTTCTATTGGCCAAAGATGGGGGCCGAAGTGGAAAAACAATGCAGGAGCTGCCACACCTGCCAGACATCTGGTAAGGTTGGCTCCAAGAATGAGGCACCTTTAGTGCCTTTACCAGTTGTGGGAGTCCCATTTGAGAGAGTAGGGATTGACATTGTTGGTCCCCTTGATCCTCCAACCTCCTCAAGCAACAGGTTTATACTTGTTGTAGTAGACCATGCTACTAGGTATCCTGAGGCAATTCCAATGAGGACTGTTACAGCTCCGGCTGTGGCTAAGGCCCTCCTTGGTATTTTTACTAGGGTCGGGTTTCCTAAGGAAGTAATCTCTGGCAGGGAGTCAAACTTTATATCCCACTGCATGAAAGCCATGTGGAAAACCTGTGGAGTTACTTACAAGTTCTCAACGGCTTACCACCCACAAACCAATGGGTTGGTAGAACGGTTCAACCGAACCATGAAGAGCATGATAGGTGCTTTAGAGGAACCCCTTAAACGTAAGTGGGACCTTCTACTGCCATGCCTTCTATTTGCTTTTAGAGAAGTCCCTCAGGAGGGAGTAGGTTATTCTCCCTTCGAACTTCTCTATGGTCATCCCGTCAGAGGTCCATTGGCCCTGATTAAGGAGGGGTTGGAGAGTGCTCCTTCCCCCAAGCCAGTCAGAGTGACTGACTACGTGATAGGTCTCCGGAGGAGAATGTCGCACATGATGACAGAAGCAAGCGATAACTTGAAAGCTGGACAAGCATTGGTCAAGCACTGGCACGATCAAAAGGCTAACATGGATGAGTTCAGTCAAGACCAGCTCGTTCTCGTTATGATCCCAACAAGGCAGAGGGCCTTGCAAGACAAATGGATGGGACCCTTCCGAGTTGTGGGTAAACTTGGAGAGGTCAACTATCTGGTGGACTTGGGCAATCCCAAGGAGGCTCTGACAGTCTTCCACACCAACCGACTCAAAGCGTATGTCTCAAGACCGGATGTAGGAGCGTTGCTTCTAGCATCATCCAAGGAAGAAGAAGAGAGTGAAGCTCTTCCGGATCTCCTCAGAGGCTTACCTTTAGACGAAAAAATTGGAGGAGTAAATCTCTCCTCCAATCTGACGCCCAAGCAACAAGAAGAGTGCAAATCTATGTTGAATCAGTTTGCCTCTCTGTTCTCGCTTTCACCAGGCTTGACCCCTTGGGGCCAACATGACATACTCACTGGTGACTGTCTGCCAGTCAAAAGCAGAGGATACCGAATGTCAGAAAACGTAAGAACCCACATCAAAGGTGAAGTCAGCAAGATGCTCGATCTCGGGGTAATAGAGCCCTCTACTAGTCCATGGTCTAGCCCAGTTGTGTTAGTACCAAAGGCCGGATCTAACGAACTTAGATTCTGCATGGATTATAGAGCTCTTAATGCAGTCACCAAGACTGATGCCCACCCTTTGCCAAGAACAGATGAGTTGGTGGACAAACTTGGCGCAGCCAAGTTCCTCAGCACATTTGACTTGACGTCAGGCTATTGGCAAATAGCCCTGACAGACCATGCCAAGGAGAAAACTGCATTTTCTACCCCCGTTGGCTTATACCATTTTAAGGTAATGCCTTTCGGATTGAAGAATGCACCTGCTACGTTTCAACGGATGGTCAACCAGGTTCTGACTGGGATGGAGGACTTCTGCATGGCATACTTGGATGACATTGCAGTGTTCAGCAATTCCTGGGAAGAACATGTAACCCACCTGAGAGATGTTTTGCAGGCTCTTGGATGAGCCAATCTGACCATAAAGGCGAGTAAATGCCAAATTGGACAGAGTAAGGTAGTCTATCTTGTACATGAGGTAGGAGGTGGAGAAATAAGGCCTTTGCTCAGTAAGATTGAAGCTGTGCAAAATTGGACAACACCTACTACTCAAGCCCAAGTGAGAGCCTTCCTAGGCCTCACTGGGTATTACAGGAATTTCATTGAGAACTATGGGACCATAGCTTCTCCACTGAATGTCATCTCCTCGCCCAAATTTCCTAAAAAGGTTAGATGGAACGAGGAGTGCAATCAGGCTTTTGAAAACCTGAAAAAGGCTCTTTGCCAAGCCCCAGTACTCAGAGCTCCTGATTACCGCCAAGCTTTCATTGTGCAGACAGATGCTTCAAATGTAGGAATAGGTGCCGTACTCAGTCAACTGGATGGGAAAGGTAGGGAGCCCCCCGTTTGCTTCATCAGCCGCAAGCTGAAGGATCCTGAAACAAGGTGGGCAACAATCGAAAGAGAGTGCTTTGCTATCGTGTGGGCTCTGAAGAAGTTTAGGCCATACTTGTATGGTTCTACTTTTGTCATTCAGACTGACCACCAAACCTTGAGATGGTTAATGCAAATGAAAGGGGAAAACCCGAAACTATTGAGATGGTCGATCTGCCTGCAAGGGTTTGATTTCACCATTGAGCACAGGTCAGGGTGTCACCACCAAAATGCTGATGGTCTCTCTAGGATGTATGTCATCGACTAGAGGTATGAGATTCATCCAGGAGTGGATTAAATCCTCCTGTCCCTTAGTCTGGGGTGGGGGCGAGTGTTAGGGAGAATTCTCTGTTTAGGCTGAATTTCCTAACCTAGTGAGTCCCCCAGCAGCTTTGCTGGATTTCTGGAGTTTGTTTTTTTCTATCCTGCCAAGAGTGAGACTCTTTTTCTCCCACTCTTGGACATGAATGTGTGTAAATCCTTTTAATGTCAATGTGTTCTATGGGCTATGGGGTCTTTTACTCCATAGGGTCTCATATGTTTTTCTATGTGTGTTACACCGCACCCTCCGTGCCGTAGCACTGGGGCGTCCTAGCGGACCTCCATCATAGACTCCATACCCGGGGACTGACTACTGTCTCCCCGGGCATGTAAAGTCACCATTGGCTTTACTAGACCTAAATTTACTAACAGAACTAGTAAAAAACCATCCTATTGTGGACGTACTAGTAGGGGTAATTCGATTACTCCTGGGTCTGTTATTCTAGGGGGCACTGTCCCGTCCCCCCTCGTCGAGTTTTGGCTGGTGGCAGTGGAAACTACTTGTTATATTCGACCCCGAATATAACCCTATGGGATTCTTCCCATTGTTGGAGATTAATACTTTTTCTCGTTAATCTCTAACATACCACCGGTTTACTTATCTTAAATAAGTCTATCGGATGGTATTTTCTGCCAGAACTCGGTTTTTAAAATGGCGTCTGTGTAACGTCTCTGTGACTCCTAAACCAAAGGTTGAGCCCTTTGTTCCACTTTTGGCGGGCTTCTGTACAGAGACCCTCCAAAGTGGTGCCATTCTGTCTGGGTTACCACAGGGGTGTGGGAGGGGGTTTAGGCACCCTGGACTGAGTTGCCTTGCCAACTCCGGTCGCACTCTGGTGTGATTGGCCCAAGTGGTGAGCCTCCCCGCTCACCACTTTGCGTGTTTTGATTGACAGCTAGGCTGAATGAATGGGGGTTTTCTGCATAAAAGCAGGGCTTTTGGGACTGGATCTTGAGAAGTCGCCACAGGACCTAAGAATCCGACGAGGGTAAAGCTGAGCCAACCTGCAACGACGACACCTCCGGTGGAGCCCTGCTGAACCGACTCACCACTTCCCGACAACAGAGGAGATCTCCCTGCCGGAGAGTCTCTTCGCCTGACTAGTGGGAACAACCAGTCACCTTTGCTTTTTCTTCGCTCCAGGACGCAGTGGTCGAATTGCCCGTGTAGAGCACCTCGGCAACCGGATAGCCACTACCCTTGTACCGCGACCAAAAGGTGGTGCCCTGTGACGGAGCACTCCGCGGCTGTTCTCTTCCCTGGTGGTGCACCGGACTTCACTTTTCTTCGACAACGAGATAATCTCTACTCTTGGCAAAGACCCGACGTGCATCCACCACCAGGAACAACTGCCCCCGCCGGAGCTGTCTCTCCACAAACAAGGTACTGTGTCCGCCTGGCTTCCCTTTCTGCCGGATAGAGTGAGGTGTCTTAATCCTCGCCTTTCCATTGGGTCGCCTCCAAGCGTTCTTTAACTGTCTGTTCTGAACTGGTCCAACCTTTCCATAACAATTTGCGATAAAGACTCGAAGCACATTTCAACTGAGACACTTTTGGGACATATCGCCTTGCCTCTCTCCGAGTGGGCCTGGCCTCTGAACTTTGTGATCTGCAGTAGACCCTGCCTTACTTGCCTTGCATTTGTCCGAAAAGTATTGGTACCGAGTTGATTTCATAACCTGCCTTATTTTTCTCTCACGTCCTAACGAATACTAGAGTGCCATCTAGGTTAAAGCATACACCTCTGGCTGCAAATAAGTGATGCCGTTGAACCTAGACTTGTCGAACTATTGTTAGGGGGATTGATCTTTTTCTTATAGTAATTGTGATTGAAGTTGTTTGCCGTATTAGTGCCAGAGTGTTTTCCATAGATGTGTTGTTATAAATAAATACCTTTATATCTTTACACCGAAGCCTTGTTCCGTGTGTGCTTGTTCTTCTGTGTAAATTGCCCTATATTGTATACTCCACATACTGCCTAACTCTTCTTGAGGGAAGTCTGACTGCTCAGCCACAGCTACCAAGTGAATCTGTGTGGTACAGACTGCTACCAAGTGGGTTTACTGCCAAACAACTGTAGTCCTAAATCTTTTGCAGTGGTCCCAGAGGGAACTGCACAGGTTTCCGCCTAACAAAGATGTATGAGGTAGGTTCACCAATAGAACCAATTAGCCAAGGACAGAGGTAGGAAGCTCCAGGTACTGGAGGAAAGGACAGCATGTGGCCAGTATCGCAGGTGAGACACAGTATTCCCCATTTTTATTTCACGATGAACCTTCAGTCCCCGAAGCCTTTATAGGGTAATGTCAAGCCCCCTCCCTTTCTTCCTTTCAAAATAACCCTCCAGTAAATCATCCGTATAGAGGGATAGGGAAGAGAACAATAATGAGAACACCTCCTTCTGTGGGCAAATTAGACCCACATTTCCCTCCTCTGGTTAAGTCAAGAAATTCTCAAAATACATCATCCCCTTCTACTACCAAAGTAGGCTGTTACCAGTCTTCCCCACTGTTATACACACCAGCTGTACCAGATTCATATCCCTATAAGACTGAGATGAGGAAGAGGCAACTAGGAGTAATCCACACATCAATCTGTGCACCCCACTTTGGTACTGGGACGAGGAAGAGGACTGTAGAACACCACTGTCGTGGTCAGACTGGTCCCATTGACAAGATTAACTATGGTCAGGCAAAGGACTCGAACCTGCAGCCACTTGCGTGGCTACAGGTGCATAAATAGAAGAGAGAGCCATTTGGAAAGGGAGATCCACCTGGGAAGGAAAAAGCGGCAACCTGATGCGGAGCAGGCAGGAGAGGGGCCAGTGCAGGAAATCAAGAAAGATGCCAATGCTAGAGCGGGCTGCGAGACAGTCTAGAGCCCTGCGGGATTCTAAGCCGCATGCCCCCGGCTGGAGCTGGGAAAACGGAAATCTCCCACAAGTTGGAGCTCCCAGAGAGAGAGAGAGGGGAGCGAGCGAGAGCCGGAGCGGAAAGCGAAAGCACCCGGAGGAGAGGCTGTACACCAGTGAGTGACAGAGAGGGTTCACTGATGCACGGCGCTTCAGGGGCTTGCTGTGGGCTAAGGAAAACGCCTATCAAGTAAAAGTATGTAATAAATGGGTCTGGTAACCAAATGGGCAATATTGAATGTCAAACAAGCTGCAAAGTGCTCAATGATTTATTGAATACTGAACTAAGGAAAAGATATGCAAAATATATAAAATATCGCCCGAGTGGAAAGAAGGTAATGAGCATTTGTGAAAGAAGTTAAAACCAGTGAAAACCTTTTACGAACAATGTGAAAAGGCAAACTAAGTGAAAGCAAGCAATGAAAGCTTGTGAAGCAAATGGAAAAAATATGTTAAGCACTATTGGATAGTATAAAAGCAAGATAGTAACAAGGAGAAATACCACAAAGTAAAGTATGTGAAAGTCATGTGTTGGCATAGTCAAAAACTTTCAAAGTGAAACAGAAGTGCATATGGACTAATGACACAGTTGCAGAAAGGAAACCTTTGTTGTCAATAAGGTCCATGAGAGTCGATGAATATTTTAAAGTACCAAGGGTTATCGGTTGCATGACCTGTGATGGGTGGACCGCGTGGTCCGACAACTGTGCCTAGACCGAGTCACCCCCACTTGCAGTGAACCAAGGAAAGACATGGGGCTGAAGTTGTGATGCCTACGAAGTGTTCAAGTGACTAAAAGAAAAGGTAAGTCAAGGGAACCCCGAGGCCCTTTTGTGAAACTGTCTTGAACTTGGGAAGAAGAAGCTGAAAGTAAGCTAGGAGCTGCAAGCAGCTTGGAACCTTTTTTTAACAATGTTTCTTTGGTTGCTGACCTCCGTACACATTGTATATCTCTAGTTGTGAGGTCAAGTAAAGGTTTTGGACACAGACAGACTGTTGAGTTGAACTTTATGACACAGACTTTCCTTAATTTCTTTAGGTAGGGAAATCCCACCTTAGCATAGGGCAGGTTAGGCCTTACTCCATGCTGACATTCAAGGAATAAACCATTGATTATAGAAAAGGGAATCTGTTGTCTGTGTCTTGCTTCATGATGCCTTCTCAGAGCCTAAAAGCCAGGAATGATTAATTATTTCACACCTGACATTGGAACACTTGAGATCTAGTTCAATACATCTTAATAATTTACAGATTTAGACCCTCCCCCAGAGGATTTGCATCATGTACACAACATGTGTATATCAATCAATCAACTGTAACATATATGGAGATCTGAGTTTTTAGAGATGAAAGGGCTACCCCTACATTGCTTACCCTATCTTCTGCCAGGGACGCCACTGCAATAAATCTTGGTGTGAGGGTAGACTAACACTTCAAAGAGTGGCTTTGTCAATTCTAGTTCATGATCAATGTCTGTCTGCACTTTACCAAATTTCCATGTATTAGTGAGTGACGTTACAGTAGTAGTGGCAATGAGGTGTCAGTTGGCAGTACTGAAAATGGGAAAATGAATAGATACTCTGGGCCCTAAATGTGTGCCATGGCATAGAGCTGCCTGAAATTATACAGTCTAGTCTACAATCTAATTGTATCATATGATCAGGCATAGCAGTAGCAGAATACATGTTTTGCATGGATATAAACTGATAGATGTGACCAAATCAGATGAATCCGACGTGAAAAGGGGAGTCCACAGTTATTGTGTGGTTTATTGTGCAAGACATGGCATAAAACATCACCTTGCAATCATTCCACATCCCACCCTAAAAGACAACACACCTCGTCACACAGATCCAGCATCAAAACAACTCAGGTTACTCAATGGAACATACACCACCTAAAGAGGCATGTTTAACTAAACGTCCCCATACACAACACTAACGCATCACAGATAGATCAACACAACGTTCAACACTCCTTAAACACCACTCTGACAGACACCAGAGACAACTGCAGAAACAATTTACATTATGAAACCGCAGACTACATTAACTACTGCTCCAGACAAATACCTTAAACATACCCACCACAGAAAGTCCTATCTTATTCAGATCTGCTCATAGGAACATTGCACCAAAGCAAACGTGTCCTGCTCCTCTGCTTCTAAGCTACCAGCCTACTCCATCTCTTGCAGATCATGCAGCTCTTAGAACCTGTGAAGGTGTGAGATTAAAGGCATTTCAAAGCATTAGCAATTTCGGTGATTACCAGCAATAGTTTAGTTTAGTGTAGTTTAGTTTATTATTTGATAATGCGCACAAAACCCAGGGGTAGCCGGGCGCAGCAGGTACAAGGTTACTTAAGCTTAGGTTGCATAAGAAGCATATAAATACAGTGCATACATGTCCATACAAGCAGTTGGAAATGAAAAACTAACATGTTACAGTATTAAAGGTGTGTACAAAAAGGTAAAAGGGTAAAAGCAGAATAGTTATAGACTAGGTTTCAGGAGTACCATGGCCATAGGTACCATGCAAATTAGTTGTCGTTGGACCAGAGCCAGTTTTTTACCTTACATCTCAAGTTGGTGTATGGTAGGTTAGCCCTTAATGCAGTAGGCAATGCGTTCCACGCCTGGGCAGCTCTGACAGGGAAGCTAGCTCCACCCGCTTTGGGTCGTCTAAATCTAGGGGTTTCAAGCAGGAAGTGGTTGGTAGCCCTAGTGTGGTGTCTGGACGATTTTCTGGTGAGTCTGGCCGAGATGTAGGGGGTGCTGTGTTGTTAAGCCCTTTGTGGGTGAGCGATAGTGTCTTGAGAAGGACTCTGTCGCTGATTTTAAGCCAGTGGTGGTCTTTCCTGATGTTGGAGTTATCTTTGGGGTATGTCAAGGGCTGCTCTAAGAGCGTTATTTTGAAGGATTTGCAATTTATTTATGATAGTTTTGTTGGCTCCTGCATAGAGGGCATTGCAATAGTCCAGCTTGGACATTACTAATGCGTTAGCTAATGTGATGCAGTTAGTTTTGGAAAGGTACGGTCTACAGGTCCTGATTAATTTACAAGTATACGCTGTGGAAGATGCCAAGGAGTTAACTTGTTTTTTTGAGGGTTAGAGTGGAATCGAGGTAAAAGCCTAATGTTTTTACCTCAGTTGCCACCTTGATTATGTTACCATCTATGTTGAAGTTACTATAGTTGGGACTCAGTTTTTTTAGGTTGGAGTCGGAACGCAAGATCAGTATCTCTGTCTTGTCGTCATTTAGACAGAGGCCGTGGGAGGCCATCCAGGCCTGAATGAGGAGGTACATTTTGTTTACTAGAGCTGTGTCTTCGACAAAGTTGCCAGATAGTGGTATGAAAATCTGCATATCGTCCACATAATTGGTGTAGGTTACCCCTAATCTGTCAAGTTTGTCGAAGAGTGGCTTAGTAAATATATTATACATTGTCTGGGAGACACATGAGCCTTGTGGGACACCAAAAGTGATATGGATTGGGTCCGCTGCCACTACCGGGGAGAACACTCTCATCATACGGTCAGCTAGGAAGGATTGTACCCATGCTATAGCTTCACTTGAGAAATGGGCGGCAGACGCTAAGTGGTTGCATAATACTGCATGATCCACCAGGTCAAAGGCGCTGATCGGTCAAGGAGGAGGAGCATAGCTGTAGTACCTTTATCCTTCAACTCGCCGATTTGTGTTTTGAGGTCAATAAGGGCCGTTTCAGTACCGTGAAGTGGTCTGAAGCCGGATTGCTGTGAACCTAATAGTTGGTGTGTCTCCAAGTAGTTTTGGATTTGGAGGTAGGCTACTCTATCAATGATTTTAAGGAGAAATGGGACTGTAGTAATGGGCCTGTAGTTAGTGGGGATTGCTGGGTCTAGTGTTTGTTTTTTGAGTAGGGCAGTACCCAAGATTCTTTAAGGTTTGTAGATACAGTACTCGTATTGAAGGAGGCGTTGATAAGTTTCGAAATGAAGGGTGGTAAATCTCTGGCTGCATCCTTGATGATTTGCGCAGGGCCACTGTCGCCTTGGCAGTTCGATGGTTTAAGGGATAGAATGACCTTTTCGGTTTCCAATATAGAGATATTAGTGAACCTGAAGGGTTTACAGTTGCTTTGGGTGGGTATGCTCGGTATTTCTTTCCGTGGGGTGGTATGAGTTCCGCTAGAGCTCAAGGAGGCTTTTTTCTTGCCAATTTTAGATTGAAGAGTTGTAATTTTATTTGCTAGGGCATTTTGGATGCTGGTGCACCAGGATTTGTTCTTAGGGACATTGTCTGTAGGTGCAATTGTATTTTCCAATTCTCGGACAATAGTGAATAGCTCTTTGGAAATCGAGTTGGCTTTACTGATTCCATCATTGAATGAATCTTTTTTAGTTTGAATTATTTCCTTCTTGTAACTTTTTGCAAAGTTGGCAAGTGTGGTTTTATTGTCAGCAGAAGGGGTATGCCTCCAGATAGCTTGGAGTTTGCGTTTTTGGATGCGCATTTCTTTGAGTTGGGGGTGAACCAGGAGTTAAGGTGAGCTTCACGTTTACTTTTATGAAGTTTGATAGGGGCGATCAAGTCTAGAGCTTTGGCCATGGAGTTGTTAAATAACTCGACTAATTTGCTAGGGTTGGATTCATTGGAGCTGGCGGAGAGAGCTGGTAGGAGTAGTGGGAGTAGTTTTTCAGCCGTGATTTCTTTTTTGCTTCTCGTTGGAATGGGGGGTGGTATTTTATTCTCGATAGATTTGGGAGGCTCGATGCTGGCCGTAAAGCATATGAGATAGTGGTCCGTCCATATTTGAGGTAGAATACTAGAGATGGTGATGTCGCAGTTATGGTTAGCTATCCAGTCTAGTGTGCGTCCTTTTGTGTGTGTAGGAGCTAGGGTATTGGGTAATGTCATGATTGACTAAAATGGATTGGATAGATTGGGCTTGTTTGTCTTCAGCGTCATTAAAGCCCAGGTTAAAGTCACCTAGTAGAGGGGGGCGCTTGTCTCCTTAGCCTTCGCTCCAGAGGAGGAAGTCCAAATGGCAAGTGGAAACTTTCTACTGCTAGCTGATGAACCCATTGGAGTCTCAGCCAGCGTTTCTTTAGTATCTCTGGCGTTGTGGGAACAACAGAATTTAGATGTCTATAATTCTATCCCCGATAATACTAAAGAGTATTATAAGGACAGTGTCCAGGTGAATGGTCAGGAGACTCCTGCCATTAGGGACACTGGGGCCAGCATAACTGTGGTGGATACATCGTTTTTTCAGGCTGAGGATGTTGCTAAGGCACCCAAACGCCTCACCAAGTTAGTTGGAGGGCCTGTGCAGATGCTTCCCCAAATACCAGTTCTCATCCAGTGTAACAACATGACTGTGAAGATACCTGTCAGCATACAGAGTGAGGTACCAGGACGCGTACTGTTAGGTAACGATTTGAAAACTCTCGAAGTTGTATCGCATACTCCCAGACCTCCTAGTAAACGGTTACAGGAGCTAACCAGACCTGCAAGAGAGAAGACCATGCGCGGTACTCTCCAGGAGATGATGAAGAAAGAAATCACTCCTGCTCCACTGGAATTGTCGGCCGCTGTCTCGAAGAAATCAGAAGCGAAAGGGAAACCTAAGACTTCTACCCCGAAACCAGCAGCCAGCATTTCAGTGCAGCCAACAAGGACTTCCCCGCGGTTGTCCAAAGTTACACCCGTAACTCCACCTCCAGCTGAGGCTGAGAGGGAGGTACAACCCTTTGTGGTAGAATTAGACTCTGAGGAAGAGCTAATGGAAGGCCAGGAACTCATTGGAGATCTGGATCCTGTTGACCATCCTGAGCTGCAGTCTTTACTGGCAGAAGGTGGACCCAGCAGGGCAGACTTCAGTAAGGGACAGAGAGAATGTCCAACTCTGGAAGGTCTTCGCCACCAGGCAGAAGCTCAGGCTGAAGAGCAAGAGCCTGGGAAATACAGGTTGCACTGGGAAGATGGCCTCTTCTATAGTGAACCGACCGAGTCTGCACCTGGAGACTACAAGCGGCTTGTAGTACCCCAAGAGAACAGACCACAGTTCTTGCAGTTAGCCCACGAGATTCCTTTGGCTGGTCACTTGAGTTTCAAGAAGACTAAGGAAAGGCTCTCGCTCTACTTCTATTGGCCAAAGATGGGGGCCGAAGTGGAAAAACAATGCAGGAGCTGCCACACCTGCCAGACATCTGGTAAGGTTGGCTCCAAGAATGAGGCACCTTTAGTGCCTTTACCAGTTGTGGGAGTCCCATTTGAGAGAGTAGGGATTGACATTGTTGGTCCCCTTGATCCTCCAACCTCCTCAAGCAACAGGTTTATACTTGTTGTAGTAGACCATGCTACTAGGTATCCTGAGGCAATTCCAATGAGGACTGTTACAGCTCCGGCTGTGGCTAAGGCCCTCCTTGGTATTTTTACTAGGGTCGGGTTTCCTAAGGAAGTAATCTCTGGCAGGGAGTCAAACTTTATATCCCACTGCATGAAAGCCATGTGGAAAACCTGTGGAGTTACTTACAAGTTCTCAACGGCTTACCACCCACAAACCAATGGGTTGGTAGAACGGTTCAACCGAACCATGAAGAGCATGATAGGTGCTTTAGAGGAACCCCTTAAACGTAAGTGGGACCTTCTACTGCCATGCCTTCTATTTGCTTTTAGAGAAGTCCCTCAGGAGGGAGTAGGTTATTCTCCCTTCGAACTTCTCTATGGTCATCCCGTCAGAGGTCCATTGGCCCTGATTAAGGAGGGGTTGGAGAGTGCTCCTTCCCCCAAGCCAGTCAGAGTTACTGACTACGTGATAGGTCTCCGGAGGAGAATGTTGCACATGATGACAGAAGCAAGCGATAACTTGAAAGCTGGACAAGCATTGGTCAAGCACTGGCACGATCAAAAGGCTAACATGGATGAGTTCAGTCAAGACCAGCTCGTTCTCGTTATGATCCCAACAAGGCAGAGGGCCTTGCAAGACAAATGGATGGGACCCTTCCGAGTTGTGGGTAAACTTGGAGAGGTCAACTATCTGGTGGACTTGGGCAATCCCAAGGAGGCTCTGACAGTCTTCCACACCAACCGACTCAAAGCGTATGTCTCAAGACCGGATGTAGGAGCGTTGCTTCTAGCATCATCCAAAGAAGAAGAAGAGAGTGAAGCTCTTCCGGATCTCCTCAGAGGCTTACCTTTAGACGAAAAAATTGGAGGAGTAAATCTCTCCTCCAATCTGACGCCCAAGCAACAAGAAGAGTGCAAATCTATGTTGAATCAGTTTGCCTCTCTGTTCTCGCTTTCACCAGGCTTGACCCCTTGGGGCCAACATGACATACTCACTGGTGACTGTCTGCCAGTCAAAAGCAGAGGATACCGAATGTCAGAAAACGTAAGAACCCACATCAAAGGTGAAGTCAGCAAGATGCTCGATCTCGGGGTAATAGAGCCCTCTACTAGTCCATGGTCTAGCCCAGTTGTGTTAGTACCAAAGGCCGGATCTAACGAACTTAGATTCTGCGTGGATTATAGAGCTCTTAATGCAGTCACCAAGACTGATGCCCACCCTTTGCCAAGAACAGATGAGTTGGTGGACAAACTTGGCGCAGCCAAGTTCCTCAGCACATTTGACTTGACGTCAGGCTATTGGCAAATAGCCCTGACAGACCATGCCAAGGAGAAAACTGCATTTTCTACCCCCGTTGGCTTATACCATTTTAAGGTAATGCCTTTCGGATTGAAGAATGCACCTGCTACGTTTCAACGGATGGTCAACCAGGTTCTGACTGGGATGGAGGACTTCTGCATGGCATACTTGGATGACATTGCAGTGTTCAGCAATTCCTGGGAAGAACATGTAACCCACCTGAGAGATGTTTTGCAGGCTCTTGGATGAGCCAATCTGACCATAAAGGCGAGTAAATGCCAAATTGGACAGAGTAAGGTAGTCTATCTTGTACATGAGGTAGGAGGTGGAGAAATAAGGCCTTTGCTCAGTAAGATTGAAGCTGTGCAAAATTGGACAACACCTACTACTCAAGCCCAAGTGAGAGCCTTCCTAGGCCTCACTGGGTATTACAGGAATTTCATTGAGAACTATGGGAGCATAGCTTCTCCACTGAATGTCATCTCCTCGCCCAAATTTCCTAAAAAGGTTAGATGGAACGAGGAGTGCAATCAGGCTTTTGAAAACCTGAAAAAGGCTCTTTGCCAAGCCCCAGTACTCAGAGCTCCTGATTACCGCCAAGCTTTCATTGTGCAGACAGATGCTTCAAATGTAGGAATAGGTGCCGTACTCAGTCAACTGGATGGGAAAGGTAGGGAGCCCCCCGTTTGCTTCATCAGCCGCAAGCTGAAGGATCCTGAAACAAGGTGGGCAACAATCGAAAGAGAGTGCTTTGCTATCGTGTGGGCTCTGAAGAAGTTTAGGCCATACTTGTATGGTTCTACTTTTGTCATTCAGACTGACCACCAAACCTTGAGATGGTTAATGCAAATGAAAGGGGAAAACCCGAAACTATTGAGATGGTCGATCTGCCTGCAAGGGTTTGATTTCACCATTGAGCACAGGTCAGGGTGTCACCACCAAAATGCTGATGGTCTCTCTAGGATGTATGTCATCGACTAGAGGTATGAGATTCATCCAGGAGTGGATTAAATCCTCCTGTCCCTTAGTCTGGGGTGGGGGCGAGTGTTAGGGAGAATTCTCTGTTTAGGCTGAATTTCCTAACCTAGTGAGTCCCCCAGCAGCTTTGCTGGATTTCTGGAGTTTGTTTTTTTCTATCCTGCCAAGAGTGAGACTCTTTTTCTCCCACTCTTGGACATGAATGTGTGTAAATCCTTTTAATGTCAATGTGTTCTATGGGCTATGGGGTCTTTTACTCCATAGGGTCTCATATGTTTTTCTATGTGTGTTACACCGCACCCTCCGTGCCGTAGCACTGGGGCGTCCTAGCGGACCTCCATCATAGACTCCATACCCGGGGACTGACTACTGTCTCCCCGGGCATGTAAAGTCACCATTGGCTTTACTAGACCTAAATTTACTAACAGAACTAGTAAAAAACCATCCTATTGTGGACGTACTAGTAGGGGTAATTCGATTACTCCTGGGTCTGTTATTCAAGGGGGCACTGTCCCGTCCCCCCTCGTCGAGTTTTGGCTGGTGGCAGTGGAAACTACTTGTTATATTCGACCCCGAATATAACCCTATGGGATTCTTCCCATTGTTGGAGATTAATACTTTTTCTCGTTAATCTCTAACATACCACCGGTTTACTTATCTTAAATAAGTCTATCGGATGGTATTTTCTGCCAGAACTCGGTTTTTAAAATGGCGTCTGTGTAACGTCTCTGTGACTCCTAAACCAAAGGTTGAGCCCTTTGTTCCACTTTTGGCTGGCTTCTGTACAGAGACCCTCCAAAGTGGTGCCATTCTGTCTGGGTTACCACAGGGGTGTGGGAGGGGGTTTAGGCACCCTGGACTGAGTTGCCTTGCCAACTCCGGTCGCACTCTGGTGTGATTGGCCCAAGTGGTGAGCCTCCCCGCTCACCACTTTGCGTGTTTTGATTGACAGCTAGGCT
This sequence comes from Ambystoma mexicanum, assembly GCF_040938575.1. Lineage (NCBI taxonomy): Eukaryota > Metazoa > Chordata > Amphibia > Caudata > Ambystomatidae > Ambystoma > Ambystoma mexicanum. The sequence continues at coordinate 1,526,549,549 of NC_090937.1, forward strand.
GAATGAATGGGGGTTTTCTGCATAAAAGCAGGGCTTTTGGGACTGGATCTTGAGAAGTCGCCACAGGACCTAAGAATCCGACGAGGGTAAAGCTGAGCCAACCTGCAACGACGACACCTCCGGTGGAGCCCTGCTGAACCGACTCACCACTTCCCGACAACAGAGGAGATCTCCCTGCCGGAGAGTCTCTTCGCCTGACTAGTGGGAACAACCAGTCACCTTTGCTTTTTCTTCGCTCCAGGACGCAGTGGTCGAATTGCCCGTGTAGAGCACCTCGGCAACCGGATAGCCACTACCCCTGTACCGCGACCAAAAGGTGGTGCCCTGTGACGGAGCACTCCGCGGCTGTTCTCTTCCCTGGTGGTGCACCGGACTTCACTTTTCTTCGACAACGAGATAATCTCTACTCTTGGCAAAGACCCGACGTGCATCCACCACCAGGAACAACTGCCCCCGCCGGAGCTGTCTCTCCACAAACAAGGTACTGTGTCCGCCTGGCTTCCCTTTCTGCCGGATAGAGTGAGGTGTCTTAATCCTCGCCTTTCCATTGGGTCGCCTCCAAGCGTTCTTTAACTGTCTGTTCTGAACTGGTCCAACCTTTCCATAACAATTTGCGATAAGACTCGAAGCACATTTCAACTGAGACACTTTTGGGACATATCGCCTTGCCTCTCTCCGAGTGGGCCTGGCCTCTGAACTTTGTGATCTGCAGTAGACCCTGCCTTACTTGCCTTGCATTTGTCCGAAAAGTATTGGTACCGAGTTGATTTCATAACCTGCCTTATTTTTCTCTCACGTCCTAACGAATACTAGAGTGCCATCTAGGTTAAAGCATACACCTCTGGCTGCAAATAAGTGATGCCGTTGAACCTAGACTTGTCGAACTATTGTTAGGGGGATTGATCTTTTTCTTATAGTAATTGTGATTGAAGTTGTTTGCCGTATTAGTGCCAGAGTGTTTTCCATAGATGTGTTGTTATAAATAAATACCTTTATATCTTTACACCGAAGCCTTGTTCCGTGTGTGCTTGTTCTTCTGTGTAAATTGCCCTATATTGTATACTCCACATACTGCCTAACTCTTCTTGAGGGAAGTCTGACTGCTCAGCCACAGCTACCAAGTGAATCTGTGTGGTACAGACTGCTACCAAGTGGGTTTACTGCCAAACAACTGTAGTCCTAAATCTTTTGCAGTGGTCCCAGAGGGAACTGCACAGGTTTCCGCTAACAAAGATGTATGAGGTAGGTTTCACCAATAGAACCAATTAGCCAAGGACAGAGGTAGGAAGCTCCAGGTACTGGAGGAAAGGACAGCATGTGGCCAGTATCGCAGGTGAGACACAGTATTCCCCATTTTTATTTCACGATGAACCTTCAGTCCCCGAAGCCTTTATAGGGTAATGTCAAGCCCCCTCCCTTTCTTCCTTTCAAAATAACCCTCCAGTAAATCATCCCGTATAGAGGGATAGGGGAAGAGAACAATAATGAGAACACCTCCTTCTGTGGGCAAATTAGACCCACATTTCCCTCCTCTGGTTAAGTCAAGAAATTCTCAAAATACATCATCCCCTTCTACTACCAAAGTAGGCTGTTACCAGTCTTCCCCACTGTTATACACACCAGCTGTACCAGATTCATATCCCTATAAGACTGAGATGAGGAAGAGGCAACTAGGAGTAATCCACACATCAATCTGTGCACCCCACTTTGTACTGGGACGAGGAAGAGGACTGTAGAACACCACTGTCGTGGTCAGACTGGTCCCATTGACAAGATTAACTATGGTCAGGCAAAGGACTCGAACCTGCAGCCACTTGCGTGGCTACAGGTGCATAAATAGAAGAGAGAGCCATTTGGAAAGGGAGATCCACCTGGGAAGGAAAAAGCGGCAACCTGATGCGGAGCAGGCAGGAGAGGGGCCAGTGCAGGAAATCAAGAAAGATGCCAATGCTAGAGCGGGCTGCGAGACAGTCTAGAGCCCTGCGGGATTCTAAGCCGCATGCCCCCCGCTGGAGCTGGGGAAAACGGAAATCTCCCACAAGTTGGAGCTCCCAAGAGA